>NC_060145.1:353133678-353758678 GCF_021461385.2 Schistocerca piceifrons
AACTGTAATTAGTTGTGAAACTAATAACACTGAATAATAATGCACAATGAGAAAGGGTTTAACATTTACATTCAACTGCACGAGACGCTTTTTTTCTCTCTAGAGGTTGTGACTGATCTCTGCTGACACTCCATGTTGATGTTGGTCTAGCAACATACAGAGCACAAGCGATAAGTTCATCCGATGCCTACCAAACCAAATGAGTGATTGGGGTATGTGACTGCCACGTCACAACTTTGAGTGGAGAAAATCGCTGGCAGCAAGTTTTCTGAGTCATAAATTATAGTAATTAAGATAGTTCAGCCAACAGGATAACGCCACGCCATGTATACATCATCCAATTGGCCTAGAGGAGTGGGAGAGGTGGGAGGGGGGAGGGCGGATGGAGAGGTGAAGGGGGAGGCGAATGGCGGTCATTTATGGGTATGAAAGTATAACAGTTAAGATAATTTGGTCATAAAGTAGACTTACACAAACGTAATGTAGCAACATAACTGACCAGTTTCTTGATATAATGTTCTCCTCCAAGTGACCAGGTGGTTCACCTAAAGAGAACAGTGCTTCCTTGGTTCTGGAATGGGTACAGTTCCGCTATTTTGCAGTGTTCTTTCACTTTTGCTTTATTATTTTCCTTATGATTCTAGTACAAATTTACAGGAGTGAATTTACAAAGAATAGAGGAAAGTATCTTTTAAATCATGGTATTATCACGGTTAATCGGTGAGCGTAGTTCCTGGGTACCCCTGCAGTAACGATGAGGGTAATGCCTGAAGTGCTGAATTAGATTTTCCTCGTTGTTGCAATGTCCCACAGCTGGATTTTCGCCACTCTGCGTGGAAAGCATCAGTATATCAAATCATACAAAATTTGTCGGATACCTTATCTGTTTATGGTAAATGGAACACGAAGTTTTGATTTATTGAACTTCATTCCAGCGCAGTAAGCAATTCCAGCGCAGTAAGCAATTCCAGCGCAGTAAGCATCTCATATCCCGTAATAGTAGTTGCTCACAGTCCTCATAAACCCCCTACATGTTAACTCAGTAAGGTGAAAGTTTGAAGTGCTGTACTCATGCGTCCTATGTACAGTTAATTAATTTCTGGCGAAGAAGTTCTTCAAATATATTATTTCAAGAACAAGTATTGCCGTGACACTTAGGTTGGACAACGTATTTAACTGCGGCATTCAACTCCTGAAGTCGCTTTAAACAACACTAAAAATGTCCTTTTCTTAGACGTTGGTTAGCCAGCCTCCGACATATTTAATTTAGGTCACCCTGGATCGCTTTTACCAGATCGAGGTGCTGCTGGCCAAACTATACCTATAGCTCAAAGTCTGCCGAAACTAACTGCCGAATGCGACTGAGCTCGAGCGAACTTACGTTATTTTCTGAAGAGAAATGTAGAAATTTCATCTTCTAGTGGACAAGCGTCTCGTCTGCCGAGTTGGAGAAATGTTTACAAAACGTGTGCATGCCCCAGAGATAACGCACTCGCGCTCCGGTGTTGTTTATATTAGCACTCAGCGCCAAGAGGGCGTGGTCGAACAAACATAATTATGCACGTCATTTGCATAAACTTGTTGTTAGGCGACGTTAGAGCTTCCAGCCTCTGGGGCTCCCTCTCGGTCAATCGAAGACAGCCGATGTATTCCTTTCCTAAGAGCAACGAGGCATTCAGCGCAAAAAGGGAGTAGTATAATTAAGAGTTCTATTAACTCTCTACTACCTCGGCAAAACTCCTTTCATTGTTCTTCGAGATATATAATACGACATAAAAATTTCAAAATGGTTCGGATGGCGCTGAGCACTATGGATCTTAACATCTGAGGTCATCAGTCCCCTAAAACTTAGAACTACTTAAACCTAACTAACCTAAGGACATCACACAAATCCATGCCCGAGGCAGGATTCGAACCTGCGACCGTAGCAGTCGCGCGGTTCCAGACTGAAGCGCCTAGAGCCGCTCGGCTACCGCGGCCGGCTAAAAATTTCATTGCCCACTCAGAGCTGCTGATATATTCTTCCAAGACGTATTTTTCTAGCACCAATGCCGTTTAATGTACCAATGATCTTCCACCCCACATAGTACAAAGTGTTTCCTATATGCGGATGACTTGGCCCCCGAATTCTGAGTACAGATTTTGAAACTGTGTAAGAAAATATGAACAATCTGAAAATCCTTTCAGAGTGTTATGAGGAAAGCCATCAAAAACCAAATCGATAGAAAACCAAAGACTGCTCTCATCATTTGTAGAACAATGAATCCTAGCAGAAGCTAAATGTGAACTGCGGAGGATTAGAGCTGGAACACAGCAATGTTCCAGTTTATTTAGGTGTTCCCTTAGATCGTTCTCTAACCTCCTAAACACATAGTTTTAGCATCAAGGCAAGATTTCATCACATAATTGCCTGCAACGTAAAGTTACTCGATCTGGAAGAGGTGCCCATCCTCAGACCGTGAATACAACTACTGAAGAACTCTGCCGCCATGCTGTAGATAGAGTGTTCCCCGTCTCGCCTGTCCTATCTGGGGATAATAGTGTTAAATCTCGCAATAATTTCGGAAAACTTGGCTATCGCTTTCCGTAAAGGAATGCAGGTTCTAATTTGTGTCGTGAAAAACAATCAAATATTTGAATTTCGTTATTCAAATGGTTCAAATGGCTCTGAGCACTATGGGACTCAACTGCTGTGGTCATAAGTCCCCTAGAACTAAGAACTACTTAAACCTAACTAACCTAAGGACATCACACACATCCATGCCCGAGGCAGGATTCGAACCTGCGACCGTAGCGGTCGTGCGGTTCCAGACTGAAGCGCCTTTAACCGCGCGGCCACTCCGGCCGGCTATTTCGTTATTATTCAGGCGCATCACATAAGAGCACGAGGCCTAACACATCAAAATAAGAATGAAAATAGAGCAGAAGGATCATTAATTAAATTATATTTGAGTATCTGAATGCCATTTGCTTAATCTCATGTATCGCAGAAGACAATATAAAGTTCAGTGTTACCACAGAAGAACATGCACGCAACACTTTTTATTATGCCTTCAGAATATCATACCTGAACAAATGACAGTAGTAAGTAACTGGTGAAGGAGTGAAGTGGGCCGTGCTGTTCTGGCGCTGCAGTTCGGAACCGCGGGACTGCTACGGTCGCAGGTTCGAATCCTGCCTCGGGCATGGGTGTGTGTGATGTCCTTAGGTTAGTTAGGTTTAAGTAGTTCTAAGTTCTAGGGGACTTATGACCTAAGATGTTGAGTCCCATAGTGCTCAGAGCCATTTGAATCATTTTTGAGTGAAGTGGCGAGAAGTGGCGAAGGGGAAATCAAGAAGTAAGCGAAAAGTGTGCTCTCAAGCCATTTTACTTTTCATTTTTGTAATAAAGATTCCATTAGCAGTACGGAATCCCTACAATGGAAACATATAGCTTCTCTGGATGGAAGTAAAACAAATGGCTCGGAGCACTATGGGACTTAACTGCGGAGGTCATCAGTCCCCTAGAACTTAGAACTACTTAAACCTAACTAACCTAAGGACATCACACACATCCATGCCCTAGGCAGGATTCGAACCTGCGACCGTAGCGGTCGCGCGGTTCCAGACTGTAGCGCCTAGAACCGCTCGGCCACTCCGGCCGGCTGGATGGAAGTAAGATACACTTTACAGTATCTGCGTATTTTGCATCACC
The DNA here is from genome assembly GCF_021461385.2 of Schistocerca piceifrons. Classification (NCBI taxonomy): domain Eukaryota; kingdom Metazoa; phylum Arthropoda; class Insecta; order Orthoptera; family Acrididae; genus Schistocerca; species Schistocerca piceifrons. Next base: position 353,137,373 of record NC_060145.1, read on the forward strand.
GAACGTTCTTAAGAATACGAGTCCTATCATTTTTCATACCTAGAGCACGTGACCATTTATAGATACGCTTTCACTGTAGCTTAGCTATTAAATTCATCTAACCTCCGCATCTGCAAACTATTGCGGGTTTTTGATATTACCACTGATAAAATATGGCATTAAGCAGTTCATGGTACCTTTTACATTCATTTGTGCCACAGCTTACTACTCAAGTGGCATCGAGATTAACGTATCCACACCTAAACAATGTGACAAAATTTGATTTCGAGAAGACAATCAGTTTTTATTTACTGTATACACACTAATAGTTTTTCATACTTTTGTAATATAGTTGTCAAGTTACAGCGGACGTATTAAACGACGTCACTACGAACTAAACAAAGAATGTAAAATGAATTGATGTATTAGTTGTAATCAAAATCATTTGCGCCGTTGGGCGTTCCCGAAAGACCATTTCGAGATAGTTACTGAAGTAGCAAAAGCTGAGAATAGACAAAGGCCAGTCGGGAGTGGAGAACTGGACGGACCCTGTCCTTAGGTCAGGCGGACGTTACACACAGAAAGTGGAATTCAGATGGGGAAGAGCACTTGTAGTGTACACATATTTTTCCCCGTTAAAACAGCTCCAGTAGAGTCCCGATGATTAACTGGGTGCCGTAACCGGAAAAGAGAGTATATCAACAAGGCTGCTGTTATTGTGGTCTTCAGTCCAGAGACTGGTTTGATGCAGCTCTCCATGCTACTCTCTCCTGTGCAAGCTTCTTCATCTCCCAGTACCTACCGCAACCTACATCCTTCTGAATCGACTTAGTGTATTCATCTCTTGGTCTCCCTCTACGATTTTTACCCTCCACGCTGCCCTCCAGTACTAAATTGGTGATCCCTTGATGCCTCAGAACATGTCCTACCAACCGATCCCTACTTCTAGTCAAGTTGTGCCACAAACTCCTCTTCTCCCCAATTCTATTCAATACCTCCTCATTAGTTATGTGCTCTACCCATCTAATCTTCATCATTCTTCTGTAGCAACACATTTCGAAAGCTTCTATTCTCCAAACAAGTTATCGTCCACGTTTCACTTCCATACATGGCTACACTTCATACAAATACCATAAGAAACGACTTCCTGACACTTAAATCTATACTCGATTTTAATAAATATCTCTTTTTCAGAAACGCTTTCCTTGCCATTGCCAGTCTACATTTTATATCCTCTCTACTTCGACCATCATCAGTTAATTTGCCCCCTAAATAGCAAAACTCTTTTACTACTTGAAGCGTCTGATGTTCTAATTCCCGCAGCATCACCCGATTTAATTCCACTACACTCCAATATCCTCGTTTTGCTTTTGCTGATGTTCATCTTATATCCTCCTTTCAAGACACTATCTATTCCTTTTAGCTGCTCTTCCTGATCCTTTGCTGTCTGTGACAGAATTACAATGTCATCGGCGAACCTCAGAGTTTTTATTCCTTCTCTATGGATTTTAACTCCTACTTCAAATTTTTCTTTTATTTCCTTTACTGCTTGCTCAATGTACAGATTGAATAACATGGGGGAGAGGCTACAACCCTGTCTCACTCCCTTCCCAACCACTGCTTCCCTTTCATGTCCCTCGACTCTTATAACTGCCATCCGGTTCATGTACAAATTGTAAATAGCCTTTCGCTCCCTGTATTTTACTCCTGCCACCTTCAGAATTTGGAAGAGAGTATTCCAGTCAACATTTTGAGAAGCTTTCTCTAAGTCTGCAAATGCTAGAAACGTAGGTTTGCCTTTCCTTAATCTATCTTCTAAGATAAGTCGTAGGGTTAGTATTGCCTCACGTGTTCCAACATTTCTACGGAATCCAAACTGATCTTCACCGAGGTCGGCTTCTACCAGTTTTTCCATTCGTCTGTAAAGAATCCGCGTTAGTATTTTGCAGCCGTGGCTTATTAAAGTGATAGTTCGGTAGTTTTCACATCTGTCAACAATTGCTTTCTTTGGGATTGGAATTATTATATTCTTCTTGAAGTCTGAGGGTTTTTCACCTGTCTCATATATCTTGCTCACTAGATGGTAGAGTTTTGTTAGGCCTGGCTCTCGCAAGGCTGTCAATAGTTCTAAGGGACTGTTGTCTACTCCCGGGGGCTTGTTTCGACTTAGGTCTTTCAGTGCTCCGTGAAACTCTTCACGCAGTATCATATCTCCCATTTCGTCTTCATCTACATTCTCTTCCCTTTCTATAACATTGCCCTTAAGTAAATCGCCCTTGTATAGACCCTCTACATACTCCTTCCACCTTTCTGCTTTCCCTTCTTTGCTTAGAACTGGGTTCCAATCTGAGCTCCTGATATTCGCGCAAGTGGTCCTGTTTTCTCCAAAGGTCTCTTTAATTTTCCTGTAGGCAGTATCTATCTTACCCCTAGTGATATAACCCTCTACAGCCTTACATTTGTCCTCTATCCACCCCTGCTTAGCATTTTGCACTTCTTGTCAATCTCATTTTTGAGACATTTGTATTCCTTTTTGTCTGCTTCATTTACTGCATTTTTGTATTTTCTCCTTTCTTCAATTAAATTCAGTATCTCTTCTGTTACCCAAGGATTTCTACCAGCCCTCGTCTTTTTACCTGCTTGATCCTCTGCTACCTTCACTATTTCATCTCTCAAAGCTACCCATTCTTCTTCTATTGTATTTCTTTCCCCCATTCTTGTCAATCGTTCCCTAATGCTCTTCCTGAAGCTCTCTACAACTTCCAGTTTTTCAGTTTATCCAGGTCCTACCACCTCAAATTCCCACCTTTTTGCAGTTTCTTCAGTTTTAATCTACAGTTCATAACCAATAGATTTTGGTCAGAGTCCACATCTGCCCCTGGAAATGTCTTACAATTTAAAACTTGGTTCCTGAATCTCTGTCTTACCATTAAATAATCTATCTGAGACCTTCTAGTATCTCCAGGCTTCTTCCATGTATACGACCTTCTTTCATGATTCTTGAACCAAGTATTAGCTATGATATGGGGGATTATTTTACCTCCGGAATATTTTATCCAAGAGGACACCATCATTATTTAACCATACAGTAAAGCTGCATGCCCTCGGGAAAAATTACGGCTGTAGTTTCCCCTTGCTTTCAGCCGTTCTCAGTACCACAACAGCAAGGCCGTTTTGGTTAGTGTTACAAGGTCAGATCAGTCAATCATCCAGACTGTTGCCCCTGCAACTACTGGAAAGGAACCACACGTTTGTCTGGCCTCTCAATAGATACCCATCCGTTGTGCCTACACCTACGGTACGGCTACCTGTATCGCTGAGGCACCCAAGCCTCCCCACCAACGGCTAGGTCCATGGTTCATGAGGGGTGGGGGGGGGGGGGGTAATCAACGAAGTTAACCACACTGAATTTTATGAAGAAAGTATCTGTTATTTCGGACATGTCCGAAAGAACAGATACCTTCTTCATATGGTTAAGGCTAACCGGCCATTGACCTTCTTCTGTGCGCCTGCACACGCATCGCCCGAACTCTTACGGGACTCGGTCAGATTCTCTGCCGCGAGTAATCAGTGGAGTGGACAGGGGCACTTACTGTGTGGACATTAAGATGGGAATGTGGGTCTCACGGGGAGGGTGCGTGGGATAAATCCCAGCAGTCGCAATATGCTATGTGCCCTCGGTGGATCATATGGCTGCTAGCACGGTAACTCAGCTTGTTCGGTCAGAAGGTTAGCTACCTTCTGTAATAAAAAAAACTGAGTTAATCGATCAACAATGAATTCAAACGGGTGTCTTCCGACGTCTGCCACAAGCAGATGGGACGCACGAAAGCCAACAAAATGAGATAAAAAAAGGTGGATAGAACGTCTGCCATGTAATCAGGAGATCCCGGCTTCGAGCCCCGGTCGGGACACACATTTTCAATATCAACGCCTGTCGACAGCGTAAGGTCTTGATTTAATGGTAATTTCACACAGAATTTTGTGACGGAAAATTTTTAGAGTTGTAGTAATCAACTGCAATAACGCAAGGACCCAGAATTAGTCTCTATTATGAAGGATAATACACTACTGACCATTACAATTGCTACACTAAGAAGAAATGCAGATAATAACGGGTATTCTTTGGACAAATATGTTATACTAGAACTGACATGTGATTAGATTTTTACGCAGTTTGGGTGCATAGATCCTGAGAAATCAGTACCCACAACAACCACCTCTGGCCGTAATAACGGCCTTGATACGCCTGGGCATTGAGTCAAACATAGCTTGGATGGCGTGTACAGGTACAGCTACCCATTCAACTTCAGCACGATACCACAGTTCATCAAGAGTAGTGACTGGCGTAATGTGACGAGACAGTTGCTCGGCCACCATTGACCAGACGTTTTCAATTGGTGAGAGATCTGGAGAATGTGCCGGCCAGGGCAGCAGTCGAACATTTTCTGTATCCAGAAAGGCCCGTACAGGACCTACAACATGCGGTCGTGCATTATCCTGCTGAAATGTAGGGTTTCGCAGGGATCGAATGAAGGGTAGAGCCACGGGTCGTAACACATCTAAAATGTAACTACCACTGTCCAAAGTGCCGTCAGTGAGAACAATAGGTGACCGAGACGTGTAACCAATGGTACCCCATACCATCACGCCGGGTGATACGCCAGTATGCCGATGACGAATACACGCTTCCAATGTGCGTTCACCGCCATATCGCCAAACACGGAAGCTACCATCATGATGCTGTAAACAGAACCTGGATTCATCCGAAAAAATGAAGTTTTGCCATGCACCCAGCTTCGTCGTTGAGTACACCATCGCAGGCGCTCCTGTCTGTGATGCATCGTCAAGGAAAAACGCAGCCATGGTCTCCGAGCTGCTGCATGCTGCTACAAACGTCGTCGAACTGTTCGTACAGATGGTTGTTGTCTTGTCTCTGTTGACTCAGCGTTCCGTTACAGCCATGCGGGTAAGATGCCTGTCATCTCCACTGCTAGTGATACGAGTCCGTTGGATCCAGCACGACGTTCCGTATTACCCTCCTGAACCCACCGATTCCATATTCTGCTAACAGTCATTGGACCTCGACAAACGCGAGTAGCAATGTCACTATACGATAAAGCGCAATCGCGATAGGCTGCAATGCGACCTTTATCAAAGTCGCAAACGTGATGGTACGCATTGCTCCTTCTTACACGAGGCATCACAACAACGTTTCACCAGGCAACGCCGGTCAACTGCTGTTTGTGTATGAGAAATCGGTTGGAAACTTTCGTTATGTCAGCACGTTGTAGGTGTCATCACCGGCGCCAACCTTGTGTGAATGCTCTGAAAATCTAAACAGTTGCATATCACAGCATCTTCTTCCTGTTGGTTAAATTTCGCGTATATAGCACGTCATCTTCGTGGTGTAGCAATTTTAATGGCCAGTAGTGTAATTCCTACATAGTAAAAGAGAGATATAGCAGCAAAATCTTAATTTAAAATTGAAATATGTATCGTAAGTATAGGCTAGACGCCAATAGTTTCGGCGTATTTATTGCTGTGGAGACTATAACAGCATCTAGGGAGGTTGTTTGCCTTTGAGAATGCAAAATAAATCAAAAGAGGATCAGAGATGGTGACTGATACTTTATACAAGGGGCGTTCAAAAAGTTTTGCACATTCGTCTCTAATTTTTTTATTTGTTGCAGAAGGAGAATGAAGTTTTTTGTGAACGTACTTGGAACATTTATCTATACATTGGGCCTACTCAGTGTAGCCTCCATAAGCTGTGACGCATCAGGCCCAACGTTCTTTCCATGATGTAAATGCACTTTGGTAAAATTCCGGGGATTGACTTTTACACCATCGCTTGACACAGGAAATAAGGCCTCTATCGCTATCAAATGTTTTATCACGCAGGTGAGCGCTCACACGACCAAAGAGGCAAAAATCAGACGGAGCCAAGTCCGGACTGTAGGGAGGCTGGGAAACAAATTTCCAGCCCATTTTCCTGATTTTCTCTTGCGTCATAAGGGCTGTATGGGGTTTGGCATTGTCATAGTTGTAGTCTGATGAACTCTCCCTGAAGCTGTGGTCTGTGGGTCTTGATGGCACGTCGCAGGTTGTCCAATGACAAACAGTAACGGTCCCAATTAATTGTGGAGCCAGGTTTCAAAAAGTCGATGAAAATGACACTACAGTGATCCCAGAAGAAGGAGGGCATCACCTTTCGGCCTGCTGTTCGTGAAAGTCTTGGTTTCTTCTTCCGAGGGGAATCAGGATGACGCCACAGCATGGACTGGGTTTTGTTCTCGGATTCGTACAAAAGCAACCATGTTTCATCCTGTGTAATGACGCCGTCAAAACACTGTTTCCACTCTTCAGTAAAGGTCTTCATGAGACCCTCGCACACATTCTTCCTCGTCGTTTTCATTTCTCTTGTGAATAATCTAGGCACCCAACGTGCACAGTTTCTCTGTACCCTAGTGACTGTACCAGTGATACCACACTACCCATTGACAAACGAGTCATTTCAACAAGCTGTCGTGTCGTCACACATCTGTCATTTTGGATGATGTGATAAATGGTTTCCTTATTCTTATCACTCACTGCCATCGATGATCTATCGCATCGTGGATTGTCCAGTAGAGAGAAATCACCTTCTTTAAACCTCTGCAACCTCCGTTGGATACTGCTGTGTCCCCCCCCCCCCCCCCCCCCATAAACAGGGAGCAACTTCCTGTGAATCGATGTGACAGAATCATCGCCTATCCTGAAGAGGAACTCCATCACCGACTGTTGTCGCAACCTGACATCTACTTCCCAGTCCGTTATAACTCATCTGTAAATAAAAGAAAATACTTTTACATACCATCTTATAGCTAAATGTTCCAAGTATGTTCATAAAAAATTACATTTCCTCCTGCAAAAAATAAAAAAAATTAGAGACAACTGTGCAAAACTTTTTGAACGCCCTTTGTAGTTCACCCGCCTCAGTAGCCATAGTGGCAGAACACTTCGGGAAAACGAAAATTCTCGTGCGTAAATTTGCAACAAGGTGATATTGATTACTTCATGGGAATAGACGATTGTAGCCACCAAAAATTCATCTAAAACATGTTACTTGCAATACCGACAAAAAGCCGTAATGTGTATCAGATCAGCATCTACTGAACACGACAGCATCACATTCCAAGTGATGAAGCTTGTTGTTGGCTCATTACTGAACACTCTAACAGATATCCTCAACCATACCTTAACCAAGACTGTTTCTCCTGACGCCTGGGAACAGGCATAAGTTATGCCAGTAGCAAAAATGGACATTTCTAGAGCACCCTATGATCACCGACCAATCTGCACTCTTCCTGTACTGTTCAGGGCCTTAGAATATATAGCTCGCGACCAGCTAACAAAATTCCTAACTGTAGACAACTTACTACACGAATTATTTATACTTCCAGTTATCGATCACAGCGAATGGACGTGGTTCTCGAAAACTGTATTCAATATACCGATGACGTCCCAATATTTCATCTTATTTCACCATCATCTAAACAGCGTTCTTGGCTAATTACAGAAGAATTCAGAGATTTCCATACACTCTGTCTCCTCTATTGTCTTATCAACGTACCTTGACCCTCAAATATCTCCTCGACCTTAACGTTCTCGTCTGAACAACAAGGCAGAAACACCCATCGCCATTAGAGCAAAATCGTTCTGTCCCACTTCACCGCTCAGCCACTTTCGCGAAGTTCTTTTCAGCATCGGGAACACGACTCTGGAATAACCTCCACCATTGTATTAGAGAACTGAATAAAATCACCAGTTCCAAAAGATACTTAATGACATATCTACTAAAGCAATAATAATAACTACCATTGTCCGTATTCACACACGTTACCCCTATAAATTATTCTTCCGAACCACATTTTCCACATTTCCGATTACACTGAAGAGCAAAAAGAAACATAGAACCTGCCTAATAGCGTGTAGGGCCCCCGCAAGCACGCAGGAGTGTTGCAACGCAACGCAGCATGGATCCAACTAATGTTTGAAGTAGTGCTGGAGGACATTGACACCATTAGTCCTGCAGGGCTGTCCATAAATCCGTAAGAGTATGAGGGGGTGGAGATCTCTTCTGAACAACACGTTGCAAGGAATCCCAGACATGCTCAATAATGTTTATGTCTGGGGAGTTCGATGGCCAGAATAGTGTTCCTGGAGCGACTCTATGAAAATTCTGGACGTGTGGAGTGTCACTTTGTCCTGCTGGAATTGCCCAAGTCCGTCGGAATGCACAATGGACATGAATGGATGCAGATGATCAGCCAGGATGTTTCCGTACGTGTCACCTATCAGAGTCCTATGTAGAGTATCAGGAGTCCAATATCACTCCAACTGCACATTCCCCCAACCATTACAGAGCCTCCACCAGCTTCAACATTCCCTTGTTGACATGCAGGGTGTCTCCATACCCGAGCACGTCCATCTGTTGAAGCGAGACTCGTCCGACCAGGCAAGATGTTTCGAGTCATCAACAGTCCAATAATGGTGTTGACGGGCGCAGGCGAGGCGTAAAGCTTTGTGTCGTGTAGTCATCAAGGGTACACAAGTGGTCCTTTGGCTCCGAAATCCCAAATCGATGATGTTTAGTTGAATGGTTCGCACGCTGACACTTGTTGATGGCCCAGCATTGAAATCTGCAGCAATTTGCGGAACGCTTGTACTTCTGTGATGTTGAACGAATTTCGGTCGTCGTTGGTGTCGTTCTTGCAGGATCTCTACCCGGTCGCAGCGATGTCGTGGATTTGATGTTTCACCGGATTCTTGATATTCACTGTACACTCGTGAAAATATCATACGGGAAACTCCCCGCTTCATCGCTACTTCAGAGATGCTGTGTCCCATCGCTCGTGCGCCGACTATAACACCACGTTCAAATTCACTTAAGCCTTGATAACCTGCCATTGTAGCAGTGGTAACCGATGTAACAACTGTGCCAGACACTTGTTCCCTTATGTATGTGTTTTCGACCGCAGCGCCGTACTGTGCCTGATTACTTCTCTCTGTAACTGAATACGCAAGGCTATACCAGTTTCCACAGATTTCCCTTCCGCGCCGGCCGGTGTGGCCGAGCTGTTCTAGGCGCTTCAGTCTGGAACCGCGCGACCGCTTCGGTCGCAGGTTCGAATCCTGCCTCGGGCATGGATGTGTGTGTTGTCCTTAGCTTAGTTAGGTTTAAGTAGTTCTAAGTTCTAGGGGACTGATGACCTCAGATGTTAGGTCCCATAGTGCTCAAAGCCATTTGAACCATTTTTTTCCCTTCCGTACAACACACTATATCAGAAAATCTATTTCTTTCATCTATGAATATTTTTATATCTTCGACTGTTATCATTATTGCTGTCATTATTGTTATTATTATTATTATTATTGTGGTTTCGTACATCTATGAATATTTTTATACCTTCGTCTATTATCATTATTGCTGTCATTATTGTTATTATTATTATTGTTGTTGTTGTTGTTGTTGTGGTTATTGGATCAGAACAGCAGAAGTAGAAGTTCAAAAAATGGCTCTAAGCACTAGTTAACATCTGAGGTCATCAGTCCCCTAGACTTAGAACAACGTAAACGTAACTAACCCAAGGACATTAGACGCATCCATGCCCGAGGCAGGATTCGAACCTGCGACCGTAGCAGCCGCGTGGTTCCGGACTGAAGCGCCTAGAACAGGTCAGCGACAGCGGCCGGCAGAAGTAGAAGTACTGGCAGTATTAACTTCATTGGCTCTTAGTTAGGACCATGTACTCACATTGTCTCTACAGACATGCAGAACTAGTATTTATAATTTTTGTCATAAAAGTTATTGTTATTTCATAGGTAAGTAAGATTTTAAAAAGGTACTGCACATTTGAAGTCGTGGCCCGATGTAAGGAAGGGCTTGATGACCCTAATATGATCGGGTTAAATAAGTAAAAAATAATACTTCAGTTTATCAGTTATAGAATAGAAGAGTCACACGTTAGAGTAGGTATCAGGTTTTTGTGTCGAGATGTTTTGTGAAAATCGGTTAGAAAAGATATTTAAAGACACAACTCGTAAGGGCAACGTCGTAGATCAGTTAGTAACTAACAGCAAGAAGATGAGGAAGAAAATTGTGTTTAATGTCCCGTCGACAACGACGTCGTTGGAGACGGAGCACAAGCTCGGATTACGGAAGGATTGGGAATTAAACTGACCATGGCCTTTCAAGGTAACCGTTCCAGCACTTGCCTGAAGTGATTTTGGGAAATCACGAAAAACCTAAATCGGAATGGCCAGACGCGGGTTTGAATCGTCGTCCTCCTGAATGGAGTCCACTGCGACACTTCTCTCGGTTCTTGGTAACTCACAGACAGAATTTCCTGAATCAGTTAACACAGACACTGTTGAGCATATGGCTGTTATAGCTTCAGTGACTACACGTGTTCATAGCAATGCTAGAAATGTACGAAAATATCTTTCCATAGTAAATGTGACAAAAACGAGTTTGCTGATTATGTGAGCAGCCAACAGTAGTTATCTCTCAGGACGCAGGTGTGGACGATAAGTGCACAAAATTCATAAATACTGAAAAATAGGCTTATGTGCTGTCTGTCGATCGCTGTTTTCATTTCAAAGTTACTGTCGCCCATTTTCAGATTCGTTAAACAATAAAAATAAATTTCAATTGGATTCTCATCCAGCGTTTACAATATTAGAAGGGTAAGAAAATTTTAAGATTACAATAAAAAGTTGTATAACATATCACATATCATAGTTACTGTAGAGGGTCGAAAGATGAGACTGAGTAAGTTAGTTACAAGTAGGAGTTTTGCAGTAATGAAGTTAGTTAAAATGTGAAGGAATATTGGGAGCCAGATGTTGTACGTGCGTTACATTCTGTAGCGCAGTTCAGCACTATGACACCGAGGCGTTATTGGCTCGGCGTGGCGCCGAGTTAAGAAACACGGAGGTGAACGCTGTGTCAACGGCCAGCTCGCTCAATTGAGGAGTTTGATGGACTATGTGCGTACGCGCGAAAAGTGCATTTCCGGTAAAAGTGAGTTGAAGATTTGCATGTTTACATCTTCTCGAAGAACAGTTATATTTCAAAGATGTAATAATTCTGTCTTAGACCGTAGTTTTAACATACAGAATCATTCCTTACAACTGAAGATATTTCTTCCATTTGTGATATATTATCCAAAATATGATGAATGGTTTACGCCCTTTTTCCATCAAATCATGATACCTCTACAAAATATCATGAAAACTGAGTTGAAAATTGCTTTTATTATTTTATTAGCCAGTTAAACAGTACACTAACAAAAAATATATGTTCATGGCCATTATAGTTCATGTTCCTGTTCAGAATTACTATCTTCTTGACTGTTTACTCTGTCTAGAAGTTCTTTATACGAGCCTTTTGCTGTATCAGGAAGAAAGCGCAACAGGTCTTGAATGTACTTCAATTTTGCTGCTACTACAGTAGGTTTCTCTATTAATGACAAAAATCAAATATCTTTGGGGAGTCTTGTTGGTTTCTTAATTAACTTAAAGGGTATAAAGACCTTCCAATATGATTTTGAAGCATTGATTGTGCCATCACTGCCAAAATGCATCCTAACATATGACTGCAACTGGAAAGGAAATTTCCCCTATGGCTTTGATAAGAAGAAGCCCATTAAACTTTTCTTCCAGTCTTTAATAAGCTCACTTCCGTCAGTGACTTTAAATGATTCTGGTTTCTCCCTGCATTGTTTAAGGATTATGACATACCCTTCTTTTGAATGTGCAGTTTCCTTCTTCTTCAACTTTCTTCCATAAATGCCAAAATTCCGGTTACACTGACAATATGAATGGCCACGTACTGGGAAAATGTGAGATACTCGTATTCCAAGTGTTTTTGATAACCACCTGCAAAAAGCGATCATAAAAACATTTTTGTTTTACCCTCCTGCAGCATCAGAAAAAAATATATTTTCCTAATATTCTTGAAGTTTTCAAGCTTCTTGAATATAAAGTCGTGAAGGAATGAGCAATCAGAATTTGGATCCTTCTTACCTTCGAACTCCATAAAATCGTCCATTGAGTCAAACAGAGTCAAACAGAGCTTGGATGGCGTGTACAGGTACACCTGCCCATGCAGCTTCAACACGAACAAGTACACATTCTCTTCACATCTTTTTATCTAAATAATTCTTAAGAGCCGGTTTTGACCGAGGCTTTTCGCAAGCTCACTTGGTTGTAAGACAAATACTGGAACTGGAAATCCTTCCCAAATATTCCCATTTGGACTTGCTCTTCCCCACAACCAGCTCACCTAGTACTTGGTTGACAGGTCCCTTACTCTGTAATGATTCATTACTAGAACAGTCCACTGTACCTTTAGGAGCAGACAATGAAAGGTATTAAACAATATTTCAGACTTCTCGTTGCAATTATCTCGACTCATTCAGTAACAGACAACATGCTGTTATTTCAAGTATCCACAAACAATCACACTCTGCCAGAGAAACGTATATGATAATGACAAGGAAGAAAACCATCTGTATCTATATCTATTACAAAAATGCATGTATGTATGTTTCACATCTCTTCCTATACCATTCGATCGGTTTCAACAAAATCTGATATAAGCATGTATCTGGAAACAAACACTGTGGTGGTAGGAATCGCTTATGTTCAACTCGAATGGTGAAGGGAACGAATATGGGGTACCATACAAACGTAACTCAGGAGCAGTTTCAACCAAATTTTATATATGTGACTCGTTATTTGTATACAAACACTATATTTATATACAAATACTGTATTCTATGATAACTCATATCGAACCCATAGTTTTCGTGGTCGCAAGGCTCATGACGGAAGTCCTGATAACGTTTCACACCTAGCGGTGGTTAGGTAATTGGAGGGGGGAGGGCAAAGACAGCGCTGCATCAGTATATCCCTGTAACACCTGAAGGAATTTATACTGAATTTAGCACACACATCATTTGCTGTCAGGAAAAAATTACTGTGACATTAAAACACCCTTATTGGTGAGGGTAAGGTGAAAATGACAGACGCCAATCAGGAACGCGTGGAGCAATTTCTACCAAATTTAATATATACATGACTAACTATTTGTACAAATATACTGTGAGAGTATGATCTCACTCCTACCATAAAGGATTATGGTGACAAGGACAAGAGATGACATATAGAAACGTCCGAAAACGACCTGTTTGAATACATTAAAAGTACGACGCTCAATTTTTATCTTATATACCAGGTTTACCGGTATGAAATGAGCGTTTCTTTGGGAAAATGAAACACTAATTTTGAATTCAAAAGTAAAAACATTTTATTCAAAGTACTGACCATTGTTTTCTATACATTTTTACCACCTTTCTGGCAATTTGTGGACACCACACCAATATAAATGTTCGTCTTTTCAAGCAAACCAATCAGACACACAATTTTCGACTTCTTCGTAGGAATCAAAGTGTTCCTCAGCCAATGCGTGTCCCATTGATGAAAACAAATGATAGGCAGAAGGGGCCAAGTCTGTTGAATACGGCGGGTGGGGTAGCAGCTCCCAGTCAAGTGTTTTACTTGTATCCTGAATCAGTTTTGCTTTGTGTGCAGGTGCATTGTCGTATAAAAGTATTACTTTGCCATGCCTTTGGCCCATTCTGGTCTTTTTTCGATCAATGCATAGTTCAAATTGATCATTTGTTGTCTGTAGCGATTAGTATTCACAGTTTGACCGGGTTTTAGAAGCTCATGATACACCACACCTTTATGACCCCACCAAACGCAGAGCATTGTCTTCTTGCCGAATCAAACTGGTTTTGCAGTCGATGTTGATGGTTGTCCCGGATTAACCTTTGATTTTTCCCGTTTAGGATTCTTAAAATAAATCCATTTTTCATCACCAGTAACAATTCGATACAAAATTGATTTTCTTTCATGTCTTTGAAACAAAATTTGACAAATGGTTTTTCGGTTTTCCATCTGTCTTTCATTCAATTCATGTGGCACCCATTTTCCAGACTTTTGGATCTTTCCTATAGCTTTCAAACTGTCAGAAATTGTTTGTTGTGCAACATTTAGCATTGCTGCCATTTGTTTCTGACTCAAAGTATCATCTTCATCCAATATTGCTTGCAATTCGGCGTCTTCGAACTTTTTTGGTGGTCTTCCACGTTCTTCATCTCTTACATCGAAATCATTATTTCCGAACCGTTGAAACCATCTTTTGCATGTTGCTTCTGATAGAGCATGATCACCATATTCCTCGACAAGCATTAGATGAAACTCTACAGCACTTTTTTTTAAATTAAAACAAATAATTAATGTTTTCCGCAAATCATCACTTTCTGGTATAAAATTTGACATTGTTAACACGATGAAAACGTATGATGTTGTTTGCTCCATGACTTGGCGTATACTAAATATCTTTGACATATGTCATACCAACGAAACAAAAAAATAGAGGCTCGTTCTCAACAAATGTTCCCTATCGACACATTTGTATCTTAACGCTCATTTCATACCAGTAAACTTGGTACGTTGTTCAGTGCATCAACCAAGAGGAAAGAATGAGCACAGTGGAGAGCCACTAATTTTATCAGCATATTTCGGCGAAAGATCATGTATACATCTGAATACCTCAAATACATTTAACATCTCTGGAGTCACGTGGTGGTGAACAGCAGAAAATCAGACATTTGCTAGAATGAAAATAACATATGTGACATCGCCACAAGTAAGAAGCTAGTTCTTAAATAAAGTATTTACTTTAAAATCAAAACACATACATACTTGCATCTTAGAGCCCTCTTTGGAAATTTCGAGAAAAAAAACCGCTTCGTCACAAATATTTCTAATGTGTAAAAAATAGAGAAATAATTTATTTCGAAAAGTATTACTATGTCAATATAATATATTTTGACAACAAACATAAAATATGGGTTACGATCTTGTTACTGCTCGTTGTCTATTTAAAGAATATTTCTAGACACAGTACTGTTATTTATGTTGTTATTTTATTATCTAAACCACACGATACGTGCACATTACCTTAATTATGCTGTCTGTGCTCTAAAAATATTCGAAGTTACTACAGAGATATTTCCGTCTCCAGGACGTGAGGCCACGTGTGCCGGCCCTGCTCAGAAAGCAGCCCTCCAATGGCACGCGCCGCCGCCTATTGGTGACGGGACCCCTTCCCCGCTGCACAGCTGACTGCCCCTATTGTCCGGCCATGACGGGGAAGTGGCACGGGAAGCCCCAGGTGCAGGGCTGCCAACCCCGCCTCTCCGTTTATCCGCAATCAGGCGAGGCAACCGGGGCGGCACTTATCGGGCGCACCGACTCGTGGGCAATCGAGACCAACGACGGGCAAGTCGATGGACTGCCCTGAATGAGCGCGCCCACGCCCGTTTCCACGGCAACCGTCGCATTCACGTCAACCCACACAGAAAGTCTGTCAATTTCAGCTGCATACATGCCAGCCGAGAAATTGTACGTTACTTAAGAATCACCTAGTGAACACCAGAATTCCCTTCCCTATACTGTCATCTGCATAGTTGTATTAAATGTGTGCTAAAGGTAAGGATTCCATTTTCTCTTAAGAGGAGATTATTACTATGTACCACATTTAGCATCCGTACCTCAAACATACAGATGTGTAAATCCTACTCTGTCAGACTGTGAAATGCTGTCTTAGGATTTTCACACTCATAACATACGTTAAATTCGTTTCAATACGACTTTATCAGGTACAATGATATAATAAATTACAGTTATTTCCTGAAACTCATTTCACAATTTAAGTGTTACCTTCTTTTCACGTAAGGCTGACCGTATCGGACATTCGTTCCAGTAGCTGTTCTTTCAGTTCAGGTAACAGCAAAACAGTTTCCAAAGTAAATTTACAAGTCTTGAAATAATAAGTTGCACACTGTGTATTTATCTGCTATATCATTTCAAGAGCACACATTAGTCTTCTGACGTTAACTTGTGGGGTCTATGGAATTTCAAATAAAATTCCTTAAAGTTGGTCCAGCTTAATAAATAACGTCCTCAGTGGTACAAGCAATGCATCAACGGCATAGGGAAATTTTCCAGGCAGGTTAAAATACACAATCATGAAAACAGTTCACAAGAAAAGTGACAAGAGAGACAAACTACTATTATCATTTCCTTACTGAAATGTTTTCCAGCTTATTCAAAAAAGTAATAGAATAATATATGGTCTTCACCCATGGACGTCTTCAAGGAGCTAGGCATTTTAACCGTGCTATCACAATACATATTTTCACTAATGAAATTCGTCATAAATAATCCATCACAATTTGAGACCAATGATGACGAACATGCCTACAATACTGGAAGGAAACTGATCTTTATTACCAATTGGTAAAGCTACCAGTGGCTCAGAAAGGAGTACACCATGCAGCATAAAAAATTTTGATCACTTGCCGAATAAATAAAATGTCTGACAGATGGCGAAGCAAGTTTTAAATCTAATTTAAAATCATTTCTCCTGAACAACTCCTTCTATTTCATTGACGAATTTCTACTTAAAATCTGGTAGCCAGCAAAAAAATCTTGTTTCTAAGTGTAGTTGTATGAGTGCGACTAAAATAGTAACGTGTTCATTAACGTTAACACTAATCATGTATACATATCCTGTAAACGACTCGTTCCACGTCAGTTCGATAAAAGAATCGTCTAAAAGACCTATGGAACATGTAACTAAGTGACTAACTGACCTTAATCGTATTAAGATTTCGACTCACTGAACAATCTGTCGTCTTTTTGATGATATAATCACGAATAATAATCATTCCGGATTGTTCTCTTGTAAATACATTGAGACGTCATTATGACGTTTTAAGTGGAATAGCTCGGAGATAATGTGATGCCGAAAATGGGTCGGACAAGATTCTCCACGTTCAGTAGGTACGGCTACCGCCACAATAGCAAAATTACACGCCATTTTTACACGAAACAAACCATTTAAAATACACACGAATACCAGTAAATTTCACAAAGTTAACACGTAAATAAACAAACACGTCCGTTAACTCCTCTTATTATATTTTATCTTAATACAGACGCGTGTTTCGCATTGATCTCAACGGTTCCTATCAGAAGATGTTATTCTATACCAACATTTAAAACTGTAGCTATCAGAAATATTATGTAAATCTGACAGCGAAATATAAATTCTTAAACACTATCGTTTTATAGTCGTGAATAGTCTAACATACACTTGTTTTACCACAGCTGAAATAAACTGAGTGTAACTTAGATGAGACTGTAAGCAGGTACACTTTTTCACTAAGTCCTAATTTCTTTATGTGCGTTCTAATACTGTTAACACTAAAACCGAATGAGGAAAACACTAATCACTGAATATTTATTCGTATACTGGAGACTTACTTACACGCAGAACAGATTTCTTTATATAATGAAAGTGTCTTAGAGTACACCTCCATATCCTCAGGTCATTGAAAATGCCACTACAGACGAAAAATACGGGACAAACATTGCAAGAAACTAACATGCCTGATTCGTTTTCGTGACTTAAAAGGAGAATACAAATCGAATGTTTATGGTGCCACAGAAACTATTTCGAAGCAGCGATTCCTCTCAATTTACTCAAACACTCTAGATAGCTAATTTCAGAATTTGTACCGTAGTAAAACTATTTACAATTTTCCTCCCTGTCTTTTGTTGGATATTTGCAAAATTTCTGTCCATACATGGTGTTTGATAAGTCTCTCTCATCACCCCACAACCACCGACAAATTTCCAGTTGCTGTAGCCGCATTATTACATAGTTATGAACACTATCAAACTTAATCATTAGATGCACTGTATCTTGAGCTTTCTTTTATCCAGTCCGAGTCAGTACTCCATCCATAATGACTTCCACGATCGGCGCAACATCTACGTCTCATCTTCCTTCAATGAGCGTCTTGCGATCATATATCTAGCTCAAAACGATGCACTAGTGCCCTTTAGATGTCAAAATATATTTGAGGGGGAACGGGTCAAATGAGACGCCATTTGTATGTATAGTAGATTACACTCACCACAGCTCGTAGAGACAGTCACCTGGCGTGTGCCTTTGAGTTAAAGCGCTCCGGTATGCTGAAACGACAACTCTGCTCTACCAGAGACTGAAAACAACGGCAACAAAAAAATTATTAGTCCTGTTTGTACCATTTGTTCATGTCCCACACCTTTCCATACGAAAATTAGTGGAAATAACATGTTGTTTTGTAGGGCGGGCAACCACAGTCAAACTTCGACATTTTTTCAATGAAAATTCCGCTATGACTATATGAATGATTTTTATTAAATCTGCGACCGGTTTCGCACCACGTACCGGTGCATCCTCAGGCAATCGGTACAAAAAATAATATAACAAGAGCTCATATAAAATATTCGATCCCCCAATTCTGAGGTGTAAATTAAACTTTTAAATAGCCAGTTTTTTGAATGAAACAAAAAAGTACGCACATACGCTATTTATAATATAGAAACGTTGAACATTGCCCTGTAGCCACTCCCCACCATTCACGTCCTATATACCGTCATCTGGTGAAAGCAGTAGTTAATATTTAAAAATCTTTTTTTCAATTTTTTTAAATGATAGGAGCGGCAATGACCTAGAAAATAAAAATAAATTACGATGCTAATAAAACTCCCCTAATACGAACGACGGAGAGTGGAACATTATCATTAACAAACAGCGGAATTAGGGCCATATAAACATATCAGAACATACCGTGCAAGTTGAGAGGAGCCGCACGGCAGCGGACACGGCCTGACTGACCCAAACCCGGAAAGCGCTCACCTAGTGGCGCGAGAATCGCCAGAGATCGGATGACGTTACAAGGTGTGATGAGTGGGAGGTGCTGAACGTTTGATAAACAGTTCCTTATGTCTATTTTTGTAAAACGTCTAATACCATACTAGGTGGCTAATACAAAAAATGGGCAGTTAGCTAAAACCATAAGAATAATAAATGTGGTGACTCTGAATGCGTAAGGCCCGGAGTAAGCATAAAAATATATTGGACAGAACCTACTAACAAGTAAGCTATAGGGGTAAGGCTACCTGTTTAAGTAATCAAAATTTTCTAAAAGAGCTTTGTGCCTCAGATCGGTCTGGGCATTAAGCGAGGAGCGAGGGGATTTCTTCAGAACCCTGAAGTTTTCAAGGTCTTCGAAAACATTAAGCGTGTTGCCCTTACTTTTCAAGTGTAATGGAAATGATCCAAAGATCACAGACATCCATCAATTGAAGAATCTTGAGGGGCTACGACTGTTCGAGTCAGTAACATTCTTTAGCTCACACAGGTGATGGTGGTAAAGAACAGTCACTTCAAAGCCAAATATCTAAAACCGAGATCTCCAGGCTAAAATGAATTTTTCAAACGACATGGAGTCAAGACAGCTCTTCTTGTAGCCCTCTATTTATAAACTTTGGAACTGTTAGTAAGATCTGTCAAATCAATACTGAAGGCATAAATAAATCAAAGTGCCAACTCTCACAGAAAATCTTATCAAAATATAACATCGACGTTGTTACTGTTCAGGAAACCCATACTGAAAATGAAAATCAAATATATCAGAGAAGAAAAATTCCTAACTTTGATTTACTAGGAGCAAGTAAGTGGCTTGTGAAGTGGCAACATACGTACGATCTTCAATCATTAACTCACGTGTATGCTCTGTATCTGATCTCAATGACATCTACGAAGTTGTAGTAAATATTGGATAACTCGCAGTAATTAATATGTAGAAAGTCCCAGTTATCTCTCAACTTCCACAGTTCATTCTGATATCACAACACCCCGCCATATATCTCGGAGATTTTAACAGTCGCCGCACTCACTGGTAGTAATAAGAAAATTATGAAAATGGTGAAAAATTGTATGTGAAATCTTATGGGACTTAACTGCTAAGGTCACCAATCCCTAAGCCTACACACTACTTTACCTAAATTATCCTAAGGACAAATACACACACCCATGCCCGAGGGAGGACTCGAACCTCCGCCGGGACCAGCCGCACAGTCCATGACTGCAGTGCCCCAGACCGCTCGTCTACTCCCACGCGGCGAAAATGGTGAAGCCGTTGCAACAAATTGTGCAGAAGACAGTTACTTACATTTGGTGTTTAATGCAAAAGATTAAGAAATGTTTGCATCAGCAGCGTGGAACACGTGTATGATCCCGCTCTATGCTTTGTAACAAAGAATCAGAATAAATTACCTCTCCAATGTTTCCAGTTCTTATTACGAGATTTCCCAAGCAGCCAACACCCTCCAATCCTGATTGAAATTGGTAAAGTAGCCTAGTAGCATCACGCTTTCCACGACCTACAAGGAACTCTAGAAAAGGAAAGTGGGATGTATTTGCTAAAAGTCTGGACAAATGTCTTGGCTGGATCCCCCCAAAAGCAAGTAAGTATGAGAGGCTTGTTGTAGCTATGGTAAGTGCAGCAGAGAAACCAATCGCTATAGGCTGCCGCAAGCAATATATTCCAGCTTGGAATGAAACTAACGAGAAATTTTTAAAAACGGGTAACCCGGAAATAGCGTATTATCTACGTCAGAACCTCGATACATCCAGACGTAGTATGTGGATAGAGACTGTTGAGCCACTCAGTTTTGAAGTACAAAGTAGAGATGCATGGTCATTTTTAAGGAAGTTGGGCAGAAACAAAATGAGAGTGAGGGACAACACTATTATACCAGGTAATAGGACTGCATCTCACTTACTTTCCACATCCATAGCTCTAAGGGATAAAACTCCTACCAGATACATCAGGCATGTTATTCCAAAAGAACAGCAATGAACAACCTGACTCTTCAAGAACTTTCTCTGCATCTGAAATTTCTACCGTTCTAATAGCTCCAAGACTACGAAAGGCACCGGGAAGTGATGAAATCCTTCACGAATGTCCTACGCAGTGGGAACTACGCAAAAGGGTAGCTGGCAGAATTCTTCTCCGACATTATATCTCGTTCCGTCCCACAAAAAATGAAACAATCAAAAACCATAGCAATATTCAAACGCAGCAAGGTGTCAAACCAGCAAAGAACTATCGTCCAGTCGCACTATTGAGCACTATTTATAAAGTCCTACAAACAATTCTATACAGTCGGATTAGTTCAGTGATCTTTCAGAGCCTTCCTGTTGAGTGTTGTGTACATAGTTCCGCGTAGTCAGCGTGTACACAACTTTCACACTAGAGCGCGCCCCATTAAGCACAACAGCGCAGGCGCAGCGCTCGTCCATCTCCGTACTACGAGATGGCGCTGTCTTAGAGACGGACCAAATTCTACTTCCGCCGATCAGCGTATTAATATGTAATGCAGCCAGTGAGATTGCTGCTAACATAGAACCTTTTCTCCTCGTGGATCACACTCGCGTAGTGATACCTGAACGTGTGAGGTATTATAACAAGTGTACAGACCTCCGATTAATCAGTCTGCACCAGTCTGAACCAGTCTGCATTAGTCTGTACCAGTCTGTAGTCAAGTCTCAGACAGCGCCTAATAAGATTACCATATTCCTGTACATAGCCATGAAGATAAATGAATAGATAGTTTGTCAAGTATCAGAGATATGTGAGAATAAGATTAACGTACCAAGACCAAAGGAACTTCAGATTGTCAATTGTAAACAGCATCCAGAATCAAGTTATGTATAGTCTATGCCTTTTATTATTTTAATAAATGTGTGTGAAAATTAATCAACTTCTGTTTAAAGTTGGTCACCGTCAATCTGCTACTCTAAGCGTGCAAGTGGCATTTCTATCGTCTGACCTAACGTCAGAAGATAAACACGCCACGATAAGACCACAAGACATATTGCTGACACTCGCCTTCTTTGTTAGAGCGACAAGTCAAATAATCTGATGGTGTGTGTATCGATGGTCTTACAGTACGCACACCACATTGAGCAAGCTATATTCCGATAGCAACGAAATTGCGCTGATCAAGATTTATCATTAACAACACTTATTGAAGTAGGATACTACATGAACCAGAAAATATCACTTGCTTTCGTTGATATAAGTGCAAACACTTTGGATACGTGAGCTGCTTTAAAAAAATTTTACAACTTGTTCCATGCAGATGGGCAACAAAACTAATTGACAACATGTTAGCTGGAAGGAAATTTACCGTAACAACAGGAAAAGACACTTGTTGGCCACGAGTACTGAATTATGTACATCTTGGCACGATGCACTCCGATTGGCCATGGTATTTCCCTGTTGCCGTTCGTCGGTTGACGGGCAGCTCTATGGTTGTCGGTTCACACGTACAAACGTCGCTCGCCACGTCACTGCCCCAACGTGATACACACGTGTCGAATAGGTCTTCCTCTTTGTCTCCCATTCACGTCGGAGGCATCCACACGGAAACTTCGCTTCAGAACACACACACGTCACCTGCGATTTAGTCATACGGTAAGCACGGCGGCACAGTATTCGTTTGAAGAACGAGATATGGTTTTTGTTTATGGACTAGCCGACGGTAATGCGCATGAAGCTCGACAGTTGTATGAGGAACTGTACGCAGCAAGACGCCACCCACACCCGCAAACGTTTACATCAATTCACTGCGACTTGAAGAAACAGGCCTGTTAGCGGGATATCACGGTGATGCTGGACGACCTCAAACACGACGGACGTTGCATTTGAAGAGACTCTTCTCGAGCGCTTCGAGGAAGCACCTACGACAGGTACTCGAGCGGTTGGACACGACATATCACTCATCGCTTAGTCTGGGAGGTTTTTAGGGATGACGGCCAGCATCCGTTTAGTTTCGACCCTGTCTAAGACCTAAATCCTGTGGCCGACTATGAACACGGGCTAGGGTTTTGCCGGTGGTTTCTGCGACGTATTGCACGAAATCCCGATTTCCCCGCCATTGTCTTGGTTACCGACGAGTGCATCTTCCATCGGGATGGCCTTTACAACACTCGAAACGTTCATTACTGGGCAAGGGGAAATCCTCACGTCACGTACGTCCACGGTCAGCAGGAACGATATTCGCTCAACATTTGGGCAGGCATTTTGGATAACCATCTGATTGGGCCGGTCCGTCTACCTCCTCGACTTACTGGGGCCAATTACCTTCTCTTTTTGCAAGAAACTCTACTCGGCCTGCTGGGAGATATGCCCCTGGACATACGGCTACGCATGTGGTTGCAGCATGATGGGGCGCCCGCACATAACAGTCGTGCTGTGCGCGGATATTTAAGTAAACTCTTCGACGGTCGGTTAATTAACAGAGGTGCTCGTAGAATATGCCCCCCCCCTCCCCCCCCCGGATCACCAAACCTCACGCCACTAGACTTTTTCTGTGGCGATTCTTCAAGGTTCTAGTTCACCCACACAGACGAGAACCACCTAGAAACGAGGAGGAATTAATGGATCGCATTCAACATGCCGCCAGTCACATCAGGGGAATGCCAGGAAACTCTGAAAGAGTAACACCTTTACGTGTTACCAAATTTGTGTCGCGTCATAGGGTCGCCAGTTCGAGCACCTGCTTTAAGTAAACAATGTCCTAGCTACAAAAAAGGCCCTTTTCAGGGCCGACACAATTTGTAAAAGACTTTCTGTATGCGAACTAACAGCTGTTGACGGGTTTGTTCCCGGTACGTCTTATCATGAAACTACAATGGATGTGTCGGGACCCCGGCAGATTCGCCCCCAGGCTCCCAGAGTGGAAGACTGGCGCATTATCACCGAGCATGTGTGTCGCCTGAGATACATCGCGATCTCCGTCAGACAAAGCATTCACTCTGATACTCTGTCCAGAGCATCCGGCAACAGGGCAATCCCGCTGCCAATCGGAGCACTTGGCGCCAAGTTTCAGTGGTTTAAAAATTGTGCGTTGTCGACCTAAACAACGTTAGTAATTTCGGTTTCAACTGGCGTGAGCTATCCAAAGTTAAAATTTCGTGACACATTTTTTCTCCACCCTATCTTTCAATAAATAAATATATATATATTCCTCCAACATAGTCCAGAAAATTTCGGTATTCGGACAACTAGGCAATAGTTATCCAACGCAAAACCTTCGAAACACCTGAAGGAATCCTAACTTCTGATCTAGACACGTTAAACTAATATTTCTCTAAATGGACGTTACAACCAAATTCATGTAAAACAGAAGTTGCATGCTTTCATCTGTTCAAGAGAATGGCACAAAGAGTCCTTGATGTCTAGTTTATAGGAGACAAACTTCATCGTAAGATACGTCAAAAATTCCTCAGGCTCAGGTTATATAAGACCCTTTGTTTTGAGGAACACTTGACACAAACATATGCTAAGCTCAAAAGCAGACACAACGTCATCCATAAACTCGATGGCAGTTGTTGGGGATCGCTGTCAGACATTCTTCGAGTTTCGGTACACGGATTCGTATACTCAACAGCAAAGTACAGTGCGCCTCTCTGGCTTAATAGCCCATACATAAAAAAGACGTACAACTTAACAAAGCCATGCTCATTGTTGTATCTAATCCCACATTCTGTTTAACTATCTTGTGTCACTTTCCACTTCCCAATATTAGACGGGAGAGCGCGCTATTGCATGAGTACCAGAACAATGTATTCAAAACAAGACATAGCACACTTATTACAGCAGTCAGGACTGTTACAGAAATTAAGCTGATTCCTATTGAGGAATGAAATGTTGCTGGCAACAAGTCTGTCCACCACAGTGCCTGAAACGGCCCTGCATCCAGAAGAAACCCCCTAGATTTGACCAGCATCAAGCAATTTGGAATACCCTGAACCGCATTCGAATGGGCCATGTAAGATGAGCAGATATTCTCCATAAGTGGGGCAAATCTTAATAACCATCTTGTGACCGTGTTGCAGAACTACAGACAGCTGCTTATGTTGCATCAACATGTTCCACACGTACCTACAAGGGTTCTTTCGAAGACTTCCCGATAGCAGAGAATGGTAAAATACATAAAAGACCTTGATATCCGTCTACAAAAGTTGTCATTTGCGTTATTTTATGCTGTAGAGCTGTGCTGAAACTTTGACATGTAGCAGACAAGTAATCATTGCAAATCTATTGCCATTCGATAATTGAATAATAATAAATGTATAATATTAGAAAACATTCTGAGATACCAAATAATGAGGTCTCTTGAACAGAATTCCGAAAACATCGATCATGTAAACCCCACTTATGTTATATGACGTCCTGAAAGCCACGGATCAAAGCAGTTCAGGCAGATGTTCAAATGTGTGTGAAGTCTTATGTGACTTAACTACTAAGGTCATCAGTCCCTAAGCTTACACACTACTTAACCTAAATTATGCTAAGGACAAACACACACACCCATGCCCGAGGGAGGACTCGAATCTCCGCCAGGACCAGCCGCACAGTCCATGACTGCAGCGCCGAGACCGCTCGGCTAATCCCGCGCGGCCTTCAGGTAGATGCAGTATTTCTCGACTTCTTAAAAGCTTCACTCAGTACCATACGTAATCTTATCGTCGAAAGTATGATCGTATGAGATATGAAGCGATATTTGTTGAAGGACATTGTGAGGGCTCTACCTCGTCTGTTTTTTACAAGTAGTTGTTTTATTTATTTGTTTACTTAACTTGGTCAGATTAGGGCCTTAAATCCATCCCTTATATCGAACCGAACTTTCACACGTACAGTAGTTTTTTACATTATAGTTCCCTAATAAATAAGGATAATTTTAATACGGCAGATAGTGATAACTCAGTATTAATATAACTGAAAATTATTTGTACGTATGTAAAGAGAATGTGAACTAAGAGCTAATAAAGTTAACGCTGGTGGTACTGCTATTACCGTTTGTACTTCTGCCGCTTTAATAATAATATTCATAGTAATTATACTAATAGCGATACTGGCAGATACGAAATTTACTTATGGGTGTACAAAGGCTATTACTGACAAAGCGTTTTCTGAGAGAAAGAAATTTAAATAGACTGCACTAGATAAGAACATCGGGAAACGAGGAAGATTTGGTTGGAAGGAATGCCGTTCGAGTAATGACGGCGTACGGGGACAAAGGTAGACATTAGTCATATGATATGTCATTAACTGTCTTTGAAGCTGGAGATGTTATCCTGTCCTCTAATATAATGAGGGAGGTTATTCCAAAGTCTGGTTCCTGTTACTGAAAACGACTTCGAGAAAGCGGGTAATTGATAGTGGGACAGAAATGAATTTGTTCTGACAGTAACGAGTATTTCTGCTACGTTGTTCAGACAAAGGCATTAAGGTCGAGGAGAGACATGGGAGATACAAATAAAGGCGACAGAGTGTATGGAAATCTTTGGGTTTTGCTATACATAGTCTGGATAGTTGCGTATAAGACGGAAAAATATAATCAGAGTGTCGAACGTCACTGGTATATCGGATACGATCATTCATCACCAGTTCCAGGCGCCATGAGATTTCCTGAGAAAGGCTTCACTGGATAACATCGCTGTAATAAACAACTGGAAGTATAAACATTCGTAAAAGTCTCATTTTCAAGTCGAAAGGGAAGAGCTTTTTATACTTTTGTGGGGCATGAAGAGATGCTGATACTTTCTTATACATTGCAATAGAGATCCCATTTAAGTTTTCGATCTGTCATTACTCCTAGACACTTTTCTCATAGAAACAAGTTCCTATTTGTACCATTTAACGCTAAAGATGGTTGGGTTTCGGCATATTTCGAGCTAATGAGCCTCTTGTGAACTACTAGGATCGCTTGCGTTTAGGATGGACTGAGCTTTTACCTCTACGTTCTGTGCCCATTTCGATAGCGCACACGGGTCAGTACTGAAATTCTCTATTACTGTCTTTCAGTCTGTTGGTTTTGCACTTAGATACAAATGGAGGTCATCGGCATTCATGTGGTATTTATGGTAGAAGAAAACTGATAAAACATCGTTGACTTATAATAAAAAGAACACAGGACGTAATACCGAGCCCTTGGGGACTTTTGATACTATATGCCTTCATTGTGACTTTATTGCACCATACACACTGCTGGCGAGACGTCAGCTATTAGGAAAACCATAACACTGTGCTTGGAGAGAAATAATTCAGACTGCCAAGATTACCAAATCAGACGTTGAAGTCGACAGTGCCAGAGGCTTTGCTAATGTGTAATAAGCACAGGACAGGTGCTACTTGTCTATCCATGGCAAGCTTATGATCGTCTCTTATTTTTATTAAAGCAGACATTGCGTTGCGATTTTTGAGGAAATCTTGTTGGTATTTGTCTATAACGTTGTTTGTAGTCAAGTATGTGGTTAGATGCTGGTGGACTATACGCTGTGAGGCCTTGAACAGCTCCGTATGAATGCATATAGGCCGTTAATTTCTGTAGTTCCATACGGTTTGCCAAAATTATCCTTATAGGCCATTCTCAAATACTGTAGGTGCCAACATGTGGTAATATATCCTATTACACAGGTCAAAAAAGTTTTGCATCATCTCGGTTCCGAGAGTTCCGGAACCTGTACAGAAAATTGGAATAGAGATCAACATAAACGTCATTTACGCCCTTTTTATTGCTCATGAAAATCACACATTGCATGTTGTACCACCATACAACGAGACCTTAAGAGCTAGTGGTCCAGACTGCTGTATACACCGTTACCTCTAATACCCAATAGCACGTCCTCTTGCATTGATGCATGCCTGTATTCCTCGTGGCATACTATCCACAAGTTCATCAAGGCACTGTTGGTCCAGATATCCCACTCCTCAACGGCGATTCGGCGTAGATATGCTGCCGAAATGGTCGCACAATCAGTCGGCGGATGGCATTCACGTATCGTACAATCGTTACGGCGCCTTCTATGACAACCAGCGGCGTACGTTGGCCCCACATAACGCCACCCTACAACAGCAGGGAACCTGCACCTTGCTACACTCGCTGGACCATGTCTCTAAGGTGTTCAGCCTGACTGGCTTGTCTCCAAACTCGTCTCCGACGATTGTCTGGTTGAAGGCATAAGCGACACTCATCGGTTAAGAGAACGTGATGCCACTCCTGAGCGGTTCATTCGGCATGTTGTTGGGCCCATCTGTACCGCGCTGCATGGTGTAGTGGTTGCAAAGATGGACCTCGCCATGGATGTCGGAAGTGAAGTTGTCCATCATGCACCCTGTTGCTCACAGTTTGAGTTGTAACACGACGTTCTGTGGTTGCACGGAAAGCATTATTCAAAATGGTGGCGTTGCTGTCAGGGTTCCCCCGAGCCATAAGTCGTAGGTAGTGGTCATCCACAGCATTAGTAGCCCTTGGGCGGTCTGAGCGAGACATGTCAGCGACAGTTTCTGTCTCTCTGTATCTCCTCCATGTCACTCCGAGAAGCCTGGCACTTCGCTTATTGAGATCCCTTCCTGGCACAAAGTAACAATGTGGACGCTATTGAACTACGGTATTGACCGTCTGGGTATCGTGAACTACAGGCAACACGAGCCGTGTACTTCCTTCCTGGTGGAATGACTGGGACTAATCGGCTGTCAGACCCCTCCGTCTAATAGGCGCTGCTCATGCATGGTTGTTCACATCTTTGGGCGGGTTTAGTGACATCTCTGAACAGTGAAAGGGACTATGTCTGTGATGCAATACCCACAATCAACGTCTATCTTCAGGAGTTCTGGGAACCGGGTATTTCGAAACTTTTTTTTGATGCCGCGCGGGATTAGCCGAGCGGTCTTGGGCGCTGCATACTTTAGTTTAAGTAGTGTGTAAGCTTAGGGCCTTAGGACCTTAGCCGTTAAGCCCCATAAGATTTTACACACATCTGAACATTTGATTTTTGATGTGTGTATTTAGCATCGGTCATGGCAGGTCTGACAGCGACCAGATATACGTGCAAGCGTCAAATGTACTAAGGAATATTTATTGAATACAGTAATAGTCATCGTAGATACTCTTGTCGGGTTCCTAAGCACTTTGTGCACTTACTTTATTTGTTGGAAATGACGTGTGGCTAGGGCCTCCCGTCGGGTAGAACATTCGCCTGGTGCAAGTTTTTCGAGTTGACGCCACTTCGGCGACTTGCGTGTCGATGGGGATGAAATGACGATGATAAAGGCAACGCAACACCCAGTCCCTGAGCGGAGAAAATCTCCGACCTAGCCGGGAACCGAACCCGGGCCGTTAGGTATAACATTCCTTTGCGAGGACCACTCAGCTATCAGGGGCGAACTACTTTCTTTGTTAGAAATCACTGAGCACACAGCATGTTATCTTGGATGGAGAGTCATTTACAGATGTAAAAGTAACTTCAGCTTTATCCCAGGGAAGTGTGCTGGGACCCTTGCTATTACTGATGTGTATTAATTGAACTCCGTGCGAAAAGACCTCGGAAGGCCCACAGGTACCGATCGTCAACCGTGCCATTCTCAGCTGTTAAGCGTCATTGGATATGGATATGGAGGACCATGTGGTCAGCACACTGCTCTCCGGCCGTTGTCAGGTTTCGTGACCAGAGCTGATATTTCTTAATCAAACAACTCCAGAATTGGGGGCTGACTGCACCCTGCATGCCTACAGCGCTCGGCAGACCCCGAACTTTCATCCATCCAAGTGCTAACCAAGCCGGACAGCCCTTAACATCGTTGATCTGTTACCGCTGTGGCAAGGTCACTGGCAGCTGTGTATCAATTCCTTACTAACAGTAAACTGAGACTTTTTACAGATGACACGCTTATCTACCAAAAAGTCTGCAAAGATTTTCATCAGATCTTTATATGATTTCACCGTGGTGATAAACCTGGAAGCTTTAGTTCTGTGTTCATAAATGTAAAATTTTGCGCTTGAGAAAACGAAAACCATAGTATGCTATGATAACAGTTTCAATGAGTCATAACTGTCATCAGTCAACTCAGACAAATACTTGTGTGAAATGAAACGATCACATAGGTTCAGTTGTAGGTAAAGCAGGTGGCAGACTTCTATTCGTTGATGGAATATTAAGGAAACCCAACAGAGCACATTGTGGTTGGGGTTCAGTTACTATTTGGGCAGCCATGCCATGGTATTCTACTTATTCTCCCAAAAGTGAAATATGGCGGGGGTTCCGTGACGATTTGGGCAGCCATGTTGTGGTATTCCACTTACTCTCCCAAAAGTGAAACAAGCGGGGGTTCCGTAACGATCTGGGCAGACATGTCGTGGTATTTCACTTACTCTCCGAAAAGCGAAACAAGCGGGGGTTCCGTGATGATTTAGGCAGCCATGTCATGGTATTCCAGTTTCTCTTCAAGGTCGTGCCACAGTTTGATGTTAACCATTTTGGCTAATCGGACCCAAGACGACAGGACTGATTTTATGAGCACAAGGATGAATTGTCGCATCTCCTCTGGCCGCCCACAGTCAACAGATCTAAATATTACTGAGCCTTTGTGTTCTACTTTGGAGAGGAGGGTGCGTGATCGCTATCAAATGGTTCAAATGGTTCTGAGCACTATGGGACTTAACATCTAAGGTCATCAGTCCACTAGAACGTAAAACTACTTAAACCCAACAAACCTAAGGACATCACACGCATCCATGCCCGAGGCAGAATTCGGACCTGCGAGCGTAACAGCAGCGCGGTTCCGGACTGAAGCGCCTAGAACCACTCGGCCACATTGGCCAGCGTGATCGCTGTCATCTCCGTCATATTTACCTGACTTATCGTAATTTTGCAGGAAGAAAAGAATAAGATTCCCTTGAAAACCACACAGAACCTATGATTATCCATTCCGAGGCTAGTGAAAGCTGTTTTGAATGCCAATGGTTTTTCTACACCGTACTGGGCATGGTGATGTGTTGGGTTTGTGGTGTTTCTATATTTTTGTCCCCTCCCCGTAGTTTAAAGGTCCAACTTTAAGTGATGAATCCAAGAATATACATAAAAATCTATATCTCTCCCACAAGGATCGCAAAGACAAGATTAGGCCAGCTACAGCGCACATAGAGGCGTTTGAAACACGTTTCAAACCGCGATCCGATTTAAGCATGAATGGAAAGCGTTAGGAACAATGGGAACTACCCTCTGCCATGTACTTCACTGTTGTGTACAGAGTATGGATGTAGATGTAGATGTTGATGTAAATATAGATCTAGATATGGCGTTCCTATCCTCTCAAAATATATTTGTGGGTTTGGTTGCTCCACTGTTCTGATTAAAACTGACCATCTTGTACTTTGTCCATTTATTTTTTGACTCGGTTACATAAAACCGAACAACAAATGCCAGTTTCTCGGTCTTCACATAAAAAGTAATGTGCTGCAAACACAGAGTTCCCGAAAACTGTTCATCAACGCAGCTCTAATTTCATTCCGGCAGCTTTCTTCCATGGAGAAGTCTGCCTGCGTCCGAGTCGGCCTGTGCTCTGCATCTTTTATGCTTCACTCATTTTAGGAACGTAGAGAACAATCTTCATCTCTTATTATATCATCCTCAATGTCTTTTTTCCGCATTTGAGCTGCTTGCACTTCAGCTATTGGTGGGTTTGACTTTGCGTCAAGAGTACACCGTAAACTCATTAAGCAATATTATCACAAAGTCACCACGAGTCTGCATAACATTACCCACACTGAGAACTCTCAGAAACAAATTCTTAATATCGACTTAATCCTTGAGCTCAGTTAACACTTGTTCTATGGTAAGTTCACGTGGAATCACAGTCTCTCGTCGCCAAACGCAACACAGTTTACTGACCACATAAAAATGCACTTGAAGCACTGTAACACGCCCATTGACTCGGATGTTGGTAGTGCAGCCACGTCGTCCACAGTAAGTCCAGCCGTAATTACACTACTGGTCATTAAAATTGCTACACCAAGAAGAAATGCAGATGATAAACGGGTATTCATTGGACAAATATATTATACTAGAACTGACATGTGATTACATTTTCACGCAGTTTTGGTGCATAGATCCTGAGAAATCAGTACCCACAACAACCACCTCTGGCCGTAATAACGGCTTTGATACGCCTGGACGTTGACTCAAACAGAGCTTGGATGGCGTGTACAGGTACAGCTGCCCATGCAGCTTCAACACGATACCACAGCTCATCAACAGTAGTGACTGGCGTATTGTGATGAGCCAGTTGCTCGGCCATCATTGACCAGACGTTTTCAATTGGTGAGAAATCTGGAAAATGTGCTGGCCAGGGCAGCAGTCGAACATTTTCTGTATACAGAAAGGCCCGTACAGGACCTGCAACATGCCATCGTGCATTATCCTGCTGAAATGTAGGGTGTCGCAGGGATCGAATGAAGGGTAGAGCTACGGGTCGTAACACATCTGAAATGTAACATCTACTGTTCAAAGTGCTGTCGATGCGAACAAGAGGTGACCGAGACGTGTAACCAATGGCACTCCATACCATCAAGCCGGGTGATACTCCAGTATGACGATGACGAATGCACGCTTCCAATGTGCGTTCACCGCGATGTTGCCAAACACGAATTCGACCATCATGATGCTGTAAACAGAACCTGGATTCAGCCGAAAAAATGACGGTTTGCCATTCGTGCACCCAAGTTCGTCGTTGAGTACACCATAGCAGGCGCTCCTGTCTGATGCAGCGTCGAGGGTAACTTCAGCCATGGTCTCCGAGCATATAGTCCATGCTGCTGCATACGTCGTCGAATTGTTCGTGCAGATGGTTGTTGTCTTGCAAACGTCCCCATCTGTTGACTCATGGATCGAGGCGTGGCTGCACGATCCGTTACAGTCATGCGGATTAGATGCCTGTCATCTCGACTGCTAGTGATACGAGGCCGTTGGGATCCAGCACGGCGTTCCGTATTACCCTCATGAACCCACCTATTCCATATTCTGCTCATTGGATCTCAACCAACGCGAACAGCATGGTCGCGATACGATAAACCGCAATCGCGATAGGCTACAATCCGACCTTTATCAAAGTCTGAAGCGTGATGGTACGCATTTCTCCTCCTTACACGAGGCATCACAACAAAGTTTCACGAGGCAACGCCGGTCAACTGCTATTTGTGTATGAGAAATCGGTTGGAAACTTTCCTCATGTCAACACTTTGTAGGTGTCGCCACCGGCGCCAATCTTGTGTGAATGCTCTGAAAAGCTAATCATTTGCATATCACAGCATGTTCTTCCTGTCGGTTAAATTTCGCGTCTGTAGCACGTCATCTTCGTGGTGTAGTACATAGTTGGAGGAAGCAGGCTGCATCTACGTTCCGGAACGACACTCGATATAGAGCACTGTAGTTCGGATAGTGCCGTTCTTTGATCCGCAATGCTTTATTTACGGCAGAAACCATTGCCTCTGCTGGATCGCAGTGATCATATCGATATCGGCACTGTTCATGTTGGAGGCGTTCACAGTAATTTGACGTAACCTATTCTGCAGATAATGGAAAAAAGACCTTAAATTTGGTCTTGAAGATAGGAGGTATCTTATTAACTGCCTTCAATCATTGCAGAATCCTATTGGAAATGCTTACTGAGCAACACACATATTTCGGAACGTCACACATCTCCGCTCTTTCATGTACTCACAAAAGGTACTTCTTTTCAAAGAAGCGCATACTGCGATGACTCTGTGTTGTGTGATGTCCTTAGGTTAGTTAGGTTTAAGTAGTTCTAAGTTCTAGGGGACTGATTTTTTATTTATTTATTTATTTATTGTTCCGTGGGACCACATTAAGGAGAAGTCTCCATGGTCATGGAACGAGTCAATACATGAAATTATAACACGATTGTAGAAACAGATAAAATGAAATATAAGAAACATATTCAGCTGACACGTCGTTAGTTTAAATAAAGAAAATCAAGAATGTAACACTGAAATTTGCTTAATTCCTTAGCTCTTCCAGGAGCTCCTCGACAGAATAGAAGGAGTGAGCCATGAAGAAACTCTTCAGTTTAGACTTAAAAGCGTTTGGGCAACTGCTAAGATTTTTGAGTTCTTGTGGTAGCTTATTGAAAATGGATGCAGCAGAATACTGCACTCCTTTCTGCACAAGAGCCAAGGAAGTGCATTCCACATGCAGATTTAATTTCTGCCTAGTATTAACTGAGTGAAAGCTGCTAACTCTTGAGAATAAGCTAATATTGCTAACAACAAACGACATTAAAGAAAATATATACTGTGAGGGCAATGTCAAAATTCCCAGGCTATTGAATAGGGGTCGACAAGAGGTTTTCGAACTTACACCACACATAGCTCGAACAGCCCGTTTTTGAGCCAAAAATACCCTTTTTGAATCAGAAGAATTACCCCAAAAAATAATACCATATGACATAAGTGTATGAAAATAGGCGAAGTAGACTACTTTTCGTGTTGAAATGTCACTTATTTCAGATACTGTTCTAATGGTAAATAAAGCGGCATTTAGTTTCTGAACAAGATCCTGAACGTGGGCTTTCCACAACAGCTTACTATCTATCTGTACGGCTAGGAACTTGAACTGTTCTGTCTCGCTTATAACATGCCCATTCTGTCTGATTAAAATTTCAGTTCTTGTTGAATTGTGAGTTAGAAACCGTAAAAACTGAGTCTTACTGTGATTTAGCATCAAATTATTTTCCACAAGCCACGAACTTATTTCATGAACTACATTATTTGATAATGTTTCAGTATTACACACAAGATCCTTCACTACCAAGCTGGTGTCATCAGCAAACAGAAATATTTTTGAATCACCTGTAATACTAGAAGGCATATCATTTATATAAATAAGAAACAGCAGTGGCCCCAGCACCGCTCCCTGGGGAACGCCCCATTTAACAGTGCCCCATTGGGACCGAACATCATTACCACTCTCAATATTGCGGAGAATTACCTTCTGCTTTCTGTTCTTAAAGTAAGAGGCGAACCAGTTGTAAGCTACTCCCCTTACTCCATAATGTTCCAACTTCTGCAGTAATATTTTGTGGTTAACACAGTCAAAAGCCTTCGTTAAATCAAAGAAAACACCTAACGTTAGCAACCTTTTATTTAATCCGTCCAAAACCTCACAGAGAAAAGAGACTATAGCATTTTCAGTTGTTAAGCCATTTCTAAAACCAAACTGTACATTTGACAGCAAATTATGTGAATTTAAATGCTGCAGTAACCTTGTATATACAACCCTCTCGATAACTTTCGCCAACACCGATGGCATAGAAATAGGTCTATAATTATCAACATTATCCCTGTCTCCCTTTTTATAAAGTGGCTTCACTACTGAGTACTTTAATCGGTCAGGAAACCGACCACTCCTAACGGAAAAGTTACAGATATGGCTAAGTACTGGGCTAACATACATGGAACAATACTTCAGTATTCTGCTAGATACCCCGTCATATCCATGAGAGTTCTTGGTCTTTAGTGATTTAATTATTAACTCAATCTCCCTCTTCTCAGTATCATGGAGGAGCATTTCAGGTAACAGTCTCGGAATACTTTTTTCTAAGAGCGCTATGTGATTCTCTGTTGGGACTAGGTTTCTATTTAGTTCACCTGCCATTTTCAGAAAGTGATTATTAAATACTGTACATATATGCGACTTATCAGTAACACGGACATTCCCACTACGCACTGATTCTATATTCTCGACCTGTCTCTGCAGACCTGCCACTTCCTTTACGACTGACCATGTGGTTTTAATTTTATCCTGAGACTTAGCTATTCTATCTGCATACCACATACTTTTTGCCTTCCTAATAACTATTTTAAGCACCTTAAAATACTGTTTGTAATGGACTACTGCATTTAGATTGTGACTGTTTCTAACGTTTTGATATAATTGCCACTTTGTTCTACAAGATATTCTTATACCTTTAGTCAGCCACCCAGGCTGCCTGTTTGTGCTAGTACCCTGTTTTGAACGTTCTAACGGAAAGCAACTTTCAAAGAGCACGAGAAAAGTCTTGAGGAAAGCATTATATTTATCGTCTACTGTATCAGCGCTATAAACATCTTGCCACTCTTGTTCCTTGATAAGGTTTACAAAAGTCTCTACAGCAACTGGATCAGCTTTCCTAAAAAGTTGGTAACTATATTTAACATGTGTTGCAGCACAAAAATCTTTTAGACTTAAAATTTGTGCATCATGATCTGAAAGGCCATTCACCATTTTGCTAACAGAATGCCCTTCTAGTAATGACGAATGAACAAAAATATTGTCTATGGTTGTTCTACTGTTCCCTTGAACTCTCGTTGGAAAGAATACGGTTTGCACAAGATTATATGAATTAAGGAGGTCTACCAGCATCCTTTTCCTTGCACAATCACTTATACAATTTATATTGAAGTCACCACATATAACTAACTTTTTGTATTTCCTATAAAGTGAACCAAGAACCTCCTCTAGCTTTAGCAAAAATGTTGTGAAATCGGAGTGTGGGGATCTATAAATAACAACAGTAAGAAGTTTAGCTCCACTAAATTTAACCACACCTGCACAACATTCAAACACCTTTTCAGTGCAGTACTTTGAAACATCAATTGACTCAAATGGGATACCGTTTTTCACATACATGGCTACTCCCCCACACCGCAAAGAGCTCCTAGAAAAGCTGCCAGCCAACCTGTATCCTGGTAAAGGAAGCCTCTGAATTATCTCCTTATTTAAGAAGTGTTCAGATATACCAATAATTTCAGAGTCAACATCTATAAGCAGTTCACTAACTTTATCTCTAATGCCTTGTATGTTTTGATGAAATATACTAATTCCCTCATTAATCGGATACCTAAGCTTTGTCGAAAGTGGTTTCTTTGTTAGAGAGTCTTCCCTTAAGCAGGAATACCTGTCAGCTGACTTCAATCTAAAAAAGGTACAGCTCTAACACCCACAACTACCGGAATTTTCTCATGAGTGTCCCACCACCCCCACCTATGCTGTCACCTGTAAGCTTTGCCAACCTCCCCTTTCCATACCTGTTGAGGTGCAGGCCATGTCTAGTGAAACACGTCCTGATAGACTCCACCGACACCAGTGAAATGTGACTCATGCCTTCTGTCATCAGCGCACCCCCAAGTCTCATGTTATTACGCCTGACGGCTGTATTAAGGTGAGGCCGATCGTGACGCTGAAACAGTTCCACGAAATGCACATTCGTGTTGCCAGTCTGAGTGGCTATCTTTTCCAGATCACCATCTATGTCATACTCCCCATCCCTATCAATACTATTACCAGCCCCACCCACAATCACTACCTGATCCTCTTTTGTAAAATCCCTACATAACCCCCCTATGTTAAAAGTCACCTGAGCCAATCCTGCATTAGGCTTCACAATGCTGGTGACCTGGTACTCACTCCCCAAAACTTCCTGCAACTGCTGGCCTACACCTTTACCATGAGAACTACCTAACAGCAGAACCTTCTTCTTTCTCTTAGACTTTGCAACTGTCCTAGCCACCGTAACTGCTGAGGTCTGCTGCATACATCCTACATCTACAGCTACTAGAGATTCCTCTCCACTAGACTCTGACAGCTGGTCGTATCTATTACAAACACCAATAGTAAAACTATCTGAAAATCTCCTTCTCCTAGCAGATCTCTTGCCAACAGCCAGCTCCCATTCCCCAATCCCCTTCTCCCTCCTCATCCTATCTAGCTCCTCCCGTGCGTTTTTCAACTGCACCTGAAGGGCACAGATCTTACGCTCCTGCTCCTCTATCAACTTACTCTTGCTACATAACCTGCAGTTCCAGGAGAGGATCTCACCAGAATGCCCACTGGCTTCCCCACTGCATTCCCCCCAGTGAAAATACTTCGAACAAGTCTCACACCGCAATCCACTACTCACGAACCTACGGCAAAGCCCACACTTTTCACTCATGGTAAAATTTTACAGTTATTGAAACAAGAAAACAACTTTATCTAAGTTCCGCTACTACAATAAGATGATGTTGAAAACTGACTACAATAATCACAAACTTGCTCTACAAGGAAAGTAACTACTATTATTGACAGTATTAATCAACAACAAATGAGAATGATGACCATAGATGTTAAGTCCCATAGTGCTCAGAGCCATTTGAACCATTTGAAGCGCATACTGCAAATAACAAATCTTGTGATACGAGTGTAAGACTCCGCAGTCAGTTGTTTAGCAGTCCGCTTGACTTGCCCCAAAATATTCTCCAACATTATACCTTAGAATGAAATTATAGAACTTAAACAACTTTTGATCTGCTATTTGGTCTGACTAGATAATATTCTAATCGAGACAGGAGTATAGTCATCACTCTGCCCTGCTAGAAAGAGTATTCCATAGTACCTTAAGAAAAGACCTCACCCTAAAACTTCATTTTTTTAAAATTATCTGCCATTTTATATCATTGCAGTGTTCATTCTTAGACCCCAAAATGATTTGGCTGTGTGCGATTTACAAGCTCGTCTATGAAATAATAGAAATACGATCAGTGCGAATAGTTGTGACCCAGTGACAGCTGCCGTTGTGGGAAGATAGTACCTATCCGCCACACTGTCGTCTGATTCACCACTGCAAGACACACAGATGTCAAGACGCAAAATGCAAATGAAATTTTGCATAGTGTCATTTGGTCTAAGTGTCCCAAATAAAAAAAGAAAAAGAAGACAATATTGAGTATTGCAGAAGCTGTTTCGCAGTTCAGTTAAGGATGTTCGAAGATCGAAAAAAGCAGGAGTCCCAGCACTCCCTTATCACTCTCCTGCTTATCTAGATCGCAAGAGCGGATCAAGCGGTCCACAAGATGCTCTCCAGAGAAGGAAAAATTCAAGAAGGTAGCTACTCTGGTTTACAAATTATAACAACAAGAAGCCTTAGAGGAGCAGGTAGGGGAAACGTATGGTGTTGGTGAATACCAATGGATATATGTATTGTACTAGCACTCATTTTTTAATAAAATTTTATAACCCATTTTTCCGGCAAGTTTCTTTTTCTAAGCTGAGTGCTAACTTTTTTATCCTAAATATTAATCAGGCTCAATGAAAGTTTTGCAAGAAGTGGTCTTGAGGTATTTGCATACTTCCAAGTCTATTTTACTATCAAATTTATATACCAATAATTGAAGAAACTTTAAATTTGTAACTTGAAAAAATTACAGAAAATAAATTAACGACATTCATCGCAATATGATTGCACAGAACTATTGAATAATTTCTTGTGAATGTATCTACAAAATCTAGACTGTGAAAATGATGACTTATAGCTAAAGGTAGTTCTCAAAAATACCATTAAAATGATATTAAAAATTCAAAACTCAGAAACCAATGAAGATCTGGACTTCAAAGCTTCGTTACTGTTATATCTTTGCGTGACAAACCCGATTTTAAAATTCGGTTGAAAGCGGAAAAATAGAAGAAAAGTTAAATTTTTTGGTTGAGTCTCCACTTAACTATCGATTACCAAGCGGTGGCCGGTTATTTATTTAAGAATTTTTGCATATTACATCCCCGTCAGCAACTGTGATAGACTAATATTTTGAAGAACCAGCCTCAGTTGCACAAATTTTCTGGTCTTTACCAGGTTTCGTCTAAATTAATGTAGCCTTCTTCAGAAGCATAAAATTACTATAAAATGCCAGAGTAAGGCACAGTCAATATTAAAATTAAAACCTATAGTACCGTGGTACCATGTCGAACTACCTAGCTGAAGTCCAGCCCCCGCATCTCTTCACCAAGCGGTCGGTTGGCAGTTGCGGATTTGGATATGACACTGCTATCAGTTATCTTCGATTATAGTTCCATGTTACTGCCACCTCGCTTTTAGGTGTCTTATTACCAGCGTTTTCCCGGATAGTAAGAGGTGTGTGTACCATTTTTGGTTGGAACTGCTGCACACATTCCACCATTACACTTTACATTTACCCCTCTTCCAAATTTTACTGCCCCATTCACACTTATGGATCAGTTGTGACCAGGAATGTCATAAGTCAACTTGGCGTCACAGAACATTATGGATTCGACACACTATTAATCGTTTTTGATTATTTTCACGCCACCGACTTGCCATCTGCACTACAGCTGTAAAGTGAAAAATTTTGTATGTTTATTTAACCTGACAACATTAGGAGCAGCCGCCTTAGAGAGGGCTGTAAGAAAGGATCTGATGGCTCTAATCTTTCATGGTTAAATAAACGAAATAGCTCACGTAAGCTCGCCGGATAAAAAATTAATCATCCGTAGAGATATCATAACAAGCATCATTTAATACCGCGTAATTCCGACCCTGTACTTGATAACCGTGTGGATTCAGTTAGGAAGTGATTCCACAAGGTTGCGCACATACGTCGCATCCGCGTTAAGCCACTCGCTGAGGACTTGATTGCGCAATCGCATTAAATTACAGGAATATTGATGTTGGGTTTTTACCAAGCTGTTCCAACATGTGCCGCAGATTTTCTATGGAGTTCAAGTCTGATGATTTTGCAGGACAGTCGAGATTTAATAGGATGGGTGAGTGTTCAGATAACCAGTCACGTTTCATCGAGCCCCGTTGTCATCTTTATGTGTGTGTGTGTGAACAGTGGCCTCTTGTGAGATGAACCACTCTCAATGTTGTTGCATGCAGTTCTCATCGCACTGTTCTCTCGTTTACAGTTTGGGACATTCACTGCCTGCAACATTTCCCGTCCGGTTTGACCATTTTCCGTCCAAAATTCTAATGTCGTGTTACGCGGCCACGTCTGTAACACCACTGCTTGTAGATACGTTGAACAGTCGGGCCGCGAAACATCAACAAATCTAGTAACTTCACACATCGTATAGCCAAGGGCACGGCCAAACACGATTGGCCCGTTCTGCCACTCTGTCACGTCCCTACATTTAACTATGTTTACATACAATTTTTGCAAAAACAGATATAATGTCTTATGGGATAACAGCAATCAGTGATTTTATAATGTTACTTAAAATCCGTCTTGATTGCAAATTTTTTATTCATATGACAGGTTTCGGTTCATTCAGAACCATCTTCAGATCTGATATTTCAGTTACAGGAGTAACTCGTCCAAACCCAGCAACTTTCACATGCTACGTCACCTCCCATGTGACGTAGCACGTGGAAGTTGCTGGATTTGGACGAGTTACTCCTGTAACTGAAATATCAGATCTGAAGATGGTTCTGAATGAACCGAAACCGGTCATATGAATAAAAAATTTGCAATCAAGACGGATTTTAAGTAACATTTACATACAATGTCCGCTTGAAACATAAATGTCTCATCGATCG
Source organism: Schistocerca piceifrons (assembly GCF_021461385.2). Classification (NCBI taxonomy): domain Eukaryota; kingdom Metazoa; phylum Arthropoda; class Insecta; order Orthoptera; family Acrididae; genus Schistocerca; species Schistocerca piceifrons. The sequence goes on from NC_060145.1 coordinate 353,178,589, forward strand.
CTACTGCCTAATGCGGTTGAGCACGTGACTCGATCAGTCACTGCGATGAGCTTAACAACTTTGCTTGAAATTGCTCGAGACTTTTCTCACCTGTGACATCAAGTCACCACATTCCCGCACTCACAAACCCTAGTGCTAACGGTATCTTACCCTCACGGTAATTGTCGTTTTGTAGTAATACCAAATCATCTGTATACCAAATTTATTTCATAATGTTTATAATTTAAACAGATAATTTAAACAGCAACCGACCACAAGCACAATTTAAAAAAGTTCATTAAAAAAACCGGTTTCGGATTTATCTGAAATCCATTTTCAGATGGATTTTTCATCTGCTCTATTTCCTTCGGTTATCCTATGCGGGAAGGATTCCAGACTGACAAAAAGTACTCAAAAATCGGTCGAACAGGTTTTTTTTTTATATCTCACGTTTCTCAAGGATTAATTGACCGAGCAACGTGGCCCAGTGGTTGGCACACTGGACTCGCATTCGGGAGGACGACGGTTCAATCTCGCGTCCGGCCATCCTGATTTAGGTTTTCCGTGATTTCCCTAAATCACTCCAGGCAAATTCCGGGATGGTTCCTTTGAAAGGTCACGGCCGATCTCCTTCCCCATCCTTTCCTAATCCGATTGGACCGATGACCTCGCTGTTTGGTTCCCTCCCCCAAATATAACAACAACGGATTAATTGCTGTTCCTTGGGATTCTTCCAGTTAATAGCTCCCTGGAATTTACTTTTTCTTCAAGTAGTTTCATGGACTCATTTCTCTTTAGACTATTTTGGTCGGTTACATGTTCTGCTGTTGTTTTTGTTTTCTGTTATTTATCGTTAATAGTTTAATCGAACTGTAATAAACTTCTCCGGCTATTTATAGGATGAAATGAGTAATCAATAATGTAAAATGGGTAGAATATATCCAGAAGCAAGCAGAAATCTCTTAGATGAATAATATGGAAGATTTTGATGCTCGAAGATGCATGCAAGAGGCCTTTTCCAATAGAGGTACATGTCGGTGATCTGAAATTACGTTAGAAGTCGGTAACTGCAGCTCGCTCTAAAAGTAGAACGATGTACAGGGCTATTACAAATGATTGAAGCGATTTCATAAATTCACTGTAGCTCCATTCATTGACATATGGTCACGACACACTACAGATACGTAGAAAACCTCATAAAGTTTTGTTCGGCTGAAGCCGCACTTCAGGTTTCTGCCGCCAGAGCGATCGAGAGCGCAGTGAGACAAAATGGCGACAGGAGCCGAGAAAGCGTATGTCGTGCTTGAAATGCACTCACATCAGTCATTCATAACAGTGCAACGACACTTCAGGACGAGGTTCAACAAAGATCCACCAACTGCTAACTCCATTCGGCGATGGTATGCGCAGTTTAAAGCTTCTGGATGCCTCTGTAAGGGGAAATCAACGGGTCTGCCTGCAGTGAGCGAAAAACGGTTGAACGCGTGCAGGGAAGTTTCACGCGTAGCCCGCGGAAGTCGACGAATAAAGCAAGCAGGGAGCTAAACGTACCACAGGATGGTGCTCCACCGCACTTCCATCATGATGTTCGGCATTTCGTAAACAGGAGATTGGAAAACCGATGGATCGGTCGTGGTGGAGATCATGATCAGCAATTCATGTCATGGCCTCCACGCTCACCCGACTTAACCCCATGCAATTTCTTTCTGTGGGGTTATGTGAAAGATTCAGTGTTTAAACCTCCTCTACCAAGAAACGTGCCAGAACTGCGAGCGCGCATCAACGATGCTTTCGAACTGATTGATGCGGACATGCTGCGCCGAGTGTGGGAGGAACTTGATTATCGGCTTGATGTCTGCCGAATCACTAAAGGGGCACATATCGAACATTTGTGAATGCCTAAAAAAACTTTTTGAGTTTTTGTATGTGTGTGCAAAGCATTGTGAAAATATCTCAAATAATAAAGTTATTGTAGAGCTGTGAAATCGCTTCAATCATTTTAATAACCCTGTAAGTTAATGCAGATGAATAGAAAAAAACAATCCCTTAATGTGCTAATACAGCAATAGTAGTGTACTGTATGATACAGTAACGCTGATTAAATATCTAGACGTGATGTTGCCAGGCGATGTGAAATACAACTAGCATGTAAGGACGGTAGTAGGACAGTAGGGTCTATTGGTAGAATTTTTAGAAAAGAGCGGCTCATCTATGAAGTAGTTCGCGTATAGGACACTAGTGCGACCAATTCTTGAATACTGTTTGAGTGTTAGGGTTCCCCAGCCACATCGAAGCAGCTCAGAGGCGAACTGCTAGATTTGTTACCGATAGGTTCGATCTGCGGGCAAGTATTATGGAGATATTTCATGAAGACAAATGGGAATCCCTGGAGAGAAATAGACGTTATTTTCCCGGAATACTACTGAGTAAATTTAGAGAACCAGCGTCTGAAGCTGACTGCAGATAGATTCTACTGCCGCCAACGTACGTCTCGCGTAAAGACTACGAATATAAGATAACAGAAATTACGACTCGTACGTAGGCATGTAGATAGACGTTTTCCCTTCGCTCTGCTCGCGAGTGTAATAGGAAGGAATGCACCATACCGTGACTTGCGGAGTTTTATGTAGGTGTAGATGTGGTAATTAATTTGGAGCTACGTTCTAGTTTATTTTTCGGGCGTTCTTTGCTGCCGCCGTTGGATAAGCAGCTGAGCAGCAAGTCGTATACTCCTAGCTCACTCATTTGTTACATAGTTTAATTCTTAATTTCTTTGCGTGTTTTTGGTACTTGCATTGTTTAATTCATAAATTTCGGGCGTATTATAGTATTTGAGAGTTGTAGCATCGCGTTTTAGTACCTGAATAGTGTAAATTCGCGTAGTCGTTTGTCTACTGTTTTTGTTTTGAACGGCCAGTGTCGGTTGGTCACAGTCAGTGTGCTCCCTGCCGCCGTTGGATAAGCAGCTGAGCAGCAAGTCGTATACTCCTAGCTCACTCATTTGTTACATAGTTTAATTCTTAATTTCTTTGCGTGTTTTTGGTACTTGCATTGTTTAATTCATAAATTTCGGGCGTATTATAGTATCTGAGAGTGTAGCATCGCGTTTTAGTACCTGAATAGTGTAATTTCGCTTAGTCTCCTTCCGCCGCCGAGCAGTGTCAGCAGTGCGCAAGTAGCAGCATTACTGCATTTACTAGGCAATCTTGTATTTTAATAACCGTTTAAATTTTGTCGATTTGTTTGCGCTCTCTGTAGATTAGTTCAGACGTTCTTTGCAAAACAGTTTTTAGCATGGATAGGGACTGCAACTGCTGTGTTCGGATGCAGGCTGAGTTGGCATCCCTTCGCTCACAGCTTCAGGCAGTGTTGGCTTCGGTCACACAGCTTGAGGCTGTTGCCGATGGGCATCACTGTGGGGGTCCGGATGGGGGTTTGTCGGGGACAGCCAGCTCGTCCCACGCATCCCCTGATCGGACTAAGACTGTGGTTGCCCGGGATACTGCCCGCATTGAGGCTGATCCCTCACCTGTGGTAGAGTGGGAGGTCGTTTCAAGGTGTGGCAGGGGGCGAAAGACATTCTGGAGGGCTGAACGGAAAGCCTCTCCAGTTTGTCTGACGAACCGGTTTCATGCTCTGTCTCAGGCTGATACTGATCTTCGGCCTGACACGGCTGCTTGTCCTGTTCCAGAGGTTGCCCCTCAGTCTGCAAGATCCGGGCAGCTGCAGAGGGTGGGCTTACTGGTAGTTGGGAGCTCCAACGTCAGGCGCGTAATGGGGCCCCTTAGGGAAATGGCAGCAAGAGAGGGGAAGAAAACCAATGTGCACTCCGTGTACATACCGGGGGGAGTCATTCCAGATGTGGAAAGGGTGCTTCCGGATGCCATGAAGGGTACAGGGTGCACCCATCTGCAGGTGGTCGCTCATGTCGGCACCAATGATGTGTGTCGCTATGGATCGGAGGAAATCCTCTCTGGCTTCCGGCGGCTATCTGATTTGGTGAAGACTGCCAGTCTCGCTAGCGGGATGAAAGCAGAGCTCACCATCTGCAGCATCGTCGACAGGACTGACTGCGGACCTTCGGTACAGAGCCGAGTTGAGGGTCTGAATCAGAGGCTGAGACGGTTCTGCGACCGTGTGGGCTGCAGATTCCTCGACTTGCGCCATAGGGTGGTGGGGTTTCGGGTTCCGCTGGATAGATCAGGAGTCCACTACACGCAACAAGTACCGGAACTTCAAGCGCTGATAGAAAGCACCGAAGCTGAAATCATTATAGGTACAGAAAGCTGGCTTAAGCCAGAGATAAATTCTGCCGAAATTTTTACAAAGGTACAGCCTCAACGGGTGCGGGGCAAAGTCAGGACATGCAGGGACCAAGCAGCAATCGGTATTGTAATTGTCAACTGTCGAAGCTGCGTTGGTAAAGTACCGGAACTTCAAGCGCTGATAGAAAGCACCGAAGCTGAAATCATTATAGGTACAGAAAGCTGGCTTAAGCCAGAGATAAATTCTGCCGAAATTTTTACAAAGGTACAGACGGTGTTTAGAAAGGACAGATTGCATGCAACCGGTGGTGGAGTGTTCGTCGCTGTTAGTGGTAGTTTATCCTGTAGTGAAGTAGAAGTGGATAGTAGCAGGGGTTGTGTGGCGTGGGCTGGGCGGTTTTTTAGGTTAGATGGCCTTGGGCAAGTACAGAAAGGGCAACAGCCTCAACGGGTGCTGGGCAAAGTCAGGACATGCAGGGACCAAGCAGCAATCGGTATTGTAATTGTCAACTGTCGAAGCTGCGTTGGTAAAGTACCGGAACTTCAAGCGCTGATAGAAAGCACCGAAGCTGAAATCATTATAGGTACAGAAAGCTGGCTTAAGCCAGAGATAAATTCTGCCGAAATTTTTACAAAGGTACAGACGGTGTTTAGAAAGGATAGATTGCATGCAACCGGTGGTGGAGTGTTCGTCGCTGTTAGTGGTAGTTTATCCTGTAGTGAAGTAGAAGTGGATAGTTCCTGTGAATTATTATGGGTGGAGGTTACACTAAACAATCGAACTAGGTTAATAATTGGCTCCTTTTGCCGACCTCCCGACTCAGCAGCATTAGTGGCAGAACAACTGAGAGAAAATTTGGAATACATTTCACATAAATTTTCCCAGCATGTTATAGTCTTAGGTGGAGATTTCAATTTACCAGATATAGACTGGGACACTCAGATGTTTAGGACGGGTGGTAGGGACAGAGCATCGAGTGACATTATACTGAGTGCACTATCCGAAAATTACCTCGAGCAATTAAACAGAGAACCGACTCGTGGAGATAACATCTTGGACCTACTGATAACAAACAGACCAGAACTTTTCGACTCTGTATGTACAGAACAGGGAATCAGTGATCATAAGGCCGTTGCAGCATCCCTGAATATGGAAGTTAATAGGAATATAAAAAAAGGGAGGAAGGTTTATCTGTTTAGCAAGAGTAATAGAAGGCAGATTTCAGACTACCTAACAGATCAAAACGAAAATTTCTGTTCCGACACTGACAATGTTGAGTGTTTACGGAAAAAGTTCAAGGCAATCGTAAAATGCGTTTTAGACAGGTACGTGCCGAGTAAAACTGTGAGGGACGGGAAAAACCCACCGTGGTACAACAACAATGTTAGGAAACTACTACGAAAGCAAAGAGAGCTCCACTCCAAGTTTAAACGCAGCCAAAACCTCTCAGACAAACAGAAGCTAAACGATGTCAAAGTTAGCGTAAGGAGGGCTATGCGTGAAGCGTTCATTGAATTCGAAAGTAAAATTCTCTGTACCGACTTGACAGAAAATCCTAGGAAGTTCTGGTCTTACGTTAAATCAGTAAGTGGCTCGAAACAGCATATCCAGACACTACGGGATGATGATGGCATTGAAACAGAGGATGACACGCGTAAAGCTGAAATACTAAACATCTTTTTCCAAAGCTGTTTCACAGAGAAAGACCGCACTGCAGTTCCTTCTCTAAATCCTCGCACAAACGAAAAAATGGCTGACATCGAAATAAGTGTCCAAGGAATAGAAAAGCAACTGGAATCACTCAATAGAGGAAAGTCCACTGGACCTGACGGGATACCAATTCGATTCTACACAGAGTACGCGAAAGAACTTGCCCCCCTTCTAACAGCCGTGTACCGCAAGTCTCTAGAGGAACGGAGAGTTCCAAATGATTGGAAAAGAACACAGATAGTCCCAGTCTTCAAGAAGGGTCGTCGAGCAGATGCGCAAAACTATAGACCTATATCTCTTACGTCGATCTCTTGTAGAATTTTAGAACATGTTTTTTGCTCGCGTATCATGTCATTTCTGGAAACCCAGAATCTACTATGTAGGAATCAACATGGATTCCGGAAACAGCGATCGTGTGAGACCCAACTCGCCTTATTTGTTCATGAGACCCAGAAAATATTAGATACAGGCTCCCAGGTAGATGCTATTTTTCTTTACTTCCGGAAGGCGTTCGATACAGTTCCGCACTGTCGCCTGATAAACAAAGTAAGAGCCTACGGAATATCAGACCAGCTGTGTGGCTGGATTGGAGAGTTTTTAGCAAACAGAACACAGCATGTTGTTATCAATGGAGAGACGTCTACAGACGTTAAAGTAACCTCTGGCGTGCCACAGGGGAGTGTTATGGGACCATTGCTTTTCACAATATATATAAATGACTTAGTAGATAGTGTCGGAAGTTCCATGCGGCTTTTCGCGGATGATGCTGTAGTATACAGAGAAGTTGCAGCATCAGAAAATTGTAGCGAAATGCAGGAAGATCTGCAGCGGATAGGCACTTGGTGCAGGGAGTGGCAACTGACCCTTAACATAGACAAATGTAATGTATTGCGAATACATAGAATGAAGGATCCTTTATTGTATGATTATATGATAGCGGAACAAACACTGATAGCAGTTACTTCTGTAAAATATCTGGGAGTATGCGTGTGGAACGATTTGAAGCGGAATGATCATATAAAATTAATTGTTGGTAAGGCGGGTACCAGGTTGAGATTCATTGGGAGAGTGCTTAGAAAATGTAGTCCATCAACAAAGGAGGTGGCTTACAAAACACTCGTTCGACCTATACTTGAGTATTGCTCATCAGTGTGGGATCCGTACCAGATCGGTCTGACGGAGGAGATAGAGAAGATCCAAAGAAGAGCGGCGCGTTTCGTCACAGGGTTATTTGGTAACCGTGATAGCGTTACGGAGATGTTTAATAAACTCAAGTGGCAGACTCTGCAAGAGAGGCGCTCTGCATCGCGGTGTAGCTTGCTCGCCAGGTTTCGAGAGGGTGCGTTTCTGGATGAGGTATCGAATATATTGCTTCCCCCTACTTATACCTCCCGAGGAGATCACGAATGTAAAATTAGAGAGATTAGAGCGCGCACGGAGGCTTTCAGACAGTCGTTCTTCCCGCGAACCATACGCGACTGGAACAGGAAAGGGAGGTAATGACAGTGGCACGTAAAGTGCCCTCCGCCACACACCGTTGGGTGGCTTGCGGAGTATCAATGTAGATGTAGATGTAGATTATACTTGCCTCGCGGTTTGCTGGTAGTGCCACCGCTGGCGCCACTGTCGCCGTCTGCTGGTGGAACAGAACGGCAGATGTGGCCCGGGCAGGCACGATAGCTGCGCGTATCTGCACCGGGCGCGCCATCATTGAATATGCAACGGCCTGCTCGTATCTGTTGTGCAGTAATTCTATACGCGGCGCATAGGCCAAGGCTCCGCCGTGAGTGAGCCTGACAGCTGCGGCTGTCTCCAGGGGCTTAGCCGCAGTACTGGGGCCACGGGCCACCGGACGCACCAGGCTGGGCGCGTCCTTGGCGAACCGAAAACGATATCCCGTACATCCGACTGTTCGTATCAGGGACGGTTGCGAGCAAACTATTTATTCGCAGCTTATCCAAAAACATCAGTCCCAATGAGATGCTATATCGCGCACTGAGCAAGGTGGATCCATTGCTCAACGAGACGAATCAATTATAGGGATGCGTGGTGTCTGTTCTTTCGGACATTCGCATAAATGTTCTCTTCTGTTCTTTAGGACATGTACGTCCGACCTGCTGCGGGAATCTCTGAGCAGCGAACATGGAGGAAATGGACACGGACTGTGCGTAGGTGGCTCTCGGTGGGAATGTGGGTCGGCCGCGAGGCATGCCGAGGTAGCCCGCGCAGTGGCGATAACACAGTGTTCAGGAAGGCGCAGTGGTTAACGCACCTGCCTGCTACCCAAGAGATCCCGTGTTCGAATCCCAGTCCAGTACACATTTTCGCTCGTTGCTGCAGATTGCTCGAAATGTCCCGATTCAGATGGGATCAGTAATCCCTTGCCTTTCCTTCCTCCTCTCAACACCATCGATCTACATACGCTACTGCCCATTAAAATTGCTACACCACGAAGATGACGTGCTACAGACGCGAAATTTAATCGACAGGTTGAAGATGCTGTGATATGCAAATGATTAGATTTTCAGAGCATTCACACAAGGTTGCCGCCGGTGGCCACACCTACAACGTGCTGACATGAGGAAAGTTTCCAACCGATTTCTCATACACAAATACCAGTTGACCGGCGTTGCCTGGTGAAACGTTGTTGTGATGCCTCGTGTAATGAGGAGATGCGTACCATCACGTTTCAGACTTTGATAAAGGTCGGATTGTAGCCTATCGCCATTGCGGTTTATCGTATCACGACCTTGCTGCTCGCGTTGGTTGAGATCCAATGACTGCAAGCAGAATACTGGTGGGTTCAGGAGGGTAATACGGAACGCCGTGCTGGATCCCAAAGGCCTCGTATCACTAGCAGTCGAGATGACAGGCATCTTATTCGCATGACTGTAACGGATCGTACAGCCACGTCTCGATTCCTGAGTCAACAGATGGGGACGTTTGCAAGACAACAACCATCTGCACGAACAGTTCGACGGCGTTTGCAGCAGCATGGACTATATGCTCGGAGACCATGGCTGCTGTTACCCTTGACGCTGCATCACAGACAGGAGCGCATGCGATGGTGTACTCAACGATGAACTTGGGGGCACGAATTGCTAAATGTCATTTTTTCGGATGAATCCAGGTTCTGTTTACAGCATCATGGTGGTCGCATCCGTGTTTGGTGACATCGCGATGAACGCACATTGGAAGCGTGCATTCGTCATCGCCATAATGGCGTATCACCCGGCGTGATGGTATGGGGTGCCATTGGTTACCCGTGCGGTCACCTCTTGTTCGCATTGACGGCACTTTGATCAGTGGACGTGTTACGACCCGTGGCTCTACCCTTCATTCGACCCCTGCGAAACCCTACATTTCAGCAGAATAATGCACGACCGCATGTTGCAGGTCCTGTACGGGCCTTTCTGTATACAGAAAATGTTCGACTGCTGCCCTGTCCAGCAGATCTCTCACCAATTGAAAACGTCTGGTCAATGGTGGCCGAGCAAATGGTTCGTCACAATACGCCAGTCACTACTGTTGATGAACTGTGGTATCGTGTTGAAACTGCATGGGCAGCTGTACCTGTACACGCCATCCAAGCTCTGTTTGACTCAATGCCGAGGTGTATCAAGGTCGTTATTACGGCCAGAGGTGGTTGTTCTGGGTACTGATTTCTCAGTATAATATATCTGTCCAATGATTACCCGTTTAGCATCTGCATTTCTTCTTGGTGTAGCAATTTTAATGGCCAGTAGTGTATAATCACATAAGAGCTGAGTATTTGTGGTGCTGAATACATCAGTGAATATAAACATTTGTAGTTATTTACGTAGTTGTAATATTTTTGTCCCTGTGGGTCTCACACTGTTTGCAAGGAGTAGCGACCCCGTTTGCACAGACGTATCAGCGACACTTAGTAGGCTATTTTCAACGTATAGAAGTCACGGTAGCCGCATCGATTAGCGACAAAATTACAGTGAGATTTCGAGTCAAACCAGTAGGTTAGCCGGTTACCCAGTTTGATGAGGACCACAGTCGGAAGAGGTAGCAGCCAGGTTGAGTACTTACAAGAATGAGAGACGTTGAGTGTCGAGTACTGAAAGTGCAGTCATTGATCACCTTATGAAAACTACTATCAGACGCAATAATCTGTCATCCAATGTGGCTTTCTATACGCCCACAAAAACCGAAAGTTGATCTGTGGTTAGTAGAGAATCCAGTTTTCTCAAAAAGTACGACATTTGTTCACGAGTGATGTCACACTTTAATGGCGAAGTGAACTTTGACAGGCGAAATTTGTAAGCAATCGGTTAAGCACGCTGGTTTAGGCCTGCGTACTATAAAGATGTGTGATGTAGCTCTCTTAATGAGTCGGAGGTCCCGCCGGATTTCAGTGCTGTCCGTGTACAATATTTCGACAACATGACGCGTTGTATTCAGCAAGTACTACCTGAGACTGCTTGTCGAGTGGAAGGGGTCGGTTCTAGGCGCTCCGTCTACGCTCCGTTCCCACTATAAACGTCCTGTGATTTTCCTTTCCCGGTCGGGCGCGCCTAAGAACGATCTAGAGATCTGTACTCGATACGGTACACCTGATGCTCTGTCTCGAGTTCTTTATCCATGTCCATGTTCTCAGTTCTTCTTTTTGTTGACTTCTGCTGCTGCAAACGTTGCGTTTTTAGGAATTACAAAGCAGGATCACAGGCTATGCTGAAATGGTGCCCAGATTCACGAGTCATGAGATTTTTCGCCACCTTTATTTCTGTTGACTCTCTTACAAAATGGTTGAAATGGCTCTGAACACTTTGGGACTTAACATATGAGGTCATCAGTCCCCTATAACTTAGAACTACTTAAACGAAACTAACCTAAGGACATCACACACATCCATGCCCGAGGCACGATTCGAACATGCGACCTAGCAGTCGCGCGGTTCCGGACTGAAGTGCCTAAAACCGCTCGGTCACCGCGGCCGGCGACTCTCTTACAACACTGTCGCAATATCTCGTGTCTTTGCCAGAACGGACCGCAGACGGAGAGACTAGACTCGACCATCGAGGGAAGACAAGCGTCTTCTAAGCAAACTGCGGAGTATCGCCTCAGTTGTGCGACTGGTTTCGTGATTTCCTGTCAGAAAGGTCACAGTTCGTAGTAAGAGACGGAAGGTAATCGAGTAAAACAGTAGTAACATCCGGCGTACCCCAAGGAAGTGTGAAAGGCCCTCTATTGTTCCCTCTTAGATTGTTTGCTGATGATGCTGTCATTTACCGACTTGTAAAGTCATCAGATGACCTAAACGAATTGCAAAATGATTTAGATAAGATGTCTGTATGGTGCGAACAGTGGCAATTGAACCTGAATAAAAAAAAGTGTGTGAAGCTATTCACATGAGTACAAAAAGAAATCCACTAAATCTCGATTACGCGATAAGTCACACAAATCTGAAGCTGTAAATTCAACTAAATACTTAGAGATTAAAATTACAAATAACCTAAATTGGAACGATGACATGGATAATGTTGTAGGTAGATCAAACCAAAGATTTCGATTCATAGGCAGAACACTTAGAAGGTACAACAGGTCTACTAAAGAGACTGCTTACATCACGCTTGTCCGCCCTATTTTGGAGTATTGCTGTTTAGTGTGGGATCTGCATCAGTTGAGACTGACGTATGACATCCAAAAAAGTTCAGAGAGGGGCGGCTCGTTTTGTACTATCGCGAAATAGGGGAGATAGTGTCACAGACATGATCTGTAAATTGGAGTGGCAATCATTAAAACAAAGGCGTTTTTCGTTGCGACGGGATCTTCTCATGAAATTTAAAGCACCAGTTTTCTCCTCCGATTGCGAATTCATTCTGTTGACCCCCACCTACATAGGGAGAAATGATCATCACGATGAAATACTGGACACTTTCCACTCGACTGGCCGTCTTAGGTAGCATTTGAAGAAAACATCAAGTAAGGCTGTCGAAATATATGCGGCGCTGATATCCGGCAGAATACCCAACACCTCAAGATGTCAACAGATTTCGGGAAAGCCTAAAGATTTACATGTATACTGTGACGTTTGAGGTGGCGAATGACAAACTTCAGGGCCTGTTACCTGTTTATAAAAAATATATCAGATACTACAAGAGAAATGTGTTAACATGCCTCATTTTAATGATCCTGTGTACAGCCTCTGAGAACAGATCAGTAGGTACATATCCCCTCGCACGTAAATGTGCAAGGATCACGCTCTGATAGTGTACGGGAGGTTTGTGCCATGTGTGTAATGCCTCTGCCATCCGAATGTTGCATCGCTCTTACACTCCACTTGAAACATAAAGTATAAGTTACTAGTAAACAACTTCAGACATAAAATGTGCTATTACGTTCATAATATAGCACTTTTTAAGGGTTCTGTACCTCAGTCAGTAAAAACGGAACCCTTATGTTATGACTTTGTTGTCCATCTGACGTATCAAGTTGAAATTTACTTAACATACTAAGGTCTACGATCCCTTGACGGAGTACAACATTTAAGCTTCTAAGTAATTGCAATCAAATGCTACCGCTATTTGTGTCACAGATTTTGACACTCACAAAGTAACTCATCAAAATATATAGAGTACTTTACGTTGACCTATAATCATGAAATTTGGCAGTAAGAAAGGCTATACAGTACAAGTAAAGGAAAAAATCAGAAAATTGTTAATTTGTAATTATTATATACCATGGAAAAAATATATTTTGTCATTTGTTATCCAGCTGTCGGTCTGTCTGTTCGTCAGTTAAGATTCCTATTTCTCAGGAACTAGTAGGCGTATCAGGTTGTAATTTATGTGACATACCAAGGGGAACGGTCTCTTGGCGATGTAAAAAAACTTCTACATCAATGCAGTAAACAGGTACGGCCATCTATGTAACACATTTTGACACCCACAAACTCATTTACCAAAACCTACAAGTACTTCCCGTTGGTCTAGAATTTAAAAAAAAATTATTTCTCTTCCTAATTAGTATGGCACGTTAATATCACCCCAGAATTAATAAAATAAATTAAAAATTATACTATCAAATGCGAAATTACATAAAAAATTTAAAATTAAAATATTCTTGAAGGTCTTATCGGTATCAATATCAATAACAGGCAAAAATCGAGGTACTCGATTAGATGTATGAATGAACTATACACATACATAATTAAATTTGTATGGTACCCTCAAAGCGCGTGTCCTATCGCACTTGGCCAGTTTTTTTTTTTTTTTTTTTTTTTTTTTTTACATTGTATATTATTAAGTAATCGTATCTGTGATCGCTCAGGCGGGATCCACAGCAGTGTGAAAGTTCCAATGTTTGTCACATTAGACCTGTCCTATCAGAAAACATCAGCACTCATTTCTAAAACTACAGCTACAACCCAGAATACGTCTGTACTAATTTACTACAAATGCTCCCTCACATAGCCTCTTCGCATTCGTATCCTCTTCAAAAACCCTTCCCGTTCTGTAACAGATTATACCACTTTCCCGGCGGCTGCAGTGAAGGCAGACACTAGTTGGGATAGGGCTGCGGTTCTATTCCTGCAAGTTTTGAATATCAAATACTAGCAAAAGGAGCGTGTTTACTCTTTGTTGAATTTTCTACATACCATACCGATGTTCATTAGAAATTATTGCAAAGGATTCAGAACAAGATAAGGACTAACATTTAACCTCCTGTCTACAGTTTTATGATTGTGGCTGGTCTTCAGTCTGCCAATGGCCCTCCATCAGGTTCGTTATCTAAAAGATGCATTAGTGCCAAATCTGCTGCGTGGCTACTCCAGATGGTCTCCTTCATTGTTATCCTACGCTCAAGTGTGTATGCAGTGTGTTCATCAATGTTTCAAGTACTCCTCGTGTTCTCTTCTGCGTGACGATGGCGATGACGTCCTCTTTAAAAGAGTGCGGCGTCCGTTGAGCACCACGCTAAACCTACCTAATTGTGAACGTACCAATTTCTCACAGCTGTTATTGTGGTCGGATGAAAATAGCATGTGATGTCATAATTACAACAGGGACCGACAACGGCGTCCTCTTCTCATTTCTTGTGCTTAAAGTGATGCGGGAGATTTGAAAGTGATCCTAGCTTCAAATTTATTTTACATACAAACTGTACATTCCCGGACGAGGATACCTTTCCAAAATTTTATCTGTTAAGTCCCCTCTTCAAGGCCTAGAAGTTTGTAATATGAATCGTGAAACAATTCTCTGCAACACTGCTTTGGTAACCACGTACATAACTTTCGTGCTAACTGCTTAACACACTGAAGAGCCAAAGAAACTGGTACACCTGCCTGATATTGTGTGAGGCCACAGCGAGCACGCAGAAGTGCTACAACGGGAAGTGCCATGGACTCGACTAATGTCTGAAGTATGGCTGGAGGGAACTGACACCATGAGTCCTGGTGGTCCATAAATCCGTAAGAGTACTAGAGGGTGGAGATCTCTTCTGAACAGCACGTTGCAAGGCATTCATATTTGCTCAATAATGTTCATTCTGGGGAGTTTGGGCGCCAGCGGGAGCGTTTAAACTCAGATGAGTGTTCCTGGAGCCACTCTGTAGCAATTCTGGACGTGTGGGGTGTCGAATTGTCCTGCTGGAATTGCCCAAGTCCGTCGGAATGCGCAATGGACATGAATGGATGCAGGTGATCAGACAGGATGCTTATGTATGTGTCACCTATCAGAATCTTACCTGGACGTATTAGGGGTCCCCTATCACTCCAACTGCACCCGCCCACGTAATTGCGGAGCCTCCGCCATCTACAACATTCCCCTGCTGACATGCTGGGTCCATGGATTCATGAGGTTGTCTCCATACCCGTACACGTCCACCCGCTCCATACAATTTGAAACGAGACTCGTCCGACCAGGGAACATGTTTCCAGTCATCAACAGTCAAATGGCGTTGTTGACGGCCCCAGGCGAGGCGTAAAGCTTTGTGTTGTGCAGTCATCGAAGCTACACGAGTAGGCCTTCGGCTCCGAAAGCCCGTATCGATGATGTTTCATTGAATGGTTCCCATGCTGACACTTATTGATGGCCCAGCACTGAACTCTATAGCAATATGCGGAAGGGTTGCACTTCTGACACGTTGATCGATTCTCTTCAGTCGTCGTTGGTCCCGTTCTTGCAGGATCTTTTTCCGGCCGCAGTGATGTCGGAGATTTAATGTTTTACCGGATTCCTGATATTCACGGTACACTCGTGAAATGGTCGTGCCTGAAAATCGCCACTTCATCGCTACCTCCGTAATGCTGTGTCCGATCGCTCGCCCACCGATTATGAGACCAAGTTCAAACTCACTCAAATCTTGATAACCTGCCATTGTAGCACCAGTAACGAATCTAACAACTGCACCAGACGCTTGTTGTCTTACATAGGCATTGCCAATCGCAGCGCCATATTTTGTCTGTTTACATATCTCTGTATTTGAATACGCATGCCTATATCAGTTTCTTTGCTGCTTCAGTGTATTTTGCCAGGTTACTGCTGTTCTCTCTGATGTTTCCTAACTTAGTGCACAATAGATGGAATACCTAATTTGGTAATTTGGGTCTTATTTGTGTCCACGAAATATAACTGTGCAGAATTTGGCGGATACTTTTACTCTATATGCTTCGGCACGACAACTCGCGCACTCCTCACAGTGAAGTACACTGTACTGTTGCTCATAAGGCACAACATGCACATATGGCCAAGGAACGTTACCAATCCATGTGAAGGCTGTAGCTGTTTCCAGTTAGCTTCCTGAAGAATCGCTAGGAACATGGCGATCAATAGCGCACGAGTTTTTCTCGTACTAGAACGACGTCAAAATACTAATCCGTTTTTTTTTTGTTTTTTTTTTTTGGGGGGGGGGCCACAAGAGAGGACGGAATCGTACCTGAGGGACTTTTGGATGTTGTAAAAAAGCGAATCCCAGGATTCACGTCATGCGTGCGTCTGATGGCCCTTCGCGCACCGCTAGCCCTGAAGAGCCCCTGGGTGCACGTAAGACGACTGGGGGAATCCCCCGACAGTCCCCGCGGGAAAATAACAGGCGTCGCTCTGCGCCCGCAGGCGTCTGTGCCTCAGGTCTCCGCAGAAGACATCCAGGCGCCCCCGCCCAACTGCCTGCTGTCTTTCACCTCACCCCATCTCTCCTCTTCTCACATTTCCTATCCTCTACCAGTGCCTCCGTATACGATCAACTGTATTTGTTAAATTCATTCTTAACTGTCCACAGATTTGTCAACCAACCTCGTACACGATCCTACAAGTTTGTCATTTTAAACTCACTTTTGACGCAGACGCTGTTCACGTGTGCTTAATTTTATGTGAGGATGGCTGCTAATTAAGATAAACCATTTCTAGCAATGACGCTAGCACTGTGTTTAAAGAAGAAGACAAGACACTGCTCCAGGAAATTGTTTAAAATGAGAGAGATGTACAGATGAAAACCTGTTGAAGGAAATGCTATAGTCGGAGCCTGATGATTACATCAAATTTCTCCGAATAAACAGTGACACATTTAATAAAAAAAATGGTTCAAATGGCTCTGAGTACTATGGGACTCTAATTCTGAGGTCATCAGTCCCCTAGAACTTGGAACTACTTAAACCTAACTAACCTAAAGACATCACACACGTCCATGCCGAGGCAGGATTCGAACCTGCGACCGTGGCGGTCGCGCGGTTTCAGACTGTAGCGCCTAGAATCGCTCGGCCACACAGGCCGGCACACATTTAATAGCTTGTTTAGAGTTACTTCGGCCTCACATTGGAAAAGAAGCCACAAGTATGCGAAAATTTGTTCTGTTCTACTTGATCCTCTAATAACAGTCCATTTAAAATACGACAACTTGGGAATATGTAGCCTACATCGTCAGTAGAAGAAATGGACAACTTCATTTTTTTTCTTTTATTCTACTTCCACTTATACGTTCTACTTTGAATATTGATTTTCTTCTTAACAACTTTCTACGTCATATACACTCCTGGAAATGGAAAAAAGAACACATTGACACCGGTGTGTCAGACCCACCATACTTGCTCCGGACACTGCGAGAGGGCTGTACAAGCAATGATCACACGCACGGCACAGCGGACACACCAGGAACCGCGGTGTTGGCCGTCGAATGGCGCTAGCTGCGCAGCATTTGTGCACCGCCGCCGTCAGTGTCAGCCAGTTTGCCGTGGCATACGGAGCTCCATCGCAGTCTTTAACACTGGTAGCATGCCGCGACAGCGTGGACGTGAACCGTATGTGCAGTTGACGGACTTTGAGCGAGGGCGTATAGTGGGCATGCGGGAGGCCGGGTGGACGTACCGCCGAATTGCTCAACACGTGGGGCGTGAGGTCTCCACAGTACATCGATGTTGTCGCCAGTGGTCGGCGGAAGGTGCACGTGCCCGTCGACCTGGGACCGGACCGCAGCGACGCACGGATGCACGCCAAGACCGTAGGATCCTACGCAGTGCCGTAGGGGACCGCACCGCCACTTCCCAGCAAATTAGGGACACTGTTGCTCCTGGGGTATCGGCGAGGACCATTCGCAACCGTCTCCATGAAGCTGGGCTACGGTCCCGCACACCGTTAGGCCGTCTTCCGCTCACGCCCCAACATCGTGCAGCCCGCCTCCAGTGGTGTCGCGACAGGCGTGAATGGAGGGACGAATGGAGACGTGTCGTCTTCAGCGCCGAGAGTCGCTTCTGCCTTGGTGCCAATGATGGTCGTATGCGTGTTTGGCGCCGTGCAGGTGAGCGCCACAATCAGGACTGCATACGACCGAGGCACACAGGGCCAACACCCGGCATCATGGTGTGGGGAGCGATCTCCTACACTGGCGGTACACCACTGGTGATCGTCGAGGGGACACTGAATAGTGCACGGTACATCCAAACCGTCATCGAACCCATCGTTCTACCATTCCTAGACCTGCAAGGGAACTTGCTGTTCCAACAGGACAATGCACGTCCGCATGTATCCCGTGCCACCCAACGTGCTCTAGAAGGTGTAAGTCAACTGCCCTGGCCAGCAAGATCTCCGGATCTGTCCCCCATTGAGCATGTTTGGGACTGGATGAAGCGTCGTCTCACGCGGTCTGCACGTCCAGCACGAACGCTGGTCCAACTGAGGCGCCAGGTGGAAATGGCATGGCAAGCCGTTCGACAGGATTACATCCAGCATCTCTACGATCGTCTCCATGGGAGAATAGTAGCCTGCATTGCTGCGAAAGGTGGATATACACTGTACTAGTGCCGACATTGTGCATGCTCTGTTGCCTGTGTCTATGTGCCTGTGGTTCTGTCAGTGTGATCATGTGATGTATCTGACCCCAGGAATGTGTCAATAAAGTTTCCCCTTCCTGGGACAATGAATTCACGGTGTTCTTATTTCAATTTCCAGGAGTGTATGACTGTGAAAGATGCGGAACCTCTATCATTTTGATAATTGCCATGGCTATTTTGCTTTTATCCTTGATCGTAGTTTCACAAGTTCTGGAAACTCACGATGCAGTGATATAAGTTGTAACTAAACTCTTTCTCACTAAACATAGGTGCGAAACAAACACAAAGTCCACCATCCCGTCAAATTTTCTGTCAATCAAAATTTCTATCAAACACGTCAGATGCGCTCTAAGTTTAACGAACACTTCAAACTGCACCGTACGCAGTCAAATATTTGGCGAACATAGTAAATGGCTCTGAGCACTACGGGACTTAACATCTGAGGTCATCAGTCCCCTAGACTTAGAACTACTTAAACCTAACCAACCTAAGGACATCACACAGATCCATGCCCGAGGCAGTATTCGAAACCGCGACCGTAGCAGCTGCGCGATTCCGGACTGAAGCGCCTAGAACCGCTCGGCCACAACGGCTGGCGAGCATGGTAAAGATTGACAAATTGTTTGCTCGTGTACGGGGACCCTTTTGTCGTTCCATAGCTTAGTTCTGTCTGCTCCTTATTGATGTTCTTCTGAATTAGCAATTTCAATGTTATCTATCGGACAGAGAAATTGTAATGACAATGGTGCTCATTCAGACTGATTCCGCAGCTGCGGTAAATTGTTTAATTGATCGAATACCGCCTGTAGTTGTAATTTTTTCTTTGTTCCTTGTGCTATTGTTTAATTTCGGTCTAGACCATTTTACTAACTCGAGTCAGCAACATCACAGAACTCTACAAAATTATGTGATAGTATTAAAACAACAATTTACATAATACATAATGAAGAAAATGATCGTCAAGAATTGAGCAACAGCTCTTCATCACTACATTACTCAGGGCAGCATGGACAGACGCACAGGTGATCCTTGACTGCTCTTCCTCGCCCTCTTACTATGTCGGTCATTGTGTTGGTCTTTCGGAAAGTCCCCATTTGGCAAAGTTGTTCTTGAATTTACGAACGCCCTATCTTAGCCTGTTCAATGATCTCGAAATGGACAAATCTAAAGTATCACCAAGAGGTAGATACTCAGCACGTTTCGTCCACGATCACATCTAGCTGCCCACAGTTGTTTCCTGCTGATGGAGACGTAGTTAGGGCAACTGCTTCTGAACTGCAGTCTAGATCTCGGAAGCTGATGGCCATGGAAAGAGAGAGTAAATGATTTGGTTCAACCTTCTTCCTGTCAACGTCTGCAGCTGCTTCACGGCGTATAAAATGTGGTATAATACTTGCCAAGCAGTGAACCTTGTCTGTAGGTGTCCGGTTGTTTGTGAACTGCGCTTTTTCATTCAGTGCGATGTCCACTTGCTATGCATGGGCAGAGTTGTACCATAGACGGCATGCGTACTCCCATGCATGGCGGACGTTCGGATGACTTGATTGTGGATTCGACTGTTACTGCCAGTATCCCTTTACAGATGATGATATTTTGGGCCGACAATTGTAGCTTGGTGGTAAGACAGTGTTTGCCGTTTGTTAAGGACCCGCCTAAATCTACGCCGAGGTACTTAGTCGTAAAGATGTGTTCGAACTCAGCGCTTTGACAATCAACTTTTACTCTCTATTTGCCTGTCCGTTTCGCTAGTGGAAGCATGGATTTGCGTTTTCTCACTATTATCAGGTTCCTTCACAATACATGCACGGATGGCGCATTATGATACACAAGCCTCTGTCCCTATGTGTATTTATAGTGAGCACCATCATTGCAGTTGTGAGTGCGGGTCTCGTAACTGTCACAACGGTGTTAGTGATTTTCAGTTTATGACAACTCCGAAACCCGCACTCACAATCGCAATCTAGGCGGCCGTTATTTACACACAGGTTATCCCTGGATGAACGGTCACTATTCAGGGATATGACAGCAACGATTATTCGAAGCAAAAAAGTACAGTAAACATGTACTTTATAAAGCATACCTTAAGAGCTATGACACCATCTTAGCCACTGTGGAACAAATCTCTTTTATTGTAAGCGCTTTGTTTTACATATTTTGTAAGAAGGCAGTATGGACCAAAATGAAAAAACAATGTTAAGTAAACAGGGGGTCCAAAACCCATACATGAAGAGCTATGAGCACTTGTTAATCGTCGCTACTGGGAAATACATCTCTTCTATTGAACAAATGCAGTAGAAGAAATTTGTTTCGAACTATCTAAGGCGAAGAAGTACTCATAACTCTTAAGGTATGCGGTTTAGAGCCCCCTGTTTAATTGACTATTTGTTCCTGTCATACCCCTGGATATCGACCATTCCTCTTGGGACACCCTGCAAACACAGGTGCAAAGACTTATATGGCATAATGCGCCATCAATGACATTTTTAAACATACTTGATCATGTTTTAAGACCAAAATTATACAGTCGCATACAACAAATGAAAAAATGGTAGCTGCAGACGGCACTAAATTCTTTAAAGTAATGCCTTTTGGTTACATATTTTCATCTGTAATTTTTCGTCCAGCACCACTGATGCTTTTCATTTGTCACTACTATTTCCAATTTTATTGTGAAACTTAGTTTATCTCGCTTTACTGCCTCTGATTAAAGGTTACTACTCCCTTAATTAATTTTTCTCGAGTAACAGGCAGTAAAGAAAGATAAATCAATAATCTTCTTCTACATTCCTTCCCCCTACCAACCACAAACCGTGCATCGTTCTGTGACGGGTTGGCTTGCAGTGCAGGGGTAGCTGCGGTAAGACCAGACAAACATATGGGTCCTGAAGAGGAGAAGTCATTTCATGTTTGGAGGTATACAGTCTGGATGACTGACTGCTCTCCCTTATAACATTAGTCAACATGGTCTTGTTATGTCGGGACTGCGAGTAGTTGAAAGCAAGGGAAAACTACAGTCATCGTATTTCCTGAGAACGTGGAGCTCTACTGCGCATCTTGATGATAACGGCGTACTCCTGGGGCAAAATGTTCTGAAGATAAAATAGTTCACTATTACTGTCTACAGGCGAGGACTCCCCAGGAGGATGTTGTCATCAGGAGAAACAAAATTGGTGTTGTACGTGACAGAGCGTGGAAGGTTAGTTTCCTTAATTGGGTAGGAATACCAGGGAATTCGACAAAACAAATGCACAGACTGAATCGGGATTACTAAAGCGCAGTGGTAGGAATACCAGAACTTCTGGCCCCAAGCGAGTACGTAGTAATAAATACAAAAACAGTCATTATGCAGGAGTAACAATGAATAATAAAACAGGAATGCTAGTGAGCTGCTGCAAACGAGTATTATCTTAATCAAGACATGTATAAAGCCACGAGCCACCACACTAGTTGAGGAATATGTGCTTACCAACTCCGTGCATAATCCGGAGATTAAAGAATGTATGACAAGAAAAAAGATTTTTTCGAATCTTTAAGGGAAACGAAAAATTAATTATGACATAGGGTTAGAATTCGAAGGCAGGAAAATGAAGAGAAGCAACATTAGCAGAAGACATGGACTGGGGTAAAGGAATGAAAGGGGTAGTCGGCTAGTAGAACTTTTTTACACAGAGTACAATTTAATTATTTCGTACACAGAGTGGACATATTGCCTTAGAGAAAATAGTGAGCGTGTTGTAATTTTTGTCACGTAAGTGGTGTCATTTGATTGCCAAGTCATCATCAGACGGTCCGCTTCAAAAGAAAGAAAAAGATAGTAGTAATATACTACAAAAGTAGTTCAGAAATAAAACTAACTTTTACACACAACCATACTTACTTAAAAAAATTATATAACAGATCGTCAATTGAAGAGGGTCAGAGAGGCGTTCGTAATGTAAACGTATCTGCGGTATGACTATTAGACCCCCAAGGTTGCAGTTGACTACGTAATAATAAGTTGCGGATATGAAATTAGAAATATTCACAGTGTAAAACTGATTCTGAGAATAAGCTTTCTCAAGCAGAAAAGCAGTAAAAAATTACTACCAGTGACTTAAATAAGCTAGGAGGAGGACAGATTACGATTATTTGCAGATGCGATCTGCGAATAGCAAAGTAGTAACCGGCGGTTGCAACTGTACACTAAACAGCGTGTACGAAACAAATGTTCATTTAAGCTACTGATAGGAAAACGCAGCCAAGAGGAAAAGTAATCTCAACAAAGGAGAAAGCCATAAAACAGGATAAAGGACATCATTACAGATTAGAAAATGTTTCGCAAGAGGCTTTGTTATGAAAATAGCTTTGTTCATTGAACCACTGATGTGGGTATTTTCTTTTAATTAGTCAAAATTTCAAGATCCCCAACCGTATACCACTGGCATCCTTTAGAAAAATAATCACATATATCAAAATTTTGACCTATGGATCCAACTTTATGTCTACATTAGAATACTCTCTGTAGTGAGCAGCAAAAACTCTGTCCGTTTGGTTTATGGAAAGTTTCGGACAGGCGCCAAATTTTCTTTTACACACTCCTGACTTTGAGTATTTGTTATGAACTTCTCTTCATGTATCCCACGTTTTTGTCGAAGGTCGTTGTTTGTACGGAAGAGTACTCTCGTTTTATTGTCACAGCAAGAACGAGCAATTAGTTCACATGTTTTTCCTATGTAGGTCAGTACAATGAATTTCTTTAAATAGTGCTGCTGACAATATGACTCGTGCATATGCTATTATTTACGAGGGTTGGAACTTAAATAGTGGCAACTATTTATTCACAACCGATACAAAAGTGTTACATGTTTGCACCTGTTACTGTCCAAAGTACTCACCAGCATTGTGTTGAACCCGTTGCCAGCGATGTGGTAGGCGTAGTATACCGTTAGCAGAGCCTGTGCTGTTGATGTTGCGAATGGAGCGGATTAAAATTATGGTGATTTTAGTGCACGACTGTGGTGGTGTTATCCCAACGCATTACATTCCTCCACGTCAATGCACAGCATTACTGTTGGTTTTTAGAGCATCACCTGGGACCAGCTTTGCGAAAGAAGGGGCGACACTTTCTGCACAGCCGACCCAACATTTTGCACGACAGTACGCAGGCGCAAAAAGCGCAAGCTGTGACTGCTCTATTAGGTCTATGGGACTGGGAAGTACTGTACATCCACCATACTCCTCGGACCTAAGTCCCTGTGACTTTGATTTGATTCCGAAGGAACCACTTCGTGGCACTCGCTTCAGAGCTGTCACAGAGATTCGACGGGCAGTAGACCGCTCCACTCGCACCATCAACAAGAACAGGCTCTGATAACGGTATACTACGCCTTCCACATCGATGGCAACAGGTTCTACACAACGCTGGGGACTACTTTGAACGTCAGTAACAGGTGCAAACATGTAACTCTTTTGTCTCGATCATGAATAAATAGTTACCACTATTTAAGTTCCGACCCTCGTATATATTTGACGATTCTGGTGCTGATTTTGCATTTAATATTTGACGATGCCACTATGGCTGCACTACATTAGGACATTGTTTTTATAAAACAGATCTGAAGATGGTCATTATAGACCGAAACCGGTAATACGTTGAGAAAAAAATTGTGACCATAGACGTAAAGTACAGGAAATTTATTCTATATTCGGGTCACTGTTTTATTCGCGACAATGTCGCAGCTTATGATGAATTTCTTTTGTGACTATGTATGTGTATGTGTGTGTGTGTGTGTGTGTGTGTGTGTGTGTGTGTGTGTGTGTGTGTGTTTTACGCGTTTATCATCTACACTACTCGTTCACTCCTTCATTACTTTCTTATGTGAGTCAACGACGCCATTTGCCATGCTGAGTTTTCAAAAAAATGTTCAAACGTGTGTAAAATCTTCTGGGACTTAACTGCTAAGGTCATCAGTCCCTAAGCTTACAGACTACTTAACCTAAATTATCTTAAGGACAAACACACACACCCATGCCCGAGGGAGAACTCGAACCTCCGCCGGTACCAGCCGCACAGCGCTGAGTTTTTCGATATGGTATTTGTGTACAGGTTTTGTAATGGAAACACTGCTGCTGCTTGCGGAGAATAACCACAGAGTACCAGATACAAGAGCCGGCCAGTATGGCCGAGCGGCTCTAGGCGCTTCAGTCTGCAACCGTGCGACCACTACGGTCACAGGTTCGAATCCTGCCTCGGGCATGGATGTGTGTGATGTCCTTAGGTTAGTTAGGTTTAAGAAGTTCTAAGTTCTAGGGGACTGATGACCTCAGATGTTAAGTCCCATAGTGCTCAGAGCCAGATACAAGAGTGTTTGCTGGCGTTTTTCACCATGACACTGGCGAAGTTTCCACGTCATCTGAACGCGCAAAATTTCTTCCCATATACAGTTTGACGCATACAAGAAACAGACAGGCATTAAGTATGCACGTGCTCTATCCTTATCACTAACAACAGAATGGACACCCTCGAGAAGAAACTGGAAGTAGATTGGAATTTTGTCGTTGGCTAGTCACAAATCACCAAGTACTCCCATTAATACTCATTGCTTATAAAGTCACTTTTTTTCTTGACTGTGTCAACAAAATTCGAAACAAACACCGGTGTTTCCACGAAAACCCGCATGCCTTTGTGGACACACTGTTTCAATAATGTGTCTGTTGTAGTCTAGACACGTCCACTTTGATGAAAATCTCGCTGTCGCTGAAAAAAATAATAAAGGTTTCCTGGTAGGACGGATGCTTGTATTCTAGGGCATCACACACGATGAAAGTAATACAGAATAGTGAGTAGCAAAATACATTCCTCAACTTTGGTAATGCTGGTTACAGTAACTGTAGAATGCAGGTGTAGCCTATCTGTCGTGCGTTGACTATAGTTTCACGAACACAGACTAAATAATGTTCTCTGAACTTAAGTGGGAAGAAAATCAGTCTTAAGTCTTTATATACTATTCGAAGAACAATTCCAAACAGTATTCAATTAAATCTCTAGGCAGGCGGTCTCTGTCCATAAACAAAAATTTTATTCACTGTTCTGTTTCTGCTGAAGACTTACCACTGTCTATCTATCCGCCACTGTTTCTATCTCAATCGACAACTTGGAAGACTTGAAGATGCGATGAACGTCTGCAGGAACTCCCTAAGAAGACTCGGACTGGCTTACAACTTGCAACTGTTGAATTCCTCTCGTGCATTGTTATTTACTCGTGCGCCTCGCTTTCTGGTGGCGCTGCCGCTCCAGAGCACGTGCTTCTCGCGGGCAGCTTGATTCTTTGTGAGGAGCGATGTTCCTGCTGTGGACAGAGTCACGGTATTTCTTGTAGCAAGAGTCGCAAAGTCTTGTACTTCTGGTGCCAACCATCGCAAACTCTTGTGTGATGCTCTTTGTGATCAAAAGCATCCAGCCTCCTGGCTGAAAATGACTTACACGTTCGTGGCGCTCTCCATCGGTATTCTGGAATCAAATGTTCAAATGTGTGGGAAATCCTATGGGACTTAACTGCTAAAGTTATCAGTACCTAAGCTTACACACTACTTAACCTAAACTATCCTAAGGACAAACACACACACCCATGCCCGAGGGAGGACTCGAACCTCCGATGGGACCAGCCGCACAGTCCATGACTACAGCGCCCTAGACCGCTCGGCTAATACCGCGCAGCTGGCATCCAATATGGTGTTGCCCCACCCTTAGCCTTGATGACAGCTTCCACTGTAGCAGGCGTACGTTCAATCAGGTGCTGGAAGGTTTCTTGGGGGATGGCAGCCCATCCTTCACGGAGTGGTGCACTGACGAGAGGTGTCGATGTCGGTCGGTGATGCCTGGCATGAAGTCCTGTTCCAAAACACACCAAAGGTGTTCTACAGGATTCAGGTCAGGACTCTGTGCAGGCCAGTCCATTACAGGGATGTTAATGTCATGTAACCAATCCGCCACAGGCCGTGCATTATGAACATGTGCTTCATCGTGTTGAAAGATGCAATCGCCACCCACCAATTGCTCTTCAGCAGTAGGAAGCAAGAAGGTGCTCAAAACATCAATGTAAGCCTATGCTGTGATAGTGCCGCGCAAAGCAACAAGTGGTGCAAGCCCCCTCCATGGAAAACACGACCACACCATTACATCACCGCCTCCGAATTTTAATGTTGGCACTACACACGCTGGCAGATGATGTTCACCGGGCATTCGCCATACCCACACCCTGCCATCTGATCGCCACATTGTGTACAGTGATTCGTTACTCCACACAACGTTTTTCCACTGTTCAGTAGTCCAATATTTACGCCCCTTTCACCAAGGAGGCGTCGTTTGGCATTCACCAGCGTGATGTGTGGCTTATGAGCAGCCGCTCGACCATGAAATCCAAGTTTTCTCACCCCCCGCCTAACTGTCATAGTCCTTGCAGTGAATCCTGATTCAATTTGGGATTCCTGTGTATTGGTCTGGATAGATGTTTGCCTATTACACGTTGTGACTCTCTTCAACTGTCCACGGTCTCTGTCAGTCAACAGACGATGTCGACCTGTACGCTTTTGTGCTGTACGTGTCCCTTCACGTTTCCACTTCACTATCACATCGGAAACAGTGGACTAAGGGATGTTTAGAAGTGTGGAAATCTCGCGTACAGACGTATGACTCAAGTGACACCCAATCACCTGACCACGTTCGAAGTCCGTGTGTTCCGTGGAGCGCCCCATTCTGTTCTCTCACCATGTCTAATGACTACTGAGGTCGCTGTTATGGAGTATCTGGCAGTAGGTGGCAGCACAATGCACCTAATATGGAAAACGTACGTTTTTGGGTGTGTCCGGATATTTTTGATCACATAGTATATCTCAGTACATCAGAGCTTCTCTGTAAATGTGTAGTGTGGTGCGATAGACAATCAGCTGAGCGGGCATGTTGTGTTACCGCGTCGTGTTACAGGTCTGCGATACCTAGAATTTCTTGAAACTGGACTCCAATATTATCGGAGAGTGTTCTTTGGCTATAAAATAGGTTGTACACGCATTTAATGGAATTCTTTATTCCCATAGTCTGTACTAACATGCCCTCAAGTAATTTCTACCAGTAAAACCATCCACACCCAGATTTTTTTAAAGAATGGAACTACTATACATAAAACGTAATATCTCTCGGACTGTGTGCCTTGTAATAATATAGTTCAGTGGTATAAGTGAATAAAGTTTGCAAAATATTCTTGCGGACAGAGTTAGTAGTGATGCAGTAAGAAATTGAAACGTCATACCTCATGCTGAAATTTTACTGTACGACCAGCGAAAATGTAGTAAGCGATTCGTATTCTTTCTTTCATTATTTTTCATCGAGTGCTAGCAAGAAAAAGTTCCGAAACGGACTGAAATTCTGTGTAACGTTTCCTGGAAGTCGCTAGGTGCTCTCATTCTCGAATACTGGAAAATATGATCTGGACAATTTGCGCGCAGTGAGTGACGCTGCCTGAGGACATACAAGGCTGATTCAATAAAAAAAAAAAGTTTTTAAAAGAATAATGGCATTAAAATTGCTACACCAGGAAGAAATGCAGATGATAAAAGTGTATTCATTGGACAAATATATTATACTAGAACTGACATGTGATTACATTTTCACGCGATTTGGGTGCATAGATCCTGAGAAATCAGTACCCAGAACAACCACCTCTGGCCGAAATAACGGCCTTGATACGCCTGGGCATTGAGTCAAACATAGCTTGGATGGCGTGTACAGGTACAGCTGCCCATGCAGCTTCAACACGATACCACAGTTCACCTAGAGTACTGACTGGCGTATTGTGACGAACCTGTTGCTCGGCCACCATTGACCCAACGTTTTCAATTGGTGAGAGATCTGGAGAATGTGCTACCCAGGGCAGCAGTCGAACATTTTCTGTATCCAGAAAGGCCCGTACAGGACCTGCAACGTGCGGTCGTGCATTATCCCGCTGAAATGTAGGGATCGAATGAAGAGTAGAGCCACGGGTCGTAACACATTTGAAATGTAACGTCCACTGTTCAAAGTGCCGTCAATGCGAACAAGAGGTGACCGAGACGTGTAACCAATGGCACCCCATACCTTCACGCCGGGTGATACGCCAGCATGCCGATGACGAATACAGGCTTCCAATGTGCGTTCACCGCAATGTCGCCAAACACGGATGCGACCATCATGATGCTGTAAATGGAACCTGGATTCATCCGAAAAAATGACTTTTTACCATTCGTGCACCCAGGTTCGTCGTTTAGTACACCATCGCAGGCGCTCCTGTGATACGGTAACCGCAGCCATGGTCTCCGAGCTGATGGTCCATGCTGCTGCAAATGTCATAGAACTGTTCGTGCAGATGGTGGTTGTCTTGCAAACTCCCCATCTGTTGAGTCAGGGATCGAGACGTGGCTGCACGATCCGTTACAGCAATGCGCATAAGATGCCTGTCATCTCGACTGCTAGTGATAAGGGGCCGTTAGGATCCAGCACGGCGTTCCGTAGTACCCTCCTGAACCCACCGATTCCATATTCTGCTAACAGACATTGGATCTCGACCAACGCGAGCAGCAATGTTGCGATACGATAAACCGCAATCTCAATAGGATACAATACGACCTTTATCAAAGTCGGAAACGTGATGGTACGCATTTCTCCGCCTTACACGAGGCATCACAACGTTTCACCAGGCAACGCCGGTCAACTGCTGTTTGTGTATGAGAAATCGGTTGGAAACTTTCCTCATGTCAGCACGTTGTAGGTGTGGCCACCAGCGCCAGCCTTGTGTGGATGCTCTGAAAAGCTAATCGTTTGCATATCACAGCATCTTCTTCCTGTCGGTTAAATTTCACGTTTGTAGCACGTCATCTTCATGGTGTAGCAATTTTAATGGCCAGTAGTGTAAATGTAATCCCTTTCAAGTTCTATGCACTTATGCCAACGTCGGACAATCTCAATTCCATGTGGAAAGACTTATTAGGGGCGTGTTTGTGATTAGTTAATCGCTTCTTCCTGGACTTCCTCGTCCTCAGGAAACCTTAAGCCTCCGTTTCTTTTCGTGGGTTAAAAATGTGATAATATGAGGGTTTAGATCCGGGGAATACGGCGGATGGGGCAAGCAGACGAACCCACCTCGTACGCACTTATTTGAACATCAGCACCTCATGAAAACTGTGTGGCAGGCTGATCTGACACCAATGTTCATCGTTGTTGCAATATCACTCACCTCTTTACGCCTGTTTTCCTGTATCAACTCACCGACAGTCGCGATATTGTTCTCCGTGACTGCACAGAATAGGCGTGGCAAATTTTCAACAGTTGTTACACCCAGTCTGAACCTACCTACCCCCTGATACGTTTGCGTTCGACTTGTTTCACATTCACCATATTTCACTGCCATCCGACAGTCAGTTTCGGTTTCAACCCTGCACCTGACCAGCGTTTAATTTCTAAAATTTTAGGTGCTGGTGCGCATCTCTTCAACCATACAAGTGTCTCTCCCTCCTCCCACCACCGTCCCTCAGCCACAAAAATCACGAGTTTCGTCTTTTGAAAAGTTTGATAAAACTTACAGTGAGAAATCACCTTCACAAAATACTGTTCTGAGAATCAGGGTTTTAAAGCACAATTTCTTATAATTACAACAATAAAACCACAAGACTTAATATAAACAACAGGTGCTACCATCCGTCCCCGCAGCAGTGTCATTTTATTTCCTTAGTTCCGCTTCATACATGTGGGCACAAGTCAGTAATCTTCGTAACAATGACATCATATTTTCAACTGTCGGCAGACCCAACATTCAAACAGCTGCATTGTAGCTGCTCGGTGAACTTATCTTGGGTATACTGTTCTCTCTCTCTCTCTCTCTCTCTCTCTCTCTCTGTCTCTGTCACACACACACACACACACACACACACACACACACGTACAGTACCTCTGGTCACGCAGTGTCTCGACCACTGATGCCGGCGCAGCGGCACATTGAAGTTACGTTGCAATTTGATTCATGTGTACTGTTTACAATCTTCGGTGCCGACTTGTTCCAGTCTATTAAAAAATCTCTGGGAGGTGGCGAAACTTCGTTCCGAAGCGTTCCAGCCGAAATTAGACGCAGCATCTAATAAAAATGTCATGACACCCCAGTGTTCCAGTTCGGTGCGTCCAGCAGGGGCGCCGCCATCTTGCTTCACTCATTCCCAGCATGCCGACAGAGAGGCAGGTGAGCCAGTCCCATTTGATAATAGTTCTACGACACCACCAAACATAGGAAAGAAGCGCGAATTTGTTGCATTTTTCCGACAATTTATTGAGTGGGCCTTGTATGTACTGTTTCTAACTTTTAATGCCTAGTGATATGAGCATGTACAGATGGCGGTAGTATCGCTGACACAAGATACAAAATGATAGTGCAGTGGCGGAGCTGTTGAGCTGTTATTTCTACTCGGCTGATTTATGTGAAAAGTTTTCCGACGTGATTATGGCTACACGACGGGAATTACCACCCGTTGAACGGAGAATGATAGTTGGATTTAGGAGCAAGGGACATTCCATTTGGGAAATCGTTAGAGAATCCAATATTCCGGGATCCACGGTGTCAAGAGTTTGCTGAGAACACCAGATTTCAGGCATTACCTCTGACCTTCACTTAACGACCTATAGCAGTGGCGTTTCCACAGTGTTAACAGATAAGAAACAATGCGTAAATAAATACAGAAATGAAATGGGACGTATGAGGAATGTATCCGTTAGGACAGTGTAGCGAAATTTGGCGTTAATGAGTTATCGATGCGAGTGCCTTTGCTGACAGCACGACATGGCCTGCAGCGCCATCCCTAGACTCGTGACTATATCGGTTGGACCCAAGATGACTTGAAAACCGTGACCTGGGTAGATGAGTCACGACTGACGTTAATAGAGTTGATGGTATGGTTCGAGTGTTGTGCAGACCCCACGAAGTCATGGAACCAGGTTGTCAGCAATGCACTGAATAAGCTGGTGGTGGTTCCATAGACGTGTGGGTAGTGTTTACATGAAATGGACTGCGTCCTCTGGATGTTCGGCTATTTGGAGTCCGTTTGCAGCCATTCATGGACGTCATATTCCCAAACAACGGTGGAATTTTTATGGATGGCAATGTACCTTGTCACGCCACAGTATTTCGCGATTGGTTTAAAGAACATTCCGGACATTTCGAGCGAATGATCTGGCGACGTAGACCGTCCGACATGAATCCTAATCGAGTAGTCTGTTCGTGCACAAAATCCTGCAGTGGCAATACTTTCGCAGCTATGGAAGGCTATAGAGGCCATTAAGAGGTTTCCCATGACTTCTGCCAGCTCAATGTATTGTGCTACACTTTTAACGTAATACTTTACCTCGTAATAAGCATTTTAAATTTTTGAGTTTGGTCAATAATTACACTACTGGCATTTAAAATTGCAACGCCAAGAACAAATGCAGATGATAAGTTGATATTAATTGGACAAATATATTATACTAGAACTGGCATGTGATTACATTTTCACGCGATTTGGGTGCATAGGTCCTGAGAAATCAGTACCCAGAAAAACCATCTCTGGCCGTAATAATGGCCTTGATACGCCTGGGCATTCAGTCAAACAGAGCTTGGATGGCGTGTACAGGTACAGCTGCCCATGCAGCTTCACACGATACCACAGTTCATCAGGAGTAGAGCCTGGCGTATTGTATCCAGAAAGGCCCGTACAGGACCTGCTACATGCGATCGTGCATTATCCTGATCAAATGTAGGGTTTCACGGGGATCGAATGAAGGGTAGAGCTACGGGTCGCAACACATCTGAAATGTAACGTCCACTATTCAAAGTGCCGTCAATGCGAACAAGAGGTGACCGAGACGTGTAACCAATGGCACTCCATACCATCACGCCGGGTGATACGCCAGTGGCGATGACGAATACACGCTTCCAATGTGCGTTCACCGCGATGTCACCAAACACGGATGCGACCATCGTGATGCTGTAAAGACAATCTGGATTCATCCGAAAAAATGACGTTTTACCATTCGTGCACCCAGGTTCGTCGTTGAGTACACCATTGCAGGCGCTCCTGACTGTGATGCAGCGTCAAGGGTAACCGCAACCATGGTCTCCGAGCTGATAGTCCATGCTCCTGCAAACGTCGTCAAACTGTTCGTGCAGATGTTTGTTGTCTTGCAAACGTCCCCATCTGTTGACTCGGGGATCGAGTCGTGGCTGCACGATCCGTTACAGTAATGAGGATAAGATGTCTGTCATCTCGACTGCTAGTGATACGAGCCCGTTGGGATCTAGCACGGCGTTCCGTATTACTCTCCTGAACCCACTGATTCCATATTCTGCTAACAGTCATTGGATCTCGACCAACGCGAGCAGCAATGTCACGATACGATAAACCGCAATCGCGATAGGCTACAATCCGACCTTTATCAAAGTCGGAAACGTGATGGTACGCATCCCTTCTCCTTACACGAGGCATCACAACAATGTTTCACCAGGCAACGCGGGTCAACTGCTGTTTGTGTATGAGAAATCGGTTTGAAACTTTCCTCACGTCAGCACGTTGTAGGTGTCGCCACTGGCGCCAACCTTGTGTGAATGCTCTGGAAAGCTAATCATTTGCATAACACAGCATCTTCTTCCTGTCGGTTAAATTTCGCGTCTGTGGCACGTCATCTTCGTGGTGTAGCAATTTTAATGGCCAGTAGTGTGTATGGAATGTTGAAAATTAAATTTTTGTTTCCCATGAAAGCAGTTAGATAAGCCACCTACAACTGGCACTGTGCCCAGAATAGAGCTTTAGCCGTTATGAAGATTCCTCCTAAAATTTGTTGTATAGCGTTGCAGTTTCTGCTCTGCCATCAGAACTGAATGTAGACGCTTACAACGTCCGTCTCACCTTTTCCTCGCTGTCGACCGTCATTCGCACATATCTCGGACGATCGGCCGAGGCGTCCGGCAGATCTATCATCCTGAGAGCCGGCTGCGAGCAGGTCGTTAGCATTGTGTACCCCGGGAGCGCCGACAGCCCCTGCGGCGCTGACGAGCCGCTGCCCACAATGGCCCGGACGGGGCCGGAAGAAATTACAAACAGATTTGGCTGCCGGCGCTGGCGCTCCACTCCGCTCCGGTAACACCGCTCTGGAGGGCGCCTCCTAATAACGGCCTCCCCAATAGCTGGCGCCTGCAATTTTTCTCAATTTGCAGCGCTGTAAGGGGCTCCGGAGCTAATAACGCCCTAAATATAACATTTACGAACATCCTTTCTGTCTAATATAATGGGGCCCTGCATCCCCTTCATCAAGACTGAAAACTGGTTTCGAATTACACTGCCGGCCTCCATATAAATTTTCGGCCTACCTTTTAAACAAGCGTATACAGTAGCAGACCGAACCGATTTCCGAAAGTACCCTCACTCTTTCGCCATCTTTCGATTTCTCCGGAGTTTCAATTCCTACATCCGTACGTTAAGTTGATAAAAGTCACGGGATACCTCCTAATATCGTGTCGGATCCCCTTTTGTCCGGCGTAGTGCAGTAACTCGACGTGTCATCCACTCAACAAGTCGCTGGAAGTCCCCTGCAGAAAGATTGAGCCAGACTGCCTCTATAGACGCCCATAACTGCAAAAGTGTTTGTAAACGGACTGATCTCTCGATCATGTCCCGTAAATGTTCCATAGGATTCATGTCGGGCGATCTGGGTGCCAAGTCATTCAGTCCAGTCGTCCAGAATGTTCTTCAAACCAGTCGCGAACAAGTGCAGCCCGGTGACATGGTGCATTGCCATCCATACAAATTCCATCGTTGTCTGGGAACATGGTGTCCACGAATGGCTGAAAATGGTCTCTGAGTATCCGAACATAACCATTTCCAATCAATGATCGGTTCATTTGGACTAGAGAACCCATGTAAACACAGACCACACCTTTATGGAGCCAACATCAGCTTGCACAGTGCCCTATTGACAACATGTGTCCAAGGCTTCTAGAAGTCTCCAGCACTCTCGAACCCTACCATCAACTCTTACCAACTGATGCTGAGACTCCTTTGACCAGCCGGCCGTTGTGGCCGAGCGCTTCTAGGTGCTTCAGTCCGGAGCCGCGCTGCTGCTATGGTCGCAGGTTCGAATCCTGTCTCGAGCATGGATGTGTGTGATGTCCTTAGGTTAGTTAGGTTTAAGTAGTTCTAAGTCTAGGGGACTGATGAGCTCAGATGTTAAGTCCAATAGTGCTCAGAGCCATACTCCTTTGACCAGGTATGGTTTTCCAGTCGGCTACGGTCGAACGGATATGGTCACGAGCCCAGGAGATGCGCGGCAGTTGTTCGTATGACCCATAAACGCCATATTTCGCTGCACTGTGCTCACGGATACTTTCGTCGTACGAACTATATGCAAACGCCGTTGCGCTCGATTAAGTGAAGGTCGTCGGCCACTGTCTTGCCCGTCGTGAGAGGTAATGCATGAAATTTGGTATTCTCGGCACACACTTACAGTGGGTCTCGGGATATTGGATTCCGTAACAGCTTCCGAAATGGAGTATCCCATGCGTCTAACTCCAGCGATTGCTCCGCACTCAAAGAGTGGTAATGCGCCGTGCGTTCTTAACCACGTCAGAAACGTTTTCACATGAATCACCTGAGAATAAATGACAGCTCCGCCACTGCAGTGCCTTTTTATACCTTGTGTATGCGATACTACCGCCATCTTTACATATCCATACCGCTATCCTATGACTTTTGTCACCACAGTCTACAGCCGTACTCAAAAAATCATGGTCAGGTGGATGGCAGAGAGTACTTCCACAATGCACCACTTTACAGGGGAAATGAGCACAAAATCTGGTATTAATTTTTACGTGATTTTAAAACGCGGTAAGCATTTTGCATATCTATTCTATCAAAAATTAGAATACATTCATCATTCTGAGTCTGACATCAGGAAAAATAGGTAGGGGAGAGTTGGACAATACGGGGACAGCGTGGGGACATTGTGTATGTGCTTGATTGGTGCTGCTATGAGCGGAAAAATACGGTACTAGTGAGTCTCGGCATGGCAGCGGCAGTTTGAGTTGGTTTGTGGCCACGGAAGACCGTCTCTTTCGTCAGTACAAAGTTTCAAAGTTTTTCACTGTTTTTCTTTTGATTTTCTCACGTCTTTAGTTGTGCCGATATACAAAAATACACATATAAGGATCAATGGTAAGTTACCATTTCTATTAAGTAGTATTAAGACATTGTTTTAACGTTTTAACATTAAGGTTATCTGAATTCCTACCTTAGAGACGCCATATTTCGTTATTCACTGTTCGTTGGGGTCAAATGGGGATATAGGAGATTGTACAAAATGGGGACGTCCCCATTTTGTATAACGCATAAGTATTTTAACACTAGTAGGCTAATGCTATATATTAATTTTTATTTTCCATTAGTCTCATGTTATTTCAGGCCCACATGTTATAAAAATACATCTTTAGGTTTATAAAAATATTTTATTAATAATATTGTAATAAAATCGTATGCTTTTTTTCTTTTCATGTGTCGAGATGAGCCGGTATGTGAGGAAGACTGACAGGCAGAGCTGGTCCGAAGAGGGGATGGCCAACGCCATGCAGGCTGTTCTAAAGGGTGAGTTGGGGTATGGAAAAGCGTGTGAGGTCTTCAACGTTCCTCAAACTATGCTTGAGAGGAAGGTAAAACAAGCTAGGGAACAAAACATAACGTCAGAAAAAGCTGCTGAAAAAAAGCTTGGAAGATACCAAACTTTATTTTCTAAAGATCAAGAAAACGAGCTAATGCGACATGTACTCACTATGGAGCGAAGACTTTTTGGTCTCACACTAACTGATTTAAGAAAACTAGCATTCGAGCTAGCTGAGGCAAACAATATTAATCATCCTTTTAATAAAGAAAAGCAGCTTGCAGGGAAAGATTGGTTATATGGTTTTCTGCAAAGGCGTCCAAACCTTTCTCTATGTAATCCAGAGCCCACATCTACGGCAAGTGCCAAGGGATTTAACCGAGATGCAATTGGTAAATTCTTCGATTTACTGGAGTCTCTACTTAAGGAACACAAGTGCTCTCCAAATCAGATCTATAATGTCGATGAGACAGGAATCATGACTGTGCCAAACAAGCCGTCTGAAGTACTTGACCGTCGTGGTTAGAAGCAAGTCGGCGCGCTTTCTTCAACTGAGAGAGGTGTACTAGTAACTGCTGAGACTTACATGAATGCGGCAGGCAACTTCATGCCTGTCATGTTTGTTTTTGCTAGCAGGAGGGAGAACCTTTTGTTAATAGAGGATGTTCCTTCTGGTTCTTTTGCTGTATACCACGCGAGTGGTTGGATTAATAAAGATTCGTTTTTAATCTGGTTCAACCGTTTGTCGAGTTCTCAAATTCAACACATGAAAAGCCTGTGCTATTGATTGTTGATGGACACAACTCGCCTATGAAGAGCCTAGAATGGATTAACCTAGCACGAGAGAAACACGTCATTTTACTTTGCTTTCCTCCCCATACGACACATTGGTTGCAGCCACTCGATGTGACATTTATGACCCCTCTGAGTGCCGTCTATGAGGAAGAGGTCAGGAAGTGGCTAGTGAACCATCCTGGCCGTGTTGTGACAATATATCAAGTCGGAAAACTGTTCAATGCTGCTTTCAGTAGAGCCGCTTGTGTAGAAACAGCATTGAAGGGGTTTAAAAAATCAGGACTACGCCCATTTAACAGGAATATTTTCCCAGACCATCTTTTTGCACCATCTGAGACTACAGAGAGGCCTTTAGAAATGTCACATGAGACTCCCTTCCATACGGTAACGTCCAGTTTAACTACTGATCTCATATCATCTACGGGCACTCGACCAGGACTATCTACAACTTGACTAGTTTTTTCGTCAAATGCTGGGCATTCACCGTCTACGCCTAAGCACAACGGTTTCTTTGCCAACAGCTGATTCAACATTGGTATTCCCCGACAATAGCGAGGTCTTCATCTTCAGTTTCAGTTTCTTCTGAGTGTGTTCCTAGGCCTACGTCAACAACCACTGACCCTCAACCATCAACGTCTGGATATCAGTCTCTTCTGAATTCCTCTTTCAACGTTTCTCCTAAAATGCTCATGCCCACACCTCAAGAATTTGAACGAAAGAAGAAGAAGGCTAATGACAAAAGAAGAGGAAAAACAGCTATTGTAACTTCTTTGCCATATAAAATTGAATTAGAGTCTGAAGTCAAAGAGAGAGAAGAAGAGAAGAATAAACAAAGGAAGACGTTATTTGGTTCAGAAGACAAATCCAAACAGAAACAAAAGTAAGAACAACAGTATCAAAGAAAAAAATACTAATCCACAACTAATGAAAAAGCAAAACCTTCTAAAGGAAAGAAGAGAAAATTAGAAGAAGGAATAACGTCATCATCGGATGATGAAGAAAGATGCTGCATGTATTTTCTGCAATGAGCTGTACATACATTCCAAAGGTAAGGAAGGGTGGATCCAGTGTTATGGATGCAGTGCCTGGGTTCATGAAGCGTGCTCAAATGTAGGTGAAGAAGATGAAACCTTTGTGTGCAACTATTCTGGACTTGGTAATGCTTCATGAAAACATATTCTACTTTTTTCTTTTTCAAATGGGTCATTCAAGGCCTAACACATATATTTTTTGTCAATAAAATGGCAACTTTTGGAAAAATGAAAATTTTTACATTGTTTATGTTTTACCCCGTTTTACCTGACTAGTTGCATAAAATGGGGCATTTGACATGTTCTGAAATTGTTGTTATACACGTTAATTAAAACTCAAATTCCACAAATTGCAATGTAAATAATAACTTAAGTAGTGCAACTACTTAATAGATCAAGATGGAATGTGATACATTTGTTAACAATGTTTTTATTTGTTTTTATTCGTGTCAGAAGCACCATGGATACAGGAATATAACAAAATGAATAGCACACAGAAAAAAAATTAATTACAGGCATATGAAAATATATATACAAATATGTGTGCACAGAAACAAAATGTTATAGGCATTTGGCCCATAAGCGGGCTACGTCGACAGCATTTGGGGTTGCCAACATCAGATCCTCTAAAGTGCAGTGTGAAGGACATTCAGGGCAGTTACACATGTGCTGGGTCGTCTGCACCTCTCCACAGTCGCAGAGATTAGATGTAGTAGAATATCCCCACTTCAGAAGGTTATCTCTTGACCGTGCAGTGTTGGTGCGTAGCCTGTTTAGTGATCTCCAGACCACCCAATCCTCATCGTAACCAGGTGCCAATTCTTCCTTTGGTTCCATCCAGTGCCCTTCTCCCGATCGCTTCCATCTCTCCACCCTAGATCCAGGTTGGTCGCTAAAATCTTCGATTGCTCTGAGAAAACTGCGTCTAGATTTCAAGCGTTTGGTGGCTGGCTGAGTTTTGTGGAGGGGGTGGCTCTCTGCCATCTCAGCCCTCGCTCTTTCACTATAGGCTGCAGCTTCTCTTCGCACTGCAGGAGGTGCAATCCCAGCAAGATGGTAGAGCTTGTCTGTTGGCGTCGGTTTCAGACATCCAGTGACGAGCCTGCAAGTCTCGTTCAGAGCAATGTCGACCTGTTTAGCGTGGGTAGAGTTGTACCAGACACTGCTTGCATATTCGCCTGCTGGGAAGCAAACTGCTAGTGCTGTGGTCCTCACTACCTCTGGCTTTGCGCCCCAGGAGGAGTTCGTTATTCTCCGAAGAATATTATTTCTGCCGCTCACCTTCATTTTGGTGTTAATACAGTGCTGTTTATACGTCAGAGCCCTGTCTAGGGTTACTCCTAGGCATTTGGGGTTAACGCAGTGTTCGAGGAGTGTGTCCTTCCAGAAGACACGCAGCTTACGGGATGCCTGCATGTTACGGAGATGGAAGGCGCAAACTTGTGTTTTGCTAGGGTTCGGCTTGAGTTGATTGTCGGCGTAGTACTGACAGAGCATGTCTAGCGCATCCGTGAGCTTTGTCTCAACATCCTCGAAGGAGTCACCCTGTACGGCCATAGCACGGTCATCGGCGTAGATATAGTTTTCCGTACCAGCTGGCAGTGGTTGATCGTTGGTGTATATGTTAAAAAGTAAGGGTGCCAGTACGCTGCCCTGAGGGAGACCATTTTTCTGGGTCCGCCACCTGCTGTGCATCCCTTGGAATTCCACAGAGAACCTACGGTTCTCTAACAGACTTCTAACTGTGGATGTGAATTTAAAGTCCCTGGTAATGGCATACAGTTTCTTCATTAGCAGACGTAAGTTGACGGTGTCATATGCGGCTGTCAAGTCTATAAAGGCGACACCGGTTATTTTCCGGTTCTCATAGCCGTCTTCAATCAGCTGCGTGAGGTTAATTACCTGAGATGTAGTGCTTTTCCCTGGGCGGAAACCTGCTTGTTGGGGGATTAGGTAGGGTTCTATGGCACTGGAGAGGCGATCCTGGAGTATTCTTTCAAAGATTTTAAAGATATGGCAGAGAAGCGATACGGGTCGGAAATTTCTGAGGTCATCAGAATTTTTGCCTGGTTTTAAAATGGCAATAACTTTAGCCTTCCTCCAGATTGTGGGAATCTGACCTGTTTCCATGCAATTGTTAAACAGTTTCAGTAGCCATTGTTTAACGTTGGGACCAAAGTGCTTAATCTGTTCAACAAAAATCCCGTCCAAATTTTCTTGGTGTTCAATCCTGTCTATTTTGGTCTCCGACTTCCTGATTTTGGTGTCGGGTTTCCCATTCCTGAGAAGCTGGTGGGCTATTTGGTCGGCTGTGACGGGAGCATGTCCTGGAGAGAAAGTCGGGTCATTGTTGAGACGTTTAAGGAGTGTCCAGGCTTTCTGACTGCTCCTTTTCATGTCCAATTACTCTATTGTCCTCAGCCATTTCTCTCTCCTGGTTTTAGCTAGTGACTCGGTTAGCTGCTCGCCCGCAGTGATAGTTTCCGCGGATAGAGGGTTTGCATCAAACAGTGTCAGGTATTACTGCAACTGATCCTCTGATTCTGGCGTAAGGCCTTCAACATAATTGCTTCTGCATCCTCTAGGGATCGATTGCTTGGAACACCACTGCACAGCCTTCACGAAATTGTCATAGAATCTTTTTATATTAAAAAAACTGTTAACATCCCCATTTTGTACATGTTTCCCCTATGAAAATGTTATTGATATTATGAACCACAGTGACTGGCAGTAGGATGCCTTGTCTAATTTGCAGGTCTCTCTTTATTAACTTGGTAACGATTTTCATATGTTATGAACGTATCTGGGGCGCGGGTGAAGTGCAGAGCGTTGTACTTGTGACAGAGCAACGGGAAACATTTCGGCCAAGCAGGTCGGTGATCGATGGACGGAACCGCGGCCTAGGTGGCGTAAGATTCTTGGAAGTGAGGTCGGCCCGGAACTGACAGGGGCGCGAAAGAAATTGTCCTCCCACTCAATCGCTTCCAGTTAATGTCCAACCGAAGGGCATTACGGCTCCATGTGCGGGGTTTGGGGGCGCCTTTCCATGTTTTCTGACTTGTTTTGAAGATAAACATCTGTCGTTTGTATAAGGGGCATTCAAAAAGAAACGAGCCAGAGGCATAATTACAGAAACCAGTACCTGCATGTTAGAAGTATTGGCCCTGGCTGTTGAGACACTTGTCCCACTGTGCTTCAAGGCGGCGAACGGCTGTCTCGCAAAATTTCTGGGGCTGCGATGTTAACCAGTTCTGCACGAACAGCTGGACGTCTTCGCCCGAGATGAATCGTTTGCACCTCGGAGCCTTTTTAAGTGACCTAAAATGGCGTAATCGCAGGGTCAACAGTGAATTCCCAGCGTTTCTCGCGAACCTTGACCACCCTTCGCCAAGCGATCAAATCAAAACGACCAGGCAGCCTCATCCGTGGGGTCATTCTGCTCCACGACAATGCAAAGCCTCATACGGCCGACACCGTTGCGGCACTCCTGCAGAAATTCAAATGGGAGGTTCTCGGCCACCCTCCATAGAGTACGGACCTCTCTCCTCGTCATTACACCATTTTTGGTCCCCTTAAATAGGCTCTAAAATCATTGGGGGAAGTGGCAACAAAACGACTATTCACGTTGGTGTGTCCCCTTAAATAGGCTCTAAAATCATTGGGGGCAGTGGCAACAAAACGACTATTCACGTTAGTGTGTAGAGTATATGAGTCTGGCGATATACCATCTGACTCTCGGAAAAGCATCATCCACACAATTCCGAAGACGGCAAGAGCTGACAAGTGCGAGAATTATCGCACAATCAGCTTAACAGCTCATGCATCGAAGCTGCTTACAAGAATAATATACAGAAGAATGGAAAAGAAAATTGAGAATGCGCTAGGTGACGATCAGTTTGGCTTTAGGAAAAGTAAAGGGACGAGAGAGGCAATTCTGACATTATGGCTAATAATGGAAGCAAGGCTAAAGAAAAATCAAGACACTTTCATAGGATTTGTCGACCTGGAAAAAGCGTTCGACAATATAAAATGGTGCAAGCTGTTCGAGATTCTGAAAAAAGTAGGGGTAAACTATAGGGAGTGGCGGGTCATATACAATATGTACAACAACCAAGAGGGAATAATAAGAGTGGACGATCAAGAACGAAGTGCTCGTATTAAGAAGGGTGTAAGACAAGGCTGTAGCCTTTCGCCCCTACTCTTCAATCTGTACATCGAGGAAGCAATGATGGAAATAAAACAAAGGTTCAGGAGTGGAATTAAAATACAAAGTGAAAGGATATCAATGATACGATTCGCTGATGACATTGCTATCCTGAGTGAAAGTGAAGAAGAATTAAATGATCTGCTGAACGGAATGAGCAGTCTAATGAGTACACAGCATGGTTTGAGAGTAAATCGGAGAAAGACGAAGGTAATGAGAAGTAGTAGAAATGAGAACAGCGAGAAACTTAACGTCAGGATTGATGGTCACGAAGTCAATGAAGTTAAGGAATTCTGCTACCTAGGCAGTAAAATAACCAATGACGGACGGAGCAAGGACATCAAAAGCAGACTCGCTATGGCAAAAAAGGCATTTCTGGCCAAGAGAAGTCTACTAATATCAAACACCGGCCTTAATTTGAGGAAGAAATTTCTGAGGATGTACGTCTGGAGTACAGCATTGTATGGTAGTGAAACATGGACTGTGGGAAAACCGGAACAGAAGAGAATCGAAGTAATTGAGATATGGTGCTATAGACGAATGTTGAAAATTAGGTGGACTGATAAGGTAAGGAATGAAGAGGTTCTACGCAGACTCGGAGAGGAAAGGAATATGTGGAAAACACTGATAAGGAGAAGGGACAGGATGATAGGACATCTGCTAAGACATGAGGGAATGACTTCCATGGTACTAGAGGGAGCTGTAGAGGGCAAAACCTGTAGAGGAAGACAGAGATTGGAATACGTCAAGCAAATAATTGAGGACGTAGGTTGCAAGTGCTACTCTGAGATGAAGAGGTTAGCACAGGAAAGGAATTCGTGGCGGGCCGCATCAAACCAGTCAGTAGACTGATGACAAAAAAAAAAAAAAAAGAGGCTCTGAGGAGCAAACGATTCACCTCGGAAGACGACATCCAGCTGTACGTGCGGAACTGGTTAACATCGCAGCCCCGGGAATTTTATGAGACTGCCATTCCCGCCTTTTGTCACAGTGGGACGAGTGTCTCAACAGCCAGTATCAATACTTCTGACACACAGGTACTGGTTTCTGTAATTATGTCTCCGGCTCGTTTCTCTTTGAACGTCCCTCATAGAAAGCGAGGATCATAGGGAACAAACTACAGCCTCGTAGCGGTTCCCTTGATGGTTGATTGGTTAATTTGGGGAAAGGACCAAACAACGAGGTCATCAGTCCCATCGGATTACGGAGGGATGGTAAAGGAAGTCGGCCGTACCCTTTCAAAATAGTTCAAATGGATCTGAGCACTATGGGGCTTAACTTTTGAGGTCATCAGTCCCCTAGAACTTAGAACTACTTAAACCTAACGAACCTAAGGACATCACACACAGCCATGCCCGACGCAGGATTCGAACCTGCGACCGTTGCGGTCGTGCGGTTCCAGACTGTAGCGCCTAGAACCGCTCTGCCACCTCGGCTGGCCGTGCCCTTTCAAAGAAACCATCTCGGCATTTGTCTGAAGCGATTTAGGGAAATCACGCAAAACCAAAATCAGGATGGCCGGACGCAGATTTGAAACGTCGTCTTCCTGAATACGAGTCCTCGCTCGGTAGCGGTTCTCTCTGAATTTCTTGAACGCAACTGCAAGGCTGTGAATATTGGTGGAAGAACATGCAGTTGGCGTTAAGATATGTGATGTAAGACCACAGCACGAAATAAATGATTTTTGGTTGCTCTTTTTGGTAGTAGATTTCATGTTGTCATTGAAGGTTGAAAAAGATGCGCTATTTTTGACGAGATTCTCTGTTAGAGGGAATCCCCATCACTGGACCACAGTGGTTCGTAATTCCGCAACCGACGACTGGCACCTTTTTGCGGCAATGAATACGCTGGGCGTAAGTTAGTATCGTGAGGAAAGCAGATCGGGTTAGGACGCGAGGATGTCGACATCCAATTTGGCTCAGGA
Source organism: Schistocerca piceifrons (assembly GCF_021461385.2). Classification (NCBI taxonomy): domain Eukaryota; kingdom Metazoa; phylum Arthropoda; class Insecta; order Orthoptera; family Acrididae; genus Schistocerca; species Schistocerca piceifrons. The sequence continues at coordinate 353,222,464 of NC_060145.1, forward strand.
CGCTGTGGTGTACTAATCGACTTGCCGCAGCAGTGCGGTAGAGGCTGCCACATCTTGAAGCCCCGCAAAGGTGCTGAAGACACCATCTTCACGAAGGGGCCATCACATCTGCAACGCACAGCTCGCCACCATACACATACATTCGGTGAGCGTAACTCGCAGCACCGGCCGAGAAATTCAATTTGATTTCACACTTGTGGAATCCAGGACGATCACTCGTCTCGCCTCCTTTTGCACTGGTAATGAAAGATCTCTAGGTTTTAGCCGTCAACTTCCGCTGTTCTGATTGCATGATTACATGATTGAATAGTTGTTAGTTATCGTTGATCTTCAGTAGAGAACAAATTCTTAAGAGGGCAAGCAGTAATTTAACTAATATGGCTGTGACACTGCTTTCCATTTAATATTAATCTAGATCTTGGAAGATAAAATTGTCACAGGTTTTTGATCAGTCATTTCATTTGTTTATTCCATAAATATGTTTATTGATAAATGTGAGCATTCTTCTTCCCCTTCACTTACTTTAAGTTGTAAGCTTTTAATCTGCGTCCAGTAAGATATTAGCAGTCAGGTCAAAATGATAACCAACATACTACCCCAATCAGCGTTTGCCAGAGTGAAATTTTGTGAAAATTCCCCACTTTAAGAGCTATACGTAGGACTGTAATTTTCGGGTTATCCATTTAACTTTGAGCACAAAGATTTAGAAGTTAGTTCTTAAAGAGATGGCCTGCCCACAACTAGTATTCGGGGATTAAGGAAAACTCTACACCACAGTGTTTTGAATTTTATCGTTTTCAAATTCCATATATTGACATTACGATGAGGACCTCGCGTGCATGGACGTTTGTAAATTTGTTCCGTACGGTTAACGTTCTTAGTAGAAAGAACGAGAATGTCGACGGTCCCAGAGACAACCTGTCTTGCTAAATTACGGTTAAGTATCCTGAAACATACCATGAATAAATGTTCTTGTTTGTATAGATCCAAGAAATTACACACATCAAAAAAGTTTTGCAACACCTCGATTCCGAGAGTTTCGGGACCTGTACAGCAAATTGGAATAGAGATCAAGATAAACATCATTTCTGCCCTTTTTATTACTCATGAAACCCACGCATTGCATATTGTACCGCCATACAGCGACACCTTCAGAGGTGCTGGTCCAGATTGCTGTACACACCGGTATCTCTAATACCCAGTAGCACGTTCTCCTGCATTGATGCATGCCTGTACTCGTCGTGGCATACTATCCACAAGTTCATCAAGGCACTGTTGATCCACATTGTCCCACTCTTCAATGGCGATTCGGCGTAGATCCCTCAGAGTGGTTGGCAGATAACGCCGTCCATAAACATCCCTTTTCAATCCATCTCAGGCAATTTCGATGGGTTTCATGTCTGGAGAACGTGCTGGCCACTCTAGTCAAAAAAATGGTTTAAATGGCTCTGAGCACTATGGGACTTAACTTCTGAGGTCATCAGTCCCCTAGAACTCAGAACTACTTAAACCTAAATAACCTAAGGACATCACACACATCCATGTCCGAGGCAGGATTCGAACCTGCGACCGTAGCGGTCGCGCGGTTCCAGACTGAAGCGCCTAGAACCGCTCGGCCACTTCGGCAGGCCCACTCTAGTCGAGCGATGTCGTTATCCTGAAGGAAGTAATTCAAAAGATGTGCACGATGGGGCGCGAATTGTCGTCCATTAAGAAGAATGCCTCCCCAGTACGCTGTCGATATGGTTGCACTATCGGTCGGAAGGATGGCATTCACGTATCGCACAGCGGTTATGGCGGCCTTACATAATGCCACCCCAAAACAGCAGGAAACCTCCGCCTTGCTGCACTCGGTGGACAGTGTGTCTAAGGCGTTCAGCCTGACCGGGTTGCATCCAAACACGTCTCCAACGATTGTCTGGTTGAATGCATATGCAACACTCATCGGTGAAGAGAACGTGATGGCAATCCTGAGTGGTCCATTTGGCATATTGTTGGGCCCATTTGCACCCACTGCATGGTGTCGTGGTTGCAAAGATGGACCTCGCCGTGGACGTCGGGAGTGAAGCTGCGCATCATGCAGCCTATTGTGCACAGTTTGAGTCGTAATACGACGTCCTGTGTCTGCACGAAAAAAAAATTCAACATGGTGGCTTTGCTGTCAGGGTTCCTCCGAGCCATAATCCGTAGGTAGTGGTCATCCACTGCAGTAGTATCCCTTGGGCGGCCTGAGCGAGGCATGTCATCGGAAGTTCCTGTCTCTCTGTATCTCCTCTATCTTCCCCATGTGCGAACAACATCGCTTTGGTTCACTCCGAAACGCCTGGACACTTCCCTTGTTGAGAGCCCCTCCTGGCACAAAGTAACAATGCGGACGCGATAGAACCGCGGTATTGACCGTCTAGGCACGGTTGAACTACAGACAACACGAGCCGTGTACCTCCTTCCTGGCGGAATGACTGGAACTGATCGGCTGTCGGACCCCCTCCGTCTAATAGGCGCTGCTCATGCATGGTTGTTTACATCTTTGGGTAGGTTTCGTGACATCTCTGAACAGTCAAAGAAACTGTGTCTGCGATACAACATCCACAGTCAACTTCTATCTTCAGGATTTCTGGGAAGTGGGGTGATGCAAAACTTTTTTGGTGTGTGTGTATGTATTTTAAGGCTATCTGGCTGTGATTTTTAAATGAATTAAACAAGAGTAGGTTAAGCATATAATTAAAGCTTATGTTGCGCAATAAAACGATAGTGGGCATGATTGAGGATCTAACTGAATTCTAGGATCGTACTAACTTCTGATAACCTCTTAGTCTGTTTACAAGAATGTGTAAGTAAACCACCTTGTCGGCAAGTTATTTGCATTGCTATGTCAGTTCTTCTATCCTTTTGTAATCATAAAACTGAAATTGAAACACATAGACGTAGCCATGTCGCACATAAAGTGCTATACCGTCTGTTCTCGTTGCGTTTCCAGCTGACGACTTACTTTCTGGTCTAAAACATTTGAAGAAATAGTCCAAACGTACTGATAACTGCAGTTTCTTTTTAAACGTATATACTGATTGCAGTAATGATTCAGTAAGACTGGAATTTTATAGCGTTACATGTTATAGTTCGATGCAGATCGCAAAACGCACATACGGACATGAAAATAATAGAATTTTTCAAACAGTGGCGCCGGATTACGAATGAACTTCGTAGAATTTGATTCGAATGATTATTATTATTATTTCCCCCACAGCATTATCACGCTCACAATAGAGCATACAAAATTGTGCGCATGAATCACGTGGTACAAGAGACCACGACAAGTGGAAAATTTAAACATCAAGAATTTCATACAAGATGTTTCAACTCCCCCTACCGATTCATTTTATGCAATAGGCACTAGATCCGTATCAGGAACGGTATCCACACTGGTTACAGTCACGAAATCGATATAAGTTCCCTCTTTGGGCGACTGTTATCAAACGGAATCATACTGCAAAGGATACAGGTGAGGATTGGCCATGACTTACATGGTTTTCTTGGACCAAGATGTACGTTACTTCTGCTATACTTATCCAATTGTCTCCAATCCTTCTTTATGTAATTAGCAGTGTACTCATACAGGTTTTGGATATCTCAGTAAGTTTATTCCGTTTATGGTACTTAATCTGTAGTAAATGGTTCAGAAGTTATTTATTGGAAAGTTATTACGAGACATTTGGATAAGTATGGTAAAAGTAAGGTATATCTTAACCCTTGTGCATACTCTTTCCAAATATCTTCAGTGTGTTAAATTACTGCTAAATCTGATACTACCCTCCTCTATTACAGTATATTTTATAGCTGGTACTTCAGGAAAGTGGTAAAATTCTCACACCAAAGAATTATAATGAAGTAGTTCAAGTTTGTCACTAACTAATGACACAATACACTGGAGGAGTTTTATTAGCTCCTTGAAGCTGCAAATTGACGTAATTAAATCTCTTTAAAATATATACCATATAAAAGACATTATTTTAACCTGTTTTTAACAGCTGACACAGATTGGTCTCACATTTATTTTAACAAATATTGTCATATAATGCTATAAAATGAGGCATAACTGCACTCTTCGACAGCCACAGAACTTCTGTGTACAAAAATAACCAAATAAAATCTTTATTATTGTCTTGTCAAAACATTCTGTAGTTCTCTTATTGTATTTGAGTTTCTTTAGAGCTCAATAATTATAGTTACTAATGGATGGAAAGTACTTGTACTTAAAATTTTCGGTCGCAGGTTCGAATCCTGCCTCAGGCATGGATGTGTGTGATGTCCTTAGGTTAGTTAGGTTTAAGTAGTTCTAAGTTCTAGGGGACTTATGACCACAGCAGTTGAGTCCCATAGTGCTCAGAGCCATTTGAAGCATTTGAACTTAAAATTTTCCTACAAGATATTTTCTATGCAACACACAATGAATACATAAAAATTAGGCATTTCTCCCTTCAAAGAAGCAACAAATCTACGACAGCAACCTACTGTTGATGGCACTCCATCAATAGTACATGCAACAATATTATTCAGAGGAGTATTATTTGTTGTGAAGTATGATTTTACAGTATTAAATATAGTGTACTCGCAGTGACGCGACAAAGCCCGTGTGAACCGTTGGGGAGTGAAGAGACTTCCGCATGCCCGCATCTCGTGGTCGTGCGGTAGCGTTCTCGCTTCCCATCCCGGGTTCCCGGGTTCGATTCCCGGCGGGGTCAGGGATTTTCTCTGCCTCGTGATGGCTAGGTGTTGTGTGATGTCCTTAGGTTAGTTAGGTTTAAGTAGTTTTAAGTTCTAGGGGACTGATGACCATTGATGTTAAGTCCCATAGTTCTCAGAGCCATTTGAACCATTTGAACTTCCGCATCCTGTGAACTGTGCCTACGCGCCAAATGCGCGGAGTGGCCGTGCGGTTAAAGGCGCCAAATCATGGATTGGGCGGGCCGTTCCGAAGGAGATTCGAGTTATCCCTCGGGCATCGCTGTGTGTGCTGTTCTTAGCGTACGTTAATTTAAGTAGTGTGCAAGTCTAGGAACCGATGACCTCAGGAGTTTGGTCCTTTAGGAATTCACACACACACAACAATACGCGCCAACGCTATCAGAACTGTGTCAACAAGTGTCTACGAACTTGCGTCTTCTATTGACTGTAGTGAGGCCAAAGTAGAGCCATTCTGAACTTGCGTAATTTTCCACTCAGTAATCGTGGCTCTTTTAGTGTGTTCTGAACCGTAAGTCCACGTATGCAGTTTCATAGCTACAGCCGAGCCTGGCGAGCAAAGATAAGTTTTTTTGCAATTAATACAGAATTACTTATTCAGAGTGTTCTAATTAACTGTTTTATTACTAAGCACCTCAGTGTCCAAGAGGTTGGACGTAACAACAACAACTGTTAATACTACTACAGATAGTTGGGAACATTTTTTAATCTCTAGCATGAATCTACTGCTGCTACCTTATTGAATTCGCCGTGGGATCTAGTGTTTGAATGGATGGAATGAACGTACTACTACAACAACTACTAGTCTTTTACCAGCTGCTCTACATTGACCATATTTCTATACGAACTATTATAGCGCTTTCTGCTGCAGGAACACCGTTATAATTGACTGAAGTATGGCGTCCAGATAGTGCTACTGCGGCTTAAGGAGCACTCACGCTGATGTCTTAGCGATCAAATTCTACTGATCTGAACGCATCCTGGGCATTATTGGCCTTCAGCTTACATTCATAATTTACAAGACTTGTGTGTAAGAATGCGAGATCAGATTCCTCTGCAAGACATCGCTGTAGGATTGTTTCAGAGCGTTTATAGATATTCATTCAGCAGAACAATGCAACTAACACAAGTTTTAGTCTGAAATTATTTAGAAAACCCATGGAAACGTTCGATGTCTCAGAGTTAACTCATTGCATGTCTTCTGCAATGTTTCTGAATGGATGTACTGTGCTGCAATTTATCTTCAGTCACAAACCAGTGACATTCATCTAGTATGTAGCAAGGCAAGACTATCAACAATCAAAAGAGCTACTATGCTACATCTAGAATTATTTGCAGCACTTGTGTATAACACTTTCACATTACTTCAGCCAAACTACAAACAGTGATCTTAGCAATACGGCTGCTATACGGAGCGATTCAGTGACTGCTTTAGGTTGGAAACAAAATCAACCAGACCTCTGCGAAACCCTTACCCGCAGTCTAATGAATGAAATCACAAACAGGATATCTTCATATAAATCCTTCCATTGTCCTAAGCAGTACAATCTCACAGATCTGCTGTCTAAGCCTATCCATAAAGTATCTATGTCTGAACAGAGATGTGAAATTTGGACCTTGTGTGCTCCTCACACACTCCTTAAAATTTTACGTATAAATCTGCCATGTAAGCTCGTCCAACACACATCTTGCTATAGAACACAAGTTCCATAGCCTGTCATAAGATTACGATCACAAAAATCTTTTACAGTTACAGGAACAGACATTGCATGCTCGTTATTTACCACGAATATGCGCACTTTCAAAACAATGGCTCTGAGCACTATGGGACTTTACTGCTGTGGTCATCAGTCCCTTAGAACTTAGAACTACTTAAACCTACCTAATCTAAGGACATCACACACATCCATGTCCGAGGCAGGATTCGAACCTGCGACCGTAGCGGTCGCTCGGTTCCAGACTGTAGCGCCTAGAACCGCTCGGCCACTCCGGCCGGGAAAATGCGCACTCTTAACAAATGCTACATTGCCCTCTATGACTATTGACACATTTCTATCACAGGAAAAACCTGCGTAGAACGACAACGAAAATCAGTATTAGTTGAAGTAGAATACTAACTTGTATCATTAGTTATGTATATTTTCAACGAACTTAAATCTGACTGTGGCGTTATTTCTAAACATTAACCGCGATCCAGCAAACATTGCGAATTCCGCTAGAATATTGGGGTGCAGTTGTTACACCAGATTCCTCCGTCTGGAAAGGTAGGTGGATATTCTTCGGCTGTTTGTGCGTTCTGATGACGAACTGGTGACGTCTATCAAAAAATGGCTCTGAGCACTATGGGGCTTAACATCTGTGGTCATCAGTCCCCTAGAACTGAGAACTATTTAAACCTAACTAACCTAAGGACATCACACACATCCATGCCCGAGGCAGGATTCGAACCTGCGATCGTAGCAGTCGCGCGGTTCCGGATTGAGCGCCTAGAACCGCGAGACCACCGCGGCCGGCTGACGTCTATCACCTGGCAGTTGTAGAAATAGTCTATTTCTCATGTTAATGTCTCCTTAAAAAGCGGAATGTTTATGTTCCCAATGGCGAGAAGGTAGGTCAGAATTAGCGTTACTTAGAAATATCGTAAGTGCTTGCTCAAGTTTTATTTGCAGGTAGCACCTAAGAAACAGACTGTATTTTTCGTGTTCAGAAGTGCGGACTCTTTCCAGACACTAACAGGCATGAAACAGCTCCCAGAAACGTTACAGAGACTTCACTGGGACATCACATAACTCCAGCACAAGAGGCACAGTCCTGTTCTAAATTTAGAGCAGGGCTGAGGGTGAAATCATATAGTTGACTACGATGGGCGCACTCAGATATCGGATAACAGGCACCTACTGCACCTGCATTCCAAAATGCAGGTATACACACGTCAGCACAGACAGGCTCCTCCCTGTCGGCTAGGTAAACTGCCCTGTGTGACTCCAGCCAGTGAATCAACAGCTGTCAGCCTTTGCAGTTATTCCACACTATGCTCCTGAGCGTGCAGCTTGGCACAGGCCTGCTTCCAGTCGCCAGTGCGGTGTGCTCTCCTTGGCGTGACCTGCAATGGCTCTGTATGGACAATTGACAGACATAGCGTGATGAGTTGGGAATTCTGCTAGAAAACTGGTGAAAGTGGCAAATATTTGAAAAAACTAAATGCAAATGCAAACATCTCCCATTTCTGACCTACTACACATGGTGGTGACAATTGTTTGACAAGTTGCGGGTTGTACCAATGGGCTTCAGATCATTTCAAACTTAGGATGAGTGGATTTTTAGTTTCTCATCTTTTTGAGACTTTGGGAAAGTGATTTTTTTAATATCCCACAATTTTAAACGTAGGATGTATGGATTTTTTTTTGTGTCCCACCTTTTTAAACCTAGGACAATTGGACTGTCGGGTTCTAAACTTATGGTTTCAGCTATTTAAACAGTATCAATGAGGTGGCGAAAATTGTTTAAAAAATGATATGAGAAAGATAGGTCGAAGATGCTTAAACTTCGACAGCTAAGTTTGCAACAATTTATACTTATACCAAGTAAACTGTACCATCATAGGAGTGGGGAAACCATGATTATTTAATTTTGCATCATTCCAAACTTAACAACGCATTCTATTCTTAGAACAAGTGATCTGGCAACAATTCAGCCTATCTCCAACGAGTCTGTAATTCTATGATTCTGGGGCAATCTGACAACCAATTAGGTTGTCCTGGTATGCTAATGGTAGCCACATTGGATCAACATCTTCCATTATGGCGTCGGAGAGGCTATTCTATTTAGTATGCCCAGATTGCCATCTTGGATCTCCATTTGGGATTTTGAAGTGATAGAGACTGTCCTAGTATGCCCATGTGGCCATTTTGGATCCTGGTGTCACAGAGGCTGTATGCCCAGATCACTATCTTGGATCTCGAGCCTGGATTTTTTAATTTAACACCAACATGACAACTGACCATCTTCCACTTTTGAATTTCTCGACATTTTACACTTACGGCAACCACCCTACTTCAACAATGACATCAGATAGTTTGGGGAAAACCTGTAACAGAACTGGGATATTTTGAATTTCCTTACAGTTTTGAATTTCTCACCATTTTTTACACAGGAAAATTGAGCTATCTCGGAGGGGATTTGGGTAACTCTGCCAACATTGCACGATAGCATCGATGATGTCATAGAGAGGAAACCTGCCAACAATGCAGACTGTCACAGAACTGGAACAGAACACAACTGAAAATCTTTTTCTAATGAAATCACTATTGCTATTTGATGTGTTGTCGTTGTTGCTGTTGTGGGATTCAGTCCGAAGGCTGGTTTGAAGAAGCTCTCCATGCTATTCTATCCTGTGCAAGCCTCTTCATCTCTGAATAGGCACTGTAATCTAAATTTTTCTGAATCTGCTCACCGTATTCATCTCTTGGCCTCCCTCTACGATTTTTATCCCCCCCCCCCCCCCCCCACACACACTTCTCGCCAGTACTAAATTGGTGAACCCTTGATGTCTCAGAATGTGCCCTGTCCTACCGATCTTTCCTTTGGTCCAGTTGTGCCACAAATTTCTTGTCTCCCCAATAGTGTTCATTGCCTCCCTGTTAGTTACGTGATCGATCCATCTAATCTTCAGCATTCGTCTGTACCACCACATTTAGAAAGTTTCTATTCCCCTGTTATCAAAACAGTTTATCGACCATATTTCACTTCCATACATGGTCACACTCCAGACAGATACCTTCAGAAACGTCCTTTGATGTCTCTGACAAAATTACAATGTCATCGGCAAGCATCGACGTTTTTATATATTCTCCTTGAATTTTAATTCTTATTCTGTATTTTTCTTTGGTTTCCTTTACTGCTTGTTCACTGTAAATATTGAATAACATCGGGGATAGGCTACAACCTTGCCTCATTCCCTTTTCAACCACTGCCTGCCTTTCATACCCCTCGACTCTTATAACTGCCGTCTGGTTTCTGAACAAGTTGTAAATAGGCCTTTGCTCCCTGTATTTGACCCCTGCTACCTTCAGAATTTCCTTTAACTAGTTTCTAAAATCAGTTGTAGGATAATCATTGCCTCGCGTATTGCTACATTTCTCCTATTTGATACAAATTTTATTATTTGTTTATTTCAGTATTGCGAATTTGGCTGAAGAGGCATTTTGAAGTACAATGTGAAAACTGAAACCAATAAAACTTATGAATAACAAAATGTAAAGCTTACTGTGGTAGCGTTTGATAAACACAATTTAAGGACCATTAGTTACAAAGTTAATAGTATCGTACATATCTGAATGACATGTCTTCGTCGAAATATTACAAAATGTTACTAAACATATGTGGTCATACAATGATCAGCAGAACATTATGACCTCCGACCTACTGCCGATATAAACCCATCCACGCGACAGCAGCGTAACCTGGCGCGGATGACTGATAGTCAGACATACGCACGGTGGATGTAGCATCAGTCTGTGTGTAGAATGGGGAAGGCGCGCGATCTAGCTGAGTTTGTCCGAGAGGATAGATTGTGATGGCCTAGAGGCTCGGCACGAGCATTTCGGAATCTTCACGATTTGTTGGGTGTTCGAGGAGTGCTGTCGTGAGTGTCTTCAACACCTGGCGAAAGCAAGGTGAAACCACGTCCAGACGTTGGGCGGCCACCTCTCATTACCGATGGCAGACGTCGTAAGCTTGGTAGACTGGTAAAACAGGACAGGCGGCGAAATGTGTTGGAACTAACATCAGACTTTAATGCTGGGCAGAGTAGAAGTGTGTCTGAACACACAGTGCACCGGACACTCCTAGCGACGAAACCTCTGCAGCCGGCGACCCATATTTGTGTCAATGTTAACATCACGACATCGGCTACAATGACTGAAATGGGCACGTGACCATCGGCACTGGACGTCAGTGCAGTGGCAGAGCTTTGCATAGTCTGACTGAAACTAAACTCCTTCCGAACAGGCCATGGACGCCCAACGGTACAGACCGGCCGCCGTGTCGTCCTCAGCCCACAGGCATCACTGGATGCAGATATGGAGGGGCATGTGGTCAGCACACCGCTCTCCCGGCCGTATGTCAGTTTACGAGACCGGAGCCGCTACTTCTCAATTAAGTAGCTCCTCTCTTTGCTTCATAAGGGCTGAGTCCACCACGCTTTCGAAGAACGCTCGCCAGACCGGATGGTCACCCATCCAAGTGCTAGCCCAGCCCAACAGTGCTTAACTTTCGGTGATCTGACGGGAACCGATGTTATCATTGCGGCAAAGCCGTTGGCAACGCCCCGTGAACTGCGTTCATCAAATATTATCACGTTATGCTTTGCACTTTGTTATCCAAATGTATCATTGCTTTCAGGGTCCACCCACGGTAGCTGAGTGGTCGGCGCGACAGAATGTCAATCCAAAGATCAGAGATTTTATCTGCTCAGGAACTGGATGTTGTGTTGTCCTAATCATCATCATTTCATTCCCATCGAAGCGCAAGTGGCCGAAGTGGCGTCAATTCGAAAGACTTGCACCCCGTGATCGGTCTACCCGACGGGAGGCCCTAGTCACACGACATTTACATTTTTATTGCTTTCAAGTTTGACCTTGCACTTGAACTTGGCTCTACAGCCGAAATGGCAATACTGAAATAAGCAGATGATAAAAACTTACAATCTAACGGCGAAATGATTTCGTTCAAAATAACTGTGATCCCGAATCAAAGAAAAGTCAAAATCGATGGCGTCTGATCAGCAAAGTCCGCTTGCAAGCCAGCTGCAAGTCGCCAGGAGCGCAGGCGCGAAGTGGCGCCGAGACGGCTTGCGCAGTGGCTCAGAGGGCCGCTCAGGGTTGCTTAATGGCGACGTTCAATGGGCGCGGGGAGCGCAGTGGAAATCCGGTTAGCGCCTGGCTGGCTGGCGGGCGGCAACCCGCTTCGCCGGCGCGCCACCCAGAGCGGGCGAACGGGCCAATCCTGCCCCTCAACTTGTGCTGCCATCGCCAGCTAACGAGGCGCCCCTCTAAGAGAAATTATCCCTAATCTCGTACATAATGCGGCGCATATAAATATTGAACTTGGCCAAACAAAATCTAATTAGGAGCAGCCGTGAGCGGCTGCGCTGCTCGGGGCACCTCTCAGCCCGCCGTAGCGCCGGCGAGGGGCCTGCTTTATTAAACCTCGCAGCATCTGCCGTCGCCAACGCGTCTGGGGCGCGGGTCCTATAGCTCCCCCGAACACATTTCTGCATCGGCGTCTTTATCCCTCATCTGGTTAGAATCGCTAAATTACTAGTTCTCTCATCTCTTACAAGCTCTTATTAAGAATATCTTTTCGCTAGAGTATATTACAACTCAAGGTTCCGCACACTGAAATCTACAGACGGAGAAAAATTATAAAAATATTTCGTCATAGTACAGAACGAGGCAGAAAGATGTAATTATTAAATGGGTGTTCAATAACGTGAAATTACAAGGCAAGGATTTACACAACTGGCCATTAAAATTGCTACACCAAGAAGAAATACAGATGATAAACGGATATTCATTGGACAAATATATTATACTAGAACTGAAATGTGATTACATTTTCACGCAATTTGGGTGCATAGATCCTGAGAAATCAGTACCAAAAATGGTTCAAATGCCTCTGAGCACTATGGGACTTAACATCTCAGGTCATCAGTCCCCTAGAACTTAGAACTACTTCAACCTAACTAACCTAAGGACATCACACACATCAATGCCCGAGGCAGGATTCGAACCTGTGACGTAGCAGTCGCACGGTTCTGGACAGAACGCCTAGAACCGCTCGGCCACCGCGGCCGGCGAAATCAGTACCCACAGCAACCACCTCTGGGCGTAATAACGGCCTTGATACGCATGGGCATTGAGTCAAACAGAGCTTGGATGGAGTGTACAGGTACAGCTGCCGGTGCAGCTTCAACACGATACCACAGTTCATCAAGAGTAGTCACTGGCGTATTGTGACGAGCCAGTTGCTCGGCCATCATTCACCAGACATTTTCAATTGGTGAGACATCTGGAGAATGTGCTGGCCAGGGCAGCAGTCGAACATTTTCTGTATCCAGCAAGGCCCGTATAGGACCTGCAACATGCGGTCGTGCATTATCCCTGCTGAAATGTAGGGTTTCGCAGGGATCGAATGAAAGGTAGAGCCACGGGTCGTAACACATCTGAAATGTAACGTCCGCTGTTCAGTGTGCCGTCAATGCGAACAACAGGTGACCGAGACGTGTAACTATCACGCCGCGTGATACGCCAGTATGGCGATGACGAATACACGCTGCCAATGTGCGTTCACCGCGATATTGCCAAACACGGATGCGACCATCGTGATGCTGTAAACACAACCTGGATTCTACCGAAAAAATGACGTTTTGCCATTCGTGCACCCAGCTTCGTCGTTGACTACACCACCGCAGGCGCTCCAGTCTCTGATGCAACATCAAGGGTAACCGCAGCTATGGTCTCCGAGCTGATAGTCCATGCTGCTGCAAACGTCGTCGAACTGTGCGTGCAGATGGTTGTTGTCTTGCAAACGTACCCATCTGTTGACTCAAGGATCCAGTCGTGGCTGCACGATGCCTATAAGATGCCTGTCATCTCGACTGCTAGTGATACGAGGTCGTTGGGATCCAGCACGGCGTTCCGTTCACTGATTCCATATTCTGCTAACAGTCATTGGATCTCGACCAACGCGAGCAGCAATGTAGCGATACGATGAACCGCAATTGCCATAGGCTACAATCCGACCTTAGTCAAAGTCGGAAATGTGATGGTACTCACTTCTCCTTACACGAGGCATCACAACAACGTTTCACCAGGCAACGCCGGTCAACTGCTGTTTGTGTATGAGAAATCGGTTGAAAACTTTCCTCATGCCAGTACGTTGTAGGTGTCGGTACCGGCGCCAACCTTGTGTGAATGCTATGAAAAGCTAATCATTTGCATATCACAGCTTCTTCTTCCTGTCGGTTAAATTTCGCTTCTGTAGCACGTCATCTTCGTGGTGTAGCAATATTAATGGCCAGTAGTGTAGTTACACAGTCTGGTAACTATCCCGCTCAGTGTACTTATAGAGTCTGTCCATTATTGACTGTAAGGCCCTCTAGACCATTCGTGCTGGGATATAACTGATGGCCTCAGTGATACGGTGTTTCAAGTAATCACGTTGCTAGGTTTACTGGCATAGACACGATCCTTGACGATACCCCACAGCCAAAAATTGCATGGTGGCCACTTGAGAGGACCACCTTTTCCAATTCAACGTTTACTGAACATGTTGTTCACGTAATCACAAAGCATTTGACTGCAATGGGTGGGGCGCCGTCTAGCTGAAGGTACCTTCGCTGGAGAACGGCAAGTGGCGCGTCCTCCTTCACGAACATGCTGAGCATGTCAAAGTAATTCTCTGCCCTGACGGTCTGTTCTTCAAAGAAGAAGGGTCCGATCCCTCCAAATTTGCTCACCGCACACCAAACGCTCACTCTGGGGGAACACCGCAACCACTCTAAAAACTCCCAGGGGATGCTTGGTCGTCCGGATGATGCAGTTGTGCTTGTTCACATGACCTATGATGTAGAAAATGGAAATAATCCTATGGCGTCAGTGGCCGGGACTTCCCAGGCGGGAAGTTCCTCCACCAAGTGCAAGTCTTATTGAGTGAGACGCCACATTGGGCAACTTGCGCGTCCACAATGGGGATGAAATGATGATGAGGACAACACAACACCCAGTCTCTGAGGGGAGAAAATCCCCCACACCAGCCGCGAATCGAACCTGGCCCCCTGTGCGCGGCATTCCAACGCGCTGGCCGTTCAGCAAATGGGGCGGACTATGATGTGGAATGTAGCTTCGTCAGAAAAAAGTGAACAGAATGTCAGGCTCCATGTGAACGATATCCAAGATATTTGTGCAGCACTAGCACGTGCTTGCTTGTCCGCATTTGTGAGCTGCTACACAATCTGCGACTAGTATCGGTTCATTGCTAAATCATGATGCAAAATTCTATCCACTGACCTTTGAGAAACGTTAGTCTCTAGAGAAGAAAAGGACTTGGTTGGGCTGGCTACCGTCGCTGCCTGGACGAGCATTATATTCTCTTCAGTTCGTAAAGATCTTTTTCTACCCATGCGTCCCTTGCAATCGTCTTGAAAGGACCCTGTCCTTACAAACTTCTCGCAGATCCTCTCAACTTCCAGGCGATATGGTGCATCCCGTCAGATCCAGGCCTTGAATTTTTCTTGTACGCTGCTTCGGGACTGAAAAATTTCCATCCAGGCAGCTATCTCCTCAACGGAATATCGGGACGCCATCTGCGAAAAAACGAGAAAGAGAGCGCCTATTTAATGATAACAATTCTTTGTCTCACCCTGTACAGGGAGTTCTGGCCTGCATCGTCGAGGCTGCTAAAGCAGTCCTCACATGGGACGTGTTTCTCACTGCGAACAACGCCAGACGTGCTATCCATCGTGGTTGTTACACGCTCTAAAACGACCTGCTGAATCCCACGCAACGCAATCCTTGTAGTGATTTGCGACCTTAGCGCTCTCCAGCGGTACTTCCCAGTTGCATCTGGCCCGCCAACCACACAGTTTCTTTACGAAAATGGACGTGCTTGCAATAGCCGCATTCTGGACTCATCGATGTCTTGAAAAGGGAATTGTCGATAGAGGAACACTCCATAATGCTGTACAACTATGTGAGATACATACTACATGGTGTCCCACATAAAAACAGTACGCCTCATGTACCGGTGAATCATTTCTAGTCGACTTGTTTGTAAAGTGGAATAACACTGTCTTGAAAGTTGGCTACACTGCATTTCATCGGACAGTTGAGTGCAGTTGTGTGTACGTGCGTCACTTGTTGTGGGAAGCTCGTATTGTGGAGCTGTTACAGAAATGGAGCAGTTTGCATAAGAACAGCGAATTGATATTGTGGAGTGTTATGTAAGACAGGCTCCATCAAGAAATGTAAAGAAATATTTCAAGCGAAGTATAGTGGTAGAAAACTCCGCACGACGAGCACTACTCAAGAACGGCACAAGAAATGGTGGGCTGTAGGAACCGTTCAGAAAGTGCGGAGGAATAGGCGACCAGCAGTGAAGACCCCTGAAACTATCGGCAAAATTCCCATCGACATTACGAGAAGTCCCGAAAGCCAGTAAGGAGGTTATCACAGCCGGCCGCTGTGGTCGAGCGGTTCTAGGCGCTTCAGTCCGGAACGACGCGGCTGCAACGGTCGCAGATTCGAATTCCACCTCGGCCATGGATGTGTGTGACGTCGTTAGGTTAGTTAGGTTTAACTAGTTCTAAGTCTAGGGGACTGATGACCTCAGATGTTAAGTCCCATAGTGCTTAGAGCTATTTGAACCATGGTTCAAATGGCTCTGAGCACTATGGGACTTAACTTCTGAGGTCATCAGTCCCCTAGAACTTAGAACTACTTAAACCTAACTAACGTAAGGACATCACATACATCCATGCCCGAGGCAGAATTCGAACCTGCGACCGTAGCGGTAGCGCGGTTCCAAATTATAGCGCCTAGAACCGCTCGGCCACCCCGGCCGGCCAGGCTATCACAGCAGGTTCGTGTATCTCGTACATTGTGCCACCGTACACTAAAAGAGATCTGAGGATCAGAAAAAAAAGAGTTCATTATTGTAACATCAATTGCTGACTGTTACTTGGATTCCTTGGACCCCTTGCTTTACTTCATTTTCTTTGTCAGATTATGTAAACGCCCATAATTGCAGATACTAGTCGTAGGACAACCCACATATTCTTCATGAAGAACCTCTCCACTCAGAGAAGATAGTTGTTTGGTGTACATTGTCGGGCGTGCGCATTATTGGCCTCATATTTTTCATTTACACCTTCAACAGTGACAGATACTTAGAGGTTTTTGACTCGTTCTATGCATAGTTAACAGATGCAGTCAAGCTGTATGCAGCATTCCAGCAAGATGGAGCACCCGCTCACACATCCAATCAAAGTACAGACCATAACGCCAAAGTGCTCCCAGTTGCGGCCTCTGGCCCCCAAGATCCACTCAGTTAACATCGTGTGATTTTTGTTTATGAGACACTCTGAAAAGCAATGTGTATGCTGATAATCCTCGCACAATACACGATATTGAACCGAACGTTACTAGAGAAATTAACAACATCATGTCTATAGAACTATACCGTGTCGCTGTTAACGTTATACCTGGATGCCCATGTGAATGCTCATGGCCACCACTTCCAGTATCTCTTATAAACAGATCACTACATGTTTTTTAATGTTACTCTTATCTACTCTTTTTTAGTTAGTTCATTGTTGCTTGAATCTCTGGCGTGTGCTATACCGATTAACTCAACTGAATCCTCTTCCCATTTTCGATTTTAAATTGAATAAACTGTAGTGTGTAATATCACTCTGAGTACACATACTATTCATATTGTAGATGTTGCTTTGATTATCAATCTGAAGTACTTCCACACATAGACTTCACTATCGAGGTTCGTTTCGTAATTTCATTTCAACGGAAGAGGATGTTATGTCGAAACTGCTTACCGTCGTCGAAAAAATTATTTGCAGCTCAGATAAAAACATGAGGCAGTCTATAAAACCAATGGAAAATTATATATATTTTACAGAAGGTATTATAATATCAAAAACTTCCAGTGTGTAACCAGCGCTTACCTTCTCACATTGGCCTTTGCAACAAGATTTGTAGCAAATATTTTATTTATGATAAATAATAGATATTCTTCTATTAAATTAATAAAAAATTATTCCGCATTTTTAGACAACAGAAGGTGATGAAAAAATGGATGGATGTCAATGCGAACCTGCTACTTTTATCTTCAAACCTAAAAAGTCGTTAGTGATATTTAATATACAAGTTGTACCAAAAAGACGCGCTTTTGATAGTTTATCAGTGTGCCATAGCATTGAAACGGTATACTTCCATAGCACGCAACCAGTCGCGCTAAAACCATCAAGTAAAGAAATCCTACACCTACCGATATGTACCTTCCTGTCATTTTATTTCAACAAAAACGACAAGTTTTAGCGAGATCGTAAATTGTGGATACTCTAAAACAGTTTATATTAATTAAACGTACTTTATGCTAAATAAAACGAAACAAATACGACGTTTAACGGCATACAATAAAGCGGCTCGGAAGATCTGCTTGCGATATAAAAAGATAGCCCATCTCACTGGCCACATTCCTATCTGCCAGTCAAAAATATGGCAGACTAAATTATTTCACGCTCTGCAGTGTAGCGGAACGTTGAATTCGACGCTGTGACGTCACTAGCACCTTGTCCATACATTTCCAGGTCCCATGAGAGCACGCCTTAACTAACGCCTATGCAGTGGCGCTCGATTATGAGATAAGACGTTCGAATCCTGGTGATGGAAAATTTTCACTGCCAATATTTTACTGGCAAGGGAAGAGGAGATGTTCGCGTAAGGCTTCAAAGCGTAGTATTTGTGACCATCAGTCTGTGCCAATGCCCTGGATAGAATTCCATATCACTTTGCCTTGTCTCACAAAGTGAGGGCATGTGATACTGTTGATGTTGATACATCCATCACATCTTGGCCCCCTTACTGCTATTCAAGATCAGTAGGTTATGTGCCAGCAGCAGTCTATAACAACACAAACCCAACACTGCAGTCATCCACCTTCACTAAGAACTTACTTAGAATGGCGATGCAGGATTTCTACATATGGCTCCTATGTTTATTTTCTGAGTATGGGCCTATATTTCCTATGATAGGGAGGAGTTCCAAATTAATTTGTACATTCACTGAACATCAATAAGAACAGCACTTCCAAGCGTAATGGACTGTGGTCGAGCTGAAGCTGGCTATGCTGAGGGAGCTAGGTTTGTAAATGAAACTCTGAAATTAGGTAATGAATCATGATATCACATATGATTACCAATATATGATAGTTATCACATATAATTACCATTTCTTACGAAAACTGCATTTGTGTTCATAGGACATGCATTCTAGAAAGCACCTACATAGGAAGAGAGATAACAGTACTTCTTATCTGTGTGTGATTGCCAACTTTGCAGTATGTACCTTACTATTAGTTGACAACTGATGCCAAAACCGAGATCCAATGCAACTCGCCCGACGCTTAAGCGTGTTGCACACTAAAGGTGCATTTACATGTGTGTGACTTTACATGCATACTAGGCACGTGCAGCCATTGCATGTAGAGACAGGGGGGGCACATGCATCGGTATTTACGCATGCCTCTGATGTGTGTATAGAGACCACCATTCTCAGGAGCAGGAGTGTGGGAGACACATGCATGATGGCAGATCTCTCTGTTTATTGGTTTGTTTGATTGGAACTGATAGTCAAAAGATTCAGTTTCTTGCACATATTTGCATTAGCACCATGGCAGATTTGGCTGTTGAGAAAGAAATAGAGTTTGTGGAGGATTATCCTCCTCTCCTCATTTGAGGTTCATCAGTTCTGCTAATCGTAAAGACAAAATAAGGAGAATGCTCATCTATATTTCACTCATGTATAATGGTACACAGGTAATCCATGAATGGCTGTTTCAAATATGGCTATGGTCTTTCTTTCATTTAATTTCTTCTTTTCGTTCAAATCAAATACCTACATCATTCAAATCTGAAATTCGTCAAATATATGCTATTAGACATATATCCAATGATTAATTTTGTGAAAAATGCATATTTTCTTGTTTCTAAATACATACTACATGCAAAATTCCAGATTCATTGCAAACAAAACTTCTTAATTACCGACATTGTATAAACGTTTATTAATAATTTAGCATTTTAAGATTTAAGAGATCATTACTAACAATATTTGGTATAATATCGATAACTAAGAAATTATATTTTTAATTAAAACTGGAATTTTGTGTGTGATATTGTAATTAGATACAAGAAGATATGCATTTTTCATAGAAACAATAATTAGATATATGTTAATTAGCATACTTTTGATGAATTTTATATAAAATAATGTAGATATATGAGCTGATGAAAATATATCCCCTTCAAAAAATTCTGTATTTATTTCTGATACAATATAATACAAAAGTTTTGCATATTAATAACATTTCAAAATACTCATACCTTTGGGAGCAACTATTTAGTAAAAAGTCATTCCTATAACTTGAAGTGTTTACTATATGATGGATGTTATGAATAATTCTGTATAGCTGTATTATCGCTTGCACAGCCAGAAGTGAGTGTCAGACATAAAATCCATTTTCTCAAGACTGGAGAGAGATATAGACTTCCTCCCAAATCTAAAAAAAACTTCAGTATCCTAGTTACATTTTGTACGCAGCAATATATGATCTAACAACTCAAATGAAATTTCATAGCGATCCCTGTTATCAATGCAAACTATTCGAGTTTCGTGTGATGAATTTTGTAATCTCTAAAATCACAATAACTATGACTATTAACAAAAAGTAGGTAGTTTATCTTAAAGCTGATATATAAGACCATAAATATCAAAATTTTTCATCCAGTGGCTTCAATAATATTGATTAAGACTGACTGGAGTAGCCAATGGGTGCACATCTTCGTTTGCCACAGAAGTGCGATAAAGCAAACAGAGAATGTAAGTGTGAGCACAGGCTGAGAAAGAGGAATGCACCTGCATGCATGCCTCTATTTGATTAGATATTATATACTGATTGTAGAACAAAGAGTATATTTTTAATAAATTCCCAAATTTATTAATTAACCAATATTTAATAATCAATTAATTAACTTTAATCTATTAATTAATTATGAACATTTTTAAAGATATCCAACATAAAACCAATATTTCAACTATACAGTACCCCCATTTAAAAAAATTTACTATGGCCATGAACGAAATTTTCATTTATTTAAAAAATGTAAAATAATTTTTAAGTATTCAGTTAATATTCTGTTAATATTGTGAATCATAAGTTAAGTTCTTTTTACAATACATAACTATACTCCTATATGTAAATGTATCATTTGGCATATCTTCATTAAGGAATGTACATAATTTCAACATTCTTATTTGAGCAGTTAAACATTAATTTGTCTAGTCATATTTATGAGATAGATATTAAGGTTTTGAATGATATTAGATGTACTTTAATTTAAATTGTTAATAAATTGTGTTCTTCTTTCAAAATCTCTAAAAGCATCATAAGCTTTTCAAAAATTGTTTGTAGGCTCAAGATTCTATAATTCTTGAAGAAAAACTTCATTTGTTGAATTTTATACATATTTATTTTGTAATTTAACATGATCAAATAAGGAAAAATCATTTAAGTGTTAATTTTTAGGTTAGTTTGGAAACAATGAAAATAAAATAAGATGTACAAAATTCAACAGAATGATAATTAGTGATATCTAGCTCAAAACTTCTATTTCCATTTAATCCAACAATTTCATTTGTTTGTGGTTCAAGGAAAGAAACCGGAATTTTAGGGTTTTTCAATTTTTCTTGTTCTAGTTCAAGTAATATTCTGGTTAATATTTAACAAATGGAACATGAATTTCCAAATTCTTACAACAATTCTACCGTTTTCAGAAGTGTACTATTATCATTACTACTACACCATTTAAAAGAGAATCTTCAGAAGTTGGACTGTTAATTCCTATTCCTAAATTTTTTTTAAATCCACCAAATCATTCTAATGGTTATAGTACGTCATTCTGTTCATCTTAAATTTTAGCATTTTAAGAATATGACCATCCATAAATAATTCATTTGATAGAGTTGAAGTTAATCGAATAAAAAAAGATGAAGAAGTAAATGGTTGTACTATTCAATTATTTCCACTTTTAATTGTAATAACATCAAACAGTGGCTTTCAATTAGTTTAACACTTGATTTTCTACCATATGCAGAAAAGTCTGTTACATCTACTTGAATAACATGAAATGTTACATATAATTGCACATGATTTGAATGAACACAACCATCGCCAATACTAATATTAATTATTGTTTCCTTGTTTGGAATATATAAATTATTCTTAGTTTTAGCATTAACTGGAAATGAGTAAAATTGATATTGGCCAATTCTGTTCATGATTAATTAAGAAAAAATTTCATTAACTCAGTTTCAGATTACTGTTAGTCCAGCACCATTAAAGTCAAGCAAATTAACATTTTCATTAGTTACAGTAATTATTAAATTTTGACTAGTGTCAAAAATTAGAATATTTATAGGATAATTTGGTTCATAACTTATTGGTCTACCATATTTTGTATTTGATTGAAATTACGCAATAATATTAGTTTCTCTATGAATATGATTAATATGTTCAACAAACAATCCATCAACTAAATTATTCCTTTTTTTTCATTGGCTTCAATAAAATTTAATATTTTTGTAACTTTCTCTTAAAGTGACAGTTAATCTTTATTTAAGAATAGTTGCATCATCACTCAAGTGATATAGGCATCTCATTTAGTATTAAAATTTTTATGTAACTAAATAACAACAGATTGGGAACCAAAAATAAGAATTTCAGAAAAATTTAAAAATTAACTCAGAGGAATTATTACTTAATTCTATTATATGTGCTGTTATTGGATCTAGTGATAGTGGTAAAACAACATTAATGTTTCATAACTATATTTTAGCACCAGTATGGTTAAACTGGAATAAAACTAATAATTTGTATGTTTATTCTAAAATTTTAGATAATCGAAAATATCAACAATTTATGAAAAAGTGTGAAGAAATTGAAAATAAATTTAATGAAAAATTACTACTTCTATTGAAAATAATGATGAAATTATTCCATTAGATGTTGACGATTTCATTCTTCAAAATGGAGATGTAATTAAAAACACTTTTAATAGAGTTACACACAAAGGAATACATTGTTTTTATTTAATTGAAACATATTTTAGAATGCCAATATAATTAGAGATTATTTAATTTTTTAAATAGTTTGAGGTTAGATGATACAAATTTAAATTACATTTATTAAAATTAAATGATTTTAAAGGAACATGTGGTAAATGTTGGAATAATCATTTATTTGGTTTAATTATGACAGATATGACAGCAAAGATTAGTGAAGGTAAATATAGAAAAAAGTTTAAGAATTCTTAAAATGTCAAACATAAATTTTGAACACAAATGTTGAATTTTAATCATGACTTTCAAATTAAAAATTTTTATCCCAAATGTTTTCAAAATATAACATAAGTTATTACAAAAGCTTGACAAAATGTAAAACTAAAAGAACAATTAAAATAAGAGTGTAAAAAATGGAAAATAGAACCAAGAACAGGATATAAAAGATACATAAAAGAAAATCAACCCATAAACGATGGAACTGAAAAATTTAAACAAGGCGTCAAATGATTAGGTGATGTTTTAAAAGCAATTGAAGAAAAGAAAGAAATAAAAAACAAATGCTGCCTTAGCAACAACATCATTTGGAAGAATTTAACGATATTGACCCAACTAAACTATATGCTACTGATAGAAGAGAGTATATGTTAAATGAATCAGAAATAAATAATAGTTTAAGAATTTTGAAGATGAAACCAAATACAGCTAGAGAGTAAAAAAATTGAAAGAATCTTTGAATGCTAAAAAAATAAGTGTAACTGAAGAAATGTTACAATATATTACTAATATTGATTTTAAAGCTTTTGGATTGGTACCTGTTTGTACATTTTAATTTTTTAATAAATTACCAGTAAAATTTGATGGAGCTAAATTAAGTACTGGCAATAGAACATATGAAGGTCCAGATAGATTAATGAATCTATTAACTAAAGAACAGACTACTATGGAAGATATGTGTCAACAATTTGTTTCTACTGATTCATCATATTATGCAGATATATTGTTTAATTCAGGAGCATTATACTCTGATAACAAGCCAAAAAAATAAAATCAAGAAAAAGGTTATAAATTTAAATATTTGCTGAAAGACATTACCAACCTTTATCTTTCAAAAAATCAGAACACACCTACCTACAAGTGTTGATAAAAAAATGACGATGTTTCAATTAAAAAATACTAAAAAGTCAGAGAAATATATTTGAGTAGATGATGTTTGTTAATTAAATGATAGATTATTAGGTATTTGTCAAGAAGAAACAGCTGAAAAAAATTATCATAATGAAAATGTTGGAGAAACGAAAATGTTAAAAAACGAATTTTGTGTTTTTCTTATTAATAATCCAAAAGGAATTCCACATTTGATTAGATTTTTTAATAACCTTCCTCAGACAGGTAAAAAAGGACCTTACTTTCAGTTACACAACTCATATTTATTTCATTTTTTAATCTTTTAAAATTTTTATATATTTAACCTTTTTAAATTATAGTCACTTTTTAAATAAATCTCAATTTTGTATATAAATGGTAGCTGAAAATAAAATGACTACCACCAATAAAAAGAAATCCTCTATATGAAAGCTTTTTGGAAATAAAATAAAACGAAGTAACATATGTTTGTGTAACATGTAACATTCACTTGTTTGTTTGACAGTTTCGAAATAGAGATGAAACGAACAAATTTATTTCTGTTGAATGATGATTGCTTAAATTCGAAATGATGATAAAATATCACTTAAATATATCAAATTTTTCTTCAAATCAAATTGACTGAAATTTTTTGGCACATCTGCATTTTTCATACCTTCGTATATAATATTTATAGA
Organism: Schistocerca piceifrons; assembly: GCF_021461385.2. Classification (NCBI taxonomy): domain Eukaryota; kingdom Metazoa; phylum Arthropoda; class Insecta; order Orthoptera; family Acrididae; genus Schistocerca; species Schistocerca piceifrons. The sequence continues at coordinate 353,246,939 of NC_060145.1, forward strand.
TCCAATATTAACATTATCTAAATCTTTATTCGTAAATTTTTCTACATATCTATTGGGTTAAATAATTTTTAAATCTCCAGTTTCTAATAATACGTGATGAGCAAATTATGTGTCTGCTATTTTTAACTTGTTTATCAAATATGATTTGTCCATTGTAAGTTCAGACAAAAACCAACTGGATCTTTATATTATTTCTATTTATTTTGTATTCTTCTTTAGAATTCGAATCATTGTCTTCCAAATAATATTTGTTAATTGCTTTATATTGCTCTTTGTATTTTTTCTGCTACATTTATATAAACATTTTAATTCTACAAAAACGTCACTTTCTTTACCTTAAACAGTAATTTTTATACAACCATTTTTAGTAAAATTAAACCTAAGCATTCAAGTAGGTATTCTTCAACTAAAAAGCGATTTAAATTTCCTCTTGTATCTAGGCGAAGCATTTTGTTCTCGTAAATAGATCTAAAATTTAACATTTTTATCACCTTCCACTTGTAACTCCAATTTTTCAATATGATAAATATTAATTTAAATAAATGGGTCTAACTAAATATTCCTAAATATGTTGTACTTTGCGAATCAGATGCATTTGTTTATATAACAAAAGAATTTGTGGAATAGGAATTGTTTCTGTTTTTATTTAATTATGTAGGTTATAATGTTTACCATAACTGCCCAACAAGAGATGGAAATATAGTTCAACCTTGCTATTTTTTTAAAGTTATTATATTCATAAATATTTAGAGAATTTGGTTGGAATTAATAAAGAATATCAACCGTTAATCTTATTTTTTAAGAGAATAATATAGATACTCCAGAAAAAACCGAAAGAGTTAAAATGTAAACATAAAAAATTAATTCAAAGTGAAAGATATTGTAAATCATTTGAAAAATTAAACAGCACACACAATATCTTCATTGTGCTTATTGGTGCTCTTTTAATTTTATCTAATTTGACTTTAAACTTGTAATTTAGATCTATTATCTTGGTTCGAATTTCTTCTTCTAACGAATAATTAGAACAATAACAAGCTTGTATATTTTCGAATTTAAGAGTATATCTTGTTTTACACAACAATTTTCGATTGTAATATTAGATATAATTAATTCCAAATCTTCTAATCGTTTACAATTTTTTATTTTTATGTTTCCAAATATTTGACCTATTTTTTACATTTTCTATTATTTCTTGATCTTCTTTATACAATAAACTCTCTTTATCTTCAAAAATTGGTAGTGTTTTAAGTAAATAATTTTAAGAAAAGAATTATCCTTAAAATTAGGAAAACTATTTGTTTTTATTTCCAAAAATGGTTTTCTCCAGTTTGACACAAAATATGTAATTCGTACTTAAAACTCCTATATGGAATACAGATAAATCCTACTTTTTTAAGCGTAAGGGTATTTTCTTTTATTTTTATGAATTTATTTTTATTTGGTCCTTTAACAATATATATAGATTTTTTACCATGAGTTTCATACAAAACATATGTACTCTTTTTTTATCATTAATTACAAAAGCATAAATTTTATAAACTCATGTTGTTCCAAAAGCTATGCACTGTCATTCAAAACAAATTTTTATTTCTTCTTCTGTTCCTTTTATTTTTTCATTTTCCAATTTTTTTTTTTTGTTTTCGTCTTTTAATGATTGTGTATTATCTAAATATTCCAGTTTTCCTTTCTTGTACACTTAAATTTTTCGTTTTCTAGTAGATTCTAAATATACTTCATTAATCAGTTTCATGTCTTTAGCTGATTTGGAGAAAGTTTACTGTGGTTATCCACCCTTTTTCTACATACCAATGGAATAATATTATTTGTTTTTATTAATCCTAATTTGTCAATATTTCTTCCTTTCTTTCACAGAAATTAAGTTCTCTTTCTCTTCGAAAATTTTTGTACAGCTAATAGGCAATGAATTAAAACTAAAAGCGGATAAAGCATACTTAATTAAAATTAATTATATCATCTATTAATTACACTGACTAATTAATAAAATGGGGATTTTTCTAAAAATATACATTTTGTGCTAGAATTGGCATATAGTATCTAGTTACTCGCATCTGGGGCGAGCAGTGGCACACGGTGACTATACCAAGTCACAGAGTTACAAATGCGCCTTTATACCGATGGTCCACTCTCTGCTTTCCGTTCGCATTTTGTGGAGCAGCATCGATGGTTTAAAGGCCAGTTTGCACGAGCGTTGCAGTGCAGCAAAACCGCATGGCAGGACCTTGGTTCCCATGGAAACACCATCAGCGGCGTGACATAGCCGGTTCTGCGTCGTGGTTTGCCCATGTCGATCCGCGATCGCTGCAGCGTGCTGCGCTGCAGGTCCGCATCGCCAATCGCAGAACAAGCCGACCTTGAGATGAGGTACAGAATCACCAGTCTTCTGTACTTTCGCCGAAGCGCTGGCGCGGGCGCAGCGGCTGCTATGAAATACTTATCATCCGATTTCAAGAAAACTATTTGGTGAAAAAATTTGATTCTTCTGCATCTTATGGCCTGGTATCTTCGCTCGATAAAGGAGTGGATTTCTTATTATTCGTCATGGTTGCTTGCTGTTATCAGTTTTATAAGTGAACCACTACACGAAGTTTTATTGGTTGTGCATAGGTAAAAACTCATTGTGTAGACTTTGCGTAGAGTTCATTTCAGGTAACGAGTTACCACGTATGAAATTTAGCCAACATACAGAAATTACTTTTAAACTTGAGAGTAGAATGATAGCTATCACCGATCTCGAGATATTGAATGACATGTTAGCGGACAGGCCGCGTGATGGCCGCGCACAGGTCGCTCTCGAAGCGAACAATAGTAGTTCGCCTTGCTCGTCGGAAATCATGTAGTTATATCAGCCCCAAATTTCGTAACGGTTCAAGAAAGAGTCACATATTTTGTAGCATGATAAATATGCAAAATCTATTTCTGTATCGAGATGTGAAAGTAGTTATAGTTTTTCGCAATTTCTTTAAAAAGCATTTAATAACATGTGAAATGAAAATTACACTGACGTGGAACACATTATCATTTACAATATTCTCTATAAACCTACAGAAGTTAAACTGAAACTAATTTGCTGGTATGTCATAAGATGTAATTTTCTAAGTGTCTACAACTATTGATTATTTCGTTTTGTAAGTGAAAAACGCCTTTTTCTTGCTGCAATATATTTTACCTGTTCCAGAGCATATCGCCTCTTAATTTAAGACATCTTCAGTGGAATCTAGACTAATTCTATTTTGTTTTGATATGAGATATCTGTAGATTTCAAAACAGTTCACATCTTATTTTTTAGATAAATAACTGATTACGTACAGTTAATCGAGTTTTTGGCTGACATCTGCATTTCCTCTTATCTGGTCACATGCTGGAGGTCGCACTAAAACTTAGTTTACGGAACGTAAGCACATTTTCACATTCGTACTTTTTCCTTCACAATTTCATGTTATTTATGTAAGTGGTGTGGCGCACTATTATTCTTCTGTCACAAGCTGTAGACGTTTTACTGCAAACTGTGATTTAAAATCATAACAACAGGGTGTTCGTTTTATGTCTCTTCCTATTTGGTTTGTTTATGAACATGTTGCCAACCTAACAAATTATATGCTGAAAATTAACGTCTGTCCATTTCTGTTCTCTTTATATCTGTATGTGTGTGCAGCTGTTAGTGCAAGTGAATGCAACAGCGAAAGCTGTTGAAAGTTTTGGTGGTCATCTGATTTCAGCTTTGGATCAAATGTTTCATGCAGGGGTTCATGTAAAAGTGAACTCACTACTTACATTAATAGATAAAATAGTAGAATAACACTTCAACACCTGGTTACTATCAGAAATATTAGCACCCAACTCCTTTGCCCTCACGTTTACATGAACCCCTCCACTAAACATATAAAACTTGAATCAGCTGAACACCAAAACTTTCAACCAATCTCTGACAGTTATTACATTCATATTCAACTTTCTACAACTCGCCCTGACGAACTACACACACACACACACACACACACACACACACACACACACACACACACACACACACACACACAGGTATAAAGAAAACGGAAATTAACAGACTTTAGTTTTCAACATATACTTCCTTAGGTTGGGTAACATGTACATCAGTAAACCAAATAAAAAGAGACATACACAAACACACAGTAGTTACGACTTTAAATAAGTTTTTGGTAGAATATCCGCAGCTAGTGACAGAAGAGTAATAGTTCTCCACACCAATTAACGGACAGAATATGAAAATTGCGAAGAAAAAAGTTGTAACGGGAAAATGTGCTTATTTCTCGTAAGTGAAGTTATAATGAGACCTACAGCCTGCGACCACATGAGAAGAAACGCTTATGCCAGCGAAAAACCTGATTGACTGTAATTAATCACTTATTCAAGTAAAAAATTAAGATATGATCTCTTTTATAATGTACAAATATCACAAAGATTCCATTGTAAATATCTTAAAGTAAAAGGCGAAACGCGTCTGGAACAAATAAAATACATCATAGCAAGAAAAAGGCGTTTGTTGTTTTCGATACGAATCTTCCTGTGCTTACTGCTGGTGATGACCACGTAAACAAACATGTTATTAATTATTTCGTTTTGCTTTAACACATTTCGTTTATTTGCAAAGTTTAAGATATGTTATAATTACAATTGTCAATTTTTCTTTCGAGCATCCCTAAAATAGTCTTTACAGTCAGGATATATAGCCTCTGATAAAACGATTTCTTTTGCCAAAAGACTTGACACTCCTGATCGAATCTTCGTGTTAAACGCCTTGGCATAAAGTACCAAATATAATTTACTGTTCATCGCCTTCAATATTCATCAAGTCTCACTGATTCCCGTCCTACAAGTAGTTATGAAGGACGAGTCCAAATAATTGGTTTCACAGTTACCACTTTAGGGGCTATGATCTAGTTGCCGATTCGATATTTGGTTGCCAAAATGGCGCACTTATTTTGTAATTTACGTGCTTTCACGACACAAATGATAGTTAAAAATAGTTTCGCACAACTTTAGTGCATCTTTTACTACCCCTGAGAATGGTCGCATGACATTTGAAATCAGTGGAAAAGCCTCCACTGCACATAAAACGTGTGACAGTATACACAGAACTGCATTATGGTACATTTGCCTCCGATGACTTCTACACAGTTTAAGACTGGCAACTGCATTCGAAAGTTATGGATAATATGTAACCAGTCACTGGCTGTTGGTTCGTGAAGAAATGCATTTCTTTTCGAAAATGCCACAACAGTAATCGACATTTGCTGACAGTCGCCATAAGAAAACAGCATTCAAATTGTAACTTTTCTCCAGCATAAGGCTGCTCACAGCTTGCAATAGAGATGCATACACAAATACATCCCTAGTGATGTGCGCCACAGGCTATATTAAACAAATATTCTAGCTGTAAATACGGAGCAGACCTACCTAATCGAAGGTAATGTTATTTGCTAAGATGACCGGTGTGGCCGAGCGGTTCTAGGCGCTACAGTCTGGAACCGCGCGACCGCTACGGTCGCAGGTTCGAATCCTGCCTCGGGCATGGATGTGTGTGACGTCCTTAGGTTAGTTAGGTTTAAGTAGTTCAAAGTCTAGGGGACTGATGACCTCAGATGTTAAGTCCCATAGTGCTCAGAGCCATTTGAACCTTTTTTTTTTATTATTTGCTGCTGGGTTGCATTCAAGAAATACAATGCGTCTCACTATTTTTTAACATGCCTAAAGACTGTGTTGATACAGTGCTCCACAGCATTCTATCTTGTATAGGCCTCTTCGTCTCTAGATAACTACCGGATACTATATTAATCGAATATGCTTACGGTTGCTCTCTACAATTTAGCCTTAATTACCAATCTAACGAGTCCTCGATGTCTCAAACTATTTCCTGTCAGCTAATCCCGTTTTTTAGACAAGTTGTGCCATAATTCCCTTTTACTTCTCAGTTTAATTGAATACCTCTTCTTTAGTCATACGATCTACATGTCTAACCTACAGCATTTTCTTTAGCGCAACATTTTGAAAGCGTTCATTATCTTCTTGACAGAACATTTCATCGTCACCGTTTGACCTATATACAAGGCTACATACCACAGAAATACCTTTATAGAATACTACCTAACCATTTAAATTTATATTCGATATCATTACAATTCCTTTTCCAGAAACGCTTTTCTTGCTTTTGGCAGTATGCATTTTATATCCTCTGTACTTCTGCCTTCTCAGTTACTGCTTCCTTTTCAAGTTATTGAAGTCTTTCAACTACAGATTGGTTTCTGTACAGGTAGTCGTCTTGTGTCCCTGTGTTTTATCGCTGTAACCTCCAGAGATACAAAGAGAGTCTTTCAGTTAAGATTGACGAAACATTTCTCTAAATATACAAATGCTATAAACACGGGCTTGCGTTTCTTCAGTCTGTCTACTAAGTTAAGTGGTAGGATCAGTATTGACTAACGTGTTCAGACATTTCGCAATAATCTAACATCGTGCTCCCCCTCTTCTCTCTACATATTCGTTCCACCTTGTAGCCTTCTCTTCTTTGGTTAGTTCTGGCTTGTCAAATGAGCTCTTGACAGTTACTGTTCTTTGGAGCAAAGTTTTCTTTCCTATTTTTCTTATTTAGTTTCGTATCTATGTTTTCCAAGAGCAAAATCGCAGTTCCGGTTTGGACTCTGTCAACGTCATTTTTAGACATCTCTATACCCTATGGCCTACTTTATTTGCTGCATTTTTATATTTTCCCTGTTGTCAATTACATTCAGTATATCGTGTTTTATCCAAGGATTTCTACTGTAACTTTTTCACATTTACATCCTCTTCTAACCTCACTACTTCTTCTCTCAAATTTATCCGTTCGTATTGTAGTGGATTCCTTCCTCTGTTTCAGTCAGTAGTTGCCTATGGTCCCTTTAAGATTGTCGAAAAACTCTGAATCTTACCGTATTCAGATTTTATCTCCTTAATTTGCTGCCAAGTATTATCTCTATAGTTGTAAACTGTAGTTCATAATCAATAAATTATTGTCGGTCTGCGTCTGGTTTCGAAAACTCTGATCGAAACATTCACCCCTCTTTCATGATTGTTAAACAAAGTGTTGGCAATGATTAAATCACGCTCTGTCACAAATTCTTTCAGTTGTTTTCCGCTTTCATTCCTTACCTCAAGCCTACTATTTTCTCGTCCTTTATCTGCTACCGAATTCCAGACTCTCATCATACTTTAAATTTTTGTTCTGCTTAACTATCTGGATAATCTCTTTCGTCGTACATTGTTTCAACCTGTTCATCTGTGGTGTAGATAGGCATATAAACTTGTATCACTGTGGTGTGAGTGTTAGCTTCATGTCTATCTTGATAATGATGATGTTAACGACAATTTAGAGATGGAGCTGAGTTTTGTGATACTACTTCATTGGTAGTTATAGTAACTAATGGTCACAAATGGGTTAGAGTACGTGATCTTAACATAGCTAATATTGAGGACAACTGTCAGACATTTTGAGTAATAAATAAATGAGTACCACATAACAGGTAATGTACTGTCATTACAGTAAACTGCGCTCAGGTACTGCAATTTGCAACACTAATAGCTGCTATGAAAGTAACAATAAGTTTCTGTTCTGGGGCGGTCGGTTTTGTAAATGAGGTGGTAAACAGTTATGAACAGTAATCATCAAATCTGAAACATGAATAATGAAATGTGAAAGAGCACATCGTAAAGAAAATAAAAAATTGGTATGTCTTCACAGAAGTTCGTCTTTCTTTCGCGTGGGTTCGCGGTATAGTTAATCAAATGCACCGGGCGTTTCAGTGAGTTCCGCCCCGTACCTCAGTGGCGGTCCGTCATTGGCTTCCGCTAGCGTCTTCCTCTTCCAGATGGGACCGCCAGTTCCGCGAGCCGAAAAAAACATTAAAATATCATGCAGGAAATATTTTAAAATTTAGGTGACAATGAAAGATCAAAAAATACAACGATAGACAGAAAATATTCTGTACATCAAGAAGCACTTTGTGCCAAATTTTCAGGCATGAAGCACGTGAAGAAATTAGTAGCATGAATGCATTATTCCATTGTCAGTTGCAACAGTTTTCACATATTACTGCAAAGTACGTGAGTTACGTCAAGGGGTATGCTTGAAACGATTTCTCGATTTAAAACTCACTATTGTTGAGTTTATGAAGGAAAAAGGACTGCAAGAACGAATATTAGAGCAAGCGGAAGGGGGTGTATTGCAGACTTCGTATTTTAAGTGGACCTGACTGCACGCGGCCCACAGTAAGACACTGCAAAGTAACTTCTTCCTGATTTGATGAGGATGCACGTAAAAAGAAAATCTCGTTGTAGAAGGGACACGTTCTCAAAAAGACAGTCCAGTCCCCTAAACTGACTGGAGTTAAAGAAAAGGCAATGTTTGAATAATTCATTGTGGCCTTGAAAGAATTACGAGGATAGTTTTATGAGGGTTTTGAGGACACACTCAACCTTGCATCTGTTTTCGAGCTGTTTTCGAGATCGTTTGCCATTTAACTTTAATGCGCCGCTGTGCATATGCAGATGTAACTGACTGCCCTGCAAGGTAATTCCAGTTATAATGACAAATCTTCTTTCGTTGAAACTGTCCAGGACGTCTACATTGCTTTCTCATGGAGAGTTTCGAGGTCTCGGTAATGAGGTTGGAAGAGTACTACAATATTTTGATCGACATACTTGTGCCAAAGACCTTTTCATGATTATGAAACTAAATAAGTCACAATTACATGGCAACTTGAGTGCGAAACTATGAAATTGTCTGCGTCTGTCCGTATACCGACGGTTTGTACCAAATAAAAGTTATACGTTGTCTTCAGTGGGCCAAAAAAATTTAAAAAGTACTGAAAATTTGTTTTGTTTGCAATTTATGTTAATGAGAAATGTAAAACAAAGTCATATGCAATGCGACTGCGCTGTCATTTAAATGCGGCATGTTTGCAGTTTTCACCCCTTCCCCCACCCCGCATTCAGGCAGCGTGGCGTGGCGTGGCGGTGGGGGAAATGTGCAGCGAGGCTGAGTGAGGCTGAGCGCTTCTGCACTCATGCCCGGGCATGGCCCAAAGACTGTCACAGCCGCCCCTGGTTTACACAGTTGGGCAGATGCGCGCGGTTCTGTGCAGTCGAGTGAACGCATTCTGTGCACTGTACTCTGTGATCTGTGTTCTAGAACATGGTTTTGTTTGTTCACTTTGTTACAACTACTTATTATGTTCATTAGGTATTTGATGACTTTTACATTTGTATTGTGAATATTACAATCGAATTTATATAACTGATATAACGTCTACCAAGATGAGGCTGACTTTGATTGGACTGGAGAGGGATGGGGAGTCGCAACTTACCTTTGGACGGACGAATCCTCGTGACATAGCATAGTTTGGTTAGGCTGCTGCTGATATATCGAAGGTGGATCGTAAGTGAAATAGGTCAATGGATAGTAGAAAGATCTGAATGGATCAGGGGGAGGGTGTGGGGTTGCATGTTTAAGTTAGCCTGATTAATGTGCTTTAATGACATGAGCAGATGGAGTATCTGTCTAAGAAATAATAGCTTCCGATATACGCTTAAAAACTTCAAAGAGGGCAGCAGGGACGCAAAGAATACTCGGTAGTCGTCTTCCGCCTTTTCCTTGTCATCCTGCAATAAAGTGAGCTAATTATCTTCAAATGTAGTGTTCTTAGTAGGCCTCTTTCTGTTGCAGGACTGTTTTTGGATGTTATATTTGATCTGATATCGTCGATTAGTTCTTCAGACAGTTCGCCTTGACTGTTTTCTGCGAGTTCATTGTTGTTATAATCTCACCTTGCACGACCGATTTTGAACCAAAGTTACTCTCTGCTGGTGCTTCATGGATATGGTCCACAAAGTGTATTTGATAGACGTAGATATATTTCGGTGTCTTAGTTGTTACTGATCCAGACCTCGTTTTATTTATTTTCCTTTTAAAATAGGCATCCCGTACAGTTTTCCACCCCGTCTGAGACTTTTCGACTGAAATACGAGTAACAAGGGCAAAGCTGATAACTCTTTTATTCAGAAGGAAACGTACGCCTATTATTTTGACAAACATTACGTGTAAGGCCAACTTAATATTTAAAATTATGTCTATTTTCCTCGGTAAATATACTAGGGCTATTGGGAAAGTAAGTTCCGATTGATCGCGAAGTGGAAACCACTTTGAAAATCAGAAATATTTTATCTGCAACAGTTAGCTACAGCTTCCAGCCAATGCTCTACATAGTCACCACTCCGACTTAGACATTTGTCGTAGCGTTGTACCAACTTTCCAATACCTTCGTCTTAGATGGCAGCCGCCTGTGCTTCCCGCCAATTCTCTACGCTCATCTATAGCTCGTTGTCTGTGCGAAAATGTTGGCTTTATAGCCAGTAGTTAAAGTGAGCCGAGATGAAACACAGAGGGAGCCAATTACGGACTGTAGAGCGGGTGATCAAACACTTCCCATCGTAAACGCTGCAGGAGCATTTTCATTTCGCCTGCAGATTGCGACCGAGAATTGTCAAAGTAGGAACCGTATGACAGTTTTGTAATGTGGTCTGCATAACATCAAGCGAAATCTCTCACCAGGACCTCATACTTGGCGGGAGGCACTATTTTCTACGCATCTTTATGCGCTCACCATGCGCTGAGAACTGGAAAGAGCGAAATGATGTAACCGACAAGCATACTAGATTCACTGTTGAACACACATGTGCAAAGCTTTATTAGGTTTTCACAGTGGTTTCCATTTCTTCAGCGATCGGAACTTACTTTCCGAATCTTCCTCACCCATAGGTATCAAATATATGCTTCATACGTTACAGGTATCTTGGAAGCAGAAACACATTTATGGATCTATACATCTCTTATTTAAAGGGTACATCACAAGTGGACAGATTACGAGGCAGGTGTGCGCCACTGTTTGGGTTGTCTTAAGAGAACAATGCATGCCAGAGCCCTCAACATACAAATGGAACGAAATTATCAATGGTTACCTAAACATTGCTAATTTTCCTAATTGCATCGGAGCCGTAGAAGGAAAACATATCCGCGTAGTAAAAAGTATCAAAAATTGGTCATTCACCTTCAATTACAAGAATTTTTTTCTGTGCATTTCTCGTGGCCATCTGTAAATAATTATCGTTTCACGTTCACTGATGTCGGAACATACGGACGAAATGGCGTTTCAAATATATTTAAAAACAGCGTCTTTTGAGGTAAAATGGAAAAATGTACATTAGCGTTCCCTCCACCGAAACCACCGCGCGTTAAAGACGAGGTACTGGCGGAATTAAAGCTGTGAGGACGGGTCATCAGTCGTGCTTCGCTAGCTCAGTCGGCGCCGGCACAGTAGCTCAGCATGTTCGGTCTGAGAGCTGGCTAGCCTCTGTAATGAAAAAACTGAGTGAAGCGATCAGCAACGAACTTCAACGGATGTCATGTAGCGTCCGCTACGACCAAACACAACGAACAAACACGAAAAAATGAAAAAAAGTCTGTAGATCATTTACCCGCGAAAGGCAAAGGTCCTGAGTTCGAGTCTCGGTCAGGCACACAGATTTAATTTGCCAGGAAGTTTCATATCAGCGCACACTCCGTTGCAGAGTGAAAATTTCAATCACGAGTCCCCAATGCCGTATGTTTTTGTGGCGCATGAAGACTTTATTTTATCACAACATATGCTAAGGCCGTATGAGCGAAAAAACATGAACCACAGAAAGAAAGTTTTTAATTACCGACTTACCCTTGCCCAGAGATTTATTGAATGCTTTTTAGGAAATTAAAATGGTTGGAAGGACTTTTTACCATGAATGTCAGTCTTGCCTAGCAGTGTCTATTGTCAAAACGTGCTGCATATTGATAATTTTGTTCCAGTAAGAGAGAAAAACAACTCTGAAGACAGCCCGTATGTTACCAGTTTCTAAGATATGTCAGAAACTGCACCTCTCGTTTGGTCGGGTATACCATACAGGAGAAGTTCGCGGAATATTTTTTTGGTACCAGAGCTGTACCTAGGCAGATTCAAAAATTCATTGAACACAGGTCAGTTGTCTCAAAGACAGACATTTGTACACTACTGGCCACTAAAATTGCTACACCAAGAATAAATGCAGATGATAAAAGGGTATTCATTTGACAAATATATTATACTAGAACTGACATGTGATTCCATTTTCACGCAGTTTGGGTGCATAGATCCTGAGAAATCAGTACCCAGAACAACCACCTCTGGCCGTAATAACGGCCTTGATACGCCTGGGTATTCAGTCAAACAGAGCTTGGATGGCGTGTACAGGTACAGCTGACCATGCAGCTTCAGCACGATACCACAGTTCATCAAGAGTAGTGACTGGCGTATTGTGACTAGCCATTTGCTCGGCCACCCTTGACCAGACGTTTTCAATTGATGAGAGATCTGAATAATGTGCTGACCAGGGCAGCAGTCGAACATCTTCTGTATCCAGAAAGGCCCATACAGGACCTGCAACATGCGGTCGTGCATTATCCTGCTGAAATGTAGGGTTTCGCCGAGATCGAATGAAGGGTAGAGCCACGGGTCGTAACACATCTGAAATGTAACGTCCACTATTCAAAGTGCCGTCAATGCGAACAAGAGGTGACCGAGACGTGTTACCAATGGCACCCCATACCATTACGCCGGGTGATACGCCAGTATGCCGATGACGAATACAGGCTTCCAATGTGCGTTCACCGCGATGTTGCCAAACACGGATGCGACCATCGTGATGCTGTAAACACAACCTGGATTCAATCGAAAAAATGACGTTTTGTCATTCCTGCACCCAGGTTCGTCGTTGACTACACCACCGCAGGCGCTCCTGTCTCTGATGCAGCATCAAGGGTAACCGCAGCCATGGTGTCCGAGCTGATAGTCCATGCTGCTGCAAACGTCGAACTGTTCGCGCAGATGGTTGCTGTCTTGCAAACGTCCCCATCTGTTGACTCAAGGATCCAGTCGTGGCTGCACGATCCGTTACACCCATGCCGATAAGATGCCTGTCATCTCGACTGCTAGTGATACGAGGTCGTTGGGATCCAGCACGGCGTTCCTATTACCCTCCTGAACCCATCGATTCCATATTCTGCAAACAGTCATTGGAATTCCACCAACGCGAGCAGCAATCTCGCGATACGATAAACCGCAGTCGCGATAGGCTACAATCCGACCTTTATCAAAGTCGGAAACGTGATGGTACGCATTTCTCCTCCTCACACGAGGCATCACAACAACGTTTCACCAGGCAACGCTGGTCGACTTCTGTTTGTATATGAGAAATCGGTTGGAAACTTTCCTCATGTCAGTACGTTGTAGGTGTCGGCACCGGCGCCAACCTTGTGTGAATGCTATGAAAAGCTAATCATTTGCATATCACAGCTTCTTCTTCCTGTCGGTTAATTTTCGCTTCTGTAGCACGTCATCTTCGTGGTGTAGCAATTTTAATGGCCAGTAGTGCAGTTGTGTAAAACTGTTTTTCATGATTATCCATTGTGCTGTGCAGAAACTGAAATTGTGAATGTCCTAACTGTAATTAACTGTATTTAGTGTGGTAAGGCAAATAAAATGCAAGAAATATATGTGTCGGCTTACGCATGTCTTCTGATCTGCCTTGTTCAAACCTTCAAACCCGAGTATTACATTTTCGCTGGTCTCTTGCGACGCCTTCTAACACATTTCTCTCTTCTTATAGTCGTCCACGCGATGGATCCCATGCATGCGGTCTTCTCTCAACTTCGCTATTTAAAACGCCGCCCTCGAACTCACTCGACATTGTCGAAACTTTTCGAATTGTTCTGCTGCACGCTCGCATTACCACGCTGGTAGATTGCTCCGGCTGAAACGAAGGTATTCCGCTTCGTCTGCGCGCGGTAACCGCAAGAGAGTGCGCGCTCCAACTTGTTTCTGTGTATTTAACTGACGCAGATGGTCCACAGCGCCGAAGCGCTGCCCGGACCATTCGGCTCCGCGTGGACCGACCTCGCAACTGTGTAATGTCCCATACGAATACGTGACTGCCGCGCGTGTAACGCAGACCATCTGCGTATGCAATAGGCCTTACGCCAGTGTAACTAGCAGTGGAGGCCGCGACAGCTGCTTGGGGTCAATGGATTTCGGTGAACTCAGCATCTGATGGAAGAGATGACATCTTTTGTAAGCAGACCCTGATCTACGATATTTCCGAACCGGGGAAAAAACTTGACAGTGCCCCCCCCCCTCCTCCCACACGAGCGTTTCAGATAGGACGTAAAAAACTTAAAAACAAAAATCAGTTTTTCAAAAATATGTTAATTTTCTAGGGCACATGTTGCTGAAGAGTTTGACATATGAAACATATACACTGAAGAGCCAAAGAAATGGTACACCTGCCTAATTCGTGTAGAGCCCCCGCGAGCACGCAGAAGTGCCGCAACACGACGTGGCATGGACTCGACTGATGTCTGAAGTAGTGCTGGAGGGAACTGAAACCATCAATCCTGCAGGGCTGCCTATAAATCCGTGAGAGTACGAGAGGATGAATGTCTCTTCTGAACAGCACGTTAAAGGCATATAGATTTGCTCAATAATGTTCATATGTCTGGGGAGTTTGGTGACCAGCGGAAGTGTTTAAACTCAGAAGAGTGTTCCTGGAGCCATTATGGACGTGTGGCGTGTCGCATTGTCTTGCTGGAAATTAAAGTCCGTCGGAATGCACAATGGACATGAATGAATGCAGGTGATCAGACAGGATGCTTACGTACGTGTCATCTGTCAGAGTCACATCTAGACGCATCAGGGGTCCTATATCACTCCAACTGCACACGCCCCACACCATTACAGAGCCTCCATCTGCCTGAACAGTCCCCTGCTGACATACAGGGTTCCTTGATTCATGAGGCGTTTACGAGCCCAAGCGAGGCGTAAAGCTTTGTGTCGTGCAGCCGTCTAGGGTACACGAGTGGGCCTTCGGCTCCGAAAGCCCATATTCAAGATGTTTCGTTGAATGGTTTACACACTGACACTTGTTGACGGCCTAGCATTGAAATCTGCAGAAATTTGTGGAAATGGCTCTGAGCACTATGCGACTCAACTTCTGAGGTCAATAGTCGCCTAGAACTTAGAACTAATTAAACCTAACTAACCTAAGGACATCACACACATCCATGCCCGAGGCAGGATTCGAACCTGCGGCCGTAGCGGTCGCTCAGCTCCAGACTGTAGCGCCCAGAACAGCACGGCCACTCCGGCCGGCTGAGATGCTGTGTCCCATCGCTCGTGCGTCTACTTTAACAACACGTTCACACTCACTTAAATCTTGATAGCCTGCCATTGTAGAAGCTGTAGCTGATCTAACAACTGCGCCAGACACTTGTTGTCTTATATAGGCACAAAAAATGGTTCAAATGGCTCTGAGCACTATGTGACTTACTCTCTGAGGTCATCAGTCCCCTAGAACTTAGAACTACTTAAACTTAACTAAGGACTTCACACACATCCATGCCCAAGGCAGGATTCGAACCTGCGACCGTAGCAGTCGCGCGGTTCCGGACTGAAGCGCCTAGAACCGCTCTGCCACCAAGTCTTATATAGGCGTTGCCGCCCGCAGCGCCGTATTCTGTCTGTTTACATATCTCTGTATTTGAATACACATACCTATAGCAGTTTCTTTGGCGCTTCAGTGCATGTTCGACGTAATGTAAGACATTATTTGGTCTTAAGAGTGTCAAGATGCAGTGCGCAGTGCCACGACTGTTCACACAGCATTCTTCTATCGCACATGACTGTAGTTCGCTCTTTGGAATTCAAATGTGTTTATTTTGTAATGGAAGGTATCAAACATATATTAAGGACAGTGGAAATTAAAATGTCCTGTGGAGCCTCTCCTACTCTCAGTCGGCCGGTTTGATACACTAATCCCTTTAAAAAAAAAAGCTCACAGTTGTTACTGGGTGGGATTATTTGTGTCTGGGAGAATCAGAACGCTTCAAAAAATTTGCATTCTTTATTGCCTACTAGCTAATAACTTTCTCTTTTCGGTGACATAAAATTAAATATAGGAAACATAAAAACCGCAAAGAAAAGAGACAAGCAGGACAGCACATATTTCTTCAATCCTTTTTCTCTCTAATCTTGCTACAGCGATGCACGCCGTGCTTTCCTTTCTGGAAAAGAATCTATTACCTCAGCAAAGTTCGTCAAACCTCTTGGTACACGAAAAATCAGAATGCGGTTAATATGAATACTACCCAACACTGGTGTGGTTTCTCGATATGATTACGTCTGTCACTGTCTGCTACATAAAACGAAATAGGGCTTTCTAATATTGCAGCAATTGTAAGACACGACAGATACGTGAGACTGTTTTGCCACAAATGGTCATTTTTCTCTACCTCGTTTACGAAAACAACACAACAGAATATAATTCACGAAGTACCAATATCAAATGCCTATTAGACCTATTAGATGCAAAAAGTTTAATGTTGGGAAATAGTTTCCCTTTTCTTTCATATGCGCCAGTTTCTCGAGCATGACATCGAAAAGCAGTAATAGTACGAAACTTTTATATAAATTTCGCATCGTCATATTTTTCCATATAATTTGTGTGACGTTCCCGTTTCTTTTCATTCCTAGTTCTAGCAAACAATCTTGTCATCACTATTTCTGTAACTATTCCTGACACTATCAAAACTTACTCTCCAGTCAAAACTTACTCTTGTCAGAATCACGGGTTTACTTTTCCCGCAATTATTCTCCTGTTAGGCATTATTACGTCTTCGTACAATGCGCTCTGCGTGCTATTTTAAGAATAGAACTTAAGCTGCTGTTAAATACGGACTGTACAATTGGCCCTTAGTAGTGCACCGATCTAGCCAAAACTTTTGTCAAAATTTCATTTTCTTGGATACATCGAGAAGATAATATGTAATCTTCCTTACCTGTTGTTCCTGTTAGTCATTTATTTCCACTGATAGTCTGAATGTATGGATTTCGCTAGTAATTATAACAACGCTTGTGATTCGTATATCAATCAACCACATAAACAACCAGTGACTGGTATCACCTGTTCGGGCTTATTCGGCTCAGTTCGTATAGCCCCGTCCTCTTTTTGTCTGCGGGAAAGTCTCTTGTTTCTTGACGCGACCTGTCAGAGACATCATCTGCACTAAACTATGATTCGTTCAGAAATCAACTTAGAAATCAACTGGGATGCGTTTCAAAATCATGTGCACAATCGATAGACCAACGTGCGCTGGATGCTAGGCGCTTTGTGTAACAAGGTTTTCTTCCTCAAGAATATGAATTTAACGCCAACTGAAATTGCTGTCCAGGGTAGATACCCCGGTTTCCAGCCCCCCCCCCCCTCCCCCGCCCCCGCCATAGATCGGGCCTGTTTGTAAGGGATGGCTGTGGCTATGGTAACATTTTAGCTTTCGCTGGCAAAGCAGTAGGCAGTGTTTTGCGATGAAGCGATTGAAAAACCTTCTAATATTCCGAAAGAAAAAAGTCTGTAATGTTTGACGTGAGCAGTGGTAATTTCCTGGTTCTTAAACGGCACAAGGAGATGTTGGTGAAGATTCCTTATGAGTGAAGTTTCAAGACTACGCATGAGAGATGCCCTTGTATATTACGAGCAAATCCTTGCAAGGCATAACTTAGTCGAAACAAATTTGGTCGAACCTTTACTTAGGTTTCTGCCCAAGTAACTGAGCCTTGCCTGTCGGGGTGGCCGAGCGGTTCTAGGCGCTTCAGTCTGGAACCGCGCGACCGCTACGGTCGCAGGTTCGAATCCTGCCTCGGGCATGGATGTGTGTGATGTCCTTAGGTTAGTTAGGTTTAAGTAGTTCTAAGTTCTAGGGGACTGATGACCTTAGAAGTTAAGTCCCATAGTGCTCAGAGCCATTTGAACCATTTTAACTGAGCCTTTCTCAGAAGATAACCCTATTTTATAATATTTCGACGAGGCATGGTCTAGAAATAAAACTAAAACAGCCTGAATAGGCGTAGTCACATTTTAAAAATGAGGTACATACATTTTTAAAATGTGACTACGCCTATTCAGGCTGTTTTAGTAGACATATTATAGAATCAGGTTTATCCTCTGAAGAAGGCTCAATTACTTGGGCTGAAACCTAGGTAAAGGTTGGTTTCATTACCGCAATCGAAGCTGATAGTTTCTTATATATTACAAACGGCTGTGTTTGGAGTGATGCTGTGACTAGGAAGCATGGATTGTTGATGAATGGCTTCGCACTATGGTCAGTGATGAATCTCGGTGCTGCCCTACCCCGGCTGACCATCGTCAGCGAGTGTGGCGGCGACTTGGAAAAAAGTCCCATTCTTCAAATATTTTCGAAAGACGCAGTTATTTTACCCCTGGCGTCATGGTGTGGGGAGCTGTCAGATATGACTCCATGTCATTCGGTCCTGTCATGCAATCCTGAGAAGTCTGACGGCACAGTAGTACGTGACGGATTTCTGGCGCCCTCCTGTGTTACCTCTCATGCAACAGTATCGTGGTGCCATTTCTCGATAGGACAGTCCTTGCCCGCGCAGGCCACATGTCTGTATGAACTGTCTGCGTGATGTTGAGACACTTCCGTCACCAGCACGATCCTAAGATCTGTCCCCAAGAGACATGTGTGGGACACGACGCCAACTCCGCCGCAACGCCAACTCCACCACAACGCCAACTCCACCGCAACGCCAACTCCACCGCAACGCCAACTCCACCGCAACGCCAACTCCACCGCAATGTCAGTATCCATTGTACCAAGGGCCACTTAGCAGTTGTGGACCAGCTTGCCTCAGGAGACAATACAAAGGCTCCATAACTCACTTCCCAGCTGAACCAGTGCATGCGTCCTGGTCAGATGAGATGTAGCGTCATATTGATAAGTGGAATTGTATTGCCAAGTTCATCGGCCTGCCCATAATCCTCAACACGTCCTCAATCGGGAAGAGATCTGACGACCTTGCTGCCTAAGGCAGGATTTGGCAAACACGAATAACAGCAACAGAAACTCCCCCAATGTGCGGGCGGGCATTATCTTGCTGAAATACAAGCCCAGGATGGCGTGCCATGAAGGGCAACAAAAGGGGACGTAGAATTTCATCGTCGTGCCGCTATGCTGTGAGCGTACCACAGATGACAACGAAAGGGTTTCTGCTGTGAAATGTAATGGCATCCAAGACCATCACTCCTGGCTGTCGGGCCGTAAGAGAGGCAACAGACAGGTTAGTATTCCGCCTGGAATATCACTGATTGGAGTAGAACTGTCTTCAGTGATGAGTCCAGCTTCGAACTGATCTCCTATGGCCGATGATATCCCACAGGAGGACATTCATCATCTCTATCAGTCCACGCCTAGCCGACTAACTTCTTGCATTAGGGCCAGATGTGCCAATCTTTCTCTTGAATAAATAGTCCACTTTTGCTGAAATTGTAGTCTTTTTTTGTCTGTACAGGTACATCACATCTATCGATTTCGATTTCCGTTCAGTTCGGATAATTTCTTCGTGGTGCGTCCTTTTCTTTCCCCTCTGTCTTAGAGTGAACACGAGTGAGCTGGTAGACAACCTCAGAAGCTTCTAGATGCTGTTTACAGACGATGCGGTTGTCTGTAAGAAAGTAGCAGCTTCGGAATACTGTAGCAAACTGCAGAAACATCTGCTGTATTACCTATGAAGAATGTACTCCAGATAGTTATTATAAGTTACTGCTCTGAACGTAAATACATGTAACATATTGTGCATCCACAGAATGCACAGAACAATAAACATTATTATACAGTTACAATACTGATGACATATTGCTGCAATATGTAGGGGTAACCATCCAGAGCGACCTTACGTGGAATGACTATAAATAAATATAAGGGCCGATCAAAAAGTTACCATTCGAGTGCTGCACACTCCAAAATGGATATGCCAAGCAGGCAATACCGCAGTGAGCATTGAGGCGATCATCCTATCGACTGACTAGGTAAAACACTGTCTCCTGCTCCCTGAAGAAGTCTGTAACTACCTGCTGCACACCGTCGAATCCTCAAGAACTTTCTGAATGGACCGAAAGTGTGATAATCGCATGGGGAGAGCTCAGGTCTGTATGACGGGTGCTCGAGTGTCTACCACTAACTTCTACTTTACGGCAGTTATGACATGGAGACGTGCATTACGGAACATGGCGCACCATTGCACAACTGTGATTTTCGACAGGCATGCTGCACCATACACACTCTTCACTCTCCGATGGATGTCTGTTGGTTTAGTCCTCCGGTAGCCAAGGAAAGAATAGCAGCACGTTCGTAGTGATTAGATGCATTTAATAATAACGTCGTCATGTTCACGTTGCCGCATTTACCGCTTGCACGTCGGCTAGACACGAATGTCACACCAATCCCTCGCCTACATGTAGGTGCTCACATACCAGAATCGGAGTCGGCTACGTTGTATATACGGTGCAGCAACGCTGAACGTAAAGTTTTTTATCATCCCTCATAGCAGGATGGGTGGACGGAAGAGAGGTGTATAATGGGGGTGCGGGATAGGCTCGACGATCAAGATTTCGCAGACATTTGCTTAATGGCACAACGATATTGAGACATCGAAGAGAAGCTGGCCAGGCTATAGAGAGAGGCGGAAGTTGCAGGCCTCAAGATAAATGTTCGCAAAACTAAAGAAATGCGGATAAATTCGACCATCACGAACAGGCTGGCCATTAATGGAGAGGACGTAGAACAGGCCCAATCATTCCTCTATCTCGGAAGTATAGTCACGACTACATGAGGCGCTGAGGAGGACGTCTGTAGTCGCATCCGCAAAGCAAATGGTGCATTTGTACAACTGTAACCTGCCTGGAGAGGCCGGCCGGTGTGGCCGTGCGGTTCTAAGCGCGTCAGTTTGGAACCGCGTGACCGCTACGGTCGCAGGTTCGAATCCTGCCTCGGGCATGGATGTGTGTGATGTCCTTAGGTTAGTTAGGTTTAAGTAGTTCTAAGTTCTAGGGGACTGATGACCTCAGTAGTTAAGTCCCATAGTGCACAGAGCCATTTTGAACCTGCCTGGAGAAATAGGAACATCTTAAAGAAGACCAAACTCCGGCTTTTCAACAGCAATGTGAAGGCTGTTCTGTTGTATGGTTGTGAAACTTGGAAGATGACTAACCACATCAAAAAGCAGCTCCAGGTTTTTATCAATCGCTGTCTTCGGCGTATTTTAAATATGAGATGGCCAGATATAATGATAAATGAAGATCTTTGGAGGGAGACAAAAATGGTTCAAATGGCTCTGAGCACTATGGAACTTAACATCTATGGTCATCAGTCCCCTAGAACTTAGAACTACTTAAACCTAACTAACCTAAGGACAGCACACAACACCCAGCCATCACGAGGCAGAGAAAATCCCTGACCCCGCCGGGAATCGAACCCGGAAACCCGGGCGTGGGAAGCGAGAACGCTACCGCACGACCACGAGATGCGGGCGGAGGGAGACAAATCAGAAAGAAAATTGAATTGGATTGGGCATACATTGAGGAAACCAGATGGAGCTATTGAAAGGATGGCTTTGGATTAGAACCCTTAAGGAGTTAGAAAACGCTGTCGTCCAAAACAGACGTGGAAAAGGACGATCGAGAGAGAAGCTGCAGAGGATGGGAAAACCTGGAGTAAAGTGGAGAGACTTGCTAGAAATCGTACCAGGTGGAGGAATTTTGTCACGGCCCTATGTTCTAGAGGGAATGATAGGAACTAAGCAGCAAAGCATAGCAGGAACAGTAGACGCCAGTCTAAGATACGTAGGAAGAATCTTAAGGAAATGTAATACATCCATGAAGGAAATGGCCTACAAAACACTTATTCGACCTGCAGTTGAGTCTTGCTCGTCAGTCAGATCCTTACTAGGTTGGATTACCGGAACTGAAATACTAGACTACAGCAAGTGAGGAGCTGGGGTGGTAAGGTACCAGCTCACAAAAAATAACATTTGAACCAGGAAAGCCGATTTTATTGTTCAAAGGATACTCCAAATAGTTGTTGTAAGCTGTTCCTCCGCGTTTTGTGAATTCTTCACTCTTCGTGTGCCAGAGCCCTCAGTAATACCACACTACACTAACGGAAAATAATTCACAACACCAAAAACATTATTATGGATTAGCGAAATTTCGGGAATACATTTGTCTAGGTGACATATTTAAGTGGTTAACATTGCATGATCTCAGTTAATGGAAGCGCGGGATAACACATTGCAAATGTGAAAAAAATGGTTCAAATGGCTCTGAGCACTATGGGACTTAACAGCTGTGGTCATCAGTCCCCTAGAACTTAGAACTACTTAAACCTAACTAACCTAAGGACATCACACACATCCATGCCCGAAGCAGGATTCGAACCTGTGACCGTAGCAGTCGCGCGGTTCCGGACTGCGCGCCTAGAACCGCGAGACCACCGCGGCCGGCGCAAATGTGAAATGCCGGTACAGTAATAAGCGGTGTAATTGCCAGAATTTTGAATGCAAGCATGGAAACGCACAAACATTGTGTTGTACAGGTGCTGGACGTCAGTTTGTGTGATCAACTTCCATGCCTGTTGCCCTTGGTCGGCCAATACAAGGACGGTTAGTGCTTTTTGTGGATGACGCTGGATTTTACTGATGATGTCCCATATGTGCTCGACTGCAGAAAGAGATTTCGTGGTCGAGAAAGGCAAGGCAGGATGTCGACACATCGTAGAGCATGTTGGGGTACAACAGCTGTGTGCGGGCGACCGTTGTTCAGTTGGAAAACAGCCTCTGGAATGCTCTTCGTTAATGACATCACATCATATCGAATCAGCAGACTGACGTACAGTTTTGCAGTCAGTGTGCGCAGAATAATCACTAGAGTGTTCCAGCTATCATACGAAATCGCATCCCAGACCAAAACTCCACGTATAGGTCCAGTGTGTCTAGCACACAGACAAGTTGGTTGCAAGACCACATCTGGCCTCTTTCCAACCAACACACGGCCACCCCTGGCACCGAGGCAAAACCACATTTCGTCAGGAGACACAACAGACCTCCACCCAACCCTCCAACGAGCTATCGGTTGACACTACTGAAGTCGTAAATGGCGGTGGTTTGAGGTCAGTGGAATGCACGCTACAGGTGGTCTGGCTCGGAGCTGTCCTTGGTGTAACCGATTTGTAACAGTTCGTTGTGTCACTGTGGTGCCAACTGCTCCTCAGATTGCTGTTGCAGGTGATTTAGTACGACGTGAAGGGGCCATACGCCAGACACGATAGTCTTCCCTCTCGGTAGTGCCACGTGGCCGTCCGGAGCACGGTATTCTTGCTGCCGTACGTTCTCGTGACCTCCGCTGCCAGCAATCGTGAACAGTGGCTACATTCCTGTCAATTATTTCTGCAGCACCGCAGAAGGAACATCCAACTTCTCGTAGCCCTGTTACACGACCACATTCACGCTCATTGAGGCATTTGCTCAAATGGCTCTGAGCGCTATGGGACTTGACTTCTGAGGTCATCAGTCCCCTAGAACTTAGAACTACTTAAACCTAACTAACCTAAGGACATCACACAAATCCATGCCCGAGACAGGATTCGATCCTGCTACCGTAGCGGTCGCGCGGTTCCAGACTGTAGAGTCTAGAACCT
Source organism: Schistocerca piceifrons (assembly GCF_021461385.2). NCBI lineage: Eukaryota > Metazoa > Arthropoda > Insecta > Orthoptera > Acrididae > Schistocerca > Schistocerca piceifrons. The sequence continues at coordinate 353,270,637 of NC_060145.1, forward strand.
CTCGGCCACTCCAGCCGGCTGAGGCATTGGCAATTGCGTTTTCTCACCTTAAATGCATTCTTGATTAACATCAACTCACCACATCCAATCTCAAAGGTAACTAACATTCACGACCGTTACAGCGTGTTCTTGAAGCAAACATAATTTACATCGTCACGTGACGCTACTAATGCCACTCTTATGCGGCTGATGCGAAATTCAAGTAGACTTCATCATTCACATGAAGAAACATCCTTACCAACTTTCGTTTATTTCCCACAACCCCTTTTTGATGCTGTGATTCTTATCCGCCAGTGTATTATACATTTATGTAACAGGGAAAGTCTGAGAAACTCAGATTTATGCAGATAAACGGACAATTCAGTTTTACAATTAGAAACTGAATAATTTAACTCGAGATATCAAACCGTAGAGTTTCCCCCCACTCTGGTGGTTCTGTTTCAACACAGATTAAGTAAAGTACAGTATGAACCAAAACAGAGAGAAAAACATTTCAATTGAAAAGTGTTGCATACTGATAAATCCAACAAATACAAAAATTTGATTTTCAGATCAGAACAAGCTATGAGTCAATATGAAAAAAAAACTGCGAAGTAACTGCGTAACGATTAAAAATGTATAAACAAAATTCAAAGAATAGCGTCCAGCCTCTAGTATGATAAAAGAAAAAAAAACAAATCAGTTAAATATATTTCAATTCTTTCAATTTTAATCATCCAATTATATGTATATATATAGTGTTTCATACTAGAATGTCGTGTTCCCAGTTTGGCACAGCTTTGCCACAGGAAACACGAAAGCGGTCCGAAAACGTCCGCCTTCTGGTCGGCTCCTGATCGCTGTCAGAAGGAGGCTAGTTTTTTTATTACGCAAAGACTTCTATTATTTGGAAAAGAACAACCCGGATTTCTTTACGTAATCAGTATGAATTTTATAATAACCTAAGGGACCTTTAACAATGAACAATAAAAAAATTGCATTTGCAGATGTAATCATTAATAAATGGGGCAGCTATGAGTTGTATAGAAGACAAGGAGCGGCCTTCTGTCTACGACCAGGATGCCGCAGTATTCTCTGCTGTAGTAAAGGCTGTTTGATATTTACAAAAATAATATGACATGGAGGTAAAAAAATATAAAGGAAAAGAATAGAATAAGAAATCTGGTAAACACTAAATATATTCAAACAATTCTCACAAGCAATTAGGACTTATTTATAGACAGTGTAACTTACATAAGTACTTTTGTAACTGTATGGTGCGATCAGATTTCAGCCTGTCCTATGTTAGCACCTTGGTTCACGTTTTTGTCACAAATTACAGTCATTACTTTTCTCCTTCCTTCGAGACAATTCTTGCATCGTTCAACCTCTTCATAACAATAACTTGCCGATTTACAGTATCGAACATAAATTACTCTAATTTTATTAATTAATAGTGTTGTCAGCACGCTGGCAAGACAGCTCACTTTTATGGCTTAAAGTCGACTTTCTTTACGCTTTCACATTACAAACAGAAGTACGATAAAATCTGAACATCTACAAAAGTTTTTACTGTCATCTTTTATTTAGATCGAAGCGGAACGTTCACTTCAGCTTCTGTTAAAATGTTTCTTTAACTGCGCAATCGATGTATTAGCGTCCGCGCTAGATGCGCATTTTTACAGTTACGTAAATTATATAAAACAAATCTCTTTCAAAGAATAGGTCTCATCTCATAAGTTGATCATTTAATACACAGATAGGTGAATGCCTTTCCAAGGGTACTCACAGCTTTCATACGACGGAAATCCCAATAATAGTACAAGCCGTCTTCAACAGCAAGGAGTAAAGTACCAAATAATACTTGTAAATTACAAATCGTGCTCGAACCCGAGAGACAGAAATACCTATAACATGAACAGACAGAAAAATTTACCTATGTACAAAGCTCGATTCTAAACTGAGATTACCGAAGCTAGTTCCGTGAAAGAGTGTATAAATTACAGTTTGAGCGAGAATGTCCACAGGGCTTCAGATAAGAAAAACTGTTCTTGCATTTACGCTCGGTGCACAATATTCATAAATTATCAGCAGGGATGAAAACCAGTAGACAGAAATAAGAACGTCGTAAAAAGATTTACCAATGTAAGTAGAGCGAAGAGCTAACTCCTTTTATATAACTCAAGGGTTAACTCAAGCGTAAAACACATAGTATAAAGTGGAGCTGCAGACGCTGAGACGTGATTAATCATCTGTAGCACCAGCAGCAGTTTCTTTTTTCTTTTTTTCGCGTACTTCTACGAGTAAGTGAACTGTACTTGTGTATTTTACTGTATAAATTCTTATTTACCATCGTGCTTTCACGTAAATCTTAGTGTATAACCGTGTGTGAGACGACTTCCACGGGTAATTTTTTCGCCGTCAGAAGCGCTACATCTCGTGACTACGTTTAAATTTAGTGTTAGTGTAGTGTAGTAGTATAGTTGAGATCAGTGCATCTGAATATGTATTCTTAATTTCTGCAGTAGTTCGTGTATAATCAGATTTTTCTACTAAAAAGTAACTGTTGATACATCCATTTACACTAGAGAAATTTATTTCTAGCTGACGAGCTTGTGGATCTTGCCGTGTCAGGTTATAATGCGAATTCTGCAGAGCAGATTTTAGTGTTTATTTATTCTCCTCGTTACATTGTGCGTAAATTCAGTATCGCCAGAGTCGGGTAATTTTCAGCTTTTTAGGGGTCTATTTGTACTTTCTCAGTTACTCCTGGTTGTTTTGCTTGTACTTTTTGAGCTCTCATTCGGCTATCTTTACATACTGCGATACGACTAGGGGCTGTGCTTGTTGTGAGCGGACACAAAGAGCACTAGTTGCTGCCCATAAACAGTAGGAAGCTGCGTTGGCTGCGATCGACGGGCTTCTGACTACTGCTCAAAGTTGCGACGACATCGCAGCACTGGTGACGAGACCGGAGACACCTTTGGTGCCGTTGGAATCCCCTGGTGAGCTGATCGCTGCGTCTTCCGTCACGCAACATCAGACCGGTCCGTCCTCAGTCGAGAATGAGTGACCGACACTGGGTTTTAACGCCACCGTGCGGAAGGCCAAGGAGGGAACGGATCGCGCGGCTGGCTCCTTACTTCTTAGCAACAAGTGCGAGGAGCTACCAGGTGCTGGTACTACTTGTGAGCCAGTACGGGAGGTTTCTCCTATTTGGTCAGCTACCAATTTTCCTGCCCAGTCCGGACAAGTACAGAGGGTGGCTACGCTAGCCATTAGGAGCTCCAACGTTGGGCAGGTGATGGAGCCCCTCAGGCAAACAGCATGCAGGGCGGGAAAGAATGCCACCGTGTGCATTCGGTATGTTTCCCAAGGGGTCTGGTCCGCTACACGGAAGAAGCCCTGCCGGCGGCTATCGGGCACAGTGGGAGCAACTGGCTACAAATAGTGGCACATGTCGACACTGACGACACCTTACGCTTGGGTTCTGAGGCTTTCCTCTGCTCTTTCCAGCGGATGGCTGATCTGGTGAAGACAACTAGCATCGAACACTGGGTGCAAGCTGACTACGAGGTCTGCGCAGAAAATTCCGAAACTTTGCCCACAAAATTTTTCTACGCTTACCTTTTACTTATTGTGCACGGTTTCCTTCCAAATACTCTCCTCCACAATTAATACACCGCTCCCAACGCCATTTCCACCTCCGGAAGTAGTCTTGGTACGCATTTTGCTAGATCGCGCGAAGCGCCGTCTACGAATTTTCTTTTATCTCGCCTATCGCTGCAAAGCTTCGTCCTTTCAACGGCGAAAAAAAAATTGGAAATAGAAAATTGGAAATAAAAAGAAGTCCGCAGAGGGCAGATCTGGAGAGCACGGAGGATGAGGCAGCACAGTGATTTCGATTTTTGTACAATAGTCACGCACCAACAGTGATGAATGTGCGGGTGCGTTATCGTGATACAAGAGTCATGAATTGTCTCTTACACTTCAGGCCGTTTTCTTCTCACATTTTCTGGTTGGCGTCCGTAACACGTCCCGATAGTACCATCGATTAACAGTTTGTCCCTGTGGCACAAATTCATAATGAACTAATCCTTTAAACTCCAAGAAAATCATTAATATGGTTTGGCATTTGAGCTGAGCTGATGAGCTTTTTTTGGCCTTGGAGAACCTTTACCGACCCATTGTGAAGATTCAATCTTGGTCTCAACATCATAACCGTAAACCCACGTCTCATAACCAGTTATGAATCTCTTAAGGAACATCCCGTCCTCATTTGTGCTTTCCAAAAACTCTTCAGGGATTGCGAGACGAAGGTCTTTCTGGTCTTGACTCATGGGCCGTGGGACGAAATTGGCGGATTTCATAACATGATCCAACTGAAATGTTACATTCTTCTGCAATCTCTCGGACAGTCAGTCTTCGATTGGCAAGCACCATTTCGTTGACGTTCCTGACAAGAGCGTCGTCGGTAGATGCCGAAGGACATCCTAAACGAGGGTCATCTTTAACTTCCGTCCGGACATTTTTAAACCGTGTAAACCATTCGTAACACTGAGTGTGGCTTGAGCACTCGTCGCAGTGGGTTTCCTGCGTCACTTGGTGTGTCGCAAAATTTAATTCCATCTCTAAATTCCCAAACTGTGCGACACAACGTTCTGTTCAATACAGCACTGAACAATAACTAACAGATATACGACAATGACAATCCGAGCAGCTACACATTAAAGGCAGACGTGTGCAGGGATTCCAACCGCGCTTCGCTTCAAGCCACCACTGGCGCGAAATTACGAATGTCTCGCAATTTTTTGAACAGACCTCGTCTGGATAACATCGTACCCAGGATCGAACGAGGGCCTCTGATTTGGAACAGAGAAAAAGGTCTAAACCGATGACTCTGTGATGGTATCGGATGTGAATTTCTCGACCTCCGCTATCAAGTGCAGAAATGCAGGGTTCCCCTCAATAGGTCAACCGTGTACTACAAGCAGGAAGCGACTACTAGGGTTGCGGAGTACGTGTAGCGTGTACATAGGGTTTCTTTATGTTAGAGAACCCCTCCCCCCCTTGGGACCAGAGACAATATGCATCCCAAAATCCAAGTTACAACAGTCACAATGTTCTCAGAGACTTGTCGTCGCCGGCCGCGCTGGCCCAGCGGTTCTAGGCGCTTCAGTCCGGGGCCGCGCGACTGCTACAGCCACAGGTTCGAATCCCGCCTCGGGAGTGGATGTGTGTGATGTCCTTAGGTTAGTTAGGTTTAAGTAGTTCTAAGTTCTAGGGGACTGCTGACCTCAGATGTTAAGTCCCATAGCGCTCAGAGCCATTTGAACCGTCTGAGAATTGTCGTCCAAGCGGATCGTTTATAGCAAAGGTCAAGACGATATCAGAAAACTGCAGGAGCATCCAAGGTTAGGTTCCAGAGTTAGTATCTCTTACTGAAAATTTTGCTTCCCGGATAATATTAGGAACAGGAAGTTTGTTGAACCGGAAGTGAATGGCAACGAAAACCTAAGTTCAGATTGGAATATTTATCGTAAGGATAGGTTAGTCGCCAATGGTGCCGATGTATTTATTGCAGTACGACAATATCTAGCCACGTTGTCATGGATACCAATTGTGAGTTACTCTGAGTGAAGTAAAGCATCAAAGTAGTTCAAAAATGGTAATCGGATGCTTTTATAGACCGCCGAATACCGTTAGTAATTATCCTGACCATATTGTTGTTATGTTGAAGCAACTTCAACTTGCCAGGCATAGACTGAGAGAGGTTTCATTGGCACAAACAGATGGAAACAAGAAGGTGCGAGATTCGGGCTGTAGGTTGAATGAAGAGAACAGTCTAGTGAAGTTTTGTCAGTTCCTCTCGGGTATGCAGACTTGTGTGAGGTCTTGCGTTGTCACGGTGAAGGAGTAGTTCGTTTGCATTTTTGTGTCGACGTACTCTCTGAACTTGCGCGACATTCTTGCGATGATGACAGACATCTCACCCAACGAGTCATCGTGCTTTCGTTCACAGTCAGTTCTCCATAGGCATTCTGCAAGCGCCTATGAACATATGCCATGCTCTGGATTTCTGTCAAAAGAAACTCAATGACAGCTCCCTGATACAGACGCCATTTTGAAGGCTACGTATAGTACCGCCACCTGTCGGAATTTCATGAAACTATAGGGGCTAAAGCCGGAATATTCCACTATGTCACACAGCAAATTCTGCATTTTGTTTTTTCAACCGAAACTGGCCGAGAAAAAAAAGTGTTCCATTTCTTATTGAACCTTCCTCATAATAGCATTGGATTGTTAAGGCAAGATGCAGAGCGCGAAACTTATCAAAAGATACCACAAAACGTCCACGTAAAAAGATACTGTGGAAGAACAAAGCTGAACACACAACCTTCAGTGCAATACGAATCTGTTTGTATCCACAGGCGAATATTGTTGAAAAGCCTAACTGATCATTAATTGAACGTGAATTGCTGACTCTTTCAAAGAGAATACCACCCAAACTCACACTTCGCATCCCTATTTGGGCTGATGCCATAATCCAGGGGAAAAGCTGTTGTGTATTGTGTATGAAACCTGCCGGTCGGAGTGGCCGAGCGGTTCTAGGCGCTACAGTCTGGAACTGCGAGACCGCTCCGGATACAGGTTCGAATCCTGCCTCGGGCGTGGATGTGTGTGATGTCCTTAGGTTAGTTAGGTATAAGTAGTTCTAAGTTCTAGGGGACTGATGACCTCAGAAGTTAAGTCCCATAATGCTCAGAGCCATTTTTTGTATGAAACCTGGGGCCTCAAAATGATGGAGAGGCTCAGTGGTTCACAGCCCTAACAGGCCACAGCAATCCACCCACCTCACCGCCACCCCACATCGAATCCAACGTTAATGTGTGATTCGGCCCTCAGTGCTCCCATCCCCCTTCCGGGAACGTTTCATACCAGACGAGTATAACCTCAAATATTTGCGTGGAGAGTAATGATGGTGTATGCGTACATGGAGACAGGGTTTGCGCAGCAATCGCCAACATAGTGGGATAACTGAGGCGGAATAAGGGGAACCAGCCCACATTCGCCTTAAAAACCATCCACCGGCACACCGGACCTCGACACTAATCCGCCAGGGGGATTTGTGCTGGGGACTGGCACACCTTCCCGCTCAGGAAGCAGGTCGTTAGACTGTGAATCCACAGGCTGGCCAGCACACCGGACCTTGACACTAATCCGCAGGGCGGATTTGTGCTGGGGATTGGCAAGCCTCTTGGGAAGCAGGTCGTTAGACTGGAAATCTGCAGGCTGGCTGGCACACCAAACCTCAACACTAATCCACTGGGTGGATTTGTGCTGGGGGCCGGCATGCTTTCCCGCTCGGGAAGCAAATCGTTAGACCCTGAATGCACAGGCTGGCCAACACACCAGACCTCGACATTAATCCGCCAGGTGGATTTGTGCTGGAGACTGGCACACCTTCCCACTCGGGAAGGAGCTAGTTAGACTGCGCGGATAGCAGGGCAGGCTGGGGAACAGCCATACTCACTGGTCGGAGACTGCAGGAAGAATTTCTCCAAAAGATCAACCTATGCTGTATAGCTGTATTGCTCCACATGAACTGTAATTATAGTATTGTTATTAAAATTTCTTTACATATGACTGTAGTTTCCTTTTCATTTGGGCACATACACACTCGCGCTTCCGTATCAAGCAGACAGAGAATTCCGCGTCTGGCAATGAAAAAGGAAGAGGCACTGAAAATGAAAAACAAAACATCCTTCTTGCAGCATCGTCATGTGTTCAGTATAACGTTACATGAAAAATTAGTAAGAAACGGGAGAGTAAAACCTCCTAACTTCGAACAGCCAGTGTTAGTCAGGCGGTAGTATCAATAGCCACCAGCCGAGAAGCATAAACATTTCAGCAGCGTTACTTGATGTCCGCCCCGATAGTTGAATGGTCAGCGTGACGGACTGCCGTCCTAAGGATCCCAGGTTCGATTCCCGGCTGGGCCTGGGATTTTCTCCGCTCGTTTCATCCCCATCAGGCGCGCAGGTCGCCCAATGTGGCGTCAAATGCAATAAGACCTGCACCAAGACAGCCGGAACTGCCCCGTAAAGGGCCTCCCGGCCAATGACGTCAAACGATGATTTCCATTTTGCCGTTACTCCGTCAGGAAGACAGTAGTCTCGACACTGTTTAGCGAGGCTGTGAGCTAGCTCAGCAGAAAATTGTTAGAAGAGTAGAGACTGAACTGCCTTCGTTACGTATGAGTCACCAGATAGGAAACAACTTCGCCTAGCAGGGGTTTTACAAGCAGTAGAGACACGGTAACAAATCCGTTAAGGAAATATAGCGGAACTGGAGACTGCTGATGACTCTAGAAGGGCAGAACCGATTCAGTCATTTCCAAGGACGTCGTAGAGCGTAGCCTCTCCTCGACGACATAAATATTCCACCCCCACTAGCCCACAGCAGACGATCGGTAGGATTGATGGCATCCATGTCGTATCGTACGCACTCGGTTCTCTGGTTATCGGATGGTAACTTGTGTGTGAGATTCTTTTAGTGTTTGTCTTACACTTGCTGCTTTACGGTAAGATCAGCGATTCGAAGTCACGGATAGTGAAGTCCAGGGTCCAGTACTAAAGTCAGCACAGCAGCCAGCACTGATGGTTGGTCCAGCGGTCTACCAACAAGACTTCGGTCAAGGGTAGAAGCGGCCCTAAGGCTCCGGTGTCGCACGAGTCTGATGGCCTACCGTACTGGTGGGCAAAGTTCAGCATTCAGTACGACATCACACTCTTGACGTAACCTGATGGGGCAATGCGGGCAGTGATCTTGAGGGGTTGAGTACTCCCTCAAACGGCGTGCGAATCAAACATTCACATCACGGTAACCGCCATTTCCAAACAGAGCTACCAACGGGGCTTGTCTACGTCGCTAGCAGGCAGCAAACTTCCGCTTAAGGATGTAATCGATTTCTACTCCGAGCTGATGCAACGTCCTATTCAGCCTTGAGTCCGCTATTGGATTCAGCAGATCCCTCTCCGGATTACGTAGACACCAGCCATCGCAGAAGACACGTCAATGACTTGTATTCTGAGTAATAAATGGAATAATCTTGAATGCTGTTTTATTGCGTCGAGAGGCGCCACACATTCGCTCGGTCTGCATCCAGACAAACAGCAGAGACCTCCAGCCCGGCAGTGGCCGATCCCTGCAATATGATACTGAGAGCAACAAAATCGTGCCATTAGTAAGTCACAAAATCAAAAAAATATATGAAAGGGGTGCGAAAGGCTTATGCCTTTAAACCGTTCCGACAACCGCCTTAAGAAATTCAGGAAAATCACTCGATGGTCGGACGAGGATTTGAGCACCTGAGTGTGTTAGGACAGCACCACTTTACTTATTAGTTATGTAGACTACGCTGTTCACATTACCTTCTCCAGTCCCGTGTATCTGCACGATACTTACCTGTGAACAGTGTGCAGCTCCCGAAAAGGCCAGAACAATGCATCACTTGTTGTGACGATTAAAGTTTAAGGCGCGCCCTTGGCGATCCGGGCCCGGCGCTCAGAACGCGGGCTATAAGAGCGGCGGCGGTGGCGTTGCACAGTGATTTGTGCGGCGCGCGCGCGGGATGAAGGTGCAGTTGCCGGCTGATGCATGTTTTATGAGGGCTGATTTACAGGGCGACGCCCACGCCGCCATCGCGCCGTGTTCCCGGAAAACACCGCCGCCTCCGGCCTGTGTAACACCGACAAACGCGCCCGCCTCTCGCCGGTTCCCCCCTACAGTACAACGGGAAGTCCAAGGGATCGTTCCAACCAGCATCCGGCACAATACGTGCTCGAAGGGAATTGCATATTTGTAGTACTGTTTTCCAACCTTTCAGTCTTGGCATTGGTCTACAATGATGAGGAATATTATGTACACATCTGGTTGCTTATTGCCCTTCTCAATAAGATCAAATATTTATTGAAGTCACTAACTAGATCTCCAATGATCTTGTGTCGTAAAGTAACAAAAAACTATCAGACCAGATCGCAAAGTCTTTTTAATGATACGGTAACCGGTTTTAGTGGTATATACACTCCTGGAAATTGAAATAAGAACACAGTGAATTCATTGTCCCAGGAAGGGGAAACATTATTGACACATTCCTGGGGTCAGATACATCACATGATCACACTGACAGAACCACAGGCACATAGACACAGGCAACAGAGCATACACAATGTCGGCACTAGTACAGCGTATATCCACCTTTCGGAGCAATGCAGGCTGCTATTCTCCCATGGAGACGATCGTAGAGATGCTGGCCATGCCATTTCCACCGGGCGCCTCAGTTGGACCAGCGTTCGTGCTGGACGTGCAGACCGCGTGAGACGACGCTTCATCCAGTCCCAAACATGCTCAATGGGGGACAGATCCGGAGATCTTGCTGGCCAGGGTAGTTAACTTACACCTTCTAGAGCACGTTGGGTGGCACGGGATACATGCGGACGTGCATTGTCCTGTTGGAACAGCAAGTTCCCTTGCCGGTCTAGGAATGGTAGAACGATGGGTTCGATGACGGTTTGGATGTACCGTGCACTATTCAGTGTCCCCTCGACGATCACCAGTGGTGTACGGCCAGTGTAGGAGATCGCTCCCCACACCATGATGCCGGGTGTTGGCCCTGTGTGCCTCGGTCGTATGCAGTCCTGATTGTGGCGCTCACCTGCACGGCGCCAAACACGCATACGACCATCATTGGCACCAAGGCAGAAGCGACTCTCATCGCTGAAGACGACACGTCTCCATTCGTCCGTCCATTCACGCCTGTCGCGACACCACTGGAGGCGGGCTGCACGATGTTGGGGCGTGAGCGGAAGACGGCCTAACGGTGTGCGGGACCGTAGCCCAGCTTCATGGAGACGGTTGCGAATGGTCCTCGCCGATACCCCAGGAGCAACAGTGTCCCTAATTTGCTGGGAAGTGGCGGTGCGGTCCCCTACGGCACTGCGTAGGATCCTACGGTCTTGGCGTGCATCCGTGCGTCGCTGCGGTCCGGTCCCAGGTCGACGGGCACGTGCACCTTCCGCCGACCACTGGCGACAACATCGATGTACTGTGGAGACCTCACGCCCCACGTGTTGAGCAATTCGGCGGTACGTCCACCCGGCCTCCCGCATGCCCACTATACGCCCTCGCTCAAAGTCTGTCAACTGCACATACGGTTCACGTCCACGCTGTCGCGGCATGCTACCAGTGTTAAAGACTGCGATGGAGCTCCGTATGCCACGGCAAACTGGCTGACACTGACGACGGCGGTGCACAAATGCTGCGCAGCTAGCGCCATTCGACGGCCAACACCGCGGTTCCTGGTGTGTCCGCTGTGCCGTGCGTGTGATCATTGCTTGCACAGCCCTCTCGCAGTGTCCGGAGCAAGTATGGTGGGTCTGACACACCAGTGTCAATGTGTTCCTTTTTCCATTTCCAGGAGTGTACGTTAAGGTGACGGAAGTCATGGGATACCTCTCAATATCGAGTCGGACCTCCTCTTGCGTGGCATAGTTCAGCAACACATCGTAGCATGGACTCAACAAGTCGCTGGAAGTACCTTGCAGAAATACCGAACCATGCTGCCTCTAAGCCGTCAATAACTGCGATAGCGTTGCCGGTGCATGATTTTGTGCATGAACTGAGCTCCCGGTTATGTCCCTAAATGTTCGGTAGGATTTATGTCTTTCGATTTGGGTGGGTAAATCGTTCGCTCAAACTGTCCAGAATATTCTTCAAACCAGTTGAGAACTATTGAGGAAGGGTGACATGGTGCACTGTCATCCATACCATCGTAGTTTGGAAACAAGAAGCCCAGCTAGGCGAATGTAACCATTTCCAGTCAATGAGCGATTCAGTCTGATCAGAGGATCCAGTTCATTCCATGTAAACACAGCTCAAAATATTATGAAGCCAACACCAGCTTGCACAGTGCCTTGTTGACAACTTCGGTCCATGTCTTCGTAGGATCTGTGCCACAATTGAGGCCTAACATTAGCTCATACCATCTGAAATCGGGACTCATCCTAACAGGAGACAGTTTTCCAGTAGTCGAATGTCCAACTGATATGGTCACGAGCCCAGGACAGGCGCTGAAGGTGATGTGTTGTTAGCAAAGGTACTCGCGGAAGTCGTCTGCTGCCGTAGCCCATTAACGCCAAAATTAACTGATACGTTCGTCGTATACCCCACACTGACTCCTGTAGTTTTTTCAGACAGTGTTGCTTGTGTGTTAGCACTGACAACTCTACACAAACGCCGATGTTGTCGGTTGATAAGTGAAGGCCGTCGGCCACTGCCTTGTCCGTCGTGAGACGTAATGCTTGAAATATGGTATTCTCGTCACACTCTTGACGCTGTCTATTTTCGGAATATTGTTTTCTTTATCGATGTCCCATGTGCCAAGCTCCAACTACGAGGGTTGCCCAGAAAGTAATGCACCGCATTTCTTTTTCTTAGCCAAAAACAATGCTACGAAAGCGAAACGTTACGTATGTATTATTTGAAGTCTCCTAAGTGAGTGCACCAATATTCCGTCACTTCCGACAAATAGCATATCTGCAGGACAGTTTCAAGATGGCGTCTGTAGGCGATGTAAGTTAGAAGCAACGTACCGATATTGACTTTCTGCCGGCCGGTGTGGCCGTGCGGTTCTAGGCGCTTCAGTCTGAAACCGCGCGACCGCTACGGTCGCAGGTTCGAATCCTGCCTCGGGCATGGATGTGTGTGATGTCCTTAGGTTAGTTAGGTTTAAGTAGTTCTAAGTTCTAGGGGTCTGATGACCACAGACGTTAAGTCCCATAGTGCTCAGAGCCGTTTGAACCATTGACTTTCTCACTACAGAAAAGGAAACTGTAGGGAATATTTACAAATGCTTATGCAAAGTACAGTTAGTCGCTGGGCACGGAGGATGAGGTCATCAGAAGGCGGTTCGGCGGAGCTCCACAATTTGCAGCGGTCGGGGAGATCATCCACGGTTGTCAATGGTTCAAACGGCTCTGAGCACTATGGGACTTAACTTCAGAGGTCATCAGTCCCCTAGAACTTAGAACTACTTAAACCTAACTAACCTAAGAACATCACACACATCCATGCCCGAGGCAGGACTCGAACCTGCGACCGTAGCACGGTTGCCACACCTGACATGTTGCAGCATGCTGATGTTGTCATTGGCGAGGACTTGTTTGGGCCATTAAAAGATGCCATTCGTGGAAGGCATTTTGAGGACGATGAGGAGGTGATTCACACAGTGAAGCACTGGCCCGCAACGAGGACAAGGATCGGTACCGACAGGTCATACACGCCGTTGTTTCACGCTGGAGGAAGGCCATAGAACGGGATGGCGATAACGTCGAAAAATAGGTTGTGTAGATAAAATACCAGTCTTTCGTGTGTGTAATTCTGATTGTGTTCAATAAAGAATTGTTGAAGGAAAGAAATGCGGTTCATTACTTTCTGGGCAACCCTCGTACCATTCCGCGTTCAGAGTCTGTTAATTCCCGTCGTGTTGCCATAATCACGTCGGAAACCTTTTCACATGAATCACGTGAGTACAAATGACAGCCCCACCACTGCACTGTCGTTTTATACCCTCTGTGCGCGATACTGCTGCCATCTGTTGATGTGCATATGGCTGTCTCATGACTCGTGTCACCTCAGTGTAGACTGCCTTCAGATTACTGGTGCAGGCCAAGAATGCTACGGCTATTCCCATAGAATAGCATTAGATAAGCAACATATTTAAAAAATAAATACAAATACATCGTTTACATGCGCTTTGATGAGGGCTGGATTCGATGCGCGGAGCCGTTGTGAGTGAAGCATTTGCCATAAACTTCTGGCTAGCACAGGGATGCTAATGGGCTATAGAAAGAGCCATCGATCCCCGCGTTATGAGCTGAACACCCAGTAACATTAAGCTACAGCAAATATTATATTTTTGATTGAGAATGTGTGTAAGATTACTACGTGCCCGACCGGTTAGCCGAGCGGTCTAATGCACGGCTTTCCAGAGCGGGAAGGGGCGCCTGGTCCCTGGCACGAATCCGCCCGGTGGACTTGTGTCGAGGTCCGGTGACCCGGCCAGTCTGTGGATGGTTTTTAGGCGGTTTTCCATCTGCCTCGGCGAATGCGGGCTGGTTCCCCTTATTCCGCCTGAGCTACACTATGTCGGCGATTGCTGCGCAAACAAGTTCTCCACGTACGCGTGCACCACCATTACTCTACCACTCAGACATAGGAGTTACACTGGTCTGGTGTGAGACGTTCCCTCGCGGGTCGACCGGGGGCCGAACAGCACAATAAGCGTAGCGGGGAGAGGGGGTGTGAAGTAGACTGCGGTACGGTAGTCGTCGTGGGGTTGTGGACCACTGCGGCTGCGGCGGGGCAGAGCCTCTCCGTCGTTTCTAGGTCCCCGGTTAACATGCAACATACAAGATTACTACGTTAGTTACAAAAAATTAAATACATTTATAATAACTGAAAAAAGCATTAAATGTTAGAGATGACAGTAAGTTGAGGATAAAACACGGTGAGTTACCTTCTGTGTGCGATAGATGAAACTTTTCTATCATGCATATCTTGCCAAAAATTGTGGGATAGGCAAGGCAGACATCGAAGCAAAGAAATACAAATAACTATTGACTTAACGACCTTCTTGACTGACCTTAGTTCTAGTTCGTTTCAAGGCTTTGACAAAATATGTACGATCAAGCAATTTCGTCTGTTGCGAACTTATGGCGACTCAACGTGTATTAGCCTCCACTTACTGGCTTCTCTAATATTTAACGCCTTTTCTTCAAATATTTTAAATGTTTTTGTCTTTTTTAACTAACGTTGTGTTATTAAACATGTATTACATGAAGTTTTAATAGATATACATGTCCTCTTTGGTGTGTCTTAAAGTTATTGGCTATTCAACTGACCACATGTGGATCGATGGGCGGAGCTCTCTCTTCATAACCCGCCAGCGTCCCCATGCTAGCACGCGGTTGACGACAGGTGCTTCTTGCACTCGCAACGGCCCCGCACATCGACTGCACGCATCACCAATCACGTTGTATTTTTATTTATTTTGCAGCTATGTCCCGTATCTACACTACGATGACAAAAGTCAAGAGATATTTAGGCTGAGGGGACAAAAATCAAGAGATACCTTCTAATATCGTGCCAGACCACCTTTTTCACGACGTAGTGCAGCAACTCGACTTGGCATGAACTGAAAAAGTCGTTGTAAGTCCCTTGAGATACTGAACTATGCTGCCTCTATACTCGTGCATAATTGAGAAAGTGTCTCCGGTGCAGGACTTTTTGCACAAACTGACCTTTCAATTATATCCCATAAATGTTCAGTGGGCGATCTTGGAGGCCACACCATTCGTTCTAACTGTCCAGAATGTTCTTCAAACTATTCGCAAACACTTTTAGCCCGGTGACACAGTGCGTCGTTGTTTGGGGGACATTAAGTCCATGAAAGGCTGCACCGGCTGCGGTGGCCGTGCGGTTGTAGGCGCTGCAGTCCGGAACCGCGGTACTGCTACGGTCACAGGTTCGAATTCTGCCTCGGGCATGGGTGTGTGTAATGTCCTTAGGTTAGTTAGTTTTAAGTAGTTCTAAGTTCTAGGGGACTGATGACCTAAGATGTTAAGTCCCATAGTGCTCAGAGCCATTTGAACCATTTGAAAGGCTGCAAATGGTCTTGCAGTCAATGATCGTTTCACTAGGACCAGTGGACACAGTCCATTCCATGCGAACACAGCCCGACCACTACGGAATCGTCAACAGCTTGCACAGTGCCTTGTTGTCAACTTGGTTCAAATGGCTCTGAGCACTATGGGACTTAACATCTGAGGTCATCAGTCCTCTAGAACTTAGAACTACTACCTTAAGACATCACACACATCCATGCCCGAGGCAGGATTCGAACCTGCGACCGTAGCGGTCGCGCGGTTCAAGACTGTAGCGCCTAGAACCGCTCGGCCACACCGGCCGGCTGACAACTTGGGTCCATGCCTTCGTGGGGTCTGCTGCACACTCGGACCCTACCATCAGTTCTTAGCAAAGAAATCGGGACAGATGTGACCAGGCCGCAGTTTAGTCGTCTAGGGTTTATCACGAGCCCAGGGGAGTCGCTGCAGGAAACACCGTGCTATTAGCAAAGGCACTCGCGTAAGTCTACTGCTGCCATAGCCCATTAACACCAAATTTCTCAGTACTGTCGTAATGGATATCGTAATGGATACGTCCATTATACGAGGGCTATCGACAAAGTACATTACGTTTTCGTTTGTGTCCGTTAGGGGCGGGGCTAGCGCAGCCATCTTGATGTCATAGCATTCCGCCGCTCAGTCGGCATCCTGCCGTGCTAGTTAGAGGTTCGTGCTGTACTCCGTTGAGTTACTGTGACAGTTTGAAATATCAGCGCTAATTGAAAATGCCGCGAAGTGTGAAGTGCGTGCCGTAATAAGGTTTCTGAGTGCAAAAAACTGTACACCGATAGAAATCTATCGGCGACTTTGTGAAGTGTATGGCTACAACATAATCACTGAAGGCGGAGTGCGTCAATGGGTCATAAAATTTAAAAATGGCCGAACTAACGTTCACGACGAAGAGCGAAGTGGAAGACCCAGCATAGCGACTGCCGAACTTGCCGAAAAAGTCGATGCCGCGGTCCGTGAAAACCGTAATTTCGCAATAACGGAACTCTGTATGAGTTTTCCACAAATTTCACGAAGTTTGTTGCACGAAATCATTACCGAAAAGCTTGGTTACCACAAGTTTTGTGCAAGATGGATACCAAAAATCTTGACAGAGATTCACAAAAATCAGCGAATGGCTCCAGCGTTAACGTTTTTGGACGCTTACGAGAAAGATGGCGACTCATTACTCGATCGCATCGTTACTGGTGACGAAACATGGTTTAAGCATGTGAACTGCGAGACAAAATTGCAGTCAATGCATTGGGGGCACACAAATTCCCCCCAAAAACCCAAGAAATGCATGCAGACAATGTCGGCAGGGAAGGTGATGGCGACTGTCTTTTGCGACAGAAAAGGTGTGATTTTTGTGGATTTCCTGGAAAGAGGTACTACAATAAACTCTCAAAGGTATTGCCAAACTCTGCACAACCTCAGAAGAACAATACAAAACAAGCGCAGGGGAAAGCTGGGCTCAAAGATCTTGCTGATTCGCGACAACGCCCGGGCCCACACGGCAAATGCCACTCGTGAAGTTCTCGAATCTTTTAAGTGGGAGTTGTTTCCTCATCCGCCGTACAGTCCCGACCTGGCACCGAGCGACTTCCACTTATTCCCAGCAATGGTTCGCTATGCAGCGTTTTGATGACGACGCACAGCTTCAAGAAGAGGTAACCAAGTGGTTGAAGGCGCAGGAGGCCGATTTTTACGACGATGGAATTTCCAAGCTCGTCCATCGCTACGATAAGTGCCTTAATTTAAATGACAACTATGTAGAAAAGTAGTATTTAAGTGTGGCTTTCATCTGTATATAACAAAAAAAAGTTTCCAATACATTATTTATTTTTAATTCCAAAACGTAATTTAATTTGTGGATAGCCCTCGTACTTCCCGCATAGGTTTCAGCGGTTTTTTCAGCATTGTTGGTTGTCTGTTAGTACTGACAACTCTACACAAACGCTGTTACTTTCAGACGTTAAGCGGAGGCCGTCGGCCACTGCGTTGTCCATGGTGAGAAGTAATGTCTGAAATTTCGTATTCTCGGCACACTCTTGACACTGTGGGTCTCGGAATATTGAATTGATAAGACATCACTGGTCTTAAGATGGCGTAAGTATGTCAGAAACTACATACCATACGATAAAAATAAAGTTTTGGGACCTCGACGATTTGTTATATCAAGAATATAAGCACGCAGCCGAGGAAAGCAGAATGAATAATCTCTGAAACACTTGTAGCCAGACTAAGCCATCGTTTTCAGCATTAGCGCCGACAGATCCTCCCCTTCACAGCCACATAGAGACATGGCGATGATTACAGAGCGTATCAAAAAGAATGACCTGATTTAAAACCCTCATGGGAACATATTAAAAACGGGGAGAAATTGCAAAATACAAAATTTTAATGTTGTAGTTATGTTAGTACAAATCCGCTGTATTCCACCAGGAGCAGCACGGACGACGTTTGGACGATAGGTAAATTCTTCATAAACTTTATGAAACACATCTACACTGACTGCAGCCCTTATTCTGTTCTTCAGTTCATTTATTTCACGAGGTAAAGGCGAGATGAAAAAACTTTCCTTCACATATCCCCACAAGAAAAAAATCGCATGGGATCACGTCTGAAGATAATGAAGGCCAGGAATGCAGGGCCAGTGTCTCGGGATCCTGTGCATCCTACGGAATGTTGAGGCAGCTTGTCACTGAGGAATCATCGGAAAATTTTGTGCGAGTGTCATCTAGCACCACCAAAAAACTTAACATCTGTCGTCAGTCCCCTAGAACTTAGAACTACTTAAACCTAACTAACCTAAGGACATCACACACATCCATGCCCGAAGCAGGATTCGAGCCTGCGACCGTAGCGGTCGCGCGGTTCCGGGCTGAAGCACCTAGAACCGCTCGGCCACCGCGGCCGGCGAACACCATGCTGTTGCAATGTTAAGTCATTAGAGTTCTCGTCAGGTTGTGGGAAGGCTGCAGCATGCGAAGGTAGCTCATTACAGTCACTATGCTTTCCTCAAAAAGGAAGTGGCACAAAAAAAAGTTTATCTTAAGCTAGTCTCTTTCATGCTTAACACTAGCATGAGGCTCCCAAGTCCTCAGATGTGTGCGTTTCTGTCGGTTTACTTTACCGCTAACATGAAGCATAGCTTCGTCACCGAAAACTAATCATCTTCCAGCAGAACACTGCTGAGATTAACACGTTTCCTTATACCACCAACCTAAAGAGCTTACAGTAATTGTAGTTCGCATTTATTATAGGCCACCTTCTGTCAGCAATCCGAAGATCTTGCACTAATTGCAGTATGTATGGTCTAAGGACAATGTCGTCTTGAAATTCACCCGACAGTCATTTGAAGGGCTGCAAATTCGTTGCTTGGGTGGTGATAGACTTTCTCGGATTCCGCACAAATTTTTTCCGGATTCGTCCCACTGTTTCTTAAAAAGAGCATTGTCTACTCTTACCTTTTCATAAACATCCGTTCTCTCCAAAGTGATTACACCAACGACGATTTTTCCCGGCAACGTCGGACCAATCACAAAATGCTAATGAAACTGGCGCTGAACTGTAATCACTGGATCATTATTGCTAAGATGTGGAACACAATACAGCTATTGTTGAATGGACGCCGTGCCATCTTGCTTCAAACTAATTGGTAGGCGTATGGACTGTAATCTAGCGCCAATTCTGATAACACTCCATACCACGCCCATTCAGTCAACACACTTTTCCTGTTTCGTAATTATTACTCTCTGAAATCAAATCATTCTTTTTTTATGTATCCAGTGTACGTTCGGACTTAATTCTCCACTACCATTTTACTCGTAGGCTGTATCTTAGAAGATAGTAACAGTAACTTGGATCCTTTAGATATCTTTAGACAAATACCGCCCGTAGTTCCAAAGTAGTTGTCAGTTCTCTGGTTCTATTTTGGACGCAAAATCGCTGGGCAAAGAAGTCATTGTGACTCATTGAATTACGTTTGGCGCCAGTGCTATGGCAGACTCGTGAACCGTTATGAACTTAATTTGAGGTGCTGCAAATGTCGCGATGCAAAGGGTACCACATTTGTCATAAAAGTTCGTAAATTACTCAACTAATAGTATTTTTCAGTACACGTTTTTCGTTCATTCCATGCAAGTATCAATTCGTTACGTAATCGTCCAGACACGAGTTAACAGTAATCTGAATCCATTTTAGCAGACTAACAGTTTCTTTCACGGGATAAAATTTTATTGATTATGAAATACAGTTTCTTGAAGTTTATTTAGAATAGGAAGTGTTTAATTAGTAATTGCATGCCATAATTTATCTGTTTAACATAAAGGTGTTTTGATTTTTGTATGCATGTAAAAAATGTGAATTTGTGTGCTGCTTTTGCTCTTAGACGCGTTACCACTTACAGTACTAAAAGTGTATGTGTACAGTTCGCTGACCTGTGCGGTGAATTTCATTTTGTGATTTTGTGGTGAATAGAGACAAATCCAGTTTCATTTAGACTTTACGTGAGAAAGACACATCACGTTATTGCAAAAAGTCGTTTAGCCCATCAGGGAAAATTGAAACCTGCGTACTCAGCTTGAAACACTTTACACGCTAGCGCGTGATTGAGCTTTCCATTAAATCGCGTATAATAATTGCAAACGTGCTTGGACTTAATGCACGAAGTTTGAAATTACTTTTCGAGGCAAATACTGATTTTTGATAAAAACGAACCGAAAATTTACTCAAAATATCGTGGTTCCGTTTTAATTAGGACATATATCACCTTGCTGATCACGTTTCTTAGCAACACTAATGCAAATCAATTGATTCATTAGAACGATTAGCGACGTAATAAGTCCCATTACACATACAAACTGTTACACGGAATTTGCTGATCAAACGAGAGGAATGTCAATAAACCAGCGGTTTCAAAAGTTAAATTACCAACTATTGTGTAACTTCATTGATATTGCATTTCACTGACGAACACTATTCTTATTGTTAATTGCAAGTGGATTTTGAATACTCACTAACACTGCCAAGCAGCAGTTCACATCACAACCAGTAATAAATGCCAATATAACTGAACGGGCATTACTTCATTAAAATAGAGCAATCAGATTCCAGTTCTAGGATAAACTGTACCAGGTGGAATTATTAAAATCTTGTGGAAGTGTAATAAGTTTATCTGAACACTTGTATCATACATCATTATTTCACATTAACTCGACAGATTATTAGTCGGAAACGAATTCACCCACAACAGATAGTCCCACGCCACTACTAAATTTTTATCGTGACTCTTCACGAGAGATCTCAAGAAGCCGTGATCAAGAATCAAGAAAAGAATAGTCATCGGTATACAAGCACAGTGTCAAAGGAGCCACCCGAGTGAGTGGACGCTCATGCGAAGATACATGCATTGCGTGAGAATTCTGTAATAACTTGAATTGTCTTCTGCGGATGCCTTAAGATGTTGCATGTATGCGGAATCATGTAGGATATTTATTTATCATCATTCATAAATGAGTAATGGGCTGATTTCGCGTGTTTTTTGATTGCGGATATTGGGGGGGGGGGGGGGGGGGGAGGCATGCAGGAAAGTTCTTAATTGTACATCTTGACTATTACTATTTAAATTAGTGTAATTTGTGCATGACTTACATTGTTTTGACATTGATCGAATATTCTCGAAGGCTTATTGTGTCAGATTAAGATATTCTCTTTCTTATGGATCGCTTATGCTTCCAGTAAGTGATACAGGAGCGTTTTCCATAATGTATACATCATTTCTATGAATATTTTGTGGGAGTAAGTGGTAAATTGCAGTTGTGTTTTCTTGTATGGTGAACCACATGTTGGAACTGCTGTCAGATGTGGACTTTGCTTGGTATTCTTCATTAAACTGCCGGTTAATTGATCGATTTAGGGGTATTTGTATGTATGAGAATTCATTTGATGGATGCCCTACGGGAGTCCGACTACTGTGTTCAGCTCTAAAATTATTTGCATTCGCTTTTACTGACGGGCTATCTTTTCAAATGTTCAACCAGTGAAGCTATTTTGTGTGTAGAAGTCTCCTACCTTCATTTGTCTACGCATTGCCACAGTGAGTTGTTTCTCCAAACGACATTGTATAACTAAGGGCCTCCTGAGGTCTTCATATTTCAATTTTTCCTCATTCGTGTAAAGAGCGTACCTCTATTCTTTCCCTGTATGAGATATTTTATATCACTGGAACTGAGAAACACACTTCGTATGGTGCGAGCGCAGTTTAAGAACTTTTATTGTTCCCAAATGACTGGTTTCAACAGTCTTATTCCACCGTAATATGATATAAGAGTGGAACATGAATACAATGGGGAGGGGGGGGGGGGAGAAGACTGCAAATTAATTTCATCTATTGCATTAAATACAAAATTTCGCTTATCTTATGAAACTTGTTATAAAAGTGCCATGTTCCATTACAAGAAGGCAAAGCACAAAAGCCACTCCACAACATATACATATCTTGATAAGAAACACACAGTTGATAAAATGCACACAATTGACAACATCCTTCTATCTCCATGCATATCGACGTTGGACATGAGAAGGATGTTATCAGCTGTGTGGATTTTATCATCTCTGCGTTTTTTTATCAGGGTAAGTATATGTGTGGATGCCTTTTGGGCTTCGATTTTATGTAATGTAATAAGCACTTTATAAGCAGTTCCGTAAGATATGTGAAATTTTGTATTTTGTGTAATGGGTGAAATTAATTGTAGCCTTTCCTCCCTCACCCTCATTGTCTTCATGTTGCCCCCTTAGATCAGATGACGGCAGCATTAGACTGTTGTAACCAGTCATCTTGGAACAATAAAAGTTTCTATTCTTCAATCGTCGCGTATGAAGTGCGTTCTTCAATTCCAACCATACGGATCGCCCCAGAGCACAACATGTGTACGAGGGTCGTTCAATAAGTAATGCCCATATTTTTTTCTCAGAACATATTTATTGTTAAGAGTAGGTGACAATATACATAAACATGTCTAGTCCATGTCCTATTTTTCTACGTAGTCTCCATCACGTTCTGTGGACCGAGCGAGGTGGCGCAGTGGTTAGACACTGGACTCGCATTCGGGAGGACGACGGTTCAATCCCGCGTCCGGCCATCCTGATTTAGGTTTTCCGTGATTTCCCTAAATCACTCCAGGCAAATGCCGGGATGGTTCCTCTGAAAGGGCACGGCCGACTTCCTTCCCCATCCTTCCCTAATCCGACGAGACCGATGACCACGCTGTCTGGTCTCCTTCCCCAAAAACAACCAACCAACCAACGTTCTGTGGTCGTACACCAACGTAGTGGAAGAGCGTGCAATCCCTGCTGGTAAAAGCTCTTGTCCTGTAAGCGTAGCTCTGTTTTCACTGCATGATTGACACTCTCATCATGTCCAGATTGTAGAGCCAATTGTCGAGTCGTGATGGGCCGGTCGGCATGAATAATGGCATTCGCACTGGAGCAGGGGTTGTGACAGGACGTCCCGAGCGTGGCTGATCATGGAGCTCTGCTTCTGCATTTCCTGAGACTGTAACTTTCTATACCCATTGCCCAGTTGTACTCCTATCAACTGCGGCATCGCCATACACTGCACACAAACAACTGTGGATGTTCACCACGGTTTCTTTTTCAACACACAAGAATTCAATAACAGCTAGCTGCTTGTGAAGTGAGTCGTATGAAGACACCATTTTGACGCTGTACTACGGCTATGCTATCTCCCAGGACGGTTCGAAACTACACTGTGGCACAGAACGAACAACAAATGTGAAGCACCAACATGGACGATTGTCTATATATATTAATGTTTTTTAAAAAAATATGTGGGGCATTACATGTTGAACGACCCTCATACTTTACAGAACATTATATAAGAGATTAAAAATTTTGATGCATTTCTTTTTTTGCTAAAGTCAATCTCAATGCGCAATAATGAATGTAATTTTTTTCTTCTCGTATTGTCATTATGTGTACCATTGTTCCTTTTGAACTGGCGGAAGATTGTTCACATATATGATAAACAACAGGAGGCCTAAAATTGAGTATTGTGGAACATCTTAAGTAATTTTTTTCTCTCCAAGCGGAAGAGTCTGCCCTGCTTACATCGGTTGAACTATTAAGAACCATTTTCTGACGTCTTTTGATTCGATGTAACATTATCCATTGACTGTCCACACATTCAGTTCCTCAAAACTTCAGTCTATCTAACGAACAAGAGAGAACTTTTTCCAATTCATGGCGGGACGGTACAGCAACTAGCGATAAATGTGTTGATAAGATAAACAGGTAAGAAATGCCGTTGCAGATGTTCTAGCAGGGCAAATAATACATTTGCATGGACAGCAGCCTATTCGTTTATCATTCCATTAGAAGAAGCAAGGCAGTTAATGGAAGAGGCCTTACCCACACCATTTGATACAACTGAAATTCCACCCACCTCTCCTTCTGAAATTAGGAAGATAATAAACTCTCTCAAGAATAAAAGCTCACATGGAATTGATGGCATTTCTAGCAGGATAATAAAAGCTTGTTCCCAAGAAATAAGTGGGATTCTTAGCCACACATCTAATGGCTCTCTGAAGCAGGGTATTTTCCCGGATAGACTGAAGGACGCCATTGTTAAACTACTGCATAAAAAAGGGGATACGTCTGATGTCAAAAATTGCAGCCCAATCTCTCTTCTGACTGCCTTATCCAAAATACTTGAAAAAGTAATGTACTGTAGAGTAGCTTCACACCTTTGTAAAAATAAAGTTTTAACAAAATGTCAGTTTGGTTTCCAGAAGTGGTTTTTAACGGAAAATCCTATATATGCTTTCACTAATGAAATATTAAATGCTCAGAGTAACCGGAAGTCACCTGTTGGGATTTTTTGTGATCTGTCAAAGGCTTTTGATTGTGTAAATAATGGAATACTTCTAGATAAGCTCAAGTACTGTGGTATGAATGGGACAGCGCTCAAATGGTTTAAATCATACCTAACTGGAAGAGTGCAGAAAGTTGAAATAAGCAGTTCACATAATATGCAAAAAACTGGTGATTTCTCAAACTGGGGAAAAATTAAGAATGGGTTGCCGCAAGGTCCGGTCATGGGTCCTCTACTGTTATTAATATATATTAATGATTTGCCATTCTATATTCGCGAAGATGCAAAGCTGGTACTTTTTGCCGATGATACAAGCATAGCTATCACACCCAACAGACAAGAATTAACTGGTGAAATTGTAAACGATGTTTTTCAGAAAATCATTAATTGATTCTCTGCAAATGGGCTCTCATTAAACTTTGACAAAACACAGTATATACAGTTCAGCACAGTAAATGGAATGACACCATTAATAAATATAGACTTTGATCAGAAATCGGTAGCTAAGATAGAATATTCAAAATTTCTAGGTGTATGCATTGATGAGGGGTTGAACTGGAAAAAACACAGTGAGGATCTGCTGAAACGTTTGAGTTCAGGTACTTATGCTATTAGGGTCATTGCAAATTTTGGCGATATACATCTCAGAAAATTAGCTTACAACGCCTATTTTCATTCTCTGCTTTCGTATGGCATCATATTCTGGGGTAACTCATCATTCAGTAAAAGAGTGTTCATTGCACAAAAGCGTGTGATCAGAATAATTGCTGGAGCTCATCCAAGATGATCCTGCAGACACTTATTTAAAGAGCTAGAGATCTTCACTGTAGCCTCACAATATATATATTCACTCATGAAATTTGTTATTAACAATCCGAACGAATTCAAAAGTAATAGCAGTGTACATGGCTACAACACTAAGAGAAAGGATGATCTTCACTACTCAAGGTTAAATCTAACTTTGGCTCAGAAGGGGGTAAATTATGCTGCCACAAAAGTCTTTGGTCACTTACCTAATACCATCAAAAGTCTGACAGATAGCCATATAGCATTTAAAAGGAAATTAAAAGAATTTCTTAATGGCAACTCCTTCTACTCATTAGATGAGTGTTTGGATATAGGAAGTGGATAATTTCCCCAACCCCCCCCCCCAAAAAAAAGAAATTAAGTGTCATGTAATATTTTGTGTAATGTAATATCTTGTATAGACACCTTTTATTAACCTGACACGTTGCACATCATTACGAAGTGTCGTATTCATGATCTATGGAACAAGTACTAATCTAATCTAATCTAACACCTGTTGTGTCAGCCAATGTGAAGATGCGTTAACAACGGGAAACGCGTTAGTCACAAAAACAAGAGAGAAGAGATGAAAGGAGTGAAAGGTACAGAAGGCGAGAAGAGAGAAGGGAAATTGTTTCAGCACCATAGAAGTAGCGTCTGTGAAAGTTGCATTCTCATATGCAGGGTGATGAAAAATTCGCGCACTCGGACATCGCAGCGCGATTACTCACATACTAGCAATACAAAAATGCCTGTCACAAAGTTTCGTCCTCCATATATTTCCGGCGTTAAAGATGGGCAGTCAGCCTGGCAACACTGTAGTCACGAATATGGTAACTACACTGTTTCCCTGACGGTAATGGACGTGACGTTTCCACATTTCCATCGATAGTAATAATAGTAGTAAAGCACACAGATACTTATTGAATAGCATGCGCTTATGAGATTCAGTGTTGAAAGGCATAGTTAGTGTTTCTATGACAATAAAACACGCAAATGGTAACCGAGTGAGGAAATTATTTGTAAGGCACGTTGCTAGCCCTACTGGTGACGTAAGGGCCCAACGAAGTGTAAAGAACCTGAACGTGGCCAGAATAATAGTAGGTACTAATAGATTAAACCATTGGGGGAGGGTAAACAGAAAACAGGTTTGAAATCTTGTAGTTGCAGTGGTGAAAAACATTTCACGTTCACGACGTGCTACAGGCTTCTTTGAAAGCTGTGTTCGTAACACGTAAGTAGCCCGCCCGATTAGCCGAGCAGTCTAACACACGGCTTTCCATAGTGTGAAGGAGCGCCTGGTCCCTGGCACGAATCCGTCCGGCGGACTTGCGTCGAGGTCCGGTGAGCCGGCCAGTCTGTGGATGGTTTTTATGCGGTTTTCCATCTGCCTCAGCGAATGCGGGCTGATTCCCCTTATTCCGCCTCAGCTACACTATGTCGGCGATCGCTGTGCAAAGAAGTTCTTCACGTATGCGTGTACCACCATTAGTCTACTACGTAGGGGTTACACTCGTCTGTTGTGAGACATTCCCTGTGGGGAGAGGGGGGGGTCCACCGGCGGCCGAACCGCACAACCGCACAATAACCCTGGGTTCAGTGTGGTGCGGCGGAGGGGTGAAGTGGACTGCGGTAGTCGTCATGGGGTTGTGGACCACTGCGGCTGCGGCGGGGACGGAGCCTCTCCGTCGCTTTTAGGTCCCCGGTTCACATACAATACAACACGTAAGTGAAATGTTTTATAGAAGACCCACTTTAAATGCTATATGATGATTAAACGCCTGATACCGTACCACGCAGACTGTATTTAGCCAATAAAAATGAATTCGTCTCGACCCAGAATCGGGGCCTCGACCTCCTGCATGCAAATCCAAAACGCTATCCACTGCACCAACTACACAGCGCTACTCGCGTATGTTCACAGTGGTAGTTACCGTGCATGTGGTCAAAGTGGTGACAGATTACCAATCTTGAACGTCTATTTACTGCCGGAAATATGCGCAGGAGAGACATTTTACTGTTGCTAATATGTGAGGAACCGTGTTTGAAGTCTCAGTGCGCGAAGTTTTCTTCACCATGCACAATGAGGTACTTTGAGAGAATAAGCTCTCTCTGAAATAAAGAGGTAAAAATGGCTCTGAGGGCTATGGGACTTAAATTCTGAGGTCATCAGTCCCCTAGAACTTAGAACTACTTAAACCTAACTAACCTAAGGACACACATCCATGCCCGAGGCAGGATTCGAACCTGCGACCGTAGCGGTTGTGCGGTTCCAGACTGTAGCGTCTAGAACCGCTCGGCCACTCCGGCCGGCAAAGAGGTAAAGATCTTGGACAAGTCCATTTCCTCTTTTACTCTACTGCACTAATTCTCGGTTTTGATTTTGTGGCAAGTCGTAAGGAGTGAATACGTTCGTTCCTATGTGAAACTGTGAAAAGGTTGCCAAATTCAGACGGCACCACCGGAAACAGATGATGCGCTCAGGCTAGAGGCCTCTGGAGCAGCATTAAATGGTGGGAAACAGGAGGCTGGCAGCAGTTTTTGACAATGGCCGGGCAGATGGCGGCGCTCCGCGTGACACGAGTCGCTGCCGGCTGTCACGCAGCACGTGCAGGGACGGTTGCGCCGTCCTGCTCCGCCCGGCGCCGAGCGGGAGGAAGAGGCCGCCCATTAGCGGACATGAATATGCATCGCACGCTGCGGCCGCTCTAATTAGCGACGCGTCTGGTCGCCAATCGCTGCCGCCTCGGTCCCCGTTCGATCCCAGGCGGAGCCCTCGACCGCGAGGACCATTAGTTGCGGCTCACGTGGCCAGCTGGCTGTCCGTGGAAGTCCGTCACAGGGCCCACCCTTTCCATTATTCACGCGTCCTTTGTAGAACTTGTATATCAGGAGCCTCAGGCCTCTTCCCAGGACGACACACTATGACACGTAACGCTACCGTTTTGTTTTGCTGTCAGCACGAGAGGTACACTGAAGAAACTGCTGCACCTGACTAATATCGCGTAGGGCCCCCGCGAGCACGCAGAAGTGACGCAACACGACGTGGCATGGACTCGACTAATGTCTGAACTACTGCTGGAGGGAACTGACACCATGAATCCGGCAGGGCTGTCCCTAAATCCGTAAGAGTACGAGGGGGTGGAGATCTCTTCTGAACAGCACGTTGTAAGACATCCCAGATATGCTCAATAATGTTCAGGTCTGGGGAGTTTTGTGGCCAGCGGAAGTGTTTAAACTAAGAAGAGTGTTCCTGGAGTTTCTCTGTAGCAATTCTGGACGTGTGAGGTGTCGCTTTGTCCTGCTGGAATTGCCCAAGTCCGTCGGAATGCACAATGGACATGAATGGATGCAGGTGATCAGACAGAATGCTTGCGTACGTGTCACCTGTCAGAGTCATATCTAGACGCATCAGGGGTCAATATCACTTCAACTGCACACAACCCACACCATTACAAAGCCTCCACCAGCTTGAACAGTCCCCTGCTGACAAGCAGGGTCCATGGAGTCATGAGTTGTCTGCACAGTCGTACACGTCCATCCACTCAGTAAAACTTGAAACGCGACTCGTCCGAACAGGTTAAGCATCCCCTTAGAAAAATTATCAATGACTGTGATAGTAAAGTTCTACGTTATTTGATACAAAGACAGCTGAGTAAAACTGAACGTACTCAGACAGTTTTCTCTTTACTTATTCTGATCAACAGTAAACTGACACACAATATATTTTTTTTTTTTTTTAGCGCAACGCAATCTGACTTTCAATAATCCCTACAAAAGAATGGCCCTGATTAACAATAACCTATACCTTTCATGAATCACTTACCTCACAAAAATCTTCGTTACTCAAACTACTGCAAAACAGCGTGCGCCAATACTGCCAGCTAAATAAAAGATTCTAACTACTGAAGGCACTAACTTCTGATAGGCATAGTTAGCAAATGAAAGATTTTGATGGAGAACAAACAATGTATTTACCTTAATAGTGTTCAAAAGTCATTATATATATATATATATGTATGTAATCAGTTCATGACATCCAGTGTTACAAATTTCCTTTTTCTGACGGGCACACGTCCAGATCGTCCGCTCTCATAACTCTGCCATCTCTCTCTCCCCCCACATCCACCACTGCTGGCGGCTCACCTCCAACTGCGCAACGCTACGCGCTGTTCACATCCGACTGCCCAACACTACAATAGTGAATATTCCAACAATGCCAACCAGCCACAGACTACTGCACACAGCACAGTCAGTGACATTCATACAGAGCGCTAAGGGGATGTTTCACAGCTAACATGTTTCCAGTCATCAACAGTCCAATATCGGTGTTGACGGTCCCACGAGAGGCGTAGAGCTTTGTGTCGTGCAGTCGTGAAGAGTGGGCCTTCGGCTCCTAAAGCCCATATCGATGACGGTTCGTTGGAAGATTCGCACGCTGACACTTGTTGATGACCCAGCATTGAAATTTGCAGAAATTTGCGGAAGCGCTGCACTTCTGTCAGTCGTCGTTGGTCCCTTTCTTGTAAGATCTTTTTCCGGCCACAGCGATGTCGGAGATTTGATGTTTTACCGGACTCCTCATATTCACGGTACACTCGTGAAACGGTCGTACGGGAAAATCGCCACTTCATCGCTACCTCGGAGATGCTGTGTTCCAACACTCGTGCGCTGACTATGAAACCACGTTCAAACTCACTTAAATCTTGATAACCTACCATTGTAGCAACAGTAACCGATCTAACAACTGCGCCAGACACTTGTCGCCTTATGTAGGCGTTGCCGACCGCAGCGCCTTATTCTGCCTGTTTACATAGCTCCGTATTTGAATATGCATGCCTATACCAGTTTCTTTGGCGCTTCCGTGTATTTACTACTGCCTGTCACGGTAAGCGCCAAATGGAGTACGATAGCTCTAACGGAATGAATATATATACGCTACTCGACCTACAAAAATGGTTCAAATGGCTTTCACAACTATGGGACTTGACATCTGGGGTCATCTGTCCCCTAGACTTAAAACTACTTAAAGCTTCATCCATTCCCGAGGCAGAATTAGAATCTGCGACCGTAGCAGCAGCGCGGTTCCGGACTGAAGCGCCTAGAACCGCTCGGTCACAACCACCGGCTACTCGATCTACAGCGTACCGTTATCATAACACTTTGTGGAAATGCCGAAAGTGCCTTTACCACCCCTTTACTTCAGAATGACTATCATAGATCATTCAACAAAATCCACTATACGTAAAATAAGCGCCATATGAAGAATTATAGTTATTCTCATGACATCACATTCGTTGTCTTTTCCATCTCATAATCAAACTGTACCTTCAAACCTGACGTAGAGCTCGGGCTACGTACGCTACGTATCAACCAGTTACCTCACCTAAGGTGTTATCTTCGTTGGCTTCACCATTTGATAACCAAGCTATGATCTTACAATCTAAGACTTTAACTAAACTACTAACCAGTGAGACACAACTAAGATAACGTATTCGTTGGCTTCTTTGGAGCTTGGCATCTTTGGAACTGCTGCTCGGTAGTGTCCCAGATGTTTCCCATCCTGTCTAGATATGCGAATTTGGTGTCCATGACATCAACGTGAGTTTACTAACATACTCCTCAAAACACTGCAGCATGATTGTGGCCTTGCGACACGGACACTGAGCGCGTTCAAAATACCATCACTATCGGGGAATCGGGAAATCAAGCGTGAAGGGACGCAGGTTGTCTGCAGTAAGATTCACGCCATCCACAGCTGTCATCGTGCCTTCGATTACTACCACAGTTCGCATGCAAGCCCAGATGAGTGTTTCCCATAGCATAATACTACCGCCAGCGGCCTGCATGAAGCTGGGAATAATTATGGAAACACATATTTGTCCTCTGCTGTGGAGACCTATGTTCATCAATGTCTGCTCAATGGTGTTCTCCAAAACACTTGTGTCCGTTAATACAACCAAAATATCTCATTGATTCTGGCTACAGGTACGTCGTTTTCCACAGAAATTAATCAAGTCTTCATGGTATAAGTGGTGACTATCTCGTGACTAGTGACACTTTATTCCCGTCTGGAACACCAACCTGAATTTCCTGCTTTTCTGGAGCTATAGCCTTGACCATTAGCGTACCTGAGCAAACCTCCAGGCCACTGGAACGTGAAAAAGGTGTAGCATAAAGGAGAACTATTGTGTGTGCCCACTGTCAACTGCCTAGATTGAACCTGCTAGGTATGGACATGTGAACTAAGTGATATGAGTACGCATTGATAATTTTGTTGCTACACGAAAGTGGTATAACCATATGGGTATGAGATATATAACAATCTAACCTCAAGGCCATGATATAGCCTGATACATCTCGAGCAACTGTGTGTGGTAAATTCAAGGCCGCATATCCAGACCACTCGAATCTTTCAGGGTGACACCTTATTACTTCATGTGGATTGCAGCCCTTTGCCCAATAGATGAAGCTATCAGTACAATATAAAATATTTTTGAATCTAAGAAATAAGTTTTTACAAACTTGAAATGAACCTGGTACGTGTGGAGTTCGGATAGGACCAATATAACACATATACATACAGTAACTGAAGCAGGCAAAAAGGAATACAAACTTCTCAAAAATGAGATCGACAGGAAGTACAAAATGGCTAAGCAGGGATGCCTAGAGGACAAATGTAAGGATGTAGAGGCTTATCTCACGAGGGGTAAGATAGATACTGCCTACAGAAAAATTAAAGAGACCTTTGGAATAAGAGAACCACTCGCATGAATATCAAGAGCTCAGATGGAAACCCAGTTCTAAGCAAAGAAGGGAAAGCAGAAAGGTGGAAGGAGTATATAGAGGGTCTATACAAGGGCGATGTTCTTGAGGACAATATTATGGAAATGGAAGAGGAGGCAGATGAAGATGAAATGGGAGATATGATACTGCGTGAAGAGTTTGACTGAGCACTCAAAGTCCTAAGTCGAAACAAGGCACCGGGAGTAGACAAAATTCCATTAGAACTACTGACAGCCTTGGGAGAGCCAGTCCTGACAAAACTCTACCATCTGGTAAGCAAGATGAATGAGACAGGCGAAATTCCCTCAGACTTCAAGAACAAAATAATAATTCTAATCCCAAAGAAAGCAGGTGTTGACAGATGTGAAAATTATCGAACTATCAGTTTAATAAGTCACAGCTGCAAAATACTAACGCGAATTCTTTACAGGCGAATGGAAAAACTGGTAGAAGCCGACCTCGGGGAAGATCAGTTTGGATTCCGTAGAAATGTTGGAACACGTGAGGCAATACTGACCCTACGACTTATCTTAAAAGAAAGATTAAGGAAAGGCAAACCTACGTCTCTAGCATTTGTTGACTTAGAGAAAGCTTTTGACAATGTTGACTGGAATACTCTCTTTCAAATTCTGAAGGTGGCAGGGGTTAAATACATGGAGCGAAAGACTATTTACAATTTGTACAGAAACCAGATGGCAGTTATAACAGTCGAGGGACATGAAAGGGAAGCAGTGGTTGGGAAAGGAGTGAGACAGGGTTGTAGCCTCTCCCCGATGCTATTCAATCTGTATATTGAGCAAGCAGTAAAAGAAACAAAAGAAAAATTCGGAGTAGGTATTAAAATCCATGGAGAAGAAATAAAAACTTTGAGGTTCGCCGATGACATTGTAATTCTGTCAGAGACAGCAAAGGACTTGGAAGAGCAGTTGAACGGAATGGACAGTGTCTTGAAAGGAGGGTATAAGATGAACATCAACAAAAGGAAAACAAGGATAATGGAATGTAGTCGAATTAAGTCGGGTGATGCTGAGGGAATTAGATTAGGAAATGAGATACTTAAAGTAGGAAAGGAGTTTTGCTATTTGGGGAGCAAAATAACTGATGATGGTCGAAGTTGAGAGGATATAAAATGTAGACTGTCAATGGCAAGGAAAGCGTTTCTGAAGAAGAGAAATTTGCTAACATCGAGTATAGATTTAAGTGTCAGGAAGTCCTTTCTGAAAGTATTTGTATGGAGTGTAGCCATGTATGGAAGTGAAACATGGACGATAAATAGTTTAGACAAGAAGAGAATAGAAGCTTTCGAAATGTGGTACTACAGAACAATGCTGAAGATTGGATGGGTAGGTCACATAACTAATGAGGAGGTACTGAATACAATTGGGGAGAGGAGGAGTTTGTGGCACAACTTGACTAGGAGAAGGGATCGGTTGGTAGGACATGTTCGAGGCATCGAGGGATCATCAATTTAGTACTGGAGGGCAGCGTGGAGGGTAAAAATCGTAGAGGAAGACCAAGAGATGAATACACTAAGCAGATTCAGAAGGATGTAGGCTGCAGTAGGTGCTGGGAGATGAAGAAGTCTGCAAGGATAGAGTAGCATGGAGAGCTGCATCAAACCAGTCTCAGAACTGAAGACCAAAACAACAACAACCTACATAAAAAGGTTTGTGAATTTTACCAAAACATTACCCATCTTGTGAGGGTACAGTGTCCTCACATGGCAATGTTTTTGCCGTATGTTAATAATTTACATAAGTCTGAAGTTATCCTTTTAGCGTGTTGTAGCCGTTGTTACCAGTATAAGTTAATCTTTGCCTGTTGACAATAAGCTGGAGACCAATTATTGTTGTGGTGCGAGTTAGTTGGAATTGGGCTCTGGGCCAGGACGGAGTGAGCCGAGTTTCGATAGTGCATTCCTCGGCACTGCTCAGCAGCCGTCTTAATGCTTTTATAGCGTGTCCGTGGCGTGATTGGTCGTTGCTTAAGTGTGGAAGCGATCGGTAGCGATCTGTGGCATGTAGTTTGAAAGGCTGAATGGTATCAAGAGTGTCAACATTTACTGAATGGTTGAATAAATTATAATTCGTGACCCCTTAATAATGTTCTAACTTGAAACAGTCATTACAGTATCACTGGAGGAATTGTTTAATGCGATTAGCTGGATGGAAAGTTTGTTGGACAAGTAAGGAGAGACTGCGACCTAATATAGAGGACCTGAGAATATAGTGAATGGGTAGTTATGATCTCCAGAGCGACTATTCCTTAACTGAGTGTAATGGCTCGTTTGAAATTTTGCCTGATGATGTAATCCTGTGTGCTACACGATCCCTCCCAAAAGCACGCTATGTAAATTTAGCGGTGGTTTGTCTAATTCTCTATTATTCGTTAATTTCAAGAAATATATTTCAAAGTCACACAGCAGGAGGGTCGTCTTTTCGAACCTCAGAATAAGAGCACGCCTTCAGTCAGTGTGACTGATAGAAAACGATAGAGTGTATGATATTAGTAAGTTAAATCCTAAACTGAGGTACTGCTAGGAGTTTCTGTAGTACATTCCGTAGCTTTGTTTACACCCCAGCATCGTCATCAGCGTGGGGAGAGAATCGCTGCGCTCTAACAGCTCGGGATATAGCAGCAAATTCCTGTGTGGCTCATGCAGATTATTAGGATATGCCAGTCCTGCCTCCATTATATATCCTACGTCAGAATCCGCATCCACATCTTTGAACTTACCATATCCAGCGATTTCACCATCGGACAGCCATTTAAATTGTACAGTCGACAGAGATTATTGCATGACGTGTCCATATAAGTTGTTAACATCCAGGTACAGGCTGTAAGTCAAATCGTAGGATATTGTATACTACTCCTCACTCATTCGTGGTTTATTTGCCTTGGCGTACCTATGCACACATTGGGAAAGTCCCTCATGAATACAGTGTTCGAAAAACAGCAATATGTCAGCATCGGTCAATAGTTCAATGTTGACATGTGTCTTCCATAATATGGCGTGCCACAAAAGCCCTGGTGCAGTACAATAGAAGGAAGAATCCAGCATTTATGCGTCCATGCATATATGCCGGAATTCCTCAAAAATATTCGCAAGCAATCACACTATGTCTGTGTCCATATAAAGTCTTGCATACTCCGCTAAATTAGGGATGTTGAATTTCTGACAAAAAATCACAGTGTGCCCATACTCTGCATCCGTTAGACATCACATAAGATACTCAGTGAATGCTAATATGTCACGCAATTTGATTCTGTTGAGTCTGCCCATCGAACCAAGATAATCATAAGGGAAACCCCATTCTTTATCAAGAGCTGAAACTTCGCATCATCGGGATGCACACATCGAGTGATGTACATTTGCTCTTGATGCACTGTTTCAGCAAGTTTGTGAAGCGATGTATCATAAATGGAAGCAAGTCAAAGAACTGAAGCATAATTATCAGCAAGTTTCGCTTGGAGGAGGATATGCATTTTTCATGGCTCTCAAGCCGAAATCAGCCAAGTGCTTAACGATGGAATGAGCTCCATAACCGCTCAAATTTTGGAAGAAAATAGGTATATGATGTATTTTGTATTTCAAGTTGCATGTGTTCTGTGTTGCACTGCGAAACTTCCCGGTTAGATGACAGTGGTATCTCCATGGTGTTTCTGCTTTGCTGTCCAACGGCAACCCACAAATACGACAGTCAATCGCTTTCTTGTAGAACTCATCATTCTCCTGCGAGTTGATCGTGGGAAAGCTGGTGCGATAAATTTCATCAACACACCTTGAAGGTTATTCAAGCTCAGACAGCAACAATCTCACAGTATTATACCCGATGTATGAATCAAAATGATTTAAATTAGGGCCATATGAGCGTACTACGCGATATGTTGTCACATATGGTATAGGTCATTCCTTGATGGTATGATGGAAGGCAATGGGGAAACCCTCACAACATGCCACAGGACCTAGGAGGCACTCGAAGTCAGTATACACAACGAAGGGGCAGTGCTGCTGGTGATGGGCATTCTTAAACTTTAAGAAACTGTTTGCCTCGAGAGGCATTTCCACTCATACCGGTTCCCGGCTAGAGGAATCAGTTAAAAGCTTTTCTGGTTGCTCACTCGAAGCATAAAATTTGAGACATCTAGGGAAAAAATGCCATGCACCTTTATTTTTACACAAGTGGGAGGAAAGTAAGGGGGACACGTTTCTGATCGATACACTGTGCTTTTCTCCTCCCCAGGGAATAACAATAGATCTATGTGTATGGGGCACTGAGCAGCTACTTTTGAAACGTGGGGGAGGAGAGGTCCGATGACTTTATGCTTTCTATTTTTTTCTGCACATTGTGCTCTTCTTCTAGCTTGCTTCATTCTTCCTTCAGGCCATAAACGTGAACTGCCATACCCGGATTGTGCTTCTCAAATTTAAGTACTTACTCAACTTTAATGGGGAATGTGATGCCATTAAGTTATAATGCTCCCCAACTTTAGTTGAATGGTATTTTCACCTCTTCCCGGCATTTCGGATACCTGGCCCAGTACGACATTCAAGGTAATGTAATGGAGATGCCCTGCAATGTCACATCATTTTTCTCCCAAATGTAAACAACGTTTTTCTCCATTACCACCTTGATTTGGGGGTTCTTGAGCCCACAGTGTAGAACTGAACTACACATAATGACGACGTACAGAAGATCGTAAATGATTTTGGGGATCTCTCTTTTCAGAATGAGCAGACACGCGTTTAGGAAATTGGCAAGGTCCTGATGGCCTGAAGCAGAATTATCTTTGTGAGCATACGAGGTCCTGATCCCAAAAGTGCCTTCAACCACAGAGTAATCGAAAGCTAGCATTCGACTAACATGGTGGCTGTTAAGGGGAAAGTGAGAAAACTACTTCAAGTCACAGTAGACTACGTCTAGAATGAGATCAGTGAGATGGCCTGGGGCAAGGTGATCATGTAGTTGGAGGTCTACGGCATCGTGAACACATCGTCAACAGTCCAGGGTGAAGCGAAGGCATCGTCAATGGACACGGACACAGGAAGCACAGGTCTGACTGGCCTGGATATGGCGAACACATCATCAACTGGTCAGGTGTAATTGCTAAAAGCCCACACACGAATGGTTTCAAAACTCGCGCAAGGAAGAAGAAGAAAGCAACGACACAGATAAGTATCTTGTCACACTCAAAAATCGCTTTATACTAATTCACAGCTTGTATTCCTCCACAGCTTTAAAATGTGATTTCTCAAAAAAAAAAAAAAAAAAAAAAAGAGAGAGAGAGAGAGAGAGAGAGAGAGAGAGAGAATGGATCAACGATGAACTTGAACAGGTGTCATGGGACGTCTGCCCCAAAGAAATACGACGAACAATAACCAACAAATTGAGATAAAAAAAGGGAGTAGCGTCTTTGATACAAATCAAAACGTCATCGCAACTGCTTAAATTTTGAATAAATATAATCAGAAATGGCGGCCGAAGACTTTCGACATAAGAAGTCAACCTCATTCTGCCAATGGTCTTGCCAAAGAGTAAGGAGCAGCAGACAGAAGTTCAGGGCACTCTCTTGCCCTTTTGGCGGGAAACTGTCCCCAAAGGCAGAAGAATCAGTAACGATCAACTTCATGAGGATACAGAAGGCAATAGAAAACAATGCATAAAAGACACATCATGTGTATACACAGGTGATGTAGCCTGTAATTTGAAAAAGTCTCATGACGATCTTGTTGTTGTTGTTGTTGTGGTCCTCAGACCCGAGACTGGTTTGATGCAGCTCTCCATGCTAATCTATCCTGTGCAAGCTCCTTCATCTCCCAGTACCTACTGCAACCTACATCCATCTGAATCTGACGATCTTTCCATTGGCAAAAGATTCCGGAATAGTCCCGGTGTTGAAGCTGTGACGGAATGGGAATAGGGTGTCTGGGAACTGAGTGATTGGTAATATATACGCGATTTCTTGTCTACCCTTATCGTACAGCAATAGTCAGCAGACCTGTGTTCACGATCGCAGTATGAAGTAAAATATTGATAATGCTGGGTGCACACCTAAAATTTATATCATGTTAATTATGGCGTTGTCAATGTTTCCGAGTGTTTATTGCTATCCTAGTTCTTAAATTAATTGCATGGCACATGTACTTATCAGACTTCCGTATGAGTGCTTTTCAAAGTGGCATATACATTACTGAATAGCTAATCCGGTGCACATTTCAATTGCAGATTTCCTAAAAAAAAAAAAAAGCACCATAAATTTGATTTTCAGTATTTCATACAATTATTCGTCAAAATTAAAAATTTAAAATGCTGTCATAATCTACTCCGTAAGAGGTGTAATCTTAAGTTAAAGGAATAACATAGCAAGACAAGCATTAAAGATGGAAGCGTTCTCATGGCTCGCGAATTACACAAACCATATTCACCGACTTTCAACAGACTTTACACTTAATTTCAAATCTTCGCGAAACTTTTTCTCGCTGACCCCCTAGCAAAATCATTAACGAAAAGAAGTTTATCGCTTAATACAGTTTCACTATTCATACAGTAAAACTTCAACATCAGGAATCACACTTTAATTTATTAGATCTTTACCATTAGCTCTATTTGCAACAGGGTTTGCAGACGACATCCACATATAGCTACTGATGAATGTACTTACAAAATCATATCATTGTACGACAAATAGTTCAAGAGGTATGACGTCACAAACATATAGATGCGTGAAAAACTGGTTTTTGTTTAAACTGAGCGCAAATTACGACACTAAACTCACCCAGTGTTTGATAATGAGAGCACTTAACTATTTCTAACCAACTGTAAACCTAATTTCGGATCTTTTCTATACTTGTTCTCGCGTGCAATCGTGGACAAAACGAGCGAGACCCCTCGCCTTTTCGTTATGCTGATCCGCACAGCTTTAAAGTCTGCTACACAGCATAACACGCAAGGCGACGAAGTGCTACCAACATACTATTTACAGTCGTGAAATTGAAAAACTATCCGAACTTTGTCAGAATGTTTACAATCATGTATAAGACTATATTAATTCTGATTAGTATGTTAAACACAACACGCAAATATAAGATACGAATGAAAGAAGAAACCCTGATTAGTATGAACTGTACCAATAAAAATCAATTTCAGCGCATCGAGATAACATAACTGTTTTAGTAAGACAAAGTACCCCAGATCGTTTCGAATTAGCAAAATATTATGCGCATTCGGCCGCGAAACGTTCTTTGTCAACGTTCAGACCAGTCATACTGGATTACAGTTGCTGACCTGCCATGAAAGTGTGCAAATTTAGAAATGCGTGAGGATTCATAAGGAAATTCAGTTAAAAATCATTCAGTGCCACACTTAAGTCAATTCAATTATTGACAGAAGGAGAGAAAGTAGGCAGTAACAAGTGTGAAATTCTACCCGAGTTTCATGTTGACATCCACAGGACGCCGGTACAGAACAAAGGTGGCAATAAAACGTATTGGGGGAGCGAAAATTTCTTAAAATTGCTTTACTGATAGTCTATCTGCCTCCATCGAGATTAGAACCGAAAACAAACCAGACTTCCTTTGCAGCAGCACTACGCTAGCAGACAACCCAGGCAAACAATCCTCTATTATTACCCCAGGCATGAATAATCCGGCAATTTCGCAATGAAAATGGCAAAATGATCTGCAGTTTCTGCTGCATACAGCTTTCTGGACTTAAAAAATTGAATTTTCTACCTTTATGCCACCACTTATGTGACAATCATTCGGGATATTTATCGAAATAGCAAAATACAGTTATTAGCGAGTAAATTTATGTAGGATAATTCTGCACCACTCCAGGAAATATTCGGCGACATAGCTGCCAAACGTATTCTACAATGTTTCGAATTCTCCATTAGACTCGCCACAGCCAGAATCGTTCGTTAGCCGAAGTGTTTCTCAAGCTACCTAGCAATGGGAATGCTCGCACCTCTAAAACGCCGTGGCATTAATACTGGGATCTGAATTACCACGTGTACATGCAAATGTATCCTTTTTGCATTCCTGTAAACGTGATTTGGATCGAAAGCGTAGCTACGAGTAATATGCTGATGTATCGATTGCAACTAGAACATTTCGAATAAAGAGGAGGGGGAATTATTTATGCGGCCCTTATCTTCAGTAAATGTCATAGCTATTTTATTTGTTCGGATTTCGTCACCTAAATCGGTAAGAATGGAACCCTACTAGTCTTACTTTCTTGACCCTCTATCTGTCTACCCAACCCTTAAAGCCCGTTTGCCTCGAGTACGGGAAGACATAATCAGCGGAAATGTATCGCACTTCCAGCGGTATACGGTCCCTTGGTGGTGTAAAAAAGTGAGCGTCTAGGTCAACGCACTCTAGAGATACGGCCGTTTATGTAAAGAAAATTTACGCGAAAGGACTAAGAACTATGCGACTAAACTGCTTACGTCGTCAATCCTCTAAACCTAGAACTACTTAAACCTACCTAGCCTATGGACATCACAAACATCCATGCCCGAGGTAGGATTCCAACCTGCAACTGAAGTAGCCGCGCGGTTCGTGACTGAAGCGCCTAGAACCGCTCAGCCACCGCACCCGGCGAAACCCTTTTCACTTCATGTATAATGATAATATGTACTGTCTAGTGAGAATAAACTGTATTGGCCAGCAACTCAGATCGTTTGATCACGGAACTTTTAGAAAGCTACATTCAAATTTTGTTCGAAGTCGTCTGCAATATCCACTTATAAACACCCTAGGAACGTCGTATGCGAAACCCACTTCTGAAGACGCTGGCAGATACTGCGGTACCATAACAAGTAGTTAAGAATTTATTGTTATTGACCCATGCATGACACTTTATTTCATTATTAATTTAACGCACCTAGGTGCTTGTCTATGGCTGAAAATAATGAACAAACAATAAATAAACAGCAAACAACTTCGATGTTCAAATCAAATGTAACTCACATGTCTCGCAATTAAAACGTTGTTACATCTGCATGACTACATCTACAGGATTTCTTTGCAATCCAGACTTACGTGCCTCGCAGAGGGTTCATAGAATCACCTTCGGACTATTTCTCTACCGTCCCTCTCTTTAACAGCGTGCGGGAAAAGAGCCACTTAAACCTTTTCTTACGAGCCCTGAATTACATTATTACTATGGTCATTTCTTCCTGTGTAAGATCCCGAGGAAATAATATTTTGAAATTCAGAACAGATGTTGGTGATTGAAATTTCGTGAAAAGATTTCGCGGCAACGAAAAACGCTTTTGTTTTCATGAATGTCACCCCTACTCGCTCTTCAAATCTGGGACTCAGTCTCCCCTATTTCGTGACATTACAAATCGTGCTACCGTTCCTTGGACGTTTTTGGCGTGCACCGTCAATCACGTCTGTCAAGGATCCCATACCGCGCAGGAATACTCTAGCAGTGGAAGGGCAATCGTAGTGTAAGCAGTGTTTTCAGTAGACCTGTTGAGTATTTTGGTGTGCAGCCAATAAAACACAGTCTTTCGTTTGCCTTCCCCACAAAAGTATGTTTGCGATCGTTCCAGTTTAATTTTTATTGGGTACTGAGATGAACTGACAGTATTTCGACTTATGATTTGTCATGTAACCCAAAGTTAGTTATTGTCACTGGACGTAGCTTTCGTGTTTAATGTATTCCTCATTCAACAGAGTACACTCCTCGTACACCACACGTAACTGTTTCAAAGTATTAAATTGTTACTGATGTTACCAAGTTGCAGTGGCCATCTAAACCTGCCGTTTTGAAACAAAGGAAAATATTATAGCGAAATATGGCAACTAAGAAGCGGACTATCCAAATAAACAAACATTTACGGTTCAAGTCGTTGCAGTAGGTCTACTATACAGTAACTTAAATTAGGAGCAAAGTCCATTTGTAGATCGTTATCAGGAAAACCAGCCCTCATAATGCACACTGCCACTACAAGAACGAAAGTTTCCAAACATGTCAATGAGTACTCGAGGAAAGTGGACGCATTCTGCCTGCTGAATCGCGACGCACGCCACTCACCAGGGGACCCGCCACTTTCATACCCTGATCTTACTGAAACTTCGCTCAGTGAAGGAGGTGACAAAGTAAGCGAACCAGTGTCTCGGCTTATCTGCATACACTCAACCGCTTGTGAGAAAACGACGGTCAAAGTTTTCAATGAGCTGTTGCTATAGTGTTGATACTTTTTAGCGTGTAAGGATTCAATTGAAGCGGTGGCTCAGCGGCTGCCGTCGCGACTTCAGAACTTTGCGCTGCGAGTTCGAAACCTGGTTGTTCCTTTTTCCTCCCCCCCTCACTGTCTGAATTATCTACGAATGTTTATTCCAATTTATGTTGAAACAATGTTGTTGATATTTCTCAATTAATTTACTATGTAATGAAAGAAGTAGAAAAAATAGACGAATGAAAAAATTATGTGAAATTTTCTGAATGTCCTTGCAACCTTATATGCTGTAAGGAGGTTCAAAAATATTTCACATTAATTTCTCATTCATTTGTTATTATTTTTAATTCATTAATTACACAGAAAGTTAATTGACAAATAACGACAAAATTATTTCAACATAAATTGGAAAATACTTTCGAAGATAATTCTGATAGAGGGAGGAAAAAGTAATAATTAAACAAAAAAAAAACCATATGGTCTCGAACTTGGGAATCAAAGTTATGAACGAGTGACGGTAGCCACTGAGTCATCGCTTAAACCTAACGAACCTAAGGACAACACACACATCCACGCCCGAGGCAGGATTCGAACCTGCGACCGTAGCGGTAGTGCGGTTCCGGACTGAAGGGGCTAGAACCGCTAGGTCACAGCGGCCGGCCAGAAACACATGTTCGCTTATTTTATCCTCTCCTTCACTGAGCAAAGTTTCCCCATAGTCAGCGTACGGCACCCTCCTTAGTCGAGTCGCTTCTTACGCCCGGCGAGAACTATGTATGCCTCAGAGTAAACTGGCCATTTGGAAACACGGCGAGCGAGGATAAACACAGTTTCCTTCTTATAAGGCAACCTTCTACAGCTAAAATTCACGGAGTGATCTTCAGGTTGCCTCAGATATTTCAGCAATGTTTCTTGCGCTAGGCCTGACGTACATGCAAAACGAAAGCATTTCATTTCATGTAATATTTATCAGGATAAGACATGACAAGAGCGGACCAGTCCCTTCTGAGAAAAATTACAGATTCTAAGTTGCTCCACTACGTAATAACACGGGTACGGACTTGCGATCTCTCGTTTATGCCATCGATTTCCGTGTTACACATACTTGACCATAGCGTTGTGGCTGCAGTCGTGGAGGAGGCTGTCTGTTTCCTACTAGCGCTCTTTTCGCAGCAGATATTAACCACGACGAATCATTCAGTCAACGCTAAATGGCCCATCTGGCTGAGGCAGACAAGGGCGCTATAATAGCACTCTATGCAAAGGGATTTTCAAATGGCTATATAGCAAGAACTATGGGTATTCACAAGTCGACGGTAGCCAGGTGGTTTAGACGAAAGGAAGAGAGTGGTAACCTGAATGGAAGGCCTCATGGCCGTCGCCGCAAAACAGCAGCAGCTCAGGATCGGCAGATATGCCGTTTCAGTCAGAACCACCCATTTGTCAACGCACTACAAATTCAGCAGACTTTGGGTCTCAATGTTAGCAGTAAGACCGTCACTCGTCGTCCAAGGGAAGGTGGACTGAGAGCAAGAAGCGCTGCTGAGAAAGAGACACTGTTTCCCACAGAGCAGCCCGCCTTGCTTTTGCTGCTTAAAATGTCGACAAACCTCTCCAGTTTTGGAAGCGAGTGATTTTCACAGACCAAAAAGTTTTCTCTACGGCATCAACCGGAAAAGTAATTGTTTACCGGCCAAGAGGTGCTAGATATAATACAAAATATATTTACAGTTGCCGAAGGAGTGGCAGGGAGTCGGTTACGGTATGGGCATGAATATCGGCCAAAGGGTGTGGGGTCCTGTGGAAAGTGGAAGGTAGACTCGATGCGCGCAATTACATATCAATTCTGAAGAACGTGATGTTGCCTTCTGTGACACCAAGATTTGGCGATGATCAGATCATGTTCCAACAAGGTCGCGCGCCTATTCATATGGTACATATGGTTAAGAGGTGGTTCGACGACCATAGTAATATTACTGTATTGGAATGGCCACCGAAAGGAGCTTATATGAATCCCATTGAGAATATTTGGGCAGAAATGGTCAGAGTAATACGGGAAAAGGGATAGTCACCGTCGACTCGTCGACAGCTTTCTGATGTGAGTTACTTGAATCTCCTAGTTATGTGGCTAAAGTTGTGGGCTCAATG
The DNA here is from genome assembly GCF_021461385.2 of Schistocerca piceifrons. Classification (NCBI taxonomy): domain Eukaryota; kingdom Metazoa; phylum Arthropoda; class Insecta; order Orthoptera; family Acrididae; genus Schistocerca; species Schistocerca piceifrons. Next base: position 353,315,160 of record NC_060145.1, read on the forward strand.
CCCAACAGTCTTCGAGCCGTTGTGGAAGCCGAAGGAGGCCATACGCGATAGTAAACAGCATCAGCAGAGGTGTTTTTTTTTTTCAGCCCTTAACCAATCAGCAGCAACAGATGTTTCAAGTTATTTTTTTACAGACGTATATTTTATATAATTTTTAAGGAAACGCAGTAAGTGGAATCTGGACAAACAAATTAGTTCACAGCGAGATATGTAATATTTAATTTGATAAGAGAAGAAATACTCACGTTATGTATTCATGCAGTCTCTAAGAAAATGCATGACGCACGTGTACATGCAAGAAGGGTAACAAAAAATTCAGCACAAAAGAAAAATATTGAGGAGAAGCTCGCCGATGAAGGCGTAATTGGAGAGCGAAGGTTGGGCTAGAAGGGGAGGTAAGGAGGCCCGAAAAAGAAGAGAAAAATCAAATAGCCAATAGATTTCGAGTCGTCGTCGCAGCAGAGGGCGCTTGGTATATGCGATTCGGAGCAAAAGTAGAAGAATGGTTTTATTTACTGATTTTTGAGGCTTTATTTTGCGACGGCTGAACAGTGGTGCTTAATGAGACCCACTATTTGTCCACATGTGGCTAAACATCAGAGGTGTAAAAAATTTTGAGAGGTGCCGAAGTTCTCTGGAATAGTAACGTGTTTTAGACAAGAAGATGATTATTAGTTCATTTCATTCTAACCAGTCACAGTATGCTTTGAGATTCTAATCTATGATTTCATTTTATTATTATGCATCTGTTCTTTAGTGAAAGTGAACGGTAGTAAGTTTCAAGATATAAAGAATAAATGGAAGTTTTTAATTTGGGGAATAGTGTATTTAACAGTTAATATTTTCAACAAATCTGTAATTATAGGACATATTAAGAAGCAAGTCAAAAATGGCATTGTGGAAAGATCAGGTTGGTCTCTAAAGGGTGACGACGGTCAAATAACAAATACAAAACTGTGGGTAACAACTATTGTTGATGGTGTAGAGCCATAATCGATATGCCACTATTCTGTAATTGTATTTCTGAAGTTTATCGTCGATCCTAACAAATACAAAACTATGGGTAACAACTATTGCTGATGGTGAGAAGCCATAATCGGTATGCCACTATTCTGTAATTGTATTTCTAAAGTTTATCGTCGATCCTAGGACTGAAACCGATACTCTGTTTTACGTAAAGAATATAACCTTTAAAATTTATGTAGCAGCGCAGAATATTACTATGTCTACAACCTTGCTTCCGCCGTTTTTTCTCGAAGTTCGGGGCTTTATTGTGAAAAACTTACAAAAAAATATGATTCATAGTATTGCCCATCGCTGGCTACTACATTCTCCCATCTTTCGGATAACATACGAATCCCGTGGCGGAAGAACTGGGGGTCTTTTGTGGGGATCCATGACTCGATTCAATTTTTCACTTGTTCATATGATCGGAAGTGCTGGTCAGCCAGACTGTATGCCACTGATCGAAAAAGGTGATAATCAAAGAGAGCAGCATATGGAGAATACGGCCGGAGGGATAGGACTTCTCGTTTCAACGTTTCCATGTATATTTTGAAGGGTTTTGCGACATGGGGTCGAGCACTGACCTGCTGCAAGATTACCTTTACGTGTCTACCGCTCTATTGTGGCCGTTTGTGTTTCAGTGCTGGGCTCGAACGCATCAATTGCTTTCGATAATGATGTCCTGTGACTGTCTTCGTCTGTTTCAGTAGCTACGAAAACGTTCTGTCTTCCACCGCCATGCCGGTCTTCGACATCAAAATCATCCTTCTTAAGCCGTTGAAAACATTCTCTGCACGTTCTTCCACTAATAATTCCCTCACCATTGGTCTTACCCAGCATTTTAAGAGCCACAGCCGCAGATTTCTTCATGTTAAAGCAGAAAATTAAAACCTCCCGCCAATGGCGAGAAATTTGTACGTAAGTAGACTTACTTAACCGAAAATAACATTATGATGCAATCACAAATCGACTTCTATTTTTATGGCATTATGTTTACAGATACCTAAGCTTATTGTATTACACCTATGACCAACCGCCTGAACCCCACTTGCCGCTATTGCTGCCTATTGCAAAACGGCAGAAGCAAAGTTGTAGACTCAATAATACACAGTATATAGATCAGAAACCTAATCCCACTGCCTTTAATTTTATTCCCACGGATGACAATGAGACATTAAATAACAAGAGGAATAACAAAACTCTCAGAATCAATATACAGAATTCATGTGTGCAGTGGATTCAAAAGTTTGCTATAATATCGAATAATTACTTTCACTGACTCCTTCGTGCCTACGTCTTCTCAGTCAGACAATGTTTGAAACTAGGACTAGGAAGGTAAAACATTTTTGCACAAATTGTCAAATTGGAAGTCGAAGAGCAAGTTACATAAATTATAATGACAACAAAAGTTTTCCAAGTAGACTGATCACTGTAGGCATCCAATGCTTTTATTGTGTGTTACATGCGCAGTACGTAAACTGGCAACGCCACCAGCAAACGATACCATTAATCTATGAAACAACTATAGCAAAACAGAGCTCCTCTCTGTCCATATGGTGGATACGACGACTAATTCGCAACATAAATGTCAGTGTAGGCAGAAATTTCTTTGGAACGTACTTCCTGGACCAAATAACATACATTTCCTACGTCTTCAGTGCGAATCATGCAGCGAATGTAATTTAAAGGACATAAAAATATCGAGTGGATTTACTAACATAATTATGAAACACTCAAGAACGTAAAACGATGGTCACATAGTTGTCAAACGTATTCTACGGTGTTGCCATTGTCTATTACACTAGCAGTAGGAGGAAAACGTTCGCTCAGCTGATGTGCTGAGATAGCTAGCACTGGCGAACTTGCGCTTCGAAGACGCCACAGCATCGTCTGCCACCACTTCGAGGGAAACGAAATACCTCAAGTATAAGCTAATGTGTTGTAACCGCATAAATGTGACTATGACTTGGCGCTAACGTGTGGTTATGGATAGTTCGTATGCTCAGATTGCAAATCTCATAAATAAAGACAAGGGGAAATGAATTAGGCGTCCTTCCTCTTCCACAACATCGAATATGTTTTAGTTATTCTATCTTAAATGAACTGCGCAGAAAATCATTCACGAAAAGTGAATAACTTTTTAGTAACACCAGATGATATTAACAGCTTGCCAGCGTTGGTAAGCCGTGCGTTCAACGGCGTCATACCGCGGACCGCGCGGCTCCTTGCGCCGTCAGTTCGAATCCTTCCCCAGGCATGGGTGTGTGTTAGGTTAGGTAGGTTGAAGTAGTTCTAGGTCTAGGGGACTGATGACATAACCATTTTGGTCGCATAGTTCTTAGAGCCATTTTTCTTTTTTTTTTTTTTTTTTTTTTTACCTTTCGCGTAAATTTTCTTTACATAAACGGGTGTATCTTTAGAGTGCGTTGACATAGAAGTTCACTTCTTTACACCACCAAGGGACCATATACCGCAGGAAGTGCGATACATTTCCGCTCATTATGTCTTCCCGTACTCGAGCTAAACGGGCTTTAAGGGTTGGGTAGACAGCTAGAGGGTCAAGAAAGTGAGGCTAGTAGGGTTCCACTTTTACTGATTAAAGTGACGAAATCCTAACAACGAAAATAGCTACGACAGTTACTGAAGATGAGGGCCGCATAAACAATTCCCCCTCCTCTTTATTCGAAAGTTCTAGTTGCAATCGATACATCAGCATATTAATCGCAAATACGCTTTCGATCCAGATCACGTTTACAGGAATGCAAAAAGGATACATTTGCATGTACACGTGGTAATTCAGATCCCAGTATTAATTCCACGGCGTTTTAGAAGTGCGAGCATTCCTACTCCCAGCTAGCTTGAGAAACACTTCGGCTAATGAACGATTTCTGGCTGTGGCGAGTCTATGGAGAATTCGAAACATTGTAGAATACGTTTGGCAGCTATGTCGCCGTTTATTTCCTGGGGTGACGCAGAATTACCTTATAAATTTACTCGCTAACAATACTATTTTGCCATTTCGATAAACATCCCGAATGATTGTCACATAAGCGGTGGCATAAAGGGAGAAAATTCATGTTTTCAAGTCCAGAAAGCTGTGTGCAACAGAAACTGCAGATCATTTTGCCATTTTCATTGCGAAATTGTCGGCTTATTCACGTCTGGGGTAATAATAGAGGGCTGCCTGCCTGGGTTGTCTGCTAGCGTAGTGAAAGGTATGTGCTACTACAAGGGAGGTCTGGTTTTTTTCGGTTCTAATCTCGATGGAGGCAGATACCAGTAAAGCAATTTTAAGACATTTTCGCGCCCCCAGTACGTTTTATTGCTACCTTTGTTCTGTACCGGCGTCCTGTGGACGTCAACATGAAACTCGGGTAGAATTTCACACTTGTTACTGCCTACTTTCTCTCCTTCTGTCAATAATTGAATTGACTTAAGTGTGGCACTGAATGATTTTTAACTGAATTTCCTTATGAATCCTCACGCATTTCTAAATTTGCACACTTTCATGGCAGGTCAGCAACTGTAATCCAGTATGACTGGTCTGAACGTTGACAAAGAACGTTTCGCGGCCGAATGCGCATAATATTTTGCTAATTCGAAACGATCTGGGGTACTTTGTCTTACTAAAGCAGTTACGTTATCTCGACACGCTGAAATTGCTTTTTATTAGTACAGTTCATCCTAATTAGCGTTTCTTCTTTCATTCGTATCTTATATTTGCGTGTTGTGTTTAACATACTACACTCTTGGAAATTGAAATAAGAACACCGTGAATTCATTGTCCCAGGAAGGGGAAACTTTATTGACACATTCCTGGGGTCAGATACATCACATGATCACACTGACAGAACCACAGGCACATAGACACAGGCAACAGAGCATGCACAATGTCGGCACTAGTACAGTGTATATCCACCTTTCGCAGCAATGCAGGCTGCTATTCTCCCATGGAGACGATCGTAGAGATGCTGGATGTAGTCCTGTGGAACGGCTTGCCATGCCATTTCCACCTGGCGCCTCAGTTGGACCAGCGTTCGTGCTGGACGTGCAGACCGCGTGAGACGACGCTTCATCCAGTCCCAAACATGCTCAATGGGGGACAGATCCGGAGATCTTGCTGGCCAGGGTAGTTGACTTACACCTTCTAGAGCACGTTGGGTGGCACGGGATACATGCGGACGTGCATTGTCCTGTTGGAACAGCAAGTTCCCTTGCCGGTCTAGGAATGGTAGAACGATGGGTTCGATGACGGTTTGGATGTACCGTGCACTATTCAGTGTCCCCTCGACGATCACCAGTGGTGTACGGCCAGTGTAGGAGATCGCTCCCCACACCATGATGCCGGGTGTTGGCCCTGTGTGCCTCGGTCGTATGCAGTCCTGATTGTGGCGCTCACCTGCACGGCGCCAAACACGCATACGACCATCATTGGCACCAAGGCAGAAGCGACTCTCATCGCTGAAGACGACACGTCTCCATTCGTCCCTCCATTCACGCTTGTCGCGACACCACTGGAGGCGGGCTGCACGATGTTGGGGCGTGAGCGGAAGACGGCCTAACGGTGTGCGGGACCGTAGCCCAGCTTCATGGAGACGGTTGCGAATGGTCCTCGCCGATACCCCAGGAGCAACAGTGTCCCTAATTTGCTGGGAAGTGGCGGTGCGGTCCCCTACGGCACTGCGTAGGATCCTACGGTCTTGGCGTGCATCCGTGCGTCGCTGCGGTCCGGTCCCATGTCGACGGGCACGTGCACCTTCCGCCGACCACTGGCGACAACATCGATGTACTGTGGAGACCTCACGCCCCACGTGTTGAGCAATTCGGCGGTACGTCCACCCGGCCTCCCGCATTCCCACTATACGCCCTCGCTCCAAGTCCGTCAACTTCACATACGGTTCACGTCCACGCTGTCGCGGCATGCTACCAGTGTTAAAGACTGCGATGGAGCTCCGTATGCCACGGCAAACTGGCTGTCACTGACGGCGGCGGTGCACAAATGCTGCGCAGCTAGCGCCATTCGACGGCCAACACCGCGGTTCCTGGTGTGTCCGCTGTGCCGTGCGTGTGATCATTGCTTGTACAGCCCTCTCGCAGTGTCCGGAGCAAATATGGTGGGTCTGACACACCGGTGTCAATGTGTTCTTTTTTCCATTTCCAGGAGTGTATTTAGAATTAATATAGTCTTGTACATGAGTATAAAGATTCTGACGAAGTTCGGATAAGTTTTCAATTTAACGACTGTGCATAGTATGTTGGTAGCACTTTGTCCCCTTGTCTGTTATGCTGTGTAGCAGATTTTAAAGCTGTGCGAATCAGCATAACGAAAAGGCGAGGGGTCTCGCTCGTTTTGTTCACGACTGTACATGCCTAACGTCAAATATTTAGCGCACTAACTCACTTATAAAGCAGTAAAACCTTCCACAAGAAGGTGATGTGCTTTTTCAGCAGGACAATGCACCTCCACATACAGCCGGTGCTTCGCAACGTGCTCTTCATGGTGAACAGGAACTGCCCTGGCCAGGAGGCTCGCTAAATCCCTGGCCAACTGAACACGCGTGGATATGATTAAGCGGGAACCTACTCGTTCTCCAGGGCCTGCAAAAACAATTGCCGAGTTGCAACAAAAGGTGCAAGATGCTTGGGAGAGTCTATCGCAGGATGCCATTCGGCAACTTTATGACCGTTTGCATGCGAGAATGCACGCCACCGTTGCCGCCAGAGGGGAGTACACTGTGTGTTGGTGTGACTGCTTGGGCACCCTTTACTGTGACATGCGTGTTTCATGTACTCTTACAATGATGAATTACGTGCCGTTTCACTTGTCAATAAAATGACCTCGTACTTGAGGGTCTTACATTTTTTCCGGCAGGGCATGTTACTAAGTCTTCTATCATTAATTATTCGAGCAAACATTCGCTTTTTAAGATCTATCACCGCCTCCTCCACCAGTGACAAGATTTATGACTGTTACTCATTACTTAGGGATCACGTACGTTGTTGTTTCAGGTAATTACTACACGTCCTTCGTGTAGGGTACGCTTTTCTTCATGTGTGTGTGTGTATGTGTGTGTGTGTGCGTGTGTGTGTGTGTGTGTATGTGTGTGTGTGTGTGCGTGCGTGTGTGTACAGAAGGTTCACGTTTCACAAATCTTGATATACACTTACTCCTTTTCCTCTTATAGATCTGATGATGTCTGTAAAGCCGAAATCGGTTATCTGTACAAATGAAATGTAACTAAGACTGTGAGTCCTACTGTGAATTTAGGTAACACTTACCGGGTAGTCATATAACCCCTAATCGTCCAGGTTGCAATATTTTAGCTATGAAATGTTCCAGGAAAAATGCACTTTCCTTCTATACCTGCAATAAACGCTGTCAGTGGCGGTTAGTGAGAATATATTCTGGGTGTTCAGATTCAGGTAACTCTGTGAAAGTGAAGTTAATAACATCTGCTGCGTAACAGTTCTGGTTATCAACAAGTTTATATTATACCCAATGGTAATAATAATAATAATAATAATAATAAGACGCATAACTTATACGACAAAAGAATTTTGTTGTTTTGTACATAATTAAGTACACTTTAGGAAAATAACGAAATAATGTGTAAGCTTTCACAACTCCCTATTTCGCATTTTTGGGTAAGTGGGAATTTTCGTGCACTCGATTTTTTCGGTCAAATGTACGAGACTCCTCACAGAGGTACTAGTTCACGAATGTACTTCAGAGCTGAAAATCAGGTATTCTTATGCCGCACTCACGCAACAACTAGTGCTAACTGTGCGTTTCCTTGTTAAATGTTCGCTTGTAGTCACGATTATTTGATTTCGTCACTCTCTCAATCAAAGGATCTGTTGTCGGAGGTCCTACTTCCTTTGCGCCTAACTTTTCCTGGCAATTTAATTTTCTGTTCCCAGCGGAGTGTGCTCTGATATGAAACTTCCTGGCCGATTAAAGCCGTGTGCCGGACCGAGACTCGAACTCGGTTCCTTTGCCTTTCGCGGGCAAGTGCTCTACTGACTGAGCTACCCAAGCACGACTCATGACCCGTCCTCACAGCTTTACTTTTCTGTTAACATTTAAAGTTTACATACACTGCACACGAAAGCTGATTCCTACACAGCAAACAACCAACTTCAAACACAAAGGGCCGTTTCTGAAAATGGCTAAACTCAAGTAGCAATGTCTACCAACATGATCACGCGACTAGAATACAAATGAGGCGCTGAGATCTATAAGGGCTTAAAGCACATCGCCGTCGATCCCACACTTAAGCAAATATCAGAGGCATCGCAGCACAGATAAACCTGACTCACCACCAAATCAACTGATTTCAGTAGCATGAATAAATGCTACAATATCACAATGGATGGTGTGCGCTTTAGGCCCTTGTGGTTCTCAGTGCCTCAAATGGATTACTGTATGATAAAATTCATAACTTAATATACTATAACTCATTCAGAAATCCACAAAACAGGTCTACTGTCAGTGCAACTTTAACACATACTGATGTCATCTAACTTTACTACAGCCTACATTGAGGCTATTAGCACATTTGAGGAGTGTGCTAACATTTAGCTGGATTTATGCCGATCGAACGGGGATAAACATCTGCCACTGTATGCTACCACCTGGTGGTACTGACGTAAACTTCTAATTGAGTGGCAAGGGCTGGTTATGCACATCGTGAACCGTGCACGTTGTTTATCAAATGCGTATCTATTTGGCCCGTAAGGCAATTACATCACGCGAGTTGCGCTTGCGCAAAAGCTCTTTAACACGTGCACACCTGCAGGTGTGCTCACGACCCTGATGCCAAGTTTCATGAAGTCTAGAGGAGCAGTAGCGCGCTAGATTTAAGTACCGCATCTTTCACTTTGCAGCATCTGCGTTACGTTTAACAGCACTCAAAGAAAAATAACCAATAAATACGCAAGGTGTCGAAATTTAGGGTGTTCACCTGCTCTTGTGCCCTTACACGGTGTGCGGACATTTGCACGCCGGACATTTGCCACGGTTTTACCTGCTCCGAAGGGTTGGGTCCCTTGTCTCTCTCTCCTCCTCCTCATCGCTGTCGCGCAGTAAAGGCACATACTGAGCCTTTCCTCTGGTTTACTTAACATAGGACCAGAATTTCTTTGGAGTTTCTCCCACATTTCTAGAGAGACTTTCGTTGCGGAAACTATTAAATGCATCTCGCACTGAAATCCGCACCAAACTTCGAGTCTCAGTAAAACTTCACCAATCTTGGAGATTTTGCGTTCGTCTAAATTATACGTGCCTTTTTCGGTGATCCTGTAGCAGCTTTCTGTCGTGTTTTGTGTACCATGGGAGATCAGTTCCGTCTCACGAGTGCTGTTAATACTATTTCTTTGAACTTAGGCCACATATGGTCTTCACTTGCATAGTTTGGAAGGATTGGAGACTGTCTCTTAGAAAGACGTCAACCGAATTTTTAGCTGCTTTTATAAATAGATATATTTCGCGTTTAGTTTTGGTGAATTTCTTTGTTACGGAATTGAGCCTCGCTACGACTGTGTGTTCACTAATCCCTGTATCCGTCGTGATGCTCAAGATTATTTGTGGCTAAGAGGTCAAGTGTGTTTTGGTAACCATTTACAATTTGAATGGCCTCGTGAACTAATTGTTCAAAATAATTTTTAAAAAAATCATTTAGAAGAATTACGGAAGTTGTTTTCTATCTACAATAGGTCTGAAAATGTATTTTTGTCAACATACAGATGGTAGATTGAAGTCACTGCCAACTATAACTGTATGAGTAGCGTACCTATTTGTGATGAGACTGACTCAAGTCTTCTTTGAACCGTTCAGCAACTGTTTCATCTGAGACCGGGGGTCGGTAAAAGGAGCCAGTTATTGATTTATTCCGATTGTCGAATATAACCTCTGCCCATACTAAGTCACAAGAACTATCTGCTTCAATGTCGCTTGTGAACTGAAACACACATTACATTATTTTTCCTTAAGTTGCTCTTCTTGTTTCTGTTGTAGTGCAGATCATCACAATTACGGCTTTTTCCTCCAAAACCTAGGATGCTTTCTCTGTGACACTGTAAATACCAGAGCTAAAAAATGTAGAACAACAACGTACGTTACAAGCATAGCATTCTGTATTACTTCATTTCCTTATTTCTAACGTCGACTTTAGATGACAATTCAATCATAGATGTTCTTATCTGTATTTAGTGAACGTATTTTCAGTCATGTTTTGAACATTTTCCCGCTACACTTTATTAACTAATGTTTCGCCGCAAGGGATATCGGATTTTAGAGAGCAAATTAATATCGAGTGTGTCGTTCTTCTTTTCAAAGATTCACATTTCCATTTCTTCTTTCCTTGTTGTCTTTTGGGCATGCAGTTGTAGTAATTAAAGTAGACACAAATGCAGTGATCAAAGAGAAATGATTAGCGTACATTCGCATTCTCCTTACATCGTTCTTTTCTTGTTGCTCCCCTGCCGATGGACTGTTTCTATCGCAATTAGTAAGCTTGAAAGGAAGCTACCGTACAGACAGAGGGATCTATATTTATACTTGGCAGAACTAATTACATATTGACATAATCGTTGGCATTGTTCTCGTTTCCCAAAAGTTATAAATATTTCGATTACGGAAAAGAAGCTCTGTATTTCGCCAAGATGTCGAAGAAGAAGGTCCCTTATGTACTGGTTGTATCGTGTAAGATGCGGAGACGGCGGTTTGAAAGTGGACAGAAGAAGTACAAGGAAGGGCGTCCCTTACCTAAGGGATCGCTGCTCAAGCTACCTGGCGATGGGGCAAGCGTGGCAAATGTCCGGCATTCCTTACACAGCAGCCGCCACTGACCACAGTCGATTATGACATTTCCGAGTGGCTTTCCTTTCATGTGCGACAGGACATTTCATTGTGATCTCAAATTACTCGTTGGTTTCCTACTTCTCGGTTCTTCACGTACCTTATTGCACAGCGGCCTCTCGCTCTTCAGTTTATCCATAGATTTGTGTGTAGCAGACTGACCTCTGCTGGGAAGTAGTCCGATTTCTTAGAAACATCTGCACTGCATAACCGTTTTTTCAGTTAAATTACATTTGGCAATAGGTTCATCCCTTCACATACTAAAGAGAAATCCCATATGTCACAACAGTCTCACAACACAGTTAAAATCAGATGAGGATCAGGCACTTAACTCACAAGGGAACCTCCCCATCGCACCCCCCTCAGATTTAGTTATAAGTTGGCGCAGTGGATAGGCCTTGAGGAACTGAACACAGATCAATCGAGAAAACAGGAAGAAGTTGTGTGGAACTATGAAAAAAATAAGCAAAATATACAAACTGAGAAGTCGATGTGTAAGATAGGCAACATCAAGGATGACGTGATCTCAGGAGCGCCGTGGTCCCGTGGTTAGCGTGAACAGCTCTGGAACAAGAGGCCCTTGGTTCAAGCCATCCCTCGAGTGAAAAGTTTACCCCTTACCGCATAATGTGCCAGTTATGGCACATACCACTTTTCTCTTTGTCAATCTCATATCTGAGAATATATTTCCAAACTGCATGTTGGGACAGATATGGCACACAGTCAAGAGCAGCTGTGCAAGTAGTGTATGCCATCTGCTGGGAGAGTAAGGAATTACGTGCTATGAATCTTTGCTTTGTGTTGCTAGCTGTTTATATCCAAGTTTGGTCACACAAACAGTTGCAATCAGGTACAGTAAACGATTGATTTCAGGGTTTATACTCGTATTATTTGCAGAAGAAAAAGGACATCTGTGGACAGATATAAAGAGGTAAGTTTATATATTTGTTCATTAGAATACATATAATACTGAAAAATAGGTCTGTGACGGATATGGCACAACATGCAGTCCGGTCCAATCGAGTACGTGGTTGCATTTTACCTAAGGAGGCAGCAATGAATATGAATGGTCGAGGCAGCATGGAGGAAAAGATAGCAACAGTAGACGGTTGCAACTGTCAGTAGTCTCCTGGTTTGATAATAAGTAGTCAACACTTTGCCAACTTACGTTGGATGCAAACCAGAAGGCGAGATCAAGAGGCTTTTCAGGGAGGAAAAAGAATATAAAATGGTTTCTTGTCCACACTCTGTGATGATCTACAATGACTACATGGGGGCTGTCGATCTATTAGATTCTATGCTAGGATATTATAGAATTCAAATCAGATCAAAGAAATGGTACTTGAAGATATTCTTTCATCTAGTTGACTTGGCTTGTGTGAACAGCTGGCTGTTATGGAGAAGAAGAAATACGGACTACATGCCCCTTGTTGATTTCAAGGTCGCAGTTGCAGAGGCCCTCTGTAAAATTGGGGAATCCTTATCCAAGAAACGTGGTAGACCAAGCAATGAAATACAAAAACAGCTTGACTGCAAGAAGAAGAGAGGCCCTACAGCAGGTCTTCCACGGCGTCAGGTGCGACTGGATGGGATACATCACATGCCTATCTGGCTGGAAAACCGTGGTCGTTGCAAGTATCCAGAATGCAAGGGAAAATCCTATATAGCGTGTATGAAGTGCAGTACAACATTGTGCTTGAATAAGGAGAGATTTATTTATTTATCTCTTGTTCCGGTGATCCATGTTATGACAATATCACAGGATATGGAACGTGTCAATTTTACAAGCTTTTGGCCAGAATTTATGGTAATACATAAAACAAAACAAAAACAGTAAACAGTAACTTAGGTCCCACTACAAAAAAAAATACATTCTAGAAATAGATAGAGATTACAAAACAAAAAACAGTAAACAGTAACTTAGGTCCCACTACAAAAATACTTTTTAGAGAGAGATAAAGATTACAAAATAATAAGTGTTACAGAGAAATAAATATTGCAAAATATATGTTTACAATAAAAATATTCGGTATTACAAATACAAATTTGGGCATACATTTGCAATTTACAATACAAGAGATGTTAAACACTGTAGTTCAGGAACTCTTCTAATGTATAAAATGATCCTTGCAATAGGAACTGCCTTAGGGTTTTTTTAAACAGGAGATCATCATCTACCAAATACTTAATTCTTGAAGAGAGGGCATTAAAAATCTTACAGCCACTGAAATGGACTCCTTTCTGCACCATACTTAGATTTGGCTGTTCAAAGTGGATATCATGTTTCCTTCTAGTATTGTGACTGTGATATGCGCTATTCAGCTTAAAGATGGATTTTTCTTTTCTTATGAAGCACATCAATGAGAATATATATTGCGCAGTGGATGTAAGTATTTCAAGCTTCTTAAAAAGATTCCTGCATGTGGCTCTAGGATGGACTCCACACATGATCCTTATGGCTCTTTTTTGTACACACAGTACTTTTCTAGCCAGTGGCTGATTTCCCCAAAATATAATTCCAAATGCCATAATAGCATGAAAGTAACCATAATACGCTGACTTCATGGTTTCCATATTTCTATAAGAAGAAACAATGCGCAATGCATATGTTGCTGAACTTAGTCTTTTGCACAGATCCACGATGTGGTTGAACCAATTCAGTTTGCTATCAATATGCAAGCCTAGGTATTTTGAGGAATCTACCCTGGTTATTGTCTGCTCACCTACCTTTACAAATATTTCCTTATCTTTGGATGTTTTGTGGAACTGAATGTAGTTTGTTTTACAATAATTTAAAATAAGACCATTAATGTTGAACCAGTTCACCGTCTCATTTAAAATCTTATTTGCCATTACCTCAAGCTTATCTTCCGAATTATTAATAAGTAGTGTAGAGTCATCTGCGAAAATGGTGAATCTACAATATTCCATAGAGAGAGGAAGATCATTTATAAATATAATAAAAAGTAGGGGGCCCAGAACTGAGCCCTGCGGCACTCCACATGTAATGGTACCCCATTCTGAAGATATTGGAACACCATCTTGACTATCTACTACAACTTTATGTTTTCTGTTTGACAGATATGAGTCGAGCCATTTCCCTGATGCACCACTTATACCGAGATGTGCAGCTTTTTGTAAAGGAATTTGGTGATTTACACAGTCAAATGCTTTTGTTAGGTCACAAAATATGCCGATCACTTTCAGTTTTTTGTTGATAGATTCCAAGAGTGTGCCAGTAAATGCAAATATCGCATCTTCTGTTGACAAACCTTTCTGAAATCCAAACTGACTTTTGCTGAAGCTATTGTGTTCACTGAGATGCTTAACTATCCTGGCATGCATTAGTTTCTCTAAAACTTTTGAAAAGCTAGTCAGTAGTGATATTGGCCTATAGTTAGCAGTATCCGTCTTATCCCCCTTCTTATACAGCGGTTTTACAACTGCATACTTAAGCCTCTCAGGAACTATTCCTTGCTTAAGTGACACATCAAAAATGTGGCAAAGGACTTTATTTACATGGCTGGAGCAATATTTTAATAATTTGTTAGAAATGTTGTCAATTCCAGCAGAGTTTTTACTTTTCAGGGATTTAATAACTGTTAAAAAGTTGTAGTTAAATGTGTCTGCAACTGTTTTTGGATCGCTAACAAGATTACCCTCACTTTTAATTTGGATATTTTCACTACAAACTGCATTTTTTCCCGTTTCCTTCTTTACAAATTTCCAGATAGTTTTTACTTGATTGCTCGAGTTGTCAATTTCTGCCTTCAAGCACATGTTCTTTGCTGCCTGAGTTGTCTTATTCAGAACTTTATTGTAGATTTTATAGTGTGTAATCCTACTGTTATCATTTGAACTCCTGGCTGCAGCATATAGTTCTCTTCTTATTTTACAAGAGATTTTGATGCCTTTAGTAATCCAAGGCTTGTTTCCAGATTTGAACAGGTTTCTCTCTCTGATATTTTAGGAAATGCTTCTTCACAAAGGCTTGTAACTTCATTGATAAATATATTAAATTCTGAATTAACATCAACTGTAGCATATACAGGAGACCAGTCCACAAGCCATAATTGCTGATTAAAGGTTTCAGTGGTGTGTCTGTTTATAATCCTAAATGTTTTCCAAATGAAATTTTCTTTTCTTTGTACATTCATTTGGTTTAGAGTGAGGAATTGCCCTTCATGATCAGAGAGCCCATTTATAATATTTTTCATGGTTAAAAAATTGCAAATATCCTTATCTACAAATACATTATCTATTAAAGTGCTAGAGCTGGCAGTTACTCTAATTGGAGTGTCCACCACTGGTACTAAATTGTAATAGTACATTAAATGTTCAAAATCTGTCTTGTTTCTATTTTCTGTTAAAAGGTCCACATTGAAGTCACCCATAACAATGATAGATTTAGTATTCCTACATAGGTGGGCCAGAAGTGATTCAGTTTGTCTTAGAAATACATTTAGATTTCCAGCAGGTGCCCTGTAAACAGCCAGAACAAAAACAGTTGCACTATCTGCTGTTAACTCAATGCCACACACCTCAAAATGTTGTTCATCACAGTATTTGCTTAAATCGAGGGATTTATACACTATATTATTTTTTATAAATATTGCAATACCACCTTTTTTCCATAACAGATCTACAGTAATGAGTAGCTAAACTAAAGTTCTCAATCTGTATCATGTGGATCCCATTCATAACGTGATGTTCTGAGAAACACAGTATATCAGGCTCACTTTCACACTCGTCTTTTAAATTTATTAGCAACTGGTCTATTTTATTCTTGAGGCTACATATATTTTGGTGGAATAAAGACTAAGTTTGATTTTTTCTCACCTCTGCATTTTCGTGATGTTTGCTAGGAGTGGGTTTCTTCAGTACATTAGTTGATAGTATTGTTTGGGGTGTGGAAAACTCATATTGAACACACGAGAGAGATGCTTCACGCAACTTTGAATTCTCATCTCTCGTGTTACCATAAAAAACGCTGAGTTTGTTTTCTGTTGCGTGTAGGACGGGCAATAGTTACCGCTGAATATGTTGTTTTAGCTGTTGGTTCCGCCACTGACGATTCTGCTGCTTTTGAGGATGCGTCTTTTTCTTTTGCTGAGACTGTTCCCATACCGGTACATGGAATTTTACTGTTCGCTCTCTCTCTGTTCGCAATGATTTCTTTTATCATTTTACATACAAAGTTTTTTCCTTCATAATTTAGATGCATTCCGTGTTTGGTATGCTGGCATCTGTCCAATTTGCCTATATCAAGGACGCTACATTTTCCAAACAAAGAATACATCTGTTTTATTTTAATGTTAGTTTTACGAATTTCTTTATTTACACACGAGTGATACATTAGATCATATCTGTGTGGTAATGTTGCAACTATCGTATTTTTTTGTTTACTGCGTTCCAGGAATTTCTTTAGTTCAGTGAGACAGTTATTTGCTTCGTTTTTCGCAACATCATTTGCACCCGCTATACACACGACATTGGTCATTTTTTCCCGACATTTTGTCTGGTAAATCAACACCAATAATGTTTTTTGCTGTTGCTCCTGGCTTCACAAAACCTGTTGCGTCGTATTTCGTGTTTTCTTTGAATAGTCTCGTCATTTTTCTGCCGTGACTGTCCGTTAAAAATAATACAGTACTTTCGTCTTTGCACTGTTGTACGTTTTGATTGATAGTGTCTTTCTCATTACTACGTGCAATAGATGTCCCATTATTATGTACAATAGATGGCATGCTCAATTTCGCACCTTCATTGTTTGCGTTAATGCTGAACTCAGAGCCTGTATCACCATTCTGATTACAAAGTTTGTTCAAAAGTTCATGTTCCCTTACCGATGTTAGGCCTAAATCCGCCTCTTCACTCACGGAAAGAACTTGAAATTTGTTTTTAACAGCCAACTGCTTGGTGTTTTTACTCCCTGGTGATGCTTTCGTATTCACACCTCTGTTTTTATACGGTATATTTGTCCACTCGTTAGAGTTTTTTTGTGGAAGAGAACTGGCCGTTTGTTTGACTAATGACTCACTTATTTCTTTTCGAAGTTCCGACATCTCACTACTCAATACACTGACGATTTGCTGAAGGCTAGAAATACACTCATTTAACTTAATAGTTTCGTCCTTACAAATCACACACACTGTACTTTTACCGATATTATTTTCGTTTTTCGCAGGAACACTACTGACTTGTACACACAACATCTCCGCCATGTGAGCTGGGGCTCAAATTGCTTCATCAAGTTTCATAATGAATAGAGAAAAATGGAAACAGAATGTGTGTTATTTTCTCAAAATGTGTGTATTGTAATGAATAGAAAGTGTAATTGTTTTACATAAATACAGTTCTGCTAGTTCATGTACGTATCTTACTGTGTATTTTCCACATTGTGCATCATCAATCCCAAAACTGGTATCACATGGTATTAGTCATTACTGCATGCAGTCCCATATATGGCACAAACCCTTAATTCTAACATAACCGCCCCTACATAAGATTTAGAATTTTTTAAGCATTTTTTATGAAATCAGAACATCGAACATAACACGTAACATTTTTTTTTCAGAATAATAAAAAAAATCATGCAGTAAGGGGTTAATTTTTTATTTTCAGACAGTTTTTATCCGTCCGTCCGTCCGTGCGATGGACATACGCAGGATTTGACGGTCTACACACGGAAAAATTTGAAAACATTAAAAACATATGTTTTAACAGAGCACAGAGAAACCTGTGCGACTGTTAACCTGTTGCATTCATTTTTTTCTGTTTATGTGACAAACTCTTATGTTTTCATCACTTTTTTTGGGAGTGGTTATCACATCCACAAGAAAACCTAAATCGGGCAAGGTAGAAGGATCGTTTTACCCATTCGCCAAGTGCACAAGTTAGGTGGGTCGACAACATATTCCTGTCATGTGACGCACATGCCGTCACCATTGTCGTATATAATATATCAGACGTGTTTTCCTGTGTAGGAATTGGTTGACCTATGACCTTGCGATCAAATGTTTTCGGTTCCCCTTGGAGAGGCACGTCCTTTCATCTACTAATCGCACGGTTTTGCGGTGCGGTCGCAAAACAGACACTAAACTTATTACAGTGAACAGAGACGTCAATGAACGAACGGATAGATCATAACTTTGCGAAAATAAAGAAAGTAAATTTTTTACTCGTGTGAAGACTTGAACCAAGGACCTTCTGTTCCGCAACTGCTCACGCTAACCACGGGACCACAGCGCTCTGGAGCTCATGTCATCATTGATGTTATCTATCTTGCGCATGGAGTACTCAGATTGTATATTTTGCTTATTTTTTTCATAGTTCCACACAACTTCTTCCTGTTTTCTCGATTGATCTGTGTTCAGTTTTTCAAGGCCTATTCACAGTGCCAACTTATAACTAAATCTGAGGGGGGTGCGATGGGGAGGTTCCCTTGTCAGTAAACATATACGCCATAGTGTGCTGCGCACCCTTACGTTTCCACTTATCGGTACTGTCACGCGAGAGCCCTTTTCAATATACACTCCTGGAAATGGAAAAAAGAACACATTGACACCGGTGTGTCAGACCCACCATACTTGCTCCGGACACTGCGAGAGGGCTGTACAAGCAATGATCACACGCACGGCACATCGGACACACCAGGAACCGCGGTGTTGGCCGTCGAATGGCGCTAGCTGCGCAGCATTTGTGCACCGCCGCCGTCAGTGTCAGCCAGTTTGCCGTGGCATACGGAGCTCCATCGCAGTCTTTAACACTGGTAGCATGCCGCGACAGCGTGGACGTGAACCGTATGTGCAGTTGACGGACTTTGAGCGAGGGCGTATAGTGGGCATGCGGGAGGCCAGGTGGACGTACCGCCGAATTGCTCAACACGTGGGGCGTGAGGTCTCCACAGTACATCGATGTTGTCGCCAGTGGTCGGCGGAAGGTGCACGTGCCCGTCGACCTGGGACCGGACCGCAGCGACGCACGGATGCACGCCAAGACCGTAGGATCCTACGCAGTGCCGTAGGGGACCGCACCGCCACTTCCCAGCAAATTAGGGACACTGTTGCTCCTGGGGTATCGGCGAGGACCATTCGCAACCGTCTCCATGAAGCTGGGCTACGGTCCCGCACACCGTTAGGCCGTCTTCCGCTCACGCCCCAACATCGTGCAGCCCGCCTCCAGTGGTGTCGCGACAGGCGTGAATGGAGGGACGAATGGAGACGTGTCGTCTTCAGCGATGAGAGTCGCTTCTGCCTTGGTGCCAATGATGGTCGTATGCGTGTTTGGCGCCGTGCAGGTGAGCGCCACAATCAGGACTGCATACGACCGAGGCACACAGGGCCAACACCCGGCATCATGGTGTGGGGAGCGATCTCCTACACTGGCCGTACACCACTGGTGATCGTCGAGGGGACACTGAATAGTGCACGGTACATCCAAACCGTCATCGAACCCATCGTTCTACCATTCCTGGACCGGCAAGGGAACTTGCTGTTCCAACAGAACAATGCACGTCCGCATGTATCCCGTGCCACCCAACGTGCTCTAGAAGGTGTAAGTCAACTACCCTGGCCAGCAAGATCTCCGGATCTGTCCCCCATTGAGCATGTTTGGGACTGGATGAAGCGTCGTCTCACGCGGTCTGCACGTCCAGCACGAACGCTGGTCCAACTGAGGCGCCAGGTGGAAATGGCATGGCAAGCCGTTCCACAGGATTACATCCAGCATCTCTACGATCGTCTCCATGGGAGAATAGCAGCCTGCATTGCTGCGAAAGGTGGATATACACTGTACTAGTGCCGACATTGTGCATGCTCTGTTGCCTGTGTCTATGTGCCTGTGGTTCTGTCAGTGTGATCATGTGATGTATCTGACCCCAGGAATGTGTCAATAAAGTTTCCCCTTCCTGGGACAATGAATTCACAGTGTTCTTATTTCAATTTCCGGGAGTGTAGTTCTGCGGGCTGTAACATGATATTGTGTGTAATAAGAAAAAAACTTTTACTTGAAGCGGTTAGATGCACTTCACAAAGAAATCGCCGAAATGATTTAAATATTTGTCGTACTAATGCTGTGATGACACTTTTCCCATAATATCATCACAGAAATCTTTCACCTTTCTATTCAGCCACTTCCTTACGGTAGCGCAGCCAATTTCTCCATATGCTGTAGGTGTTGTTCTCTTAACCGAAGCACAGGGTAATTTTATCATCATGGCATTGTCATACTCTGGGGCAATGCTTGCCGTTACATTGCAACAGTGGTTCCCGTTGACTTTCAGGTGAGAGCCGTTGGATCACATACCTGTTTCGAAAGATGAATAGGGGAAATACAGGAGATACAGCAACACCATCGTACTGGACTGGTTGAATAAACTGGGAGGGAGGTATCGTTTGCAGACTGAATGAAAGTAGTGCCGCAATTTAACATATGTGTAATTGGTTATTGCAATTGAAGTTTCTAGGATTGCACTAACGTATGATGATGGAAGGTCATAAATGAGTCTTCTTGTAATTTCAGATACATCATGTACATTCCACTTAATGGTGACAACCCGAAAAGCAGATTTCCCCCTTATAGCGCTTTATGTGCACTGGGTGTTGTCCCGCCATCTGTCGCCGACGCCACGCAATATTGTGTTAGTTGCACGCCGCGCCGTGCGAGAGCAGCACGCGTACACAGTTGAATACATTAGACATTTTATAATATCACAGCAAAATGTCAGAGGTAATAGTTCTATATGTAGCTTCATCAGTTACCTATTTCTAAATTGTCGACACATGAGCTATAAGCAACCATGAATCTTAATCATTTGGGAAGAGGGCGCTTCATGCCCAGTAGTATTTGCGATATTGTCTGCTGTCTATGACAACTGGCAAGCATTATCTTATAGGATATATCACAGTGAAAACACATCTGGAAAATTGTAGAACTACTGCGAAAACGCGTAAATTAACAGGTGCAAGGCGTATGCAGTGCAGGAATATAAAATTAATAGCCATTGTAAATAATGTAACTGGGAAGGAAGGTCTGACTCAACTCGCCGAACTTCTCAAAAGTAACACATTTTCCCTTATTGTAGAGGAGTCCACCTGACAACAGCTGTATAAAACATTTATGTGTGGTAGTTCGCATAATGACAAGTGGTAAACTCAATCATGAGTTCCTTGGACTTACTCCTCCGAGTGATGCTACAAGCAGTACTCAATATGAACGTTTTTTTTTACATTTTTTAATTGCCAAGAAATACGATACAAAAGAAACGTGATAGGTTTTGCTGCATAAGATGTAAATGTAATGATGAGGACCTACCATTCATAATGGATATTGCAGAAGAAGGACATACCACATCTTTCCACAATGAAATACAATGTTATTCATTTGCGCTTTGTGATTGCTATGCATGCCTCAAACTCTCTAGGGGAACCTAAGATCTCGTAAGCTATTTTCAGTCAAGTCCTGAGCCTGTGGATGAGCTGAGGAAATTTCAAGATTTCGTAAACCTGAAACCTCGCAAAAATACATCCGTTTAAAACACGCTGAATTTCTTTAAACATGGTTTTTGCTCGACCTCTGGACAAATTTGAGGCCCTAAAGCCATATTTATCGATGCCATCTTGAGCGAAAAATTTCTTACCTGTGAAACGGTATTGCAGCTCAGCTACGAAACTGTTTCTTCAACTTCTGGCTTTCATCCTATTCTTATTCAATGATTTCTATTTGAAGATGCAGAGCGAATCACCACATGTTCATGTTATTTAATAAGATGTAACTAGTACCTGAGAACAATTTTGGCCTGCTTCATAAAACATGAAAACCTTTCTAAGAAACCCGTGGAGAATGTGTGGTGTCACTGCCAGACACCACACTTGCTAGGTGGTAGCCTTTAAATCGGCCGCGGTCCGGTAGTATACGTCGGACCCGCGTGTCGCCACTGTCAGTGACTGCAGACCGAGCGCCGCCACACGGCAGGTCTAGAGAGACTTACTAGCACTCGCCCCAGTTGTACAGCCGACGTTCATAGCAATGGTTCACTGACAAATACGCTCTCATTTGCCGAGACGATAGTTAGCATAGCCTTCAGCTACGTCATTTGCTACGACCTAGCAAGGCGCCATCACCAGTGTATATTGAAATGGAAATTATGTACAGTCAAGAGAGATGTACACCGATTGTGGATTAAAGTTAAGTATTCTACCGGTACCTCCTGTTTTGCTAGTCTTATTTCTCTGACCTGTTCCAGACTTCACGCCAATCTACGTGAGCTTAAAAGCGTGCATTTCGGCCTCTAGCAACACGGTGTTGGCTCTTCTGCCAACACATCAGAATGTGCAGTATATAAATCCCAGTAATTTTTAACTATTGAATGATATTTATTTTGGCGCTCAAAATCCTCTCACAGTAGCCAAAATCCAAAACCTAAGCCCCCAGGAACTGAAATATTTCAAGCAACGATACTTGTACTTCTATACCGAAGCCGTTGAACAAATACACAAGAGATTTTATTCTGATGACAATCTGTAGAAGGACTTCGATGCTCTTGACCCTGAAAATGAAGGAATAAATCTGTTTCGAACTGAATCAGAGTTTCCAAATTTAATTGGAGAAGACGAATTACAACAGCTAGACACAGAGTAGAGAAACCAGCGAAATGCTGATATTATCTTTGTAACCAGAGTTCCAATAGTGTTCTGCATTGCAGTTCGAGATATAAAGAAAGGTGTCGGAGAACCAATGTTTCCAGAATTATTCAAATTTAGTATTTCACTTTTGTGAATGCCATATTCATCAGCTAGCGTTGAAAGACTGTTTTCTGTAGTGAATAGAATGAAAGCCAAGACAAGGAATTGACTGATCAGTTACAACAATTTCAGGGCTTCTGAATTCCAAGAGGTTAACAAAAACTGATGCCTCTTACGATTTCAATGTTATGTGCTTAATACATCAGATTAATAAATAGTGAAATTTACAAAAATGTACAAGGAGAGAAAGATAAATAGATTCAACATTGTGGAGAAAGATCAAAATGGAACGAAGTTTATTTTCAAAGCTTTTTATTATGAAATATAGCCAAAATAGTTGTGTAATAGTGTGAAATCGTCGTAAACGACGTGGTGTTTAATAGTGGATATCTACTACCTTCTGATGGACGAGCGCCTCAGAGATATTGGGTAAGTTCATACAGTAATTTTACAAATTTTATTTTTCTCCTTTTAATATATGTTACAGCATTAATGAAGCATTTTACATCATAATTATAAAATAAGGGTTCTTCCGTAAATTTTCAGTGTTTTCTTACTAAACTTCCGATTTAATCTCCTTTTTTTTTGCATCTGACAACATTGCTCCAAAGCTCCTGTTTACTCCTAACTGGGGTGTCACTTGCCACACTATTAGCTTACTTGATATTAAGCTGAACAGATCTGCGATTCATTAATGGGCCAGATCTCGAATAGCCTCTCCATTCCCTTCAAATTTTTGGTGGGGGTACAGTTCGCCCTAACGAACTGTAAACACGATAGTAATTCTTGTAAAGTGAGAGATCTCTGAGTTCACTTGGCAGCGAGAAAGCCAGCCAGTGGGGTGTAGTTCTGTAATTTTTTTATTTTCTGTTGTTTTGTTTGGCCTGTACTTACATCTTGGAATCTACCAAATTTTTCCTTGGTCCATCTATCATCTTCAGTCTAGGAGAGCTTTTACTAACTTTATCTGTGGATTGTGAGTAGAAGTAGGCCATAACAGTACCTAATTGCAACAAATAATTTTTTTTCTGTACAGAGAAACTGCATCGTTGAACACATTACAAGTAAAATATATTCGACAAAGAGTTAAATTTATTTGAAGACAGAATCAATAACAAAATATAAAATATATTTCATGAAAACGCATTTTGTTGTAAAACATTCTTGGTTTACAAGCCACGTCACTTTGAAGTGACTGAGAAGGTTTTGAAAGATGGCTAGCCCTTTGGGCTCATCTCTCTTTCGCCTACTTGACCTCAGTTACTTTCTGTTTGCAGATTAGGGCACTCGTATTGCATTAGGGAGACACATTACCAGTTCAGTGAGCAGTGTGGAGGATTGTTAGTGGCTCGGCTCAGCGTTGGTTATAATGTAGTTTTTCATGCTGTATTTCAAGGTGTAAGAATTGGGCTCGTGTTGGAAACGCGATTTCCTAATGACCAGCTAGGGCTGCTTGTCGAGTGCAACAGCCACCCCTGGCATAAATAGCAAAACAGCCACTTCATGGTAGGCTTTATAAAAAATGTGAAAGACTGAGCTCAGGCATCCTGGATGACAGGTGAAGAGCCTCAATCACCACTTCCTCTGCAGGTGGAATGGTGGCAGACGGGTCCTAGTGGCGAGGGGTAGACCGATGTCCCGCTGACACAAACTCAGTGGGACACGAGGCAAGTACCGGAGTTTTATGGCACCTTCGCAGAATAGCATCGGCATAGGGAATTAGTAATTGATCCCACAGAGGAGAGAGCGCATCTTAATTTTCACAGATAGCCCCAACAATGTTCTTTTTTTTTCTTTGGACCTACTGAACAACGCCGTTTTGGCGTGTAAAAGAAAACCTTTTCAGTTCGGTCGCCATAATGGTTCACTGTGGCTTGACGTCCACCACCCAGGTATTCCAAAAACTCCTGCATTTTTCTTTGAGGGAAGCACTGTTTTCCAACAAGTGTCCCCGTGCATATTGAGAAGCGATGTTTGGATTGGCGCACTAGCTGTGGCGCCGAGGCGCGTATCGGAGGACGCGTGTTCGATGTCAAGATAGAGGGAGAGGATTGGTCAAAGAGGACCTGCCCGTCTGCTGGAGCCATTAAAAATTATGCGATTGGCGAAAAAGACCATTCACGGTCCGCCATTGGCAGCATGGGATGGGGAATGGAGATACCCAATGACGAGCACTGCATGAGGCTGCAGAGTGTAGTTGAACTGCTGAGTCGAAGAGTTACTCACAACAAAGCTACAGCGCTAGTGGTGTTGATACAAAGCAGAGCAATGGCAACGATAAACAAAACAAACATTGCATAATATCTACAATAACAGTTGCCGAAGTTAACATTTCATCAGAAACGAACCCAAGGAATTTTACAGAGTTAGAAAGAAGCGACAGATGAAATATTAGCGGTTCTGCGCAATGTATGGTGTCATATACGCTCGACTGTTCGTGCAATGCCCATGAGGTGTACAACGATGACGATACGTTCTTAACAAACTGAAGCGATACTGAAACAGGAGTCGAGCCATGTAGTTCATCATCCTTGTCGGACAGAGAGCCACAAATCCCGTGTCCAGTGAAACGTACTAAAGGACAATCGTTGTCGTAGAAGTGGGTACTATACTTAATTACAGACATGGAAGGTCATCCGCAGCATAGTAATCAAGCAAACACTGTTACAAAACTGGAACTTCGTTAGGTAACGAAATTTCAAACAAAGCGTCAACTTGACGATGCACAGTACACTACGGAATCGGCCCGAATATTCGTAGATGAGATAAAAAGACTTACCCCATCGTTCAGTAAGGAATTTGTTTTCAACTCCAACTATTCGGGATTAGAAGAGGAATTTCATGAGAAAGAAACCGTGGGAATATCAGTGCCTTAACGCTTTGACATTCAATTATGCCGATTATTAACCTGGATGTTAAATTGGCTGGGAAGTTATTTACTGTGCTGTGAGAAGTCAGAGGTGCTCTGCCCTCCTACGTTTCTTTCTCGTGTGCATGATCTTGCAAGAGCAGCAGGAAATATTTATGTCACACCAAGGAAGAGTGGGAAAATGGGCGTAAGAAAACTACAACTATGGTATGAACACTGATTTTGACCAATAGCTGGTCAAAATAATTTGTTTTTGCCTTATTGTTGGTTTGCCTATAAAAATCATACTCCTTTAGAGCAAAATATCCCTCCTGAAAAGTGTGTGAATTGAAATTCATACCACCTGGAACCACAGCCAAATTCAGCCTCTGGATGTTTGTTTTTTTCCGTACCTATAGAAGATATAGAACTGGGGACAAGAGGAGTTTCTGGCACAACTTGACAAGAAGAAGGGATCGGTTGGCAGGACATGTTCCGAGGCATCAAGGGATCACAAAGTTAGCATTGGAGGGCAGCGTGGAGGGTAAAAATCGTAGAGGGAGACCAAGAGATGAATACACTAAGTATGCTCAGAAGGATGTAGGTTGCAGTAAGTACTGGGAGATGAAGAAGCTTGCACAGGATAGAGTAGCATGGAGAGCTGCATCAGTCTCAGGACTGAGGACAACAACAACATAAAACATATTATCGCACGATCTGCAGCTATGCTTTAAAAGGATAGCCAGTTTCACGGTAAGCTCCACAACAGACTGTTTCGTATTCAGTGACACGCCCTCACTTTCCATCAGTTCTCATGACCCCGTTACACCAATATGATTCTATATGCATTCTTTAAGACTGGATACCTAGCTCAACGCCCTGCTTGATTTTTAACTCCCAAGGAGTTCGCATCGAGATCGAAGGGGCGCTATTTTTCATCCGGCGTTCATAGAGGAAGCTTAACTGTTTGTTTTAAACCTTTCTCGAATGTCGATGATGCCCATTTTGTGAAACGTAATACATATATCATATACAAGGTTGATTTCTGCAACCCCTGGACACACATTTTCTGTCGCCCTCCTGATGCACATGGTGAGTCATTAGCAGCTAACACTTTAAAACGAGACTCTCTAAGGACTGAACTTACGACCTCGTGCTCAAGGAGTTCCTTATAAGGATAAGCTGCTAGAGCGACTCTGGACACCTCCTTCCGTTTACGAATTTCCTTATTTTGTTGTTATCAAGAAATAGGAAAAGCCAGGAAAGTATGCTCAGAGTTCACAAAATGGTTCAAATTGCTCTGAGCACTACGGGACTTAACATCTGAGGTCATCAGTCCCTTAAAACTTAGAACTACTTAAACCTAACTAACCGAAGGACATCACACACATCCATGCCCGAGGCAGGATTCGAACCTGCGACCGTAGCCTTCGCGCGGTTCCAGACTGAAGCGCCTAGGATCACTCGGCCACAGCGGCCGGCTCAGAGCTCACATCTGAAGAAATTTCACTGGCTCGTACTGTCACTAGAAGCTGAATGGCTTTACTACAAATACGATTACTGCTCTTCTTTTCAGTGTAAGCTCTAGTGGTGGTTTTCAGACGAATACTCCTCTGAAGCATTTGGTGAGAGGGCCTTTGGAGAACTACGACGGTTTGCTTGGTAAAAAAGCAAACCTTTTGATTCATCAACGAAACAAACATCATCAACGAACTGTTCACGCTGGCAAGAGCATTCTCCATAGTTTTGAACTTGACGTCGCTAATCAGTTTCGTCTACAAAGAGACGCCCACCGACAGCGCTTGCGGACAGTTATCAGCAGCGTAATCTTCTGTAGCCGTCAAAACATTTCTTTGATTGGCCACAGAGATGGCGGGGGTTTGTGCCAAAGAAATAACACAAAAACTGGTGTTCCTGATGAGACAGATAATGTTGTGACCTGCAATGTTGAGACTTTCATACATATTTTGCGCTTCAGAGTTAATTCGAGTGATTAAAATCCACGTCGATATTTAGAAAACAACTCTTCGAATGCGACATACACAAGCAAAACTACGCAAAATCAACTCACTGACATATGAAAAGACGAAATTCAAAACAATATTTTATCCAGAGTTAGAGAAGCAAATTTTTTTATTCTGTTTGACGATACCACCGATATTTTTCGCATTGAAGAGCTCAGTTTATCTGTGTGTTACCTTCATAAAGGAATTGGAAGGAGATATTTTATTCTATTTTGTAAGGCTTTTGAGAATATTCTCCCCGCAAGATGCAAATGAAGCGCATCATTTAAGTGGATTCACTCTTCCTCGTGTAGTTACCGGTCTCTGCAAGAAATTTAATATTGATCTGAAGATGTATGTTGGAATTGGCACTGAGAGCTGTTCAGTTACTGTTTCTGATTCAAACGATGCCTTTCAGGAGCTTACCAATACAGTCATTCGCGTAAAACATTGCCCTTATGGCAATCATTCACTGCACAATTGTCTCGCAAATTCGAAACTCATCGGCAACAATGGAGAAAATCCTGGTATATACTAATGCCTCTGAAAAAAGACACACAGTCCCTACAGAAGAGTTTGGCAGAATAGCATTGCAGGGAATCTATGAGACGCGTTGGGTGTAGAGACATGACGGACATCTGAAGTTTCAAGATGACAATTTGCTGCAGATATGCAATGCCCTTTACAAGATTTCGCTGTGGTGCGACAGTACAACGACGTCCGATACCCAATGCTTTCGACATGCTTCACGCAGTCCTGAATTCATCATCTTTATTTTATTTATTCTTTGTCTTTTCTTGTTCTTTTCTATTAGGACACAAATTATCTTTGTTATTTTCTTCAGCTTTTCATGTTTATTTTTCTTATTCATCATTAATAACTTCGCCACTCAGTCTTTTTCTTCGGTCAATGACTGTAGACTTAAAGAAGGCTATGCATGCTATGAAGGACACAATAAGCGTCCCAGACTAGAGGCGACAAGATGTAGATTTAATGTTTCGGCTGTTATCTGAAGCTCAAAAAGTCGCTGAGGAATTGGATGTGGAAAGCACCAGGTACATTTTCTCGACGGATATACTGAGATAATCGCGTGACTGCTCAGTCCACCGAAGAATACTTTCGAAGAACCTTACACATAACCTTATTAGAGAACGTCATATCGGATCTGAAGGAGAGAATTTCCCCAGATACGATGAGTCTTTTCAGGATAAGAGGTTTTCTGTATCGTAAAACGGTAAAGAAGACATTTTAATTGTGCAATAAACAGCGGAGGTGTCCAAGCAGCTTCACGATACTTCCATTTTATTTGTAGAGCACGGATTACAACCATGCGTGGCTACATGGAAACGCCATACTGAGGTTCTCCTTTAATTCCAATCTCTCTTCTTCATATTGAGACGTGCAACAATGCACTTACACGATTCTAAACATTTAACCATGCTACCAGTTATTTTAGCGACAGCAGAATACAAGTGGTAGAACGTATTGTTTGCAACCCTCCGTCGCCTCAAGACTGGCTTAGAACACCCATGGGAGAAGAACGATTCACTAGTCTCGCATTCTTGCATATACACTACTATACTGTTATTGAGATTAATGCAGTCACTGAGAGATTTGCGAAGATTACAAAGAGACGGCTCAAGTTTTTCCTGTTATGTGTACGTAACAAAGTAATAAATTATTTGATATACTACATTGCTGTTTTTATTACTATTGCAATCCCAAGCAACTGTGAAACGTGTCGATCTCAGTCGGGCCACCGTTCATTTCTTCATCGACGGCGGGTCACACCCCTCGCATTTCCTGCGGGTAAATCTGGGTCATGTGGCTGATTGTGCCTGTGGAGAGGGAGGGACCCAAGCACACACAATTCTGTACGGTGACGCCTGGTCGCGGGTAAGACGACCAGCAGTCTCTCACAGCGACATAACACGGTCACTTAGAAACCAGACCTTGTGGACAGATTTCAACGATTGCGCAGACAGAATATCCAGAGCGATGCATAACGAGTACTTGCAGCGACCAGAGTGTAGGTGTCAAGGAGCAGAAGCGACGAATGGCTCCACAGACAATGCTAGCGAGACAGACAGCGGAAGTAATGGTGAGCGATCAGACGGCGCAGGTGAGGATGGATCGCCGGCCGGTGTGGCCGAACGGTTCTAGGCGCTACAAGCTGGAACCGCGCGACCGCTACGGTCGCAGGTTCGAATCCTGCCTCGGGCATGGGTCTGTGTGATGTCCTTAGGTTAGTTAGGTTTAAGTAGTTCTAAGTTTTAAGGGACTGATGACCTCAGAATTTAAGTCCCATAGCGCTCAGAGCCATTTGAACCATTTACACACATGGTAAACGCTTTTCGGGGAGAGTGGCGATAGCGCAGTGCTGGCCTAGTCGCCGCCTCGTGCGAAGCTCGCCGCGATTGTGGCAGTCGTCGGCCTTGTGTCGCTGTGGCCTGTAGTACAACATAGCCATCCAGCTATGGAAGGTCAGACTAGGAAGTCTACGTTAAAATTTTCGTTCCTGTTTGGATATGACAGGCCGAAAGTTGATGAAATCGGCGACTGGTTGTTCGAAAAGATGGTTTACAAGATGATGACGTTTACGGGTTGTCATATGATTTCCTTGGTAATGCAGTGTATGTTAAAGTGCGATACGTTGAAACTTGTACCCGGATTATGACAAAAACAGGTGGTTTCGTGAACTTTCTTCATTCCAGTGTTGAATCTAGTTCAATTGCGATCAGCTACGCTGATTTAGGTTTGCGATCCGTGCGCATATTAAACCTCCCGTTTGAACTGCAGTTCGATCTGATCAAACAAGCGTTAACGCCTTATGGAACGGTTTTGCAGGTTACTGGTGAGAAATGGACGGGCAATAAACATTTCAATGTTGGCAGTGGTGTGCTAAATGTTAGAAGTGATCTTCATAAGCATATCCCGTCGTAAATTATGGTTCAAGGCTTCAGAGCCTGGCCAACCAAGTACCTGCGTAGTATGCGGATCCACGGATCATCTTAAGGCAAGGTCAAATTTTTACGGAGGGAAAACCAGGCATTCACCTCCGCGGGCGAAGTGCGACATCAACAGAAACTGTCGTATGCGGAGACTTTGTCAGCCGCATCACAGGAAACCAGGAATGGGCAGGACCCTGACATATCATATCAGGGAGAAAATTAAGAAAATCAGGATTCAGCTGCACGTAGCGTACTGACAACTGAACAGGGTTCAACGATTAACCTGCCAAACTTTTCGAATCAGGCCTCTCCAGGAGAGACTAATTCCCAGACCTCAGACTGTAGCAAGACACATGACAAAGAAATTACTATGCCTGTTACACATCCAGAGGCACCACTAAAGATGATGTTCCAGTGTCACCAGTAGGTAGTGACACGCTAGTTGACAAGGACTCAAACCCAAATCACCAAACAGTCAGCGACCGGTCTGATCACCCACTATTAAGTAAGGACAATTCAAAAAAGTCGTCTAACCAAACTAAACGGCCTCCTAAAATACGAAGTCAGGAAGAGACACAGGAATTAGAAAGGAAACGAACACGCACAAGGGATATCCTTAAGAAATCTCAGACACAAGAAACGGCGGTGGCTGATGCAATGAGGCTAAAGGCTCCCATTCGGAATGAAGACGTTCTGATGGAGTTAGACAATCTCATGAATACAACCGTGAAAGCATCTTCCGGGTCTCTTCCAGTTCCGAACACGCTTTGGTCGGAAGATACGGAGCAGTAGTAAACAGTTTTATGCAGACTGACAAGCTGGCTACAGTTAATGTCTCTCGGATAAGTTCGGCGGAAAAGTTACAATGTTTTAAAGATTATCTTTATGACGCTCCCATAGAAGTTGCCATGTTACAAGAGGTCAAGAGGTTGTAACATCTAGAGTAGCGGACATAACAGGTTATGAAGCCACCATCAACATCGAAAATGAAGGAGGAACAGCGGTTTTATTCAAAGAGAGTATTGCTTGTCGAGCTCAAGCGATTTTAGAGACTGGTCGGGGTAAAGTGTTCAACTTGATGACACCATTTTAAGTAACGTATATACGCCATCTGGGACTAATGAAAGACGACACAGAAGTAACTTTTATCGGAATTGGGTAGTTGAAGTGTTAAAGAACGTTGGGGCAGCCGCCATGCTTGCCGGAGGTTTTAACTGTGTGTTGCTCCGTGAAGATCGGACACCCAATTTTAACACTTGTTGCGAGCTACAAACATTAGTGGCAGAATTAGAACTGCAAGACACCTAGACTTACTTGAATCCCCACCATACCGGATATACTTACGTCAGTACCATGTCAGCAAGCAGGTTAGATGGAATCTATGTTACTAAAGAATTCATGCTTAAGATTGATGATTGTGCGATATGGCTTATAAACTTCTCCGACCACTGTTCATACCATATTTCATTCAGATATATCCAACAAACAAACTTTCGTGGCCGTGAGGTATGGCACCTTAACGTCTCACTATTGCAAGATGTTGAACTTAAGCAGCAGATTAAACAGTCTTGGCAAAAATGCTTACGTTCCCAAACGAGGTATCGGAAGCGGATCATTTGGTGTATCGAATATCTAAAACCTGTACTTCGTAAATGTATTATACAGTATGCAAACTCCCAAGCATATTGGCGCAAACAAACTGTGGAATTTTACTTCTCTTGTTTGCGAGACCTTTATCAACAACCAGATGATCTTTCAGCTAACGTAATCAAACTGCAACGCTTTAAGTCGAAAATAATGGCCCTAGCCAGGTAGCATCTGGGCAGGGTGTGTACGCAAACTCGAGGCAAGGAGGATCTTATGCAGCAACGTACGAGTATTGGGACAACACTGATTGTGCCCCAAAGTACCGTTATCCAAGATGGCGGCCGTGACGTCACAGACACCCCCCTCCTAGTGACGTCAATCAAGATGGCGACTGTGACGTTACAGACACACCCCCAGTGACGTCGATCAAGATGAGGGATTTTGGCGGGAAGTTTGAATTTTGGCAGGGAGAAGGTCAGTTGGGCTACCTCCACTAACCTAACCCCTCTCCAAAAAAATGGCGCCAACTTCAATTTCCAACAGGATAATGTGTCATACCCCTGTTATCTCTACTAAGCAAGGAAAATGGTGGAAAAAAGTACTTGTCCTTATTATTTAACCAATTTCAAGCAGGTAAGAAAAGGTGTTCACTATACTTCCAACTACCTAGTTTTAACTAATTTTCAAGGTCCAGACCTCTTCCTAGGAACCGGCGCCGAGTTTGAATTCTGGCAGTAAAAAAACGTCACTTCCGCTTTCGCTACCAACCTAAGAAAACTGTTGCAAACGAAGCTCACTACTACTAACCTAAGCCTCCAGGACACAACCTCTTCCTATGAGTTGCTGGCAAAAGGACTCAACCCACACTAGGTTGATGGAGAGAGGAAGGAGTGTACTTTATTTATTTGGGGGCAATTTATTTAGGGATGGAGTGTATGTATCACAGAACACACGCTCTGACATGCCCCACATCATACAGACCTGCAAACTACTTCTACATAACTCATATATAACGCTCTACATACACACTTGATAACTGTAAACCGTCAAAAATAACGCATTGCACAGCCTACAGACATGCGAATCACTCGTAAATAATGAGTTGGGTTATTTGGAGGAAGAGACCAAACTGCGAGGTCATGGGTCTCATTGGATTAGGGAAGGATGGGGAAGGAAGTCAGCCGTGCCCTTTCAACGGAACCATCCCGGCATCTGCCTGGAGCGATTTAGGGAAATCACGGAAAACCGAAATCAGGATGGCTGGACGCGGGATTGAACCGTCGTCCTCCCGAATGCGAGTCCAGTGTGCTAACCACTTGGCCACCTCGCTCGGTCGTAAATAATGCAATGCATTTATGTCCAGATAGCCAAACAACTCATAAATTGTCAAAATAATAATTCACCTAAAAGACTCTGCTTGGTAATCGTCAACTGTCGAAATCATTCACCAGCCTTTATTTAAAGAATTAGAGGCAACACCATCACCAAGTGTATTCGCCACTGACTCCAGAGCCCAACTGAATTAGTTCATATTGATGCCACTAGAGGACACTGTAGTGACGTCAGGTGATGACGCAAGCACCGTAATCTAAGATGGCGCCACCTAGTGGGTTCACCACGAGCTCCAGACTCCAACTCTCTTAGTACATTTCGTTGTCACCAGCGGACGCCTCCATGACACCAGCTGATGACGCTAGTACAGTTATCTATGATGGCGGCAAACAGTGTGTTCTCCACGAGGTCTAGTCCTCAGTACCACCAGCAGAGGATGCTGTCGTACTTTTCATGACGTAATCCAAGATGGTGAGGGAAAATGGTGGGAAAACGACTCAGCCTGCTCTGGGCTGCTGCGGAGAGTAAGGATGGAGTGGACTCTATTTATTTTCTAACAACTTATTTAAGCATAGAGTATATCTATCACACTGATACAAAACATCCACCCTGATGTGGCTGGAGTCATGATGCACAACCCACAGACACGCAACCAACTCATAATTTCAGTACACAATAGCAAACTGCTCCTAAATAATTCTTCACGCTGATGTGTAGACACGCTCAGTACTCGTAAACTGTCCAAATAGCGCATAGCAGGGCCTACAGAGACGCTCGCGAAATAATGCAATCAATGTGTGCAAGCACAGTCCTCCGGCCCCTGTCCAGTAAAGTACACAGGATGTAGCGAAAAGTGACGCATTTGTCAGATGTCAGACTGCGCACAGCCCCTTCTCGGCTTCCGCAAGCATGAGGTAGCAGCACCCCCATTTATACGTAACACATGAGAAATTCCTATCCGCTAGACACCAATGACGACGCAATCGCATGTACGGTCGACTCGGCCGTCAACTGTCAAACCATGCACAGGCCCCCGCCCACATCCCGCAAGTGGCGGCATCTCATTCATACTTCATTTCTGAGAAATTCCTATACAAATACGTGTTCACCTAGACAGACGTGCTGACGTGATCGGGTGGGGCGCAGCCACGAGCTGCCCCCGAAAGCAGGCGAAAGTTGTTTGTAGCCAGTGTTGATGACGCGACTGGACAGGAGCGGCGGCTTGTTTACATAGCGTGCACTCCAAGCAGAACACCACGCATGGGGTGTTCCTTGCTACCATCACTCTAGCTGCGGTCCAATGAAGACGCTGCAGAATTCCATTCCACAATAGCAGAACCTGCTTTCCCCTTAGAGATTCTAATGGACCATAAGTGACGTTTGGCTGACGCTTCACTGCACATACCACTGCGAAGTGAGGCAGCCACAGCTCGGGTCTCGCACACTCCATCACAGTCCCCGAGCCGGCGTCGTCGAACACCGATGAAAGCTGCATGCCTCTATACAGTAACCGTTATACTGTCATAGCATTACAAAGCGTGTGCACACCAATCTCATATTCGAGGCATCTCCAGGCGCCACTTGTCTTTACCATTGAAGGCAGAATAGCACAGAGCATGTTGACACACGCATTCAACCGCACGTACCCGCCCCAGCGTGACTGACACATCGCCATCTAAAACATTCTGAATGTTATTCTTACGTCACATGGCTTTGTGAAAAAAAAATATCAGCCAAGTCCAGCTCTTTGTAATTTTATAGTGCCCCAGAAATAGTTAACGCTCGCTTTCTTGTTGCCTCAGCTTGAATGCGCCGAAATTCCTACCCTAACAGATCCTGTTTACCAAAATATCACCGAATCCAGTCTTCCTCTCGGACATAATGTGATAGCCCTCCTGCTCTCAACCTACGCAAATGTTTTCACCGCTCCTATATCCCACCACAACCAATCGAGCATTCTCATTGGCTGTATTCGAATTTACCAGTCGAATTACTAACGCCGTCTGTATCGAAGCACCATCCACCTTTTCTTTCTGGGGCATTCTGTCATTATTTTCCAAGGATTGATAAATTGCACCGACAGTTCCCTCAATCTATTCACCCCCAATCTGTTCTTTCTTTCTACAGACGCTACACTCAGTAGTAATAAACTCTTTTACACTGATCACCATTTTGCACCGACAACTAAACATCGCAAAGTTGTCTACAAATCATCAAATACAAGCGATATTCGCAAGAATATTGGAGAGTCAAACCGATCTCCAACTAGGGAATATATTACCGAGTACCATCTCGATCTAGTAAACATGCAATTCATATCCCCCGCCATACCAAATCATCCCCTTTACATCAGCGAACCGAAGTCACTCTCAGAACTGATGTGAAACGACAGGCAAAAACTCGTTACTGTTTCCGCTTTCTTGATCGCATTTCTACAGACATCTCCAGACGCGTCGATTACAAGAACACCCGTATTTTCACCATAATATTATACAATTTTCGCCGTACTTCTCGATATGAAGAACACAGCACTAGCCTCCCGATCGCTAACGCAACATAATGCACAAGATACAGACTGTAAATTATTTCTCCACAAACACCAAACTTTAGCGAGGTACAGCATGTTGTAAACCATTGACTAACTAGAAACAAATACAGTAAAATGATATTCGCACTCTCGAATACTGAAGTCGGTCATCTAACAGATTCCAGATGATCAATATTCTTTACAGACCAACTAGGGTCTTTTCCACTTCTAGAGAACAGGAAAACGTGTATCCAACACACCACAATCGATCTTCCCTCTACTAAATAAGGCACCAAATGCGCAGAAGCAGTCGACCGAACCATTTATACGGGACCACCGCCGAATCCTGCCTCCGGAGCAATTTGGCTTCCTATCAGAACACTCCACAACACAGAAAATTCTTCGGGCGACAGAATACATCACAACGGCCTTCAACAACGGAGAGTTCTGTGGTGCTGTTCTTCTCGATGTGACAAAGGCATTTGATAGCGTGTGCACCAGGGCCTCGTTTGGAAGCTCCACGCATTAGGATTCTCCAGGGCATACGTCAAACTCGTTGCTGCCTACCTCAGACAACGCAACTTCGCAGTCAGAGTCGGTGATGCGCTTTCCACGGCACAGGGTTCGGTGCTTGGGCCGGTCCTTTACTCCGTCTTCACCTCCACGCGTAGAAAAAGCCATTTACGCTGATGACACAATGCTTTACACCAGGGAAAAATGGCTCGAAGTACTTGTCCCACGCCAGCAGAGTGCCTGCTATGCCTTAGAAGACTGGGCGGCGAAGTGGCGTATCCGGTTTAATCCGCAGAAGACGCAAACTATCATCTTCACCAAGAGGCGATCTGGTCCTCGACGGCTTCGTCATCTTCGGGACCTTCGACTCTATGGAACCGAGCTGCAGTGGAAGGACTCAGTTAAATACCTCGGAGTGACTATAGACAAGCAGCTTACATGGAAGGTCCACGTCGACGACATCCGCGCCAAAGTGTCTCAAAGGATAGGGGCACTTTACCCCTTCATAAACGATGGATCGGACCTCTCGATAGCAAACGGTCTACTGATATTCAGAATGCACATCCGCCCCATTTTTGACTACGCCTGCGAGGTATGGGGCAACGCAGCAAAGACACATCTTCAGCGCCTTCAATCGCTACAAAATAAGGTACTTCGTCGTGTTTTCCACGTTCCTCCACAGTTCCCGCACCGGTACATCCATGAAGCCGCAGATGAACTGGAAGTGCCACAACGACATCAACAGATAGCACGAAGATTCTACACCAGGACTGGAACTTCCGCCAATCCCCTGATACGAAACCTTGGAGCGCCGCATCAGCCAAGGGAACACTATGCGCGACCCATTACCATGCTGGAACGGTAATGTAAATAATCCGAAATAAGACGGAATCTGCACCAAAGACAGGAGATAATTCGTGCCCGCCCACCCAAGACACACAAGCAAATAAAGATGTTACACGCAAACCTACCTCCCAGAGAGAAGTAGGAAATGCTCCTGAGTAAACCCTACACAACCCAGCTTCCGCAAATCAGCCTGAAGCAAAGCGGAAGTACATGGCATCGACATACTCTTCCCTTCGCTGTCACAGTACTCCAAGTCAAATACTTACCTTCCCTACAAGAGCAAATAGACATTTCATTTACACAAACACATATACTTTATAAACCTGATGCTCAAATGTGATCATATCACGCAACCAGCACTAATACTAATTATATTA
Source organism: Schistocerca piceifrons (assembly GCF_021461385.2). Classification (NCBI taxonomy): domain Eukaryota; kingdom Metazoa; phylum Arthropoda; class Insecta; order Orthoptera; family Acrididae; genus Schistocerca; species Schistocerca piceifrons. The sequence continues at coordinate 353,352,752 of NC_060145.1, forward strand.
TTACCTTGTCAATAACTGGATGCATACGATACCAAATAATACCGACCGAAAATCAGCGACCCGTGTGCATGTCTCTTACGTTCTTCCTGCGAGTCATACCACCGTGTCATAGACGTAATCGAGCAGATGTTAAAGAAAAAATCCCGATCCCAACAACTACTGCATGCTACTCTCACAAGAGCTCTTCGTTCAACAGGTGCACCCAAGTATCCATGTCAAAACCTATAACCGATTTATGAATCGAGGTACAACAATACCTCTGAATGAGGTGGTGTTTCCGGACAAATACCGTGACGGAGATCGTAGGAACACATATTGTCAGCCAACGATCCAGCCTAGGAATAAAATCACTGAACTTTGAAAGTGATTCGGCTAAGGAACGTGGTATGTACGCGGTATTTGCGACTCCATCACACTGCACCCAACTAGATAATTGATTAGTTTTTGCAACGCATTCTGTCTCAAGACCATATCAGAGGTTCCGCAATACATCCACCGAGTTATAGACGATGACAGACAGTAGTAGTAGATGATGTGCTGATTGAGGTCGTAAGAAGAAAAATATACACTAACTTCTCAGATCTCTAACGTTACGCTATATGTTAGAAATTGCGTCCATTCAAACATAGGCTCACACCCACAAGTCAATCATATTTCACGCACTCTCATATCTCAAAACGAGTCACCTTCCTCGAACCTGTCTCCTACAGTAAAATTACAACCTGGTTTTAATCACACCCTACACATCTTGCAGTCGCACCTATTTCTACAGCTTTCCACAAGGTTCGTTCCAATTTAAGTCCAAACTGAGCAGAAGTCGGAGAAAGACATATCCAACACCTTCTGCAGCCCCTGTAGAAACAGATCTAGCTGATTTACTGCAATAGGACCGTGTTTTGACCATTCGGTGGAAATGCGCGCAATATGGTAAGCACCAAACTAGATACAAGTACGACAGATCCACGTCCATTCAGATCAGTCAGCCCCAGTCGGTCGGCTTCCAGCGCGAAGAAACAGATTTCACAATATCCCCAGAACAGCGTATCGTGCTGCCATCGAAGCATTCCTAGCGGTAGAGCCCCTTCCTCACCGGCTCTCACCTCAAACTGCTACTGCTACTCCTGCTGTGTCTATTACACGATTCTATTAAATATACAGGCACCGCATAGACCACTTTAAATTTTCATCACCTATACTCTAAGCGAATTATCGTATGAGACGCTCCCTCTGGTCCTGATTCAAACTGTTTCTTAACACGCTTTTGTACACTGTCAAAGATTTCGTTTTCCGGCACGACTTCGAGATCTGTGTCACATTCTAAACTCACATTAAGACGCTCTGATCCACGACCTCTCACAGAAAACTAGACATCGCAACGTGTATTCTTACGGCGGATAGCATAAGAATCGATCATTTTTAAATAAAACACACTTACAGCATAAGGAAACTAGAAGAGTTTGGCAGCGTTGTGGAGAGTTTCCAAACTGCCGTCCGAAAGTGATCGACGACCTCTACATTTAAACTCATATGCCACAGTGACGAAATAGATGATGGCTCCGCGTTCCATTTTCACTCATTCCTCATGTTGAACTCATGTACGCGATCACTGTTTCGCTGCTAGCAAACCCCGGAAGTTGCCGTCCATCCACGAAAATTTTTTCCCTAACTCAAGCAAGCCATACCAGTCAATGATTATCTGCTAACCAATTCAGGAGGAGGAGATTAGTGTTTAACGTCCCATCGACAACGAGGTCATTAGAGACGGAGCACAAGCTCGGATTAGGGAAGGATGGTGAAGGAAATCGGCCGTGCCCTTTCGAAGGAACCATCCCGGCATTTGCCTGAAGTGATCTAGGGAAATCACGGAAAACCTAAATCAGGATGGCCGGACGCGGGATTGAACCGTCGTCCTCCCGAATGCGAGTCCAGTGTGCTAACCACTGCGCCACCTCGCTCGGTACCAATTCAGGGATGCGATGTAAAAGACACCATCCATGTACTATAATAATAAACATGAAACTTGATAGCGCGAACAATTTTGAACTAACTTCAACACTGGCCAATCATGTGACAGCATGTTTCCTCAATTTCACTATCATAGCTAAACCATCTATTCTCTACTTGGCGAGTATCATTGTGAACATGGATAGATGACTACTCAGCACGCTCATTCAGAATTAATTCTGGAACACTTAAATCATCAAAATATACAAGACAGCACTCTACATATTTCTAAGTCAGCCACAGAGTATTCTCAACTCTAAATTATTGTTCTAGAGTCTAGGATCTGTACGTGTAAGGCACTGGTAAGAGAGAGAGAACATAAACACACGCACTCCTAAGACTACAACATTCTGCACTTAAAAACGGGCTATAATGTTAGATCGATTACCTTTCTGGCCTATTGGACATACATCCTTCTTCACATTTTGTCTACGCTGAACTATCTTATCGAATCGTAAAACGAAAAAACTACTTCCGTAAAACATTTCCTTTGCATCATACGAGCACAATATAGCTTTGCAGAGATGTATAGTCCGCTGTTCACATTCGATCACAGTTCAGAAATTATACTATGCCTGCAACAAGCCTATATAAAATGATAGCTAGTAGCAGTGGATACATCCTACAAGGAAACAGATAAACGCATAACAGCATCGTCCGACATGTGAAAATTACATGTCATTCCGCCACTAACTTTGTAAATACAACATATGTCAGGCAAATGTGTACACAGGGATTTTAGCGAGTCACAAGCTCATACCGATAACTTAGTTATGACGCTGAAGTCTCGATTTTACACACACGAGATGCGACAGGGGCGATCACATATATCAAAACTCGTTTAGAGGAGTGTGTCAAGTTTCTTCACACATGAGGTGGAAGTCCTCTGACGACAGACAGGTTTACCGTTAACGATCACAAGTATACATTGCTTTAAAACAGATACAGAACACGTAGATGTATACGAGTAGAACGCGAGCTATGTCACGTGACTGATGCATCCGGACAGAACACTTGAAAAAAAATTGATCTCCGTCAACTTATCCTTCTCTAGAATGAATCTGGCAGCCATTAAATCGTACCTCGTTACAACTCCATCTCAATCGATCGCCCAGTCCACTCTCTGTTATCCTTTAACGCAACTGGAAGTAAGTTTAGAAATGAATAGTTCTCTGTCATCCCAAAAAGCATCAAATACCGTAGTCAACTCGTGTGTATCACTGGTACCTCAATAGACATACAGTACAATGCTGCCTCAATGGGAAAAAAATGACTGCCTCCCTTATTTCATTCGTTTCGATGTCCATATTTTCGCGGATTCCTCCTATTGCCGCATGCTTGGTCCCATATACAAACTGTTTGGCGGGAATCAGTAGACAGCAAAGTACTTCCTCAATTTCACCGCATTTGGGTCTATATTCGGACAATATATACCTATTCCCTTGTCATTTTTCGCAATTCTGTCGATTTTAGGTCAGATATATCCATCTCGTTCTATGTTCTAAAAGTTATTGTAAATGTTGCACAGTTGCCAACCAAAAAATGGTTCAAATGGCTCTGAGCACTATGGGACTTAACTTCTGAGGTCATCAGTCCCCTAGAACTTAGAACTACTTAAACCTAACTAACCTAAGGACTTCACATACATCCATGCCCAAGGCAGGATTCGAACCTGCGACCGTAGCGGTCGCGCAGCTGCCAACACCAAGACCAAAGGCACTGATTGGGAGGTGTAATATAGCACTGCACTTGACTGTATCCAGTCACCTCCACATTCGGAGAGTGTTCGCTCTGCTTTCTGTATGTCTGTCTATAGATGAGTTATGTAGGAGTAGTTCGCAGGTCTGTATGATGTGGGGCACGTCAGAGCTTGTGTTCTGTGATACACATACTCCATCCTTAAATAAATTGCCCCCAAATAAATCAAGTACACTCCTTCCTCTCTCCATCAGCCTTGTGCGGGCTGAGTCCTTTTACCAGCAACCCCTAGGAAGAGGTTGTGCCCTGGACGCTTCGGTTAGTGGTGGTGACCTTCGTTTGCAACAGTTTTCTTAAGTTGGTAGCGAAAGCGGAAGTGACCTTTCTTTACTGCCAGAATTCAAACTCGGCGCCGGTTCCTAGAAAGAGGTAGCAGTCTGGACCTTGAAAATTAGTGGAAACTAGGTACTTGAAAGTATAGTGAACAACTTTTCTTTCTTACCTGCTTGAAATTGGTTAAATAATAAAAACAAGTACTTTTTTCCGCCATTTTGCTTGCTTAGTAGAGATAACAGGGGGAGTGACACATTATCCTGTTGGAATTTGAACTTAGCGCCGTTTTTTTTTTTTTTTGTGGAGGGGTTAGGTTAGTGGAGCTAGCCCAATTGACCTTCTCCCCGCCAAAATTCAAACTTCCCGCCAAAATCCGTCATCTTGATTGACGTCACAGGAGGTGTGTGTGTGTGTGTGTGTGTGTGTGTGTGTGTGTGTGTGACGTCACGACCGCCATCTTGGATAACGGTACTTTGGGGCACAATCGGTGTTGTTCCAATACTCGTATGTCGTTATACCATGTGATGAGGGAGACACATAGAGGGAAACAGAGAATAATATCCGCGCTGGCGGACGGTGAGAGTATACTACTCAGACAACCATAAAACAAAATTTAGTGAAGTATTATAGGGATCTCTACGCTGGAACGGAAATAGATACACTGGAAGGTGAAGAACTATTAGCAAACGTTATGGAGGGAATACGTGAGGAGGATAATGCATGTCTAATCGAACATATAACTCAGGACGAAATAAAAATAATTGACGGGTCAGCAGATCCCGATGGGCTCCCAGTAGAATTTTATGTATGCAAATGGGATGTAGTAGGGAATGAGTTCACAGATATGTACAATGGATTATTAACTAACCAGGCGTACCATCCTATATTTACGGAGGGAATGATTGTACTCATTCCAAAAAAAAAAAAAAAAAATTAAGAACACTCACCTTACTCAACGCTGACTTTAACATTTTTACTCGTCTCCTGAATAGAAGGATGTACTGGTTAGATGTAACTGAAGAGAGACTCCAACTCGGGTTGTGGTTAAGGGCGAATCCCAAGCTCATGGCTACGAACAGCTGGGAGCGGAAACTAAATGTCATCAGAGCCTTGTCGAAGGACCATGACAAGCGATCATTAGACCGACAGCAGAAAGTTCCGTTTATAAATACAAACATACTTAGCAAAATATATCATGTCACGGCAGTCTTACCGATACCGCAGGTCACCGCACATAAAATACTAGCTGCAGCGTGTTGGTATGTGTGGAAACAAAATATCTTCAAAGTATTCTTCCACACGGCGACTTTGCAGAGGCAAAACGGAGGACTTGGAATTAAAGACGTTAATCTAAATGTGACGCACTGTTTCTAACTCGTGCTTTTTAACTACTGCATGCCACTAAGACAGCCATTACGAAACTTCTGTTCCTCTCGTTAGATCCTGGGGATAGGAACGCTCCTGTTAATGTAGCACATGTAGATGCCAGCCTGGATTACGTCCGAAAGTACTATGTCGATTGGAGCTATATAAGACTTCCACCAGCACTAACCAACACTAGAACCGTCTATGATTATATTACCAGACATCGTCTTCACAACCCAATTAAGGTAAAAAATATCCTACTAAAAACTGTATGAACGTCTGGAAAAATATCAACAATAAAATTCTACCAACCAGGGTCAGTGCCGTATGGTACGATGTTGTAAACGAAACCATACCCACAGAGGAACGATTATGGAAAATCAAATTGAGACCATCTCCATACTGCAACAAATGTCAGCTTGTAGAAACTGTAGCGCACATGTTCTTATGTGAACATAGAATCAGGATTTCAAACTGAACTAGGAAGAAACTAGCACATCAACAGAACCGCAGAAAGTCATATACCGATAACTGAAGCTTTACAACCCGACTGGAAATGTTACCCGTCCGCAAAGAATAGCAGTTATTCGTGGTTCAAATGGTTCTGAGCACTATGCGACTTAACTTCTGAGGTCATCAGTCGCCTAGAACTTAGAACTAATTAAACCTAACTAACCTACGGACATCACACACATCCGTGCCCGAGGCAGGATTCGAACCTGCGACCGTAGCGGTCACGCGGTTCCAGACTGAAGCGCCTTTAACCGCACGGCTACACCGGCCGGCTATTCGTGGCTTCTGGGACAGTTTGTGTTTTGCGTGTTAACAGATAAAGCTTCGAACTTAGAAGAGTATATGCTTTATATTGCAGAAGAACATTTTAAGTTGCAGAAGAATAACAAATGTAAGGAATGGTTTCAAAAATTTTTATCTCTTGCTTTGTGTGGGCTACAAAGACGTGGACAGCTTTATTTACTAGAAGCAGAACACTATTCTTTCTCTTTTTTTTAATTCCTGCAATCTTCTTTTATGCTGGTTCTAAAATGAGAACTGTTCTAATTTGGCAAAACCCCTCCAGCTCCGAAAATTCTTTCATTTTTTGAAAAATATATGGCTTCCTTACAGACCTCATATGCATCTACTGCATAATAACTGAAATTGTGAATTTGTTTAGGAATGAATGTTCGTTATGTATTTTTCCGTCACCCTTTTGCTTGTTATGAGTTATGTTGTATAAGGAACAGACGCCATTGGAAGCGGCAATCTGTAATTTATCTTACCTTAATTACTTATTCTACAATTTAAGACACATATGGGAACAAACATGGAATACATGGGAATAATGGAGCAACTCAGTGACAGGTATGGGGAGGCATTGTGGCCAGGCCTCGGATCTTCGACCCCTGCCCTCTTTACCTCCGCCTACCTGGTGCTGAAAGTGTTCTCGAAGTCAATAAAATAAAAATAAAAATATATTACAATAAATGTAGGCGGGTGACATATGGGGGCGGCATCGTGGCCAAGCACTCTCTGCCGCCATCTGCCTGGCACTCACACGTAAAAAAAAGAAAACAGTAGTGCAATGGTCTGTGCGTAAAATAAAATTGTACAATGGTAAAAAAATAGTGCAACGCCCAAAGTAACTAAAGTAACTAGTTGGGAAGCGCAGAACCCGTTTTCGAATCTCGAGGAAACTGTACAATTTTCATTTTTCTAAACTGTAGTTTTTCGTATCAGAACTCGTAAGGATAGAAGGGTTAGTAAGGTACGCAACTCAACACGGAATAATAATAGTAATAAGGTAGGCAAACTAATTTCCCAAACGACGTGAATTAATACAGAATTAAACATTTACGCCTTGTCGCCGATAGCGCAACAGCCAAGGTAACGGGGTGCGAAGCGGCTAACCCGGGTTCGAATCTCGAGGAAACCTAGCGGATGTTATTCTTCTCGTTCGTATTTTTCCATACCTCAATTGATACGGATAGGAGGGTTAATAAGGTAAGTAAATCGATAAAGAATGATAAAAAAGGTAGGCAATTAAATTTCTCACACCTATTGGGATGGCGAACAACTAAAATGTTACTCCTGGTCACTTTACGATGGCTCTTCCAGTCACTGTTACATGTCCTCACTTTTCTTCGAACAACTAGATGGATGGTACTTGTCATATAAACTTTCGAAACAAATATACTCGCAGTACGAAGAGCATCTAATGAATGCAATCTTTCGATAGTTACACTGTTCCTTCCGAAGAGCAACGGGAAACAAACTTGGTTTATATTTAAAAATACGTCTTTTTCGGGAATTAATTTTGATGTGTACCACGCATACGAAAAAATCTGTGCTGAAAGTTAGGTATGAATTATGCTGTGAATAGTTATTGCATCCGTGCGGTTGTGCAATTCCCGCTGGATTTCCAGAAGCACACTGCAATTCTGAAGCCTCGTAATAAAGTTTTTAACCTGTGCGATAGAAATAAACATCACACGGCTGGCACACAGGTATGCTGTTTGGCGGTATTACTTTTACCGTGCACGTCGGTGCACCCCAGGAATCCAATATTAGACAAAACTTTTTATCTGCAACGTAGGGTTTTAAAACATTCTCGAGAAGTATTCTGTAAATCGCATTCGTCAATTTCCCGGATTTGGAGCAAGTAACGTAAACATATTTCAACGAGTCGGTTAATCAATTGACCTCTTCTATAAACAGAGGACTAAAAGTAACATTCGTTTCTTGTAAGCGCAGGAAAACCTTATGCAACACTTTCCTAGAGGTTGTGATGGCATATTGCGCCTGGTACGAATGTGTTAGTTTTTTTACTACCAGCTGCAACAAGCGTTCGTATTTCTCCCTTATGCGATAACGTGCGTCTAATGTTCAACCGATACTCGCATCCTGATTGATCGGTGTTGATCACATAATTACAATTAAAACTGGTCACAAGTGACGCCGTTTGCGTGCTGAATAGAGCCGCCACTTTCTGTTTATCTGCTATACTTTCTACCTCCTTGTGGGAGATGTATTTAATGACGTGCCGTTGACGAATTTTATATTCCGATTTGAAATTCCTTGCCCAAGATAATGATGCAGCAACCGTAAAATCCTTGTTGGTCGTATATTGAAGCGCTGCACCTGCAGCCCGACCCTGGAGTATTCTCGTTCTTACATTCCCGTTATAACTACCAGACTCGTCAAATAGGTCTTATGTCCACTTATTTATCGCCTGGTATTTGTCGTATCTTGTCCCTCCTTTAACGATATCATTTTCCCACAGCTTTAGGTCCTTCTTCCTTGTCAGAGCTGTTGTTGCTCCATTCTTTTGCAGTGTTTGTAGGTTGCAATTTGGATAATTCCTGGTTAACGCTACTGCCTTTACTTTTACTTCAAGGGGTAAGGCGCCGTAGTTCAGTCGTTTAGTAGCCCGTTCCTAATACTCATCGGGAACAGATGAAGCACAGATTGCTTGGGACCTGGACATTTCCAAAATGTTATGAACATTTTGCCGTTCACTAGTTGTGGTATTTTCCATCGATCACATTCTGCTTCGCCTTCATGGTATAGTTATTAAGTATCAACATAAGTCATTTCGTTCGCCGGCTCCAAAAATCGCTCGATGATTGCCGCTCCTATCAATCTGGAACGTCGAGAAACAGAACTGCCTGCTTCCGGTAGTGCATTGATAATACATCTGTCTTGCAACACTTTTACAAACCAAAACTCAGCGTTGGTAACTTCATGCTTGCCGTCGCCTATGACAGCCTCCCAACTATGTATTTCAGCGCTGGTCGAAGGGTTTACATCCTTCATTATTCAGATTATGCATCTGAAAGATATGACACAACAAACAATAACTAGTTACTACGGCATAAACAGAAAAGCTAATTACTACAATATACAAACAATATTAGTCATGTGTTATTTACGGAAGATTAATGTATTCTTTCACAAAATATATTTCATTTATTCGGCGGATCAACGATGAAAAATTATTATATGTATCCACGAGGTTCGCGGAAGCCTAATGACGGAAAACAACTCTTTCCCATTGACTTCTATAAGGACAGACTCACTATTCGAAGTTCACCACTATGATATGACGAACAGGCAATCGGTAGAACATAACTTCCCCTCGTGCATTCTGTCCCGTGTCTCGCTGTAAACTACTATCGCGCGGTTGGCTATTTGTGGTCCCACGTGAGGAATTCGTAACACTCTTACTTGGAGTGCTTTCGTGTGACAAGGCTTAAATGTTTAGTTCTTTACTAATTCACGTCGTTTGGGAAATCTGTTTGCCTACCTTATTACTATTATTATTACTGTAGAGATGCATACCTTATTAACCCTCCTATCCCTACGAATTCTGACATGAAAAACTACAGCCGGCCGCTGTGACCGAGTGGTTCAAGGTTCTTCACTTCGGAACTGCGCTGTTGCTACGGTCGCAGGTTCGAATCCTGTCTCGGGCGTCGATGTGTGTGATGTCCTTAGGTTAGTTAGGTTTAAGTAGTTCTAAGTCTATGGGACTGATGACCTTAGATCTTAAGTACCATAGTGCTTAGAGCCATTTGAATGAAAAACTACAATTAAAGAAAAACTAAAACCGTACAGTTTCCTCGAGATTCGAACACGGGTTCTCCGGTTCCCAGCTAGTTACTTTTTTTTTGGTTCGATGTTGTTAGTTGCATTTGTTCGGTGCGGATGTCCCAGGATACCCGTTCAAATTTAGTGTTGAGCCGTTGACTCAGTTTTTTATCTTTTTTTTTTTTTCTTTAGAGAGGACAGCTAACCCTCTGAGCGACCACGCTGAGCTTGACGAACCTTGACCGTTTTGCTGTCGGCGCTTTCCCAGAAAAGCGTATACCATGTGGGTTGCGGCAGTTGTAAAAGTTTCTTTCCTCGATTTCAGGAAAAGTATGCATCTGTGGACCCCATACCCACTGATGAAAAGTGCTTTATTTACAATTATCTATCGATCCCGCCAATATTGAATCGATTGCTCGTCATAACCTTTAGGAGTGATTTTTCAAAACGGAGGGGGGGGGGGGGGAGTTGAGCCAAAATATCTTAGTGTCCTTCGTTTTAGATTGTACACAAGCGACCTGCCAAATTAGAGCTGAATCGGTTGGCCGTGTCTGAGGCCTTGTCAGTACCACACCTACGCTTATTATTAAAAGTAAAATCGTGTGGTTTATCAGGCGAAATATGTGACTGGATTGAGGAATTATTGGTAGAGAGGACGCTGCATGTTATCTACATCTACATCTACATTTATACTCCGCAAGCCACCCAACGGTGTGTGGCGGAGGGCACTTTACGAGCCACTGTCATTACCTCCCTTTCCTGTTCCAGTCGCGTATGGTTCGCGGGAAGAACGACTGTCTGAAAGCCTCCGTGCGCGCTCTAATCACTCTAATTTTACATTCGTGATCTCCTCGGGAGGTATAAGTAGGGGGAAGCAATATATTCGATACCTCATCCAGAAACGAGTGTTTTGTAAGCCACCTCCATTGTTGATGGACTACATTTTCTAAGCACACTCCCAATGAATCTCAACCTGGTACCCGCCTTACCAACAATTAATTTTATATGATCATTCCACTTCAAATCGTTCCGCACGCATACTGCCAGATATTTTACAGAAGTAACTGCTACCAGTGTTTGTTCCGCTATCATATAATCATACAATAAAGGATCCTTCTTTCTATGTATTCGCAATACATTGCATTTGTCTATGTTAAGCGACAGCTGCCACTCCCTAAACCAAGTGCCTATCCGCTGCAGATCTTCCTGCATTTCGCTACAATTTTCTAATGCTGCAACTTCTCTGTATACTACAGCATCATCCTCGAAAAGCAGCATGGAACTTCCGACACTATCTACTAGGTCATTTATATATATTGTGAAAAGCAATGGTCCCATAACACTCCCCTGTGGCACGCCAGATGTTACTTTAACGTCTGTAGACGTCTCTCCATTGATAACAACATACTGTGTTCTGTTTGCTAAAAACTCTTCAATCCAGCCACACAGCTGGTCTGATATTCCGTAGGCTCTTACTTTGTTTATCAGGCGACAGTGCGGAACTGTATCGAACGCTTTCCGGATGTCAAGGAAAATTACATCTACCTTGGAGCCTGTATCTAATATTTTCTGGGTCTCATGAACAAATAAAGCGAGTTGGGTCTCACACGATCGCTGTTTCCGGAATCCATGTTGATTCCTACATAGTAGATTCCGGGTTTCCAAAAACGACATGATACTCGAGCAAAAAACATGTTCTAAAATTCTACAACAGATCGACGTCAGAGATATAGGTCTATAGTTTTGCGCATCTGCTCGACGAACCTTCTTGAAGACTGGGACTACCTGTGCTCTTTTCCAATCATTTGGAACCCTCCGTTCGTCTAGAGACTTGCGGTACATGGCTGTTAGAAGGGGGGCAAGTTCTTTCGCGTACTCTGTGTAGAATCGAATTGGTATCCCGTCAGGTCCAGTGGATTTTCCTCTATTGAGTGATTCCAGTTGCTTTTCTATTCCTTGGACACTTATTTCGATGTCAGCCATTTTTTCGTTTGTGCGAGGATTTAGAGAAGGAACTGCAGTGCGGTCTTCCTCTGTGAAACAGCTTTGGAAAAAGGTGTTTAGTATTTCAGCTTTACGCGTGTCATCCTCTGTTTCAATGCCATCATCATCCCGGAGTGTCTGGATATGCTGTTTCGAGCCACTTACTGATTTAACGTAAGACCAGAACTTCCTAGGATTTTCTGTCAAGTCGGTACATAGAATTTTACTTTCGAATTCACTGAACGCTTCACGCATAGCCCTCCTTACGCTAACTTTGACATCGTTTAGCTTCTGTTTGTCTGAGAGGTTTTGGCTGCGTTTAAACTTGGAGTGAAGCTCTCTTTGCTTTCGCAGTAGTTTCCTAACTTTGTTGTTGTACCACGGTGGGTTTTTCCCGTCCCTCACAGTTTTACTCGGCACATACCTGTCTAAAACGCATTTTACGATTGCCTTGAACTTTTTCCACAAACACTCAACATTGTCAGTGTCGGAACAGAAATTTTTGTTTTGATCTGTTAGGTAGTCTGAAATCTGCCTTCTATTACTCTTGCTAAACAGATAAACCTTCCTCCCTTTTTTATATTCCTATTAACTTCCATATTCAGGGATGCTGCAACGACCTTATGATCACTGATTCCCTGTCATGGATGGAGAGTCATCGATGGATGTAGAAATAACTTCGGATGTACCCCAGGGAAATGTGTTGGTTCCCTTGATATTCATATTGTATATAAATGACCTGACTAAAAAAAACTAAACTTTGACCGAACAGACCATGAAGGTCCAATGGTACCGACCGGCCACCGTCTCATCCTCGGCCCTCAGATGCGGATATGGAGGGGAACGTGGTCGGCATACCGCTCTCCCGGCCGTATGCCGGTTTACGAGACCGGAGCCTCTACTTCTTAGTCAGGTAGTTCCTCAGTTTCCCTCATAAGGGCTGACTGCACCCCGTTTGCCAACAGCGCTCGGCAGACCGCATGGTCACCAATCCAAGTTCTAGGCCAGCCCAACAGCGCTTAACTTCGGTTACCACTGCGGCAAGACCGTTGGCCTAAATGATCTTACAGGCAATATTAATAGTAACCTCAGACTATTCGCAGAGGATGCAGTTATCTACAGTGAAGTACAGTCTGAACAAAGCTGCACAAATGTTCAGTCAGATCTTGATTTAAAAGAGGTGCAAAGATTGGAAACTTGCTTTAAATGTTCATAAATGTAACATTACGCACTTCGCAAAACGAAAAAACTTAATATTCTATGCATATAAAATCAGTGAGTCACAGATGGAATCTGTAAACTCATACAAATAGCTGGGTATAACACGTAGTAGGGACATGAAATGGAACGATTGCATAGGTTCAGTCGTGGGTAGAGCAGACAGCAGTCTTCGGTTTATTGGTAGAATACTGGAGAAACGCAATCAGTCTACAAGTAGATTGCTTACAAGTTCAAAATGGTTCAAATGGCTCTGAGCACTATGGGACTCAACTGCTGAGGTCATTAGTCTCCTAGAACTTAGAACTAGTTAAACCTAACTAACCTAAGGACATCACAAACATCCATGCCCGAGGCAGGATTCGAACCTGCGACCGTAGCGGTCTTGCGGTTCCAGACTGCAGCGCCTTTAACCGCACGGCCACTTCGGCCGGCTTGCTTACAAGTCACTCGTACCAATTCTAGAATACTTCTCAAGTGTGTGGGACCCGTACCAAATAGGACTAGAAGGGTATACTGAACATATGCAGAGAAGAGCAGCACGAATGGTCACAGGTTTGTTTGACCCGCGGGAGAGTGTCACGGAGATGTTTAAAGAACTGAACTGGCAGGGTCTTGAAGACTGAGCAAACTATCACGAGAAAGACTACTAACAGAGTTTCAACAACCAGCTTTCAATGAAGACTTTAGGAAAATACTACAACTCCTTACGTGTCGCTGACATAGAGATCATGAGAACAAAATTTGATTAATTACAGAGACAGAACACTATCATTCCTCCCGCTTTCCACATGTGAATGATACCGCAAAAACCCCTAATAACTGTTACAGTGGGACGTACCTCTCTTCCATGCACTTCAGTAGTTCGCAGAGCAGAGACGTAGTCACGTGAGTGGGCGTGCCCTGCGGAACTCACTTGCTCCGGCACGCCATGACAGTCCCATGGCACAGATGTGCAGAGACACGCCGCGTCTATCGTGTGCCGTGATGTCCACATGGTGACTGCCAACTGTTACCGGGCAACGGTCACGTCGTCCAGACGGTGACTGCCAACTGTTACCGGGCAACGGTCACATCGTCGCACGCTTTTGATTCTAACTGCAAGAACATTAGCTGCACGTGTCTGTAAAAACTTCGTCACTACAGATACACCTGCTCAACACATACATACTATGTACACACACGCGCGCGCGCGCGCCCACACCCACCCGCCCACACACACACACACACACACACACACACACACACACACACACACACACACACAATTTTAATGTTCGTCTGGATCAATAGGCCGCATTGTCCTAGAAATAAATTAAGATACAGTGCCTAGTCGGACCAAGATTTCTAGACAAATGCTCAAACTGGAAATAACCTCAGTAAATGCAGGGATGTTTGAACGAATTTCCACATCTCTGTTTGTTCTCACTAGCTGTGAATGAAAGATGTAAAAAAAATTAAAAATATTCCATTGATACAAATACACAAAAGCACTTACAGATGGGCGGAGAGGGTTGCGGAGGGGTAATCATAAAGTGTTACTGAACCACAGCTCCACAGTAACAGTGACAGACAAGAAAAAATACCCAAAGGAAACTATATCATTGTACCCATATGGTGATTGGAGCCTCAAAGTTACAAAAAACAGGATCATTCTGTTTAAAACAACCCAACCTCTACATCTACATCATACTCCGCAAGCCACTTAACGATATGTGACGGAGAGTACTTTTGGTTCAAATGGTTCAAATGCCTCTGAGCACTATGGGACTTAACTTCTGAGATCATCAGTCCCCTATAACTTAGAACTACTTAAACCAAACTGACCTAAGGACATCACACGCATCCATGTCCGAGGCAGGATTCGAACCTGCGACCGTAGCGGTCGCGCGGTTCCAGACTGTAGCGCCTAGAACGGCTCGGCCACCCCGGTCGGCGTACTTTTGGTACTACTGACTAATACTCCATCCCCGTTCCACTCACGAATGGCGCGCAGGAAAAATATTTTCCGGTATGCCTCTATATTAGCTTCATTTTGCCGAATTTTCTCGTCATGCTCATTTCGTGAGATATTTGTGGGAGGAAGTAATGTATTGTCCGGCTCTTCCCGGAAAGTGCTCACTCGGAATTTCAATAGAAAATCTCTCCGTGATGCACAATACTTCTCTCGTAACGCCTGCTACTGGACTTTACTGAGTATCTCCGTAACGCTCTCGCGCCGACTAAACGAACCTGTGACGAAACGCGCCGCTCTTCGATGGCACTTCTCTATCTTTTCTGTCAATCCTACCTGGAAAGACTCCCAGACTGACGACCAATATTCAAGAATAGGTCGAACAAGCGCCTCGTAAGCCGCTTCCTTTGGCGAATGAGCTACATTTCCTTAAGATTCTTCCCATGAATTTCGGTCCGCGTTTTGGATAGTACTACTACATATTTTACGGCAGATACTATTGTCATCGAAAGTGTAGTTGTACAGTAGCGTATTTCTTTTCCACTGTATGTGCAATATGTTACATTTATTTAAGTTCAGAGTCAACTGCCAGATCTTGCACCTTTCATCCGTTCTCTGCAGGTCATTCGGCAAATCGGTAATGTCTTCTGGCATTCCTATTTTCTTCTAGACAACCGCATCGTCTGCGAAAAATCTTAAAGAACTTCCGACACTTTCTATTAAATCATTTACATACATCGTAAACAGTAACATACATCGTAAACAGTAACTGTCCTGAAACTGTGTCTCGGACCGAGTCTCGAACTAGAGATGTTTTCTTCCCCGGACAAGTTCTCTACCGACTGAGCTGCTAGAGCACGGCTCACGACCCGTCCTCACAGCTTTACTTCCTTCAGTGCCTCATCTCCTACACTTGGGCACAGCAGTCGGTAGAGAACTTACCCGCAAAGGGCAGAGGTCCCGAGTGCGACATTCGGTCCGCCACACAATTTTAATTTGCCAGGAAGTTTCGTATCAGCACACACTCCGCCGAAGAGTGAAAAGTTCATTCCAGTGACGGTCCTACCACACTTCCTTTGCGTACACCGGAAATTACTTTTACATTCGTCGATTTTGTTCCGTTCAGAGCGACGTGTTGAGTTCTATGTGCAAGGAAGTCTTGAATCTGGGCGCAAATCTGGGCGGTAAGCTCGGTATTATTTTTTTGGCTAAACGCCAGTGCGGGTGGTATCAGATGGCTTCCTGAAGGCAAGGAATACGGCAGCAACCTGAACGCCTTTATCTACAACGCTAAGGATCTGATGTAGGAACATAGTAGGCTGAGTTTGTGGAATCCACGTTGATTTTTATACAGCACATTTCCGTTCTCCAAAAACGTCATAATTCTTGAGAATAAAACATGATCCATATTTCTACAACAGATTGACGTCAACGAAATAGGACTATAATTATGTGCATCTGCCCTATGAGCATTCTTGGAAACGAGAATGACCAGTACTTTCTTCCATACGTTAGGCACCCTTCGGTGGTCCAGTGATCTACGATAAAGCTCATTTCGTGTATCCCTAGCGCACAGTACTAGTACTGACTGTTCCAAACATAACTAAACTAAATCCGACAGAACACGCCTCGGAAGGCCTAACGGTAAAGACCGACTGCCGTGTCATCCTCAGCTGATAGGCGTCACTGGATGCGGATATGGAGGGGCATGTGGGCAGTGCAACGCTCTCCTGGATGTTGTCGGTTTTCGTGACTGGTGCTGCCATTTCTCAGTTGGCCTCATAAGGGCAGAGTGCACCCCACTTACCAACAGCACTCGCCAGGCCCGGACAGCAACCCATCCAAGTGCTAGCCATTCTCGACAGGACTATGATATGATGGGGATTAAGATCAGGTGGTTTAGCGGGCCAGTCGATGTCCAATAGGGTGCCTGAGTGTTTGCCCAACCAGGTATGTATGCCGTCAATACTGTGAACAAGACTGTTGTCATCTTGGAAGATAGGATATTTTCACAGAATACGCATTGTGAAGATACAGAAGAAATGACAATATTTGTCCACAGAGAATGTTGGAGGAAGCGGCCTAGTTGATGTTCACATTACTTCCAAGCCATAATAAGAAAAGGTCACAAAACCAATTCCGACCAACCCTAACTACACCCTCAACACACAGTGGGTTGAACGCCACGTTTCGCCATCGGTGCCCTTGATGCCTTTTCTCATTAAAAAAAAAAAAAAAAGCAGGCAAAATCACGACTTGTCGGCTCACACTTCACGCCTCCCACCAGCTATTGTCCAGTCTGTGTTGTTTGGCCCACTAAATACATGCAGCTTAATGTGCTGCTCTGAACTGCAGCCTTTTATGAGGTACCCAACTCCGAATGTTCATTGCGTGTAGTTCCCTTTGCAATGTTCGCTTGGAAACTGGTTTAGATCAACTTCCACTCACTGTGGGCAGCTATTCATGACAAGTTCGATACCAGTTCTCAATGACAAGGTGCGACACTTGTCTCTGCTCCTTGTCTGCAGTATCTTTTTACGACCACTGTTTTACATCATGTCACATGGACGCGAGGGGAAATCCACTCATTGTAGACACTGGGGAAACGCAATCAGCCGCAGTCCGTGTTGATGCACCAACAAATCGGTAAACACAAGAGCTCTTTCTGTCATTCTGTCAGTTCTCCATGTGGGTCTCGTCTCAATGTGATTATTACCATGCAACTGGCTAGCACATACATCATCAGATCAAAAGTATCCTGATACCCTTGTGTAATGAGGAATTCGCCACTAGTTGTCACAAGAGGCGGACCCGCAAGTGTAAAAGGAGGCAGGAAATATTGTGCTGCAGTAGAGAAGCAGTAGCAACAGCATGTGTGGATCAGAGATGTTCAGTGACTTTGAACGTGGACCAGTCGTTGGACGTCATCTGACTAATAAATCCATCAGGTATAATAATTCCAATCCCAAAGAAAGCAGGTGTTGACAGATGTGAAAATTATCGAATTATCAGATTAATAAGTCATGGGTGCAAAATACTAACGCGAATTCTTTACAGACGAATGGAAAAACTGGTAGAAGCCGACCTCGGAGAACATCAGTTTGGACTCCGTAGAAATATTGGAACACGCGAGGCAATACTGACCCTACGACTTATCTTAGAAAATAGATTAAGGAAAGGCAAACCTACGTTTCCAGCATTTGTAGACTTAGAGAAAGCTTTTGACAATGTTGACTGGAATTCTCTCTTTCAAATTCTGAAGGTGGTAGGGATAAAATACAGGGAGCGAAAGGCTATTTATAATTTGTACAGAAACCAGATGGTAGTTATAAGAGTCGAGGGACATGAAAGGGAAGCGGTGGTTTGGAAGGGAGTGAGACAGGGTTGTAGTCTATCCCCGATGTTATTCAATCTGTATATTGAGACAGCAGTAAAAGAAACAAAAGAAAAAATCGGAGTAGGTATTAAAATCCATGGAGAAGAACCAAAAGCTTCAGGTTCGCCGATGACATTGTAATTCAGTCAGAGACAGCAAAGGACTTGGAAGAGTAGTTGAACGGAATGGACAGTGTCTTGAGAGGAGGATATAAGCTGAAGATAAATAAAAGCAAAACGAGGATAATGGGATGTAGTCGACTTAATTCGGGTGATGCCGAGGGAATTAGATTAGGAAATGAGATACTTAAAGAAGTAAAGGAGTTTCGCTATTTGGGGAGCAAAATAACTGATGATGGTCGAAGTAGAGAGGATTTAAAATGTAGACTGTCAGTGGCAAGGAAAGCGTTTCTGACGAAGAGAAATTTGTTAACATCGCATATAGACTTAAGTGTCAGGAAGTCGTTTCTGAAAGTATTTGTATGGAGTGTAGCCAAGTATGGAAATGAAACATGGACGATAACTAGTTTGGACAAGAAGAGAATAGAAGATTTCGAAATGTGCTACAGAAGAATGCCAATCATTAGATGGGTAGATCACATAACTAATGATGAAGTATTGAATAGAAATGGGGAGAAGAGGAGTTTGTGGCACAACTTGACAAAAAGAGGGGACCGGTTAGTAGGACATGTTCTGAGGCATCAAGGGATCACAAATTTAGCATTGGAGGGCAGCGTGGAGGATAAAAATCGTAGAGAGAGACCAAGGGATGAATACACTAAGCAGATTCAGAAGGATGTAGGCTGCAGTAAGTACTGGAGATGAAGAAGCTTGCACAGGATAGAGTAGCATGGAGAGCTGCATCAAACCAGTCTCAGGACTGAAGACCACAACAACAGCAATACTTCAACCCTTCTAACACCAGAAAATTTTAATAAAACTTTGAAACACTATTACAGTCTTCTAAAAAATTTCTGGCAGCCTCATTAGCTGTTTATATTTCCTTTATTACAGGGGCAAACACGACCAGCTTCTCGATGATTTAAATGCATCCTCGGGGCTACACATACAACTAATATAACACTGGGTCTTTAAAGATACACGGTTTCCTAACATTCGGATGGCATTCGAATTGTAATAACCGCTTAAATCATATGGTTACGACATGAGAGATCCAAAATTACAGAGGATAGCAGACGCGGGAAATGTACAGGAGTACTGGGAGTCGCAGGTGTGGACTAGTGATAAAATTTCAACAGATGACCGCAAAGACCCACAAGGTGGAAACGTCACTATACCTGAAGTACGAAGGCCAGGCCACCAAACAGCCTAGTTGACGCAGTGTTATTGTAACGGCCGGAGCATAATGTGCCCAAGAGAAGCGGTCAACAGGAAGCATGGAAATTTACCGATAACTAATTTAATACTCGGTTATTAAAGACTCACGATCTCCCAACTTTCGGCTGGCATTCGAATTGACAGAACGTCTGAACCGTAAAATCGTACCCTCTAAAGCTGCCCAGTCGACTACTGGGGACGTGACGGTGAAGTGGAAATGAAAAGGAATAACCACAGCTAAATAAAAACCAGACAGAGCTCATGTACTGATAGACAGGGGCTGTCGAGCACAGCAGAGGGCGGTTGTAAAAAAATCACACGAAATCAGCGAAAGGAATCACTCTCGAGTGCTACAGCAGTGCAGCTACCGCAATGACTGCGTCTAGAGAGTTAAAAAGAATGGGGAACAATGGTTGACCAACGTCTCATAAGCCACACATTTCCGCATTTAATGCTAAGTGACAGTTGGGATGGCGTAAAGAGTGACGTAAGTGGACAGTGGATGATTGGAAAGAGTAATTTGGAGTGATGAATCATGCTATACACTGTGGCAATCGGATAGAAAAGTTTGAGTGTGGCGAATTCCTAGAGAATATTACCTGGCATCACGTGCATTGCCAGCGGTGAAGCGTGGTGTTGCAGTATGGAGGTATTTTCGTGGTTAGGCTATGGCCACCCATTTGCTCTTAAGAAAACGCTAAATGCAGAAGGATAACGCATTTTACAGCGGTGTGTACAGCGGGCAGTAGAGGAGCAGATCGGAGATGATAATTGTATCAGCAGACAATGCACCCTGTCATAAGTCAATGGTAACATTTCTCGAACAGACTCGCGCGAACGAAAAAATGGCTGACATAGGAATAAGTGTCCAAGGAATAGAAAAGCAACTGAAATCACTCAACAGAGGAAAGTCAACTGGACCTGACGGGATATCAATTCGATTCTACACAGAGTACGCGAAAGAACTTGCCCCCCATCTAACAGCCATGTACCGCAAGTCTCCAGAAGAGCGGAAGGTTCCAAATGATTGGAAAAGAGCACAGGTAGTTCCAGTTTTCAAGAAGGGTCGTCGAGCAGATGTGAAAAACTATAGGCCTATATCTCTGACATCGATCTGTTGTAAAATTTTAGAAGATGGTTTTTTTCTCGCGTATCATGTCATTCCTGGAAACCCAGAATCTACTCTGTAGGAATCAACATGGATTCCGGAAACAGCGATCGTGTGAGGCCCAACTCGCTTTATTTGTTCATGAGACCCAGAAAATATTAGATACAGGCTCCCAGGTAGATGCAATTTTCCTTGACTTCCGGAAGGCGTTCGATACAGTTCCGCACTCACTGTCGCCTGATAAACAAAGTAAGAGCCTACGGAATATCAGACCAGCTGTGTGGCTGGATTGAAGAGTTTTTAGCAAACAGAACACAGCTTGTTGTTCTCAATGGAGAGACGTCTACAGACGTTAAAGTAACCTCTGGCGTGCCACAGGGGAGTGTTATGGGACCATTGCTTTTCACGATATATATATATATATATATATATATATATATATATATATATATATATATATATATATATATATATATATGACCTAGTAGATAGTGTCGGAAGTTCCATGCGGCTTTTCGTGGATGATGCTGTAGTATACAGAGAAGTTGCACCATTAGAAAATTGCAGCGGAATGCAGAAAGATCTGCAGCGGATTAACATAGACAAATGTAATGTATTGCGAATACATAGAAAGAATGATCCTTTACTATATGATTATATGGTAGGGGAACAAACACTGGTAGCAGTTACTTCTGTAAAATATCTGGGAGTATGCGTACGGAACGATCTGAAGTGGAATGATCATATATAATTAATTGTTGGTAAGACGGGTGCCAGGTTGAGATTAATTGGGAGAGTCCTTAGAAAATGTAGTCCATCAACAAAGGACGTGGCTTACAAAACACTCGTTCGACCTATACTTGAGTATTGCTCATCAGTGTGGGATCCGTACCAGGTCGGATTGACAGAGGAGATAGAGAAGATCCAAAGAAGAGCGGCGTGTTTCGTCACAGGGTTATTTGGTAAGCGTGATAGCGTCACGGAGATGTCTAGCAAACTCAAGTGGCAGACTCTGCAAGAGAGGCACTCTGCATCGCGGTATAGCTTGCTGTCCAGGTTTCGAGAGGGTGCGTTTCTGGATGAGGTATCGAATATATTGCTTCCCCCAACTTATACCTCCCGAGGAGATCACGAATGTAAAATTAGAGAGAATCAAGCGTTGATGGAGGCTTTCCGGTAGTCGTTCTTCACGCGAACCATACGCGATTGGAACAGGAAAGGGAGGTAATGACAGTGGCACGTAAAATGCCATCCGCCACACACCGTTGGGTGGCTTGCGGAGTATAAATGTAGATGTAGATGTAGACTGACCTGCCCAGGCCTGAATCAAATGAAACCCCTTTGGTATGACTTAGAACGTCGACTTCGCACCAGATCCAAGCGTCCAACACCAGTACCTTCTTGCTTTCGGCTCTTGAAGAAGAATGGGCTGCCATTTCTCCACAAACATTCAGACACCTCCTTGAAAGTGTGCCGAGCAGGGTTCAAGCCGTCATAAAGGCGAAGGGTGGACACAATCCAGATTTATGTCCAGTAATAAGCGTCCCCATACTTCTTATAAGGTGGTGTACACACATCACTTCACTGCCACGTCAGTAGTGACATGACCGCCTGATACCTATTCTGCACCATCCAGAACTGTCCAAGTGACCTGTGTGTCTTTGAGTTTGGAGAGTGCTATTTTGTCTAGTGGGTTTTTAAGATAGCCCAGTTATACACAGCTCAACGTGTGAACGGAAATCGTAGGCTATTCTTGGTTCGGTTGTTCTCCGGCCAGGGCCAGGCGACCAACCCCACACGAGCTACGGCCGTCACGCCCAGCAGTAAACTGCGGCCGCCGCTCCTGCCGCCCACCCCCACCTCATTCCAATCACCCTCCCCCAGCCTCCACTCCAGTGAATGTGAAAAACCACCCCGGCAGCGGCGGTAGAGGTAGCCGGGGGTGTGCCATAATAATGTCCCCCCCACCAACATTCCCACAACCCCTGGTCCCGGCCTGCCTTAAGGACCGCGGCGGGGCGTGCCGGCGCCATTACCATTCACGGAACGGCGGCGGTTAACTTTTACACTGGAAACTCTCGCGCTGTCCGAGAGCTGCTGGAAAACTTGGGCAGCGTTAAGAAAATTAACGCCCAGATGCTGCCGTTACACTCGGCTGCGGTCGAACGGCTCGCCACGACCGTTAGAAATCTTTTCTGTATAAGCGAGCGCCAGCGGAATACAAATTGTGGAAGAATACGCTGTCTTTCCTGGAGGCGGTACATCTCCTCTGCGGAAATCGCAATAGATTCAGGAAACTGTGCTCTTGTGAAACTGAACTCGCTCTTTTCGTTCACAAGATGCAGAAGGCTCAAACAGCGACGTTCAGATTCTCGCGGCGCCCATGTAATCATATTTATTTATTGATTGATTTCTTTGAAATGAAAATATTAGGACTATCAGGCCCTCTCTTACAGCTAACCAGGTATTCTACTCATTTTACACTAGCTGAGAAACCCGTCCTTGCCCAAGTTTAGCTGCCTCCAAGACTTCGAGCACGTGTATTTGTTTTTTACTTATAAAGCTTCCTCTGAAGTACAGAGTGTTTCAAAAATGACTTTACAACTTTGATTGTAGTGTCAATTTGTAGGGAAATACATCAAGTTTTATCTCGCGTAGTTCGCTAGCGCCGAAGCGCACCGTAACAGCCCTAGCGGCAGTTGCGCTAAAGATGGCTGCCTTCACTGTGTGTTTTGGTTTGAAGAATCGAAGTCGGCGACAACAGTTCAGCGTAATTTTCGTGCCAACTACGCTAAAGATCCTCCTACTAGGCCCCCAATTTATGAGTGGCATAAATGCTTTATAGAAACAGGATGCTCGGTAAGATGTGGGATATCATCAGGTCGTCCAAGCACATCTGACGACGTCATTGAGCGAGTGAGACAACGTTACATCAATTTTTGTACCACAGATCGATGAGGGTGACGAAGAACGAAATGTTTACTTCTTGCAAGATGGTGCACCACTCCACTGCGTGGCTGACGTCCGGGAATTTCTCAGTGACCGCTTTCCAGGTCAATGGATTGGCCGTGATGATGGCCCCCACACTCCCCAGACCTGACACCACTCGATTTTTTTTTTAATGAGGATTCATCAAGTATATCGTGTTTGTACCCCCTGAGCCGGCTTCTCTACCTGAACGAAAAACAAGAATTTACGCCGCCACTGAGTAAGTTACACCTGCAATGCTACAGCGAGGTTGGGAAGAAACTGACTTCCGATGGGATGTGTGCAGGATAACCAACGGAAGTCATATACATCTTTAGTTTAAGGTAAAAGAAAAACTTGATGTGTTTCCATACAAAATAACACTAAACCCAGCTCTATATCTTCTTTCGATAAAAAATACCCTGTAGTATGATTGGGGACATGAATGAAGAGCTTGTTTGTTTCACTAACACGGGAGAGAGCGATGTAGAGCGGGCCGTGCGAAAAGCAACCGAAACTAAAACCAGGTTCACACAGGCACCAAAAGTGTCTCCACAGCTAGAGGCAGTCTGCAGTTGCGATGCAGTTACATGTGTGAACCACTGCTTTTTAGTGTCGCAACTTCAGCGACGCAACTTTTGTGATGCCACAAAAACTTCAGCTTGATTTTACTTTGTAGCTTCACTTCCCTCCCACCACTGCTACCCGGAGGCAGCATCTCGAAACACGAGCATTCTGTCGCGGTTATCGTGGAGTAATTACTGCTGCACTCTGTTCAATTTTAGTGTGTTTTCATTTTATTGGTGAAAAAAGCTGTCGTGAGGGACACTTTCGCAGCTTCTAGAACTACACGAACAGCAGCCTATGTTTGAATTTCTGCAGCAGTGTGTGTGTGTGTGTGTGTGTGTGTGTGTCTGTGGTGCGGGGGGGGGGGGGGGAGGGGGGAAGCGACAACATTTGCAAACCAATGACATATTCCATAATCTTAAAAGATTTTTGGATGAATAAATAAATAAACAAACTTAATATATGTAACGAAAAAAGCGAGTCGTATAAATTCGTGATGTGTGAGACTAAGCATTGCATAGATTGTGGATAATACATATGAAGTAACTCACGAGTGTGATGTGGTACCAGTTAAACTAAAAATTAGTTATTCTCAATGCCTGTATCGACGAATAAAAAAAGATTCTAAAATCTGGGAACTGGTGCATGTCTGTAGATTATATTTACATGTCAGGTATTGGTTAGTTTGCCACAAGGAGGTTAAAATAGATATTCTACTCTCCTTGGCTTGCATTGCAAACTACATTTTCGTCTCCGAGTGTTACTTCTTTTATAAATGTGTTTGTTGCACCTGATTTATCCCTTTTGCGAAATCTATTTTCAGATCCAACATTTGAGTTTCGTCTTCCTGGTATTTAACTTTTGTCTCAGCTCTAATGCGATAACCTGCGTTATAAAATCAAATCCTCCCATACGTTATCAGTTGACACCAGTTACGTAGAATGTGTGGCGTCCTGTGTGAACGGTAGCTTACGATGCCACTACAGAAAGCCACAAGCTGTGGCGGCACATTAGATGAGTGTGTAAAGCCGGCTTAAGATCCACGCCTGCAAAACACAGTCTCTGGCCCTGCGCTTTGTTTATAGTCGTGGTATAATTTAAACTCACCAGGAATTGTACACGTTTATAGCGTTTCCGTTAGGAATAAGCAATATTCGGGATATAAAAGCTCACTCACGTGCTCTACTTCCTGCCAAAATTTCCTCTTCTGAGACGTTACGTTATTAAGAAGTGACTTCAAGCCTCTGTGAGTGGAGGGTCCTGAGGAGTGAGATAATGCATGACACTCTTGATGAGATTTATGTTGCGCCTCACTTTTGGAGGAATTTCTCCAAACAACGAGTTGAAGCCTAATGTTCTCGAGCCACACCAAGCCTCGTCTCAAAATCTTCATTGGGTTCTTGAGAGCACGTAGTCCTCAGCTTTTTAGCTGTTCTGGCGTATTAAGAAAAACTCGACCGTTTACTAGGCACTTTTTGCCCGTAAACAAAACGATATCAAAATGTAATGAGTAAGCATCCAAATCTCAAAGCGAACTTAATAAATTCGTTTTTCCTAGCAAAAAAAATAAATAAAAACCTATACAAATCAAAATCGTAAATATGAACATCCTAGCCAAATAAATACTATGTTAGTTTGTATTCAAAAACATAAGATTGCGATACTTAATTCTATCACTGACGTGAACTTCCGAAAATAATTCTCTCACTGAGGTAAGAAGGTTTCCTAGAGAACAGGGCAAATATAAATAAAAACTATCGAATGGGGCAAAACAGTGTCTTTAAGGTTTTAAGACACACAGTGAAATCAGTAAATCCGTTTATCCTAGCCAAACACATTTGCTGTTACTTTGTATTCGTAAACATAAGATTGGACGGTTGATTCTGTAAATTTATTGCATTATTAGTAGCCTTGTAGAACAAATTTTCATTTTATTTCAATGTGAAATGATGTTACTTAACACAATCAAGGCGAAATTCTCACACTCGTATATTTTGCGCCCTTTGAATCCCAATTTTTCCTTATCGCTTGAGCCTGTACCTTTGAGCAGTTGGCCTTTGTCAATGGCATGGTGAATACTTACGTTACGCAAATATATAATATTGTTATAATTTTATGTAGACAGGAAATTTTATCAGTGGGTGATCACATTAGTGCATTTATTCTGACGTACGCCGAATGTAATCGGACTGCTGTCTTAAGCCATGGCATGTGACGTTTCTGCTTTTCATGTCAGTTTTATATACGACAAGAGCCGCTCTGCTTCCGCTAATGTAATTTACCACCATATGATGCAACAAGTGAGTACGCTTACTTCACAACATTTTCTTTCATATGTAAAAATAATTTGTAACCGTTTATATACATTTTTGGAGTCTACTCCTTTTGAAGAAGATATTTTTATAAATTTCGACACATAGGTGAAGGGCTCAATAAATCTTTGATGTACAACTGGTTCAAAGTAGTACAGTTGTGAATCAAAGCCTTGTTTAAGATTTTGAAATATGTGTCCGTCCAGGTATCGAAGGCTGTCGCCAAGAATATGGACATTAGTTTTAAAATTTTAAAAACAAGTATTGCCATTGATGTTAATAAGCAATGCAAAAATTTTAACCTGATGCCAGACTATGTGAAAGCTTTTATTAAAACTAAGCAGTGTGAGAACACGCCTTCATTTAAGAAAAAATTAGTCAACAAATTTTAGCTGACAGAACAGTACAGCTGTATAAAAAGAGAGATAGGTTGAATGCAGAAGTTTACGATTTATATTTTATTTTAAATTAAGTTCTTAAAGAAAATTTTAATTGTGAAATTGATGTTATCTGGAAGGTATCAACGATTGCTTGTATAATCGTAAATGTGAAATTGAAATCGTACACGAAAAGAAATCATCAAAACTCAAGAACAGGATACCAATAAATAACGACAAATTTACAGTAAATAACAGAACACAGTATCAATTTTTAAATGAGTATAAAATAAAACTTTGCTAAGGAAGAAGGCCTAATTTCACATAAAGGTTAGGATTAATGATTCTTCAGTAATATACGACTTTGTGGTCCACCTTAAAATTGGTCTAGACAGTGCTAAGGTAGATAACGTCCAACAAGTTAGGATAGCTCATGAATGTAAAGTATCATACATAAGAAATGGCAGCTATAAGGAGCATTCACACTAAAGAAAAAAATGCGTTTAATAATATTAAATTGAAAAACACTGAAGCTTTAATAACTAAAGCCGATGAAGGCAGTACGGTTGTCGTTGCCTATAAAAATGAGTGTAGACAAAACGTTACAATTTTTTGAGAAAAACGGCATCATCAAAATTAGTACAGATCCCAACGCTAACGTGCAAAAAGAAATTCGGAACTGTTTAGATAATACTGAAAACTTTTTCCGAAAAGGTCAGAAAAAACGATTATTGAACATCAATCAAAAGGCTCCAGTTGTAATAACCCAGTATAAGCTTCACGAGAACGAGTATCCGAACCGACCGATTGTAAATAGTATTGTGAGTGCTCACCACAAGTTAGCTAAGTTTACAAGGTAAACTCAAGGATTTTTTTTTTTTTTGACAGAAATTTTTCCGTTAAAAATAGACAAGATCTGATTAGTAAAATTAAAATTCCCAAATGCACTTCTCGTACTAGATTGTTGTCCTTCGATATTACAATCCTGTTGACGAACGTTCCTATTGAGGCGATACTTGAAATTGGTGCGAAGAACCTATTACTGCACAAAAAGTTGACTGAGATGCAAATTACAGAACCAGTGATGTTCTTAAAAGTAATATTCAAATAAAATTATTTTAATTTTAACGGTAAATTGTATGTTCAGCCCTTTGGCCTTGCGATGGGAACTCTCTTAGCTGGTATTTTATCTGGCATTTTCATTAACTCCCTTTAAGACGGCTTCTTCAAAACCAAGCCAGAATTAGCTAGTAAAATACGGTTTTATGTGCGTTATGTAGACGACTTAATTTTTGCATTTGATAGAAGTGACAAGAAATAGATTCATAAAACATCTTTAACGGCTTCCACGAGAAAATAAAATTAACTAAAGAAATTCAAAATGAGTACGGTGACCTAAATTTCCTTCCTTACGCATACAGAATGGCCTGTCACTTTCGGTATTCATCGTAAGACAATCTACTCTGATAATATTATTCCATCAGATTCTTTCCATCCACAGGCTCATAAAGCTGCGTTTTTAATTTAGCAATAAATCGTGCTTTAACAAAGCCACTTTTCCCATACGATTTTCAGAAAGAAATTATTTTGATTAAGACTATTGCCAGCAATGATGGTTCTGAACAAGACCTAGTCGACCAGATACCCATTAACAAAAGGGCAAATAAAACATTTTCATCACTGGGTGACAACAAACTAAAGAGTAATGAATGCGGAATGGCAAGTTCATTTCGATACCATATTTAGGTAGTACGTACAACAGGATTGACCGTCTTCTGATTAGAAAATACGGTTGTACAGTTGCCTTCTCTACTGGCATTATTTTGAAGACAAAATTAATACGTACATTAACAGCTGAACAAGATCCTTTCACAAGTTCAGTCGTCTATAAAATCGTCTGTAAAGATTGACCTAGCTATTATATAGGGCAGACTAGTAGAACTATTTAAAGTCAGATATAAGGAGCACCTGTTGGGTAGGAAAGGGGGAAATGTTCATAATTCTTCTTTTGCTGAACACTCTTTATTTCAGTCGATTCTCCGAGGAAATAACAAAATGGCTCTGAGCACTATGGGACTCAACTGCTGAGGTCATTAGACCCCTAGAACTTAGAACTAGTTAAACCTAACTAACCTAAGGACCTTACAAACATCCATGCCCGAGGCAGGATTCGAACCTGCGAACGTAGCGGTCTTGCGGTTCCAGACTGCAGCGCCTTTAACCGCACGGCCACTTCGGCCGGCCGAGGAAATAACAAGAAACCGTAATTTTAATTAGGAAATAAAAGGCTGGAAATGAGATTTATTAGAAAAACTTGAAATTTGTAAAAATCTTGCTAAGACAGACGATAACATTTTCAACGATCAGTTGGCATTCGCGAGTAAGCACTTCCTTGATGAATTTAAGCCCGCATCTCGTGGTCGTGCGGTAGCGTTCTCGCTTCCCACGCCCGGGTTCCCGGGTTCGATTCCCGGCGGGGTCAGGGATTTTCTCTGCCTCGTGATGGCTGGGTGTTGTGTGCTGTCCTTAGGTTAGTTAGGTTTAAGTAGTTCTAAGTTCTAGGGGACTGATGACCATAGATGTTAAATCCCATAGTGCTCAGAGCCATTTTGATGAATTTAAACCGCTGCTCACGGTCATGTAACACGTGTTTACCGATTGCCGCTAACATCGGCGAATGTGTCACTTTCCTCAAAATTCTCTCTCTGTACTGTTTAGCTTTTTACATTTCATATCGGCCACGCGGGGTAGCCGTGTAGTCTAGGACGCCTTGCCACGGTTCGCGCGGCTCCTCCCCGTCGGAGGCTTGAGTTCCCCCTCGAGCATGGGTGTGTGGATGTTGTCCTTAGCGTAAGTTAGTTTAAGTTGGATTAAGTAGTGTGTAAGCCTAGGGACCGATAACCGCAGCAGTTTGGTCCCATATGAACTTACCACAAATTTCCAAATTACATTTCATATCACAGGATTTCATTTCTCGTGACCTTTTCAGCACATGTTCCTAAAGTTTGTATATTAAAAAAAATGTATGTTGTAACATGGTTTACATTTTTTCTGTGTAAGCCTCTGTATACTTAAGCAGAAGGTTCTCATTTTTTATGTTGTGATGTAACTTTATCCTTTTAAATCTTTCCTCCACTTTATTGTAACAGAAATAATATTTTGTAATAGAACTGTTATACAGGAAATTATATATTTAACGAATATCTCTAGAATTATTCCATTTATTACTGGCCTTCTATAAGAGATTTTCATTTTGCTTTAATGTAAAATTACGTTACTTAACATCGGCAAAACGCAGTGCTTACACATATGTACACTATGTGATCAAAAGTATCCGGACACCCCCCAAAAACATACGTTTTTCATAATAGGTGCATTGTGCTGCCACCTACTGCCAGGTACTCCATATCAGCGGCCAGCCGGAGTGGCCGAGCGGGTCTAGGCGCTACAGTCTGGAACCGCGCGACCGCTACGGTCGCAGGTTCGAATCCTGCCTCGGGCATGGATGTGTGTAATGTCCTTAGGTTAGTTATAGGGGACTGATGACCTCAGAAGTTAAGTCCCATAGTGCTCAGAGCCATTTTGAACCATATCAGCGACCTCAGTAGTCATTAGACATCGTGAGAGAGCAGAGTGGGGCTCTCCGCGGAACTCATGGACTTCGAACGTGGTCGCGTGATTGGGTGTCACTTGCGTCATACGTCTGTACGCGAGATTTACACACTCATAAACATCCCTAGGCTAGGTCCACTGTTTCCGATGTGATAGTGAAGTGGAAACGTGAAGGGACACGTATAACACAAAAGCGTACAGGCCGACCTCGTCAGTTGACTGACACGAGACCGCCCACAGTTGAAGAGTGTGAGTTAACGAGCATTTTGCTCTCATTTAAGTATATGGCCGAAAGAGTCAGCCTTCAGGAATTGTGAAACGAACCCTGTCGTCCAGGACCGGATGCCACAAAGGACGCAGATTCACCACAAAATGGGGAAATTCACAGGCGTCTATTGTCTATTGAGACCTAAGCGCTGTAGTGTGCTAGTGAGACAGACGAGAACCTTCGTCATACGGAAACCCAGTAGAAGGCTTTTGTGGCCAAGGAGACGTAGCAGTGTTAAATATGGCGGAAACATTTATGAAAAATATTTAATTCTGTGGTAGTGCAGGGAATGAAGCCACAGTAATTTTAATCTGCCATCCTCCATAAAATTTCATGGTGATCCCAATAAAACTTGATCATATCTATAATACTTTAGGATTTACTGTTAAAGTCAGATTAACAAGTTTTCTAACAAAGACGTGAATTCTAAAATCTGAACGGTTTGGTCGATCTTAACGATCGACACTTCATATAGAAGCGCATCATTAAAATGACAAAATGGTTCAAATGGCTCTGAGCGCTATGGGACTTAACTTCTGAGGTCATCAGTCCCATAGAACTTAGAACTGCTTAAACCTAATTAACCTAAGGACAACACACACATCCAGGCCCGAGGCATGATTCGAACCTGCGACCGCAGCGCGTGGTTCCAGACTGTAGCACCTAAAACCACTCGGCCACCTCGGCCGGCTTAAAATGACAAACGTTGTAAATATCAACTCTGTAACTTTATTTGTTTAAAAGGTATAGTAATTTTAAATTATCAGTATTTTCAGTTAAGCATCAGCTCATTCTTTCTTCCACTCAAAACACATTGAACGATGACCGCATGACACCTTATTGAATCATTAGGTAATATAATATTTTTGTAAAATTTAGTGCATAATAGTTAGTTTTGTTCTTTATTTATTTATCAGAAAACACACTGGTACAAGGCTATTGGCCGTGACATTCGAAATTATGAAGGAAATTGTATTGATTTTATGTAAAACAATTTAAGGTTCATTATGTAATGTATATTATTGTTACTTTATTTAGAACGTGAAAGTGGTCAAACTTTGATTATTTAAATATGTTAAAATGCAAAGAAATGCAGAATAAGCTGTAGCCAATCAGATGGACGGCTTCAGGAAATGGAACTGCACTAGTGAGCGAGATGTTCGGCGCGCGGGAAACGCGTCCTGAGATGGGCAGAGGGCAGTTCTGGTTTAGACACCAAAGGGGCAGTTCGGATTGAGACGCGAAAGCGGACAGTCGGTGTTTAGCCAGCTAGGAAATGAAACGACTTAGAAAATGTCGCGTTATCTGGGATCGCGGGACTAAGTCTCTGAGGGGTGAGCAGCCTCGCGCCTGGTGTGAACTCTTAACTTTTCGCATAGTTTACGAGGTGGAGTATCGAACTTGTAATTCCCGATGAGATTGTGTATGATCGAACTGTGTCAAATGGATATGCGTTCTAGTGTAATAGTAATTCTAAATTCGACCACTTTCGCTTTTTGTTTGCTTTCTGAATAAACATTATTCTTATCAATTCGCAACTGCGTGGTCTACATCATTTATGGGTGGTTAATTTAGTTCTCGATATTATTGTTGCTGTTATTATATGTTATGTTAACTCAGTATTTCGCAAACTTGCCATCAGCCAGACAATTTAACCAAAGGGCCACAAGTGTCTAAGTTAGGGCGTGTAATGCGACACGTGCGGTTTAACCCCGAGACGAGTTCGAGCCAAGACGTTTCGACGAAGACGAACCGCATGTGAGCCCGAACATCTTTGGAATGTTAGCTCGCAAGAGGATCGTAATGTGTAAGAGGCAGAACTCTATCCAGACCATCACACAGGAATTCCAAACTGCCTCAGGATCCACTACAAGCAGTATGATAGCTAGGCAGGAGGTGAGAAAAACTTGGATTTCATGGTCGAGCGGCTGCTCATAAACCACACATCACGCCAGTACAAGCCAAACGACGCCTCTCTTCGTGTAAGCAGCGTAAACATTGGGCCTTTGAACAGTGGAAAAAGTTGTGTGGAGTGACGAACCACGGTACACAGTGTGGCGATCCGATGGCAGGGTATGGGTATGGCGAGTGATCGGTGAACGTCATCTGTCAGCGTGTGTAGTGGCACCAGTAAAATTCGGAGGCGGTGGTTTTATGGTGTGGTCGTGTTTTTCGTGGAGGGGGCTTGCACCCCTTGTTGTTTTGCGTGGCACTATCACAGCACAGGCCTGCATTGACGTTTTAAGCACTTCTTGGTTCCCACTGTTGAAGAGCAATTCGGCGATGGCGATTGCATCTTTCAACACGATCGAGCACCTGTTCCTAATGCACGGCCTGTGGCGGAGTGGTTACACGACAATAACATCCCTGTAATAGACTGGCCTGCACAGAAGCCTGACCTGAGTCCTATAGAACGCCTCTGGGATGCTTTGGAACCCCGAATTCGTGCTAGGCCTCTCCGACCGATATCGATACCTCTTCTCAGTGCAACACTCCGTGAAGAATGGGCTGCCATTCCCCAAGAAACCTCCCAGCACCTATTTGAACGTATGCCTGCGAGAATGGAAGCTGTCATCAAGGCTACGAGTGGGCCAACACCATATTGAATTACAGCATCACCGATTGAGGTCGTCACGAACTTGTAAGCTATTTTCAGTAGGTGTCCGGATACTTTTGATCACATAGTGTATATAGCGCCCATTGCATTCCAGTTTTTCCTTATAGCTTAAGCTCCCGTAGTGCTGAGCAGAACTTTCTCTTTTTAGTCACGTTGTTTCAGCTCATTTGCTTTTCTTTCCTCATTCATTTGTAACAGTGCTCCTTGTAAACAGAACTCTAGCTCCTGCAAGCTGAATTTACGTGCGGTGCTACTCTGTAGCGAATGTATTATAGATTTTATACGTAATATATATCTGTATTTGGAAGAGATAAGCGAGTCGACGGGATAGGAAGGGAGACGCAGTGTCTCGGTGATCTTGGCTGGGAGAGACACTATAGTGAATCGGCATTTCCGGGAAAGTTTAGCCGAAACTACTATCCGAAAGCAAAAGAATAAAGAATAGCACAAGTAGCTCAGCAGTAAAGTAAGAATTAGACAGGGGTGGACAAAAATAAAACCAAATAGCAGCTGATGGCACAGAATTTCTACAGCACGTAAGACCTTGCCCTGTGAGATTGTGGACGTTGCTGCTGCATATGATTTGTCAGGAACGACCCTGTCAGAAATAAAGAAGAAAGATCAGGGTTTATCGTCCTATCGACGACAAGATCATTAGAGATGGAGCGCAAAGTCGAGCAGGCGAAAGAAGGGGAAGGAAATAAGCTGCGTCTTTTCAAAGGATCCATCCCGGCATTTTCCTCAAGCGATTGTGGTGAGATCACGAAAAATGGGATGGGCGGACGAGGACTTGAACCGCTGTCCTCCCGAATGCGAGTCCAGTGTCTAATTACTGCGTCACATCTCTCGGTTGCTCTCAGAAACAGCTAGCATCAAAGGATCATGCGACGCACTATCTGACGAAACTTTCAACATCCGTGAAAGTGTGGCCATTGTTTGTACATTCCCTAACAGACGAATTAAACAGTAGACAGACATTTCGAGGAACATTACGAGGACTAGAGCTCCACAGACGTCAGATGGCAGCACTAACAGTGGGAGGTATAGAAACCCTGTCGCGGGGACGCGGAAAACAGTGCAGTCGCTGTTGTAATGCGGAAACGGAATGATTTGTCTGACGTGCAGATGGGCATGATCATTTGCTTTCGGGCCATGGGTGGAAGCATTTCTGAAATGGCTAAGTTTGTGAACTGTTCGCATGCCGCTGTGGTTAACCTACATAGTGCATTGCAAAATGGCACTCTCCAACCAGGCAATCATTGTAGGCAAAACCTCCTCTTCCCTCCGCCTCCTTGATTTTTATCTCACCACCTTTGGCCGTCCTATTAACCTCACCCCCACCCTCAAGTACCTTGGTGTCACCCTTGACCGTCGCCTTTCCTGGACCCTCCCATCTCCAAACGATCGAAGCCAAGGCACACTCCAGATTCCGCCTCCTCAAACTCCTCTCTGGCCGCACATGGGGTCTGAACCCCTCCACCATCCTCCACACTTATAAATCCCTCATTCACCCCCTCCTCTGTTATGCCCATTCTGCCTGAATCTCTGCCCCTCCTACCTTCTACAAGTCCCTTCAAATCCTGGAACGCCATGCACTCTGCCTCACCTATCGCATCCGTCTCCCATCCCCCACGCAGATCCTCTACAACTAAATTCCTTTCCCCCACCTCCTCCTCTTCCTTGAATGGATACAGATCCTTCACACCTCCTGTAAACTTGATCCCCCTCATCTGCTTGTCTCTTCCATCCTTTCCCACCCCTGCCCTCTGCTCCGCCTGTACTACTGCATCCCAACTGCTCTCCATCTTACCACACTCCATACCCTTGCCAAAGGTGGCTTCTGTCAACTCCCCCTCCCTGATGATGCCCTCGTCCCTCCATCTACCCCTCCTACCAGCTTTGATCCTCCCCTTCCTCCTCCTGTGTTTTTCCCCCTAGGGCTCCCTTTTTTACCCTCTCTCCCTCCTCATTTCCTCCCCTCTCCCTCTCCTCTGCCCCTTCCCAGGTTTCCACACCCCCCATACCCCCTCCCTTCTTTCCCACTGGCATCCTCCCCCCCTTTCTCCTACCCCCCCTCTGTTCCCTATGGCAGGCCCCTGACTTTTTCATGCAAACAGTATGTTCTAGTGTGCCGAAGTTCGTCACCACTGTGCTAGTGTTTCTCTTCCCATGAGTTCATCAGTGTCTCTCCTCCAGTGCTCTTACATTCACGTGAGCAACTCTGTGTCTCCGTTTGAGTATAGTGCTGAACTCTTTTATACAACCAATGCGTCCATGAACGCCTTTCTTTATTAATACGTATGTCTCCTGCTTTTATCCTCCATGTATGTTTGTTTTTATGTCTTCCTGTTTAATGTATGTTTTTCTATGGTCGAAGAGAGGTGTAGATAGGCCGCTACCGGCCTACCTTTATGTAAAGGTTTGAAAATAACAATAAAGGAAAAAAAAATGACTCTCCAACCCTGGCATCGAGGTAACTGTGGAGTGCCACAGGCCATAAATGACAAGCGTGAACGAAGGCTGTGGCGACGTGTACGGGCGAAATGACGTTGACTGTTGAAGAGCTGACCACTCAGATGAACCAAGGGGCTACCCACAGTGTCTCCTCGACGACCGTTCAGCGAACTTTGCTATGCATGAGTCTCTGCAGTGGGAGCCTGGTTCACGCACACACGCTGACTGCTGTCTATCAGCGACTAAGGATGGAATTTGCACCCCAGTGCCGCAACCAGACGCCCACTGAGTGGGAACAGGCGCCTTTTCAGACGAATCACGTTTTCTCTCTGTCGGACAGATGGCCGCTGACATGAACGGAGTCAAATGTCTGAAAACGAACATGCTGCAATTATCGTCGAAAGCGTCCAGGCCAGAGGGCATTTTCTGGGTGACTTCGTCATTCTGGAAAACACAATGGATTAACAGAAGTATGCATCTAACCTGCGGGACCATGTCCATCCTTACATGTAGTTAATTTTTCCTCGGCACAATGGCTCTCCCAGCAGGACAATCCAATGTGTCATACAACTAACAGTGTACGTGCGTAGTTTGAAGAAAACGAGGTCAAGTTTACTGTATCCCCTGGCCTCCAGGGGAAAATCTGCCCACACTACACACTGCGCTCCCCCCCCCCCCCCACCCCCCCCCACACCCCACACCCCGCCCCGCACACACACACACACATGAAAAACTATGGTTAATAAAGTAAGAGGTCCTGTCAGGGGACGCCAAATGAAAAGCCTCTACTTATGTTTCTAATCTAGACTGTAATAATAAAATGGGAAGGAACTATTAATCAGAACTCATGGAGAAGTTGTGATCTAAATGACACTAGATTTATTCATTCTTAACATCACAAGACAGCAAAAATGACGAAAGAAACATTACACAAACATTTTCTTATTTAACAAACGCTTTTACTAACATGGGGTCGTGTGTCACCTGGGGATCGACACACGATACTAACCAGAACACTAATCGCTTTACCTTACTTCATACACGTGAATTCGGGCAATGGAACAAAACTACGCCACCACCAAGCATCTAGACTCTCCTATTCAAAAAAGAAAAATATAGTTCGAAAGAACAGGATGCTGAGAAACATATATTAGAGCCCTACGCCGCACCAGCGAATACTTTACCCTCCTGCTGGTCAAGGTGGCACACCACGATGCGTTCGGCAACTGAAGTTGTGGACGGTGGCAATTAGTTATCAATGGCGCGTTCCCGAAAAATGTAAGTATGCGGTCTCGCGTTCGGTTGATTTAGAATGCAGGTACTTTCCTATGAGCTTCTGAAGCCCCGGTGGATTCCAGTGTGCAGGTGGACCCGTTTGCTGGCCTGCCAAACCAATTTGACTCCGTGCCACAACTGTGCGTGACAGTTGTGACCATGATGATATAAGCAGTACCTCTGACGGTTCAGAAGGTGATTGGCACAGATTCTAAGTGGCACATTAGCAAAGGACACACGTCTCACTATTTAGGTAGAGAGCTGCAGTTCTATACTAGCAAAGCGCCAGTACAAGAGTGTCTTCTTCCTTTCTGCTCGCTTCCTTCTCAGCTCGGTACCAAAAACACATTTACATTTTAGACTCCCCCCACTTTCGCACAAGCCAATCAAGAGCTGGAGCCCGGCATTCTCGGCTGGGAGAGTGGCCTTTGCTCTGCAAACACCGATTTGACCAATCAGAGACTTTAAAGTTAATTGCGAGAAAAGGAAAAAAGATTCAGCTTTGCAGCCTCTTTCCCACGCGTTTGCTGTGCCTTTTGCTAACAAAATGCTCAGGATGGAAGCACAGCCCTCCATAAACAGCTTGTTATCTCCCCTGTTGCATCCATTTCAAAGTTTCCAAAGAACAGCCCTAAACTCGCTAAAAGCCTCGTGCTTTCACAAATATGTTTTGAAACAGAGTCTGGCCGTCTGGGCGCCAGTCGCCCAGTCCCACGGAAATTCGCAAAACGCTCACAGTTCTTTTGTTGACTTCCTCCCTCTGCTTTATTTCCGGTCTACAATGCGCTGGCCAGTGCAGTGGCGACTTCTTGGGGCTAGTCTCTACAGCTGGACGCGCCTGCATCCCATCCGGCGCCAGCTAAATCTGTCTTCATAATGAGACTGCGGAACTCGGCCGTCCGGAAATGTCTCCACACGTTCCGCAGAAAAAACGATCTTCGCTGGATCCGCCATCACCGCAGCTTTTACTGCAGTCGTTTAAATTGGCACCCTATTCCTTTGAATGCAGGTAAAGCTTACCATCATTCCTTCCCTAGAGCACACAAACAAGGCCATTAACTGCTGCCCACCATTTCATCATAATGTATGAAATCAAATCGCAGTAAAGATCATATTCCCTAAGAATATGAAGCATCATAACACCGAATCAGAAGTAAGAGCGCCCTGCAGTCTCTCACACACAGTGGAGAATCTGTGTGACCACATCGATCGGGCTGTTTGTGCCATGCATCTCCAACTGACAACCCTAGCAAAGATGGCCACAGCACTGGAGTCGACATAGCTGTACATCCCTGGTGGTACCTTCCGGAACCTCTCTGACTCTCTTCCTGCACGTTTCGCAACCGTCCGCGCTGTAGGTGGTCGTATTAATGTGACCAGACAGTGTGAATACAACGTTTTAAAGAATGATGTATTTCTTCGACACATACGCAGCAATACAACCTTTTCCATGTCTACCACCTGTCACGAAGGCCTTAAAAAATAACTTCTCATGACATTTCTCTTGTGTTTTCAGCGCAGCTAATGTTGATGAAAATTTCGTTTAAACTATAAATGTAATAACTGACTGGTGTATAAGGCTTTGCAGAACAGACGTACAGTTACCCTGACGCTTGCACAGGCGTCCTAAGCTAATAAAGAAAATCTACAGTTGTTAGGTGTCTTTCCAAGCTAAAATATTTTTTTAAGAATACTGAAGGTTTACAACGAGTCAGACGTGGTTGTACGGTTTGGGAACGCAATAGAAGGAGGGAGGGCGCCGATGATCACAGGCTTGTTTAACTAGTGAGAGAGAGTAACAGAAATGTTGAAACATCATAAAGGGCAAAACCCAAAGCAATGCGCCGGACATCTCTCAAGAACGTACTTGGACAATCCCAAGGTCCACCTTTCAGAGCAGAAACCACGAATGTTCAACCCCCTCAAATAACTATCCCGCAGAGATCGTGCAGGCTGGCCCAGCAGCGTAGTAGCATAAGTTATTATTCACACGCTCCATTCGCGAATTAAACAGGAACAGAATTTAATGTGTGGTACTATAAAAAGTATCGTCTTCCACACACTTTACCCTGATTCTCAGAGTAATGATAGAGGTGTAAGTGTATAAATTTGTATAGAGTACGAAATATTGAGTTTTTCTAAAATAACTTACAATTTTGCGCATACAAGAACTAAGAAAACAGATTTAAGTAATTTTGATTTAAGGCTATTAGGCCGTGTTTCAAGGCACGTTTCTGCAGCTTACGTTTCATCTCCTAATCTGGAAATATCAACGGAGGCTTTAAAGATTCAGACAGTAGTTTGAAACTTAAAAAGCTTAGCAAGCCGACCGGTTTGAAGTTCGCGTGCTTGCGCCAACGTGTGAAGATTGTAGCAGCGAACAGTTCTTGCTGTTTGTTGCATTTAGTACTGAGGATCACGATTTGTCTAATTTTAGTCGCTTGTTCGCCCACTGCTTGAATACTGCTCAGCAGTGTGGGATCCGTACCAGATAGGGTTGATAGAAGAGATAGAGAAGATCCAACGGAGAGCAGCGCGCTTCGTTACAGGATCATTTAGTAATCGCGAAAGCGTTACGGAGATGATAGATAAACTCCAGTGTAAGACTCTGCAGGAGAGACGCTCAGTAGCTCGGTGCGGGCTTTTGTTGTAGTTTCGAGAACATACCTTCACCGAGGAGTCAAGCAGTATATTGCTCCCTCCCACGTATATCTCGCGAACAGACCATGAGGATAAAATCAGAGAGATTAGAGCCCACACAGAGGCATACCGACAATCCTTCTTTCCACGAACAATACGAGACTGGAATAGAAGGGAGAACCGATAGAGGTACTCAAGGTACTCTCCGCCACACACCGTCAGGTGGCTTGCGGAGAATGGATGTAGATGTAGAGAGTTGTTCAAAAGCACAAAAAGAACCTGAGCAGAAAGAAAGAAGGATGAAAACTAAATGAGTTGAGTGTCTAGGCACTAAATAAAGTAAACAGCGCCACCCCCTACATGGACGTCTGCAGTATACTTTTTCCACAGGAGGCAAGTTTCGTAACTTGCTAGTTTTATACAACTGATTCGGTCAGTCTCAAAACTTGTTATTGACAAGAAGTACACAAAACTTACTTTTTGTCAACAGATTGTTAGTTATCTACTTACTATTTTTAAAGCTTATTGGAAATTTGTGGTAAGATCTTATGGGACAAAACTGCTGAGGACATCGCTCCCTAAGCTTACACACTATTTAAACTACTTAAAACAACTTACGCTAAGGACAACACACACACACACACACACACACACACACACACACACACACACACACACACACACACACACACACATGCCCGATGGAAGGCTCGAACCTCCAACGGAGAGAACCGCGCTCACCGTGACAAGGCGCCCCAGACCCGGCGCGGCCTAAGGCTTATTACTTTAATGTCTAAACAGTAAGCAAATTTCAATGGTGTATGTAAAGCACATCTTTTTATGTTGTTAATATGAATATGAATGATAACCTTGATATGAATGCCACCTTTTTGATTCAACGATCTGAAATTACATCCTCATATGATTAATACGATACGATACCATACGCTACTGCAGTGCCAGTGTTATGCCGAATTACAATGCATGCATGTATGCATGTCCGAAGGAACAGGCTCTGCAGCGACTACAAACGTTATGAAATACACGAAATACCGAACTGCGAATACATTTCTCCTCTTAAAACCACCTCACGTGGCGAGGAATGACTGCTAGGCAGATACACGCACGGTGAATGTACACACATCAAAAAAAAGTCTTGCATCACCCCGGTTCCCAGAACGCCTGAAGGTAGAAGTTGACTGTGGATATTGTATCACAGACACAGTCCCTTTGACTGTTCAGAGATGTCACTAAACCCATCCAAAGATGAAAACAACCATACATGAGCAGCACCTATTGGACGTAGGGGGTCAGACAGTCGATCAGTTCCAGTCATTCCACCAGGAAGGAGGTACATCGCTCGTGTTGTCTGTGGTTCAACCATGCCTAGACGGTGAATATCGTGGTACGATCGCGTCCGCATTGTTACTTTGTGCCAGGAAGGGCTCTCAACAAGTGTCCAGGCGTCTTAAAGTGAACCAAAGTGATGTTGTTCGTACATACAGAGGAGATACAGAGAGACAGGAACTGTCGACGACATGCCTCGCTCAGGCCGCCCAAGGGCTACTAGTGCAGTGGACGACGGCTACCTATGGATTATGTTTCGGAGGAACCCTGACAACAAAGCCACCATGTTGAATAATGCTTTTCGAGCAGCCACAGGACTCCAACTGGGCGCAATAGGCTGCATGATGCGCAACTTCACTCCCGAAGTCCGTGCGAGGCCCATCTTTGCAACCACGACACCATGCAGCGCGGTACACATGGGCCCAAAAACAAGCCGAATGGATCGCTCAGGATTGGAATCACGTTCTCTTCATCGATCAGTGTCGCATTTGCCTTCAACCAGACAATCGCCAGAGACGTGTTTAGAGGCAACCTGGTCAGGCTGAACGCCTTAGACACACTGTACAGCGAGTGCAGCAAGATGGGGTGGCATTAAGTGAGGCCGCGGTACGCCGCTGGTGGTCATGGAAGGCGCCGTTACGGTTGTACGATACGTGAATGCCATCCTCCGACCGATAGTGTAACCATATCGGCAGCATATCGGGGATGCACTCTTCTTCGTGGACGACAATTCGCGCCTCCATCGTACACATCTTGTGAATGACTTCCTTCAGGATAACGACATCGCTCAACTAGAGTGGCCAGCATGTTCTCCAGACACGAACCCTATCGAACTTGCCTGGGATAGACTGAAAAGGGCTGTTTATGGACGACATGACCCACGAACCCATCTCCGGGATCTGCGCCGTACCGCCGTTGAGGAATGGGACAGTCTGGGCCAACAGTGCCTTGATGAACTTGTGGATAGTATGCCACAATGAATACAGGTATGCATCAATGCAAGAGGAAGTGCTGCTGGGTATTAGAGATACCGGTGTGTACAGAAATCTGGACCACTACCTCTGAAGGTCTCGCTGTATGTTGGTAGCCGGAAGGTGTGGCCGAGCGGTTCTAGGCGCATCAGTATGGAACTGCGCGACCGCTACAGTCGCAGGTTCGAATCCTGCCTCGGGCATGGATGTGTGTGATGTTCTTAGGTTAGTAAGGTTTAAGTAGTTCTAAGTTCTAGGGCACTGATGTCCTGAGATGTTAAGTCCCATAGTGCTCAGAGCCATTTGAACCAATTTTTTGTATGCTGGTACAACATGCAATGTGTGGTTTTATGAGCAATCAAAAGGGCGGAAGTGATATTTATGTTGATCTCTATTCCAGTTTTCTGTAAAGGATACTGAACTCTCGGAACCGAGGTGATGCTAAACTTTTTTTGATGTGTGTAGTATCCGTGAGCGTGCTGTCTGTTTGCAGATTGCGGAAGGCGCACAATCTATCTGAGTTTGACCGAGGACAGATTGTGATGGGAGCCTCGGCACGTGCATTTCGGAAACTGCACAACTAGTCGGGTGTTTGTGGA
This sequence comes from Schistocerca piceifrons, assembly GCF_021461385.2. Classification (NCBI taxonomy): domain Eukaryota; kingdom Metazoa; phylum Arthropoda; class Insecta; order Orthoptera; family Acrididae; genus Schistocerca; species Schistocerca piceifrons. The sequence goes on from NC_060145.1 coordinate 353,395,721, forward strand.
GTGCTGTGGTGAGTGTCTTCAACACGGGACGAAATGCAGGTTAAACCACGTCCATACGTCGTGGTATTGGGTGGCCACCCCTCAGTACAGATGTCGGACGTCGTAAGCCGGTCAGAATGGTAAAACAGGACAGGAAGCGAAATGCGGCGAACTCTTGTCAGACTTTAATGCTGGGTTGAGTACAAGTGCAACTGAACACACGGTGCACCAAACACTCCTAACGAAGGAGTTCGCAGTCGACAACCCATGCATGTGCCAATGTAAACACCACGATATCGGCAGCTATGACTGAAATGTGCACGGGACCATCGGCACTGGACGTTTACTCAGTGGCAAAGCGTAGCATGCTCTGATGACTCCCGATACGTTCTTCTTAATGCCGATGGGAGGGCGCGAATCCGTCGCCTTCCAGAGGAACAGCTGCTTGACACCTGTACTGTGGGACGGGGAGAAGCTGGCGGCGCCTCCATTATGCTCTGGGGAACATTCACGTGGACATCCAAGGGTCTAGTGGAATTTGTGCAAGGCAGTATGATGGGCAAGAAGTATCGTACACCGGTTGTACAGCACATACACTGCTTCATGACGATCATGTTTCCCGACGTCAGTGCCATTTTTCAACAAGATAACGTGCTGTGACACGAGGCCAGGAATGTGATGGAGTGATTCGAGGAACACAGTGGCGAGTTCCATTTGATATGCTGACCCCCACTTCCCCCCCCCCCCCCCCCGTCCACCACCACCACCACCACCATCTCTCTTAAACTGGCTAGAACTGAACGCGATCGAACGTACCTGCGATGTGATTGACATGGCTCAGAGCTCATCGCCCACATCCCCGTAATTTATAGGAATTAGGCGACTTGTGTGTGTGTGTGTGTGTGTGTGTGTGTGTGTGTGTGTGTGTGTGTCCGCGCTCGCGCGCATATGTGGTGCCGACACCCTCCAGCGGACTGTCCAGGCTTCATTACTTCCATGCTACGACGCGTCGCCGCTGTTATCCGTGCGAAAGATGGACCTATCGGCTATTATGTAGGTAGTAATAATATTCTGGCTAATCAGTGTAGATAATTATCGCCCCTCCATTGTGACACGTTTTTGTGCAGCATGCCAACTGGAATGCAGATTTCTCAGAACTTTTGACAGCGTGTGGCGCTGTACTGCACCCAAAGACTTTGAGTAAGCCCCAATCCTGGAGAGCTCATTTTTTCGACCTCGATATTTCACATCTTTTCCCCTCTATTCTAGCGCGGAAAATGGCATTTTCTTTTTTCGACTGATGTGTTTGAGATTAAGATGTACACTCGTACAAAGTAGCATGATTGTGTTCTTCGGAGCGTACTACAATAGTTCCTTGGTGTAAAACAACGCAGAATCAGCAGTCCATAATGGGGTTTCTTTTTCCACAGACAAATGGTAAACCGCTGTTGTGATTCCGAAAAATGGGAGTGGGCACCATGATGAAAATTGGAGCCGAATGTCTGGCATGTATGCTGCTTCCACGTCTGTGTCCGGAATCGGTGACGGAATCCGTGCGCCAGGGTGTTAAACTTGCTACTTTCCGTAGATCGGTAGAGATGAACGAAAGGCCACAGAAAACAGTTGAGGGTATTATTTCAGCACTTTTCTGAAACCCATCTTGATTCCAGATCATCGCCAAAACCATATGCGTGTCAATAATCGGCATAATTTCTGGTGAACACAGCGACAACTAAGAAAATCCAAGAGCTATACATACATAAAGAAGAGTTTCCGTCTGTCTGTTTGTTTGTTTGTTTGTCTACAGATGATAAAATTCTGCACACTATATCTTCAAGACCAGAGGAAGATCACTGTCTATATAACATTTCGAAATCCGACTGAAAACATATAAACTGAAAAGCCGAAACATTATGACCTCTGCCCACCGCGAAGTTGGGTGCCGTCTGGTGGTTGCAGGTGCGCGACGCGGTAACAAAAGCACGTAAGCGGGGCAGCCGCGGACAGGGCATCATCACCCTAGCGAACATACGGGCTGCAGGGCAGTCCAATGAGATAAACAACCTAAACGAGGGACAGGTTGTTATTACGCAGAGCACATGAACGAGTATCTCGAAAAAGGCGTACCTTGTCAAATGTTCAAGTGCTACTGTCGTGAGCATCTACAGAAAGAGGTAGAAGGATAGTGAAATTACCACGAGGCGCTACATGGTTGGATGTCTACGACTCTTCACAGAACGTAGACTTCGGAGCCTTGTCTGTTCTGTGAAGTAGGATAGATGGTGATCTGTCGCATCTCTGCCGAAAGAGCGTAATGCTGGTGCACGCACTACTGTTTCGGAGCACATTGTTCTTCATAAATTGTTGAATACAGGCCTCTACAGCACACAACCCTTAGGTATACACATGTTGACCTAACGACATTGTCAATTACGACTGCAGTAGGCACAGGACCATCGGGTTTCGACCGTCAATCAATGGAAGTGCGTCGGCTCTTCTGGTGCACTAGGACGATGGTCGTCTCTACATACGCTGTCATCGAGGTGAACGGCGGCTCGTAACGTGCAGAGCGCCATGGACGCAGGCTGTTGGGAGCAGTATTACGCTACGGGAGACATTCTCCTGCGCTTACATAAGATCTGTGGTAGTAATCAAAGATACGCTGACAGCTGCGAACCACCTGCATCTCTTCTTGCTTAATGTCTTCTCCAACGGCGATGCCATCTTTCAGCAGTACAATTGTCCGTGTCCTGGAACCAGAACCGTGCTACAGTGGTTATAGGAACATTATAGTGAACTCACGTTGACGTTTGGACGACCTAACTCTGTGGAAGCCATGTGGGTCGCTATCGGGTGTCATCATCGCGTACGCAAGTCAGCGTCCCGTTATTTACGCTAATTACATGACCCGTGCGTACACATCTAATACCGCATGCCTCCTAAAACCTACCAACAAACTGTCGGATGCGTGATACTCAGAACCAATGACACATTCCGTTCCAAAGTCGGACAAACAAGCTATTAAGCAGGTGGCCATAATGTTTTGGCTAATATGTTTGTGTACATAATACAAAAAGGGAAAGGCTGTTACCATAAACCTCTGAAGTTACTTGGCCGATCCCCTAATAAACATCTGGGGGACATAGGCTACACATTTTTAATACACACGATATACAGGGTGACAATTACTGAACTATATGAAATAAAATCGTCGTAATTTCTGAACGGTTTGCGTCAGGACGTTCAAACTGCACGGTTGGCCGCGAGGCATGATGGGCATTAGTATACGCACGCATGATTTGGTTTAGCGAGGAAGCCCACTTGCATTTGGATGTGCTCGTCAGTAAGCCAAAAATGATTCAAATGGCTCTGATCACTTTTTCTTCTTCTTCTTCTTCTTCTTCTTCTTCTTCATCACGCGATCAGGCCCAGAGGACCGCGCGCCACCACAGTTAGAGCTCTCCATCCGTCTCTGTCTTCTGCTATCTATCTCCAGTTTTCCGTGACTCCCAGCTGCAACAGGTCTTCTCTCACTCCATCGATCCACCTCTTTCTAGGTCTTCCCACTGGTCTGCTGCCTGACGGGATCCAGTCCATTGTGATTTTGGGCCATCTTGTTGCCTCCATTCTAACAACATGTCCAGCCCATTGCAGTCTTTTGCTTCTCATCACTCCCAAGATGTTAGGCTCCTTGTACAGCTCTTCTAATTCAGTGTTATGGCGTCTTCTCCATTCTCCAGTAGTCTGATCTCTGACTGGTCCAAATATTTTCCTGAGGACTTTCCTTTCAAATGTTAGCAGTCGCTTAAGGTCTTGTTTTCGAGTGCTCCAGGTTTGAGAACCATAAGGTACTACTGGCATTATTAATGTCTTATACAACGGTAGCTTTAGTTGTTGCGAGACACTTCTACATTTTAATATAGGGTCTAGAGAGTGATAGTATCTGTTTCCCGCCTGCAGTCGTGCTTTTATCTCTGCCTCAGTTGATGTTACTTCTGTAAAAAATGATCCAAGGTATTTGAACTCTTTCACATGTTTATACCTGGTGTTGTTCACAATTAAATCTTGAGAGTTCTGGATCTTTCTTCCTATGGTCATATACTCTGTCTTTTCAGAGCTAATTTGTAGACCGATCCTGGCTGTCAATAACTCCAAGGTCTGGATACTTCTCTTCAGATCTTCTTGTGCGCATGCTAATAGTGCAATGTCGTCTGCATAGGCCAGATATGTGATGTGTTCATTACCAATTTGAATGCCCTTGATGTTTTCTTTGTTGAAATCCCGCATTACCTTCTCAAGTGCCAGGTTGAAGAGGACAGGTGATAGCCCATCTCCTTGGCGTAATCCTGTTACAACTTGTAAGCTTTCTGTCATTTGATTGCCTACCTTAACCTTAAGTTTTGTGTCATTTAGGCATACCTCTACCAGTTTGACCAACTTCTTTGGTATACCAAACTCTGTCATAGTTCTAATCAGGCTAGGTCTATGTATACTGTCGTAAGCCTTCTTGAAGTCTACAAACAGGAGATGTATCTCTCGTCCGTATTCGTACATTTTTTCACAGACCTGTTTTAGGACAAAAATCTGGTCCGTGGTTGATCGACCTGCCTGGAAACCTCCTTGGTATTCTCCAATTATGTCTGTTGCTATAGGTTTTATTCGTTCTAATAGGCAGTTGGAGAAGATCTTATAACAGGTGTTGAGTAGCGCTATGCCCCTGTAGTTGTCACGTACGGATTTGTCTTTCTTTTTATATATGGGGCATATCACAGCTACCTTCCATTCCTCTGGTATTTCATGTTTTACCCAAATTTGCTCGATTAGCTTGTCGATTTTGAAACAGAGGATTTCGTCTCCAGCCTTAAGAAGTTCAGCAGGAATACCGTCCTCACCTGGACTTTTACCATTCTTAAGGTTTTTAATCTGGTTCCTTATCTCTTCAATGGTGGGTGGAGGATATTCTGGGTCTACTGTTACTGGTTCATCAAACTCAAGTATTTCGGTTGGTTCATCAGAGTTTAGTAATTCTCTGAAGTATTCCATCCATCTTCTTCCAATTTTTTGATCTTCTGTTAACATTCTTCCATTGGCATCTTTTATGAATCTGTGTTGATTGTATGTCCCTCCTTTAAAACTTTTCACTTTTCTATAAAGTTCTTTATACCTATTTCCATGAAAGTCTTGTTCAGCTTCCTCCATGATACTTTTAACATATTTTCTCTTTGCTTTCCTCAATGTGGCTTGGGTCTGCCGTCGTGTTTCTTCAAACTTCGATTTTTCTTCTTCTTGCATATTGCTTTGTATCCACAGTAGTTTGGCCCGTTGTCTCTCCCTGATAGCTCCCTCACACTCCTCATTGAACCACCCTCCTTTTCCCCTAGTTCGCTTTGGGATTACTTCTTAGGCTGTTTCTTTTACGGTCTCTGCAATCGCCTTCCAGTTCTGATCTACCACAGTATCTCCTTCCTCTTCATTCAAAGCCTCAAAACGGTTTGTTACTGCTATCTTGAAAGTTCTTCTTACACTATCTTCAGTCAGACTCTCATGGTCATATCGAGTGACTCTTTGCATTCTTTTGTGCTTCCTGGCTCTCCATATTGTTTTCATTCTTCCTCTGGCAAGGAAGTGGTCTGATCCACATTCCGCACCTCTTGCCGTTCTAACATTTTGTATCCACTTCTTGATTCTCTTCTCTACAATTAGGTGGTCAATTTGGTTCACTGTTTTCCCATCTGGAGACACCCAGGTTCCTTTATATATTCTCTTCCTGTCGAAATCAGTACTACTTATAAACAAGCCTTTTGCAGTCGCAAAGCTAACCAGCCTAGTGCCGTTATCACAGCTCACATCATGTAAACTGTGCTTTCCGATGGTCCCCATGAAGGCTGCTTCTTTCCCTATTTTCGCATTAAAATCTCCAAGGATAATTTTGTAATGTTCACTTGGTACATTGTCTAAAACCGTTTCTAATTCCTCGTAGAAAATATCTTTTTTGATGTCATCGCTTTCTTCGGTTGGGGCATGACAATTTATATATGTGAGTTTGTGTTTTCCCATGTCTGTGGTTAGGAGTGAGATTCTGGGGTTGATTGATTTAAAATCTATGAGAGTGGTACAGGGTGATTTCTTCACTGCAAAACCAGTTCCTAGTGAGTGGTTTGTTTCTGAGGCTCCATGGAATATGACATAGTTTTCCATTTCTGTAGCTCCAGTTTCTGTCCACCTTGTTTCTTGCAGGGCCAATAGATCAATTTGATACTTATCTGCCTCCCTTACTGCACATTTTGCTGCCCCAGGTTAGTATAGGCTTCTGACATTCCAGGTCCCTAGTTGTATTTCCTTCCGTAGTCCTTGTTCTTGCTTAGGTCGTTTTACAGAGATCAGTCCTATCCGAAGCTCTTCTGTGATGCTAGTACCGGTGATTATTTTTTCCAGGACGGGTTGGTAGCCCGTCGCCAACCCCCAACCTGGAGGGCCAGGATTTTTCCTTCGGGGTTTTCTCCTGTAGAAAGATTGGCTTCGCCACGCCTATAGAGGTCTTTCTGCCCTTTTGTACATATACCAGGGAATGACAGGAAAAGGAAATGGTGAGGACAGGTTTGGGATAGGAAAGGGGGGGCGATAGATCGTTGTGGGACACACTTTGTCTGGCTCCTCCCCTCTGGCCTGTCTGGCATGGGTGACCCTGCTGGTAGCTACGCTACCGCCGGCATAGCCCTCCGGATCTGGAGCACGCAAACCTCCTCACCCGCACGGACAGTGCTACGTTTGCTACGTTAAGGCGGTGTCCCCTGGCTCTGATCACTATGGGACTTAACTTCTGAGGTCATCAGTCCCCTAGAACTTAGAACTACTTAAACCTAACTAACCTAAGGACATCACACACATCCATGCCCGAGGCAAGATTCGAACCTGCGACCGTAGCGGTCGCGCGGTTCCAGACTGTAGCGCCTAGAACCGCTTGGCCACTCCGGCCGTCAATAAGCCAAATTGGTGCATCTGGGGGACTGAGAATCCGCATTTCACGATCGAGAAGTCTCTTCACCCTGGATGGGTGACTATGTGGTGTGCAATGTCCAGTCACGGAATAACCGATGCGATAATCCTTGATGGAACGGTGATTGTCGAACAGTACATGGAAGATGATTTCATCACCATTATCTAAAGTGAGGCTGATTTCGACAAGATGTGGTTCGTGCAGGACGGGGTCTCGACCCCATCGAAGCAGATGAGTGTTTGATGTCCTGGAGGAGCACCCTGGGGACCTAATTCTGGCTTTTGGGTACCTAAGGCCACTGGCACGGGCTTCGATTTTCCAAAATATTGTCCGGATCTGAACACATGCGACTCCTTTTTGCAGGGCTTTGTTAAAGACAAGGTGTACAGCAATAACCCCAAAACCATTGCTGAGCTGGAAACATCCATTCAGGAGGTCATCGATAGCATCGATGCTCCAACACATCAGCGGGTCACGTAGAATTTCGTTATTCGGCTGCACATCATCGCCAATGATTGCAGGCATATCGAACATGTAACCTAAATCCGAATATCTGTAGTGACGTTTGCATGTTGAATAAGGTGTGTGCACGCCGTAGTTTGTAACTAATATGCGTTTTTTTCGATAATTGTCACTTGGTCGATTTACTTCATATTTCTACATTCACATGAACCAATTAAGAAAATTAATGAAAAAATAAATTCCTACCAAACGAAGTTTGTCGTGGAATTCTAATTTTAATTCAAAGCGTGAGAATAAATTGTTGTTGTTGTAGTGGTCTTCAGTCCAGAGACTGGTTTGATGCAGCTCTCCATGCTACTCTATCCTGTGCAAGCTTTTCCATGTCCCAGTATCTACTGCAACCTAAATCCTTATGAATCTGCTTATTGTATTCATCTCTTGGTCTCCCTCTACAATTTTTACCCTCCACTCTGCCCTCCAAAACTAAATTGGTGATCCCTTGATGCCTCAGAACATGTCCTACCAACCGATCCCATCTACTAATCAAGTTGTACCACAACTTTCTCTCCTCCCCAATTCGGTTCAGTACCTCCTCGTTAGTTACTTGATCTACCCATCTGATCTTCAGCGTTCTTCTGTAGCACCACATTTCGAAAGCTTCTATTCTCCTCTTGTCTAAACTATTTATCGTCCATGTTTCACTTCCATACATGGCTACACTCCTTCAAATACTTTCAGAAACGACTTCCTGACACTTAAATCTATACTCGATGTTAACAAATTTCTTTTCTTCAGAAACGCTTACCTTGTCATCGCCAGTCTACATTTTATATCCTCCCTACTTCGACCATCATCAGTATTTTGCTCCCTAAATAGCAAAACTCATCTACTACTGTGTCTCATTTCCTAACCTAATTCCCTCAGCATCACCCGATTCACTTCGACTACATTCCACTATCCTCGTTTTGCTTTTGTTGATGTTCATCTCATGTCCTCCTTTTAAGGCACTGTCTTTTTACTGTCTCTGACAGAATTACGATGTCATCGGCAAACCTCAGAGTTTTTATTCCTTCTCCATTGATTTTAACTCCTACTCCGAATTTTTCTTTTGTTTCCTTTACTGCTTGCTCAATATACAGATTGAATAACATCGGGGATAGGCTACAAGCCTGTCTCACTCCCTTCCCAACCACTGCTTCCCTTTCATGCCCCTCGACTCTTGTAACTGCCATCAGGTTTCTGTACAAATTGTAAATAGCCTTTCGCTCCATGTATTTGACCTCTGCCACCTTCAGAATTTGAAAGAGAGTAGTCCAGTCATAACGGCAATTCCTAGCTTGGAGATGGTACCACCAAATGTCACTAGACAGCGTGATGAGCGACAGCTCGAGAATTTGACATAAACGATTGCAGTTTCCTGTTTATTGAATAGTTGCCGTTAATGATGATGTTTGGTTTGTGGAGCGCTCAACTGCGCGGTCATCAGCTCCTGCACGAAGTCCCAAGTTTTACATAGTCCAATTTTGAACACAGCCCAATCTAGCCAACGTCACGAATGATGATGATGATGATGATGATGATGATGAAATGATGAGGACAACACAAACACCCAGTGCCGGGGCAGAGAAATCCCCAACCCGGCCGGGAATCTAACCCGGGAGCCCGTGATCCATAAGCAGCAACGTTAGCCACTAGACCACGAGCTGTGGACTTATTTGCCGTTGTTATATATGCAACGGAACAAGGGTGGCGGCGAAGAAATTATTGCCCAACGTAATAGAGCCCACCATCATCACAGCGTATGCCGCAGATTGAGACGTATCCATTCCTCGAATCCGTTACCCACTGATTTAAGTATGTCCTCCGATTTACAGCGATTGTCGCTTCCTAAATGGCTCTGATCACTATGGGACTTAACTGCTGTGGTCGTAAGTCCCCTGTCGCTTCCCAAGCGGCATGCATTCGCTATGAGCACCAACAAGACAGAGGATCAATCGCTTTGTGTGGCAGGTATTAAAACAACGCCGGGTACAGCAGCTGTGGCATAAAATGGTTGGTAAAGCTGCAACATTTCTCGTCGCGGTAGGCAAAGTCAAATATACAGATTAGTGGGGTCGCAGACCATGATAGCTAAAAACTTGGTAAAGTTATGTAATGAATAAAAAGCCTGTATCCAGATTCCAAGAGGGGGCAAGCGCCGAGGTCTATAGCTCTCTAGACGGTGGTGTAGCTGTAACGCACTAGGCAACCAGCCTTAATAGGTAACTGACGGTCAGTCGCGATCGATTAGCCGAGCAAGATGGATGTGGAAGAGATAATTGATTACTTTTCGTCTCATAAGAAACGCAAAGCTAAAAAAAGATATAATGGATTCATCCTCTACTTCTGGAATGTCACACAAAGGGCTTATTTAAAAATTGTTTTAAGTACCTTCCAAACTACTTGGAGTGCTTTTATTACAAGTGATTCGATTACCTTTTAAAAATTGTAGTAACACATCTACATTTAAGCAAGCAATGGATAACTCGTCAGCCGGCCGGTGTGACCGTGCGGTTCTAGGCGCGTCAGTCTGTAACCGCGTGACCGCTACGGTCGCAGGCTCGAATCCTGCCTCGGGCATGGATGTGTGTGATGTCCTTAGGTTAGCTAGGTTTAAGTAGTTCTAAGTTCTAGGGGACTAATGACCACAGATGTTGAGTCCCATAGTGCTCAGAGCCATTTAAACCATTTTTGATAACTCGTCATTAAAATTTTACGAATACCTGAGGAAAGCCCCTCATCAAACAATGGAGTACAGATGCCATATGTCATTTCCTGAGACGAGGCATTTCGTACGTCTGAAAATTTAATGCGACCTTATGTGGAAAGGGGTTTAACAAACAACGAAAGAATTTTTAATTGCCGAGAGTCTCGGGCTAGCAATTTACAGAAACCACGTTTGGCCTCCTGGTAAATAAATGCAGAATTTTTCATCTCCCAATGAGCGTTGGAGAAGCATTTGCAATTTATATTATAAAAGCAAGCTGCCTTTTGCATAATTACACTCCTGGAAATGGAAAAAAGAACACATTGACACCGGTGTGTCAGACCCACCATACTTGCTCCGGACACTGCGAGAGGGCAGTACAAGCAATGATCACACGCACGGCACAGCGGACACACAAGGAACCGCGGTGTTGACCGTCGAATGGCGCTAGCTGCGCAGCATTTGTGCACCGCCGCCGTCAGTGTCAGCCAGTTTGCCGTGGCATACGGAGCTCCATCGCAGTCTTTAACACTGGTAGCATGCCGCGACAGCGTGGACGTGAACCGTATGTGCAGTTGACGGACTTTGAGCGAGGGCGTATAGTGGGCATGCGGGAGGCCGGGTGGACGTACCGCCGAATTGCTCAACACGTGGGGCGTGAGGTCACCACAGTACATCGATGTTGTCGCCAGTGGTCGGCGGAAGGTGCACGTGCCCGTCGACCTGGGACCGGACCGCAGCGACGCACGGATGCACGCCAAGACCGTAGGATCCTACGCAGTGCCGTAGGGGACCGCACCGCCACTTCCCAGCAAATTAGGGACACTGTTGCTCCTGGGGTATCGGCGAGGACCATTCGCAACCGTCTCCATGAAGCTGGGCTACGGTCTCGCACACCGTTAGGCCGTCTTCCGCTCACGCCCCAACATCGTGCAGCCCGCCTCCAGTGGTGTCGCGACAGGCGTGAATGGAGGGACGAATGGAGACGTGTCGTCTTCAGCGATGAGAGTCGCTTCTGCCTTGTGCCAATGATGGTCATATGCGTGTTTGGCGCCGTGCAGGTGAGCGTCACAATCAGGACTGCATACGAACGAGGCACACAGGGCCAACACCCGGCATCATGGTGTGGGGAGCGATCTCCTACACTGGCCGTACACCACTGGTGATCGTCGAGGGGATACTGAATAGTGCACGGTACATCCAAACCGTCATCGAACCCATCGTTCTACCATTCCTAGACCGGCAAGGGAACTTGCTGTTCCAACAGGACAATGCACGTCCGCATGTATCCCGTGCCACCCAACGTGCTCTAGAAGGTGTAAGTCAACTACCCTGGCCAGCAAGATCTCCGGATCTGTCCCCCATTGAGCATGTTTGGGACTGGATGAAGCGTCGTCTCACGCGGTCTGCACGTCCAGCACGAACGCTGGTCCAACTGAGGCGCCAGGTGGAAATGGCATGGCAAGCCGTTCCACAGGACTACATCCAGCATCTCTACGATCGTCTCCATGGGAGAATAACAGCCTGCATTGCTGCGAAAGGTGGATATACACTGCACTAGTGCCGACATTGTGCATGCTCTGTTGCCTGTGTCTATGTGCCTGTGGTTCTGTCAGTGTGATCATGTGATGTATCTGACCCCAGGAATGTGTCAATAAAGTTTCCCCTTCCTGGGACAATGAATTCACGGTGTTCTTATTTCAATTTCCAGGAGTGTATGTGTGAGAAAGAGAGGGCTACAAATTTAATGACATGCTGTACGTCGGCCCATAACTCGAAATTCCCCCAAGTCTTATGAACAGAGAGATTTGGTTGGTTGGTTGGTTGGTTTAGAAGTGGGGCTGGGGAGGATGGCACCAAACTGCTAGGTCATTGGTCTCTTGCTCCGAATAAAACAATGCCACAAGTGTGAGAAGAAAACAAACGAAACTTACAATACAAAACAAAAGAAAGGAAAAACCACTCGAACGACGGAAGGGCAACAAGCACTTAAATGGAAAAAAGGGGACAATAAAACCACAGAGATGCAGGAAACAAGAAGAAGAGATTAAAACAAGGAAGCAGGTTATCATGGCTGGCTGAGCATAAGAATAAAAACAAGCCACTGCAACACACTGAAACCTCCACCCTGAAAGCACTAGCGTGGAGGACACACAGGGACAAAGGACATGTGCTAAAACTTAGACCAAACGATAAAAACCCACCACGCGAATAAAACGTAAAACTATATCAGCCGATGAGGCCTTGCCAAGTAAAATTAGCAGCAACGGGTCCAGTAACCTAAGATTTCATCACAGGGCAGTCAAAGTAGGGCAGTGTACAGAATATGGGCCACTATCAATCTGGCGCCCCACCGACACTGAGGCGGGTCTTCAAAGCAAAGGAGGTAGCCGTGGGTCGCCCAAGTGTGGCCAGTGCGTAGCCGGCAGAGAACCACAGAATCTCTGCAAGAGGCCCGAATGGAGAACTTCGACACATTCGTAGTCTCCTTAATGGCACGCAGTTTGTTGTGTTTACTGAGATTATGCCATTCCGTCTCCCAAAGCTGTAGAACCTTAAAGCGTAACAATGATCATAGGTCAGTTACAGGGATGCAGATCTCCAGAAGCGGTTTCGTGTAGCCTGTTTCACCAGCTTGTTGGCAAGTTCATTTCCTGGGATTCCAACACGGCCTGGGGTCCACACAAACACCACTGAACGACCAGACCATTCCAGGGCACACAGGTACTCCTGGATGGTTGCTACCAAAGGATGGCGAGGTCAGTACTGGTCGTCAGCTTGTAGGCTGCTCAAGAAGTCAGTACACAAGAGAAATGACTCGGCAGGGCATGAGCAGATGTGCTCAAGAACACGAGATGTGGCCGCCGGCTCTGCAGTGAAAACACTGCAGCCATCTCGCAAGGTGTGCTGATCAATATGTCCTCCATGAACATACACCAAGCCAACGTGACCATCAGAAACCAAGCCGTTGGTGTAAACTACTCCATGGCCCCGGTACATGTCTAGAATCGAGAGAAAGTGACAAAGGAGAGCTGCAGGGTTAACGGGGTCCTTAGTGCCATGTGAAAGGTGCAGGCGAAGCTTTGGGCTAGGTTCACACCATGGAGGTGTACATGAATGGTTCTTGAGGAGAGGTGGTAAAGGGAAGGACTTAGTTTAGAGAGAAGGGACTGGACGAAAACCGCACTCATAAACCCTGACCTGGGCCACCAATGCAGGAGATGAACCCCTGTGGGTGGGAAAAGGAGACGGTAATTTGGATGTGCAGGAGAACTACGAATGTGTGCAACATAACTGGCGAGCAGTTGTGCACATCGGATCTGCAATGGAGGGACTCCAGCCTCCACCAGGACACTGGACACCTAACTCGTTCTAATAGCTCCCGTCGCTAGGTGAACGCCGCAATGGTGCGCTGGGTGGAGTAAATGCAATGCTGAGGGCACCACCGAACTGTAAACCAGACTCCCATAGTCTAGGTTGGATTGAACAGGGTCTCCGTAGAGCTGCAGCAGCGTAGAGATATCTGCACCCCACTTGGTGTTGCTCAAACAGCAAAGGGCATTGAGATGCTGCCAGAATTTCCACTTAAGTTAACGAAGGTGAGGTAACCAAGCCAATCGGGTGTCGAAAACCAGTCCTAAGAATCGATATGTCTCCACTACAGTGAGTGGATCTTCATTAAGGTAAAGTTCTGGTTCCGGATGAACGGTATGACGTCGACAGAAGTGCATGACACACGACTTTGGGGTTGAAAACTGGAAGCCATGGGCTAGAGCCCATGACTGCACCTTGTGAATGGCTCCCTGTAAGCGCCGCTCAGCAACACCAGTACTGGAGAAGCAATACGAAATGCAGGCGTCATCCACACACAGATAAGGTGAGACCGACGGCCCTACAGCTGCCGCTGGACCGTTAATATCCACTAAAAACAGACACACACTCAATACAGAGCCCTGCAGAACGTCATTCTCCTGAATACGGGGGGAACTATGGAAGGCACCTACTTGGACACGGAAAGTACAGAGCGACAGGAAGTTTTTGATAAAAATCGGGAGCAGACCCCAGAGACCCCACTCATACAATATGGCAAGGAAATGATGTCACTAGGTTGTGTCATATGCTTTACACAAGTTAAAAAAGATGGCAACCAGGTGTTGGCGTCTGCAAAAGGCTGTTCGAATGGCAGACTCGAGGGACACAAGATTATCAATGGTAGAGCGACCTTGGCTGAAGCCGCCCTGACATGGAGCCAGTAGGCTTCGTTACTCCAGGACCCAACCCAACCACCGACACACCATACGCTCTAGCAGCTTATAAAGAACGCTGGTGAAGCTGATGGACTGATAGCTGTCCACATCAAGTGCGTTCTTACTGGGTTTGAGCAATGGAATGATTGTGCTCTCCGACCATTGCGATGGAAAGACGTCGTCGCACCAGATCCGGTTGAAGATGATGAGGAGATGACGCTTGTAGTCAGACGAAAGATGTTTAATCATCTCATTTTGGATAGGATCCGGCCCAGGAGCTGTGTCGGGGCAACATGCAAGGGCGTTGAGGAGCTCTCAATCTGTAAATGTGGCATTATAGGGTTCACTGTGGCGTGTAGTGAACAAGAGGACTTTCCTTTCCATCCGCCATTTGAGGGTGCGAAAGTCTGGGGGATAATCCTCTGATGCAGAGGCTCGAGCACAGTGCTCGGTAATCGCGTTTCCATCGGTACATAATACGCCATGCATGTTAACGCCAGGGACACCTGTTTGGGTCTGGTACCAAAAAAGACGTCTGATCTTCATCCAGACTTGGTAAGATGACGTGTGGCAGGCAATGGTCGACATGTACCTCGCCCAACACTCCTGTTTCTGTCGTTTTATAAGCTGGCAAATGGGAGCACTGAGCCACTTAAGGCTGTTAGGTATTCTACGGAAGAGTGCTGTTTGTGTCGCTGTAGGGCTCGTCGACGCTCTTTAATTGCCTCAGCGACTTCCGGCGACCACCAAGGGCTGTCTTTCGCCGGGAGCACAATAAAGAACGAGGAATCGCATTTCCCACCACAGAAACGATGGTTGTAGTGACCTGCTCAACGACTACATCGATGGCACCATTTGGGGGAGATTCAACGGTGACAGCAGAGGTGAACGCTACCCAGTCTGCCTTGTTTAAAGCCCATCTGGGTAACCTTCCGTGGGCATGACGCCAGGGTAGTGACAAGAAGATGAGAAAATGGTCACTACCACACAGATCATCATGAGCTCTCCAGTGGATGGATGGGTGAATGCCAGGAGGGCACACCAAGAGATCAGTGGCCGAATATGTGCCATGTGCCTCACTGAAATGTGTGGGGGCACCTGTATTTAAGAAGAAGAGGTCGAGGTGGGATAGAAAATTTTCGACATCTCTACCTCAGCCAGTAAGCACAGTGCGTTAAGATATCCCAAAAGTAGGAAAGGTTTATGGAGTTGATCAATCAGTGCAGCCAATACGTTCATGGGTACTGCACCATCTGGAGGGAGATACATGTTCCAGACAGTTATTTCCTGCACTGTCCGTATCCTGATAGCCACAGCTTCATGAGGAGTTTGAAGGAGTACAGATTTACTACATACCGAGTTCAGGAGATATACGCAAACTCCACCTGACACACTATTATTTTCGCTACGGTTCTTGTGATATCCCTATAGCCATGAAGGGCAGGGGTCCGAATTGCCAGGAACCAGGTTTCCTGGAGGGCAATCCAGAAAGTAGGTGTAAAGCTTGACAGTTGTCGTAGCTCAGCCAGGTGGTCGAAAAAACCGCCGCAATTCCACTGGAGGATAACATCATCATGAGACTGGAAAGGCATGAGACTCTCAATGAGGCAGTCTACCCCTCACCGGATGAATACCTGTGAGATCAACATCCATTGTGTCTGAAGGCCCAGCGAAATCTAGGTCCTCAGCGGACGCCAGAATCGCCACTTCATTCTCAGATGCAGAGTTTGTAGGTAGCGGAGGTGTGGTGCCACCATAGTGCCTTGGTTCTTGGGGGTCGTTTTCTTTTTCTGTTTCTCTCACTGCTCGTTAGGTTTATCCGGCTGGGAGGGCTTCACTGATTAAGTCTCAGGGACTGATGGTAACCATAAAGCTGTACAACCAGCTACCTGTGGTTGCTTCAGCAACTGGCAGGTGTCAGCTTTACCACTGGTAGGAACCTGGGAAGGGAGTGACCCAAGGGACCCCTTCCTAGCGAGAGGAGCTGAAGAAGATGTACACTTCTCCAGCTGAGAAGTGGGGACTGATGTCCCCGATGGTTTGGGGGGGGGGCGGTGTTGCTCCCAAAGCAGGTTGTGCAGGAACAACAGGGAGTCAAGTGCCCCCCACCATAAAGGGGGCAGGTGGAGTCTGGCAGCTCTGAGAGCCAACTGTATGTGGCAGAACGAAAGATGGTAGAACTATCGTCATAGCGGCGGTGTAAGTTGACGTCATATGCACAGGATGTAGCCTCTCGTATTTTCTCTTAGCCTCAGTGTAGGTCAGTTGGCCCAGTGTCTTTTATTCCATTATTTTTCTTTTTTTCTGGAGAATCCTGCAGTCTGGCGAGCAAGGCGAATGGTGCTCTCTGCAGTTAACAAATATGGGAGGCAGAGCACATGGAGTATTGGGATGTGAAGGACATCCACAATCCCAACAGGTGACACTGGAAGTACAGCAGGAAAACATATGGCCAGACTTCCAGCACTTAAAGCACCGCATCGGGGGAAGGATACATGGCTTCACATCACAGTGGTAGACCATCACCTTGACCTTCTCGGGTAATTTGTCACCCCCAAAGGCCAAGATGAAGGCACCTGTGGCAACCTGATTATCCCTCAGACCCCAGTGGACATGCTGGATGAAATGAGCACCTCGCCACTCTAAATTGGCGCACAACTCGTCGTCAGACTGCAAAAGGTCCCTGTGAAATATGATATCCTGGACCATATTTAAGCTCTTATGGGTTGTGATAGCAACAGGAACATCCCTAGCTTGTCAGAAGTGAGTAATGCCCGTGACTGGGCAGAGGATGCCGTTTTTATCAAGACTGACCCTGACGGCATTTTGGGCAAGCCCTCAACCTCCGCAATCTTGTCCTCTAAATGCTCCACAAAAAACTGAGGCTTCATGGAGATGATAGATTCCCTATCAACTGTTGTACATATGAGGTACCGGGATGAGTAAGCTTCACTGCCATCCCTAGCCTGACATTCCTCCCATGGTGTGACCAGGAAGGGGAACAATTTCTTAGCACTGAAGATAGATCTCGACTGCTTAGAGACTGCTGGTGGTGGACCACCAGCAAGAGATGATGTAGTACACTTCATCACATGTCATCCACCTTGATGCCACCCACTCTGACCAGGGGCCCTCCCCACAGGCGACACCCAGCCACAGCAAAGGCCACCTGGCAAGATGGCCATTGCCAGGAGTCCCAATGCCCCAGGTGGACAGGCATCTACTTCTTGGCATACACGAGGAGTTAACGGCGCAGGCATCAGCAGAGCGATCCCCATGTAGTCAGGGGCTACAACCAACAGGATAATGGCAGCCTCACCGCAATGGTTTGGCTGCCATGCTGGCTATCAGGTGCAACCAAATAAACAAGTCCATTATCATCGTCAGCGAAGAAAATGGTACTGCACAGTTGATGGAAAAATATGCACACAGGAGGGTGACCTCGCCCAACAGTTGGAGAATGAGCAGAAGTACAGATCCACATCGACAAACGATGTGAGAGGTCTCAGTGCATGATGGACATGATGTAATGCACCGTTCTCGAATTGGCTTGCTCCTCGGGAAAATTTAGAAAAACGGAGGTGAAACCCTACAGGGGACCATCACATTAAGGCCGAAACGTGTGAGACTCCTTTCAGTCGCCTCATACAACAGGCAGGAATACCTCAGGTCGATAATTAACCCCAGATCTGTAGGGAGAGGAGGGATTTGTTTCAGATTATTTTACGAAATAAAATCGTCTATAATGACAAAACGGATTTGCATTGGGTAGAACCAGCAGAAAAATGCTCATGTGGGAGCACAAAAAATTGTGAATATGTACATCTTTAAAATACTCCGACAGAAAAATGGGGAACAAGTTGCCTCAATCCCCATTGCGCCTTCTTCACCAAAAATTTTAGCATACCAACATATTCGTGCTCTTATAACACAGAAAATTCTAAGTCCTTTTACACAGTCCCTCATTGTAGTTAAGCCTTCATTCTCAGAATCTCCCACTCACTTCGACTGTCTACGTACGTTTCTCGCCTACCATCTCCTTTTTCTCCATTGATTTACATTCTATCCCATTGCCACTGTCCTCACCAGACCCCAGCGGCTCAGACATTTCCCCTATACCCATGTGTTTAAAATTTCCGTCAAAAATGGGCTCTCCCCTACACTTTTGTGTTAGGGTTCTCCGGTCTCAGAGGGTCCACCACTGCAAGCCTCTGTGTGGTCTCTGCTCCATTCTCTCCTCTCACTTTTGCCCCCAGTGCTTCTATCCCCATCCATCTCCCTGTCTCTTTTACTGCCACTGTCTCTTGCTGACCATCAACATCTTCTCTCTATTTGGCTCCCACTGCTGTTGTCTTCATCCATCTTTCTTTCTCTTTCACTGTCATTTCTCTCTCCAACTGTCACTGTCTCCTCTCTCTTTCACCATTACTTTCAGAAGGGTTTCTCTACTGAGAATGCCATTTACATGTTCGCACACTACATATTACAAGCATTAAATAACAAAATAGCACTGGTAGGTATTTTCTGTGACCTATCCAAGGCATTTGATTGTGTGAATCATAGTATACTCCTAGATAAATTGAAGTTTTATGGGATTGATGGTATAGCCAACCAATGGATCATGTCATATCTAACCAAAAGAATGCAGAAAGTTGTACTTAGAAGTAATTCAACCAACAGAATCCAGGGACATAATTCTGACTGGGGAGAAATCACGTATGGGGCTCCCCAAGGCTCAATCTTAGGTCCACTAATGTTTCTCATATGCAGGGTGTTTCACTAAACATGTTTGCCTCTGTAAGTTACAAAGTAATAGACGACGGAAATATTTATTGCGGTAGATCACCATGAGAAACGTTACACTGTATGCGGAGCTATGAACATAAATTTACTGTGTTATTATCCAAAGAGTTACAGCAAAAAGATACAATTCTTAAATGGAACAATAGTTGTTTCTATCATGCACTGGAATCAGTAACACCAGCTGTGTAACCATCAATTTAAATTACATTCCTATCACTTCTAGCTACAACCCTTAAAGTTTCAGCGGCAGATACCACACACACACACTGCGCATAACGCAATGCGCCTTCTAAATGTGGTGCGGCCGAGTTTTAACGTCGCCAGCTTCCTCGATGCGCTGTTAGACTGCCGACTGTCGCCGCACACGGCCGTATACCCGACAGTTCGAGCCACACAAACAAACGGGGCTCAATATACCACAGTTACTGACATCAGATGAAGATGGCATACACAAACAACGAGTACGTTGACATGTTGCTGATGCTCGGCGAATGCAGACACAATGCCACTGAAGCAGCCATGGCGTACGCCGTGAGATATCATAGGCGAAGAGCTCCAGCAGCCATTACATTCTTACGTACCGAACAACGACTTCGGGAAACAGGCAGCTTGGTAATGCACCACAGTAACAGACGAAGAACTGCAAGAAGTGTGGAGATGGAGGTGTTTGTTTTAGCTGCAGTACACCACGATCCTCATGTCAGCTTACGAGCCATTGCTGCAGTCACTGGTGTCAGTCTCACACCCGTGTGGCCTATAGTACACGGCCACAGGTTCCACCCGTACCGCCTGTCACCGACCCAGGAGCTGCATGGGAATGATTTCCGTGCGAGAGTAGCATTCTGTGAATGGGCCATGCGTAATTTCGCGCTCGTGTCTTTACAAGATGTTATGTTCTCTGATGAGTCCACGTTCACAAATTATGGTGCAGTGAATCACCATTACGTGCACTACTGGGCCGCAGACAATCCTCAGTGGGTACAACTTGTCGACCGTTAACGTAAGTGTTCTATTAATGTATGGTGTGGAATCCTTGGGAATGAAATCATCAGTCCACACTACTTCCCAGGTACACTGACAAGTGAATTATATCGCGCCTTTATAGTCGACAGTTTGCGTGGTCTCCTTGAACACACAAAGTTCTCAAAAGTATCAGTGACTGGTTTTCTAAGAATGTTCCCACCCTGAATTTCACAAAGACACATCATATTCAGTTCTGCACCCCTAGTGGTACCACTACAGTGATAAGTGTAACACATCGTGATGAAACAATACATAAGATGGAAGCTTCAAAATTCTTAGGTGTCCATATTGGTGAGAATTTAAATTGGAAAAAACACATTTTGTAACTCCTAAAACAATTTAGTTCAGCCACATTTGCACTTAGAATCATAGCAAATTTTGGGGAGAGAGAAATCAGTAAGTTGACATATTTTGCTTATTTTCATTCAGTAATGTCATATGGAATAATGTTCTGGGGTAACTCATCGTTAAGAAAGAAGGTCTTCATTGTCCAAAAACATTCTGTAAGAATAACATGTGGTGCTCACCAGCGATCATCTTGTAGACATCTGTTTAAGGAGTTGGGCATCCTGACTACTGCTTCACGGTATATTTAGTTCTCTGTAAGCATGTTAAGACTCTTCTTAGTCCATTCTTTTTATCACTGCAGTGCCACTTTGGGCATATTTGTATAGATGTGAAATGTTGACTATACAGACACACCACATCATAAAGTTTTATTGGTGAAAAAATGCTGACTAAAACATAGTCTGGTGACCTCAGAACCCTTGCGATGACCCTAGAAACATTGCCGTAAGTACACTGAGCCAGTTAAAACTACCCCTCAGATCGGATATTATATGCATATTTTACGTGCGAAGTGTGGTAAATCTGGAGCTCTTGATCTCGATAACGGATAGTGAGGTTGAAAAATGTTTCAAAGTACCCCGAGAACATCGTCACAAGAAGATGTGGTAAAAATTTCGACTATCTGTCATGAACTGATAAAAAACCAAATGTCGAAGTCAATCTTTTCGTTTCCAGTCAAATTCTCCTCCTTGATCATACTGTATTTGTGATTTTCGCCCATCTTCTTCTCTTAAGTTTATGATCACTGAATTCATCATAACCCTCGTCCCAAACTGCTCTTCAGCTTTAAATTTCAGTAACAAACTTCTCCTTATCGAAAGTCTTAACGAATTTAGTTTCGAAACGCAAACAATGGTTTCGGCTTTAGATTCTGCTAGAAAATGTCTTCGCATCAAAAGTCTTTGCGAATTTAGTTTTGGGATACAAACAATGTCTGGCTGCTTCGACAAGTAGCCATATATGTTCTCCTCGACACACCCTGATCATAACTGGCTGCACGGAGCCACTTGACTGCTGTGTAATCACACCTGTTCAAATGACTGCAGCAGCCAGGAAATGATAGTTTCCTAGGACGCAGGCTGCAATTACTCGCCATTGTTTTATTGGCTGCCACAGCCAGGCTACCTAGTACGTTGTACCCAACATCGGCGCGCCGTGCCAACAGCGGAATATAGCACAGAAAGGAGCCGAATGTTCGTAGGTGCACAGTGATGTTCCAGTGTGCATGCGTGTATCAATAAAAGTGGAAGGTGAAATGATAATTGCATGTGTGCCTTTCATAGTTGTTTATCGTAAGCTGAACTGAGAAAAAACGTAGAAAATATCACCAGTGAGTGACGCCAGAGCTAAAAAGTCGAAAGATATGTGGGAGAAACAAGCAAGTAAGTCATAGCGTATTGGTTGGACATCAGTCACACGAAGGTGGCTTGCAAGTTTGGTAAATTTCCATGAAAGAATGGAGCATTTCTGTTGCGCCTTAATGGTTGGTTGACTTGATGATTCCAAGGATTAAATAAATAATTTCAACAATGTGCAATGCATAGTTCGTTCTTGACAGACATCTGAATTGCTCAGAGTGTCGACTGCGATTGAAAATGGAGAAACCCGTGTTTCGAGCTGTTATTAAACATTTCCATTTGGAGGGACGGACTGCCGTAAAAATCAAAACAGAAATGAAGTTCACACAGACTCTGCGGCATCACTGAAGACCATTTAGTTTTGGATTAATGGATTTAAACGTGGCCAAACAAGCACCGAAGACAAAGCATGCTCGGGTCATCCAACTGAGGTCACCACAAAAGAAACCATTGTCAAAATTATACTTATATGGATATGACCTGCAGCCGTCAAGAACTAAATTACAATTATATTAATACCTTCAGCTACTGACGGGCGTTGATATATATCTACGGGGACAGGTGAAAATGTGTGCCCCGACCGGGACCCGAACCTGGGATCTCCTGTATGTCCACACACTACATTCGTAGTGCCCCACCCCAAGGTGAGAATGTGGGTCTCGCGGGAGGCGTGCGCGAGATAGTCCCTGCAAACGCACTATCCTCCGTGCCCTCCGTGGCTCAGATGGGTAGAGCGTCTGCCATGTAAGCAGGAGATCCCGGGTTCGAGTCCCGTTCGGGGCACACATTTTCACCTGCCCCCTTTGACATATATCAACGCCCGTCAGCAGCTGAAGGTATTAATATAATTCTAAAAACTATGAGGGAAGACAGCGATTGGAATACATCCAACAAATAACTGAGCTGCATTACTCCTGAGATGAAGAAGAGGTTGACACAGGAGAGAATTTAGTGGCGGGCTGTATCAAATCAGGCACAGGTCGGATGATTCACTTCCCCCCCCCCCCCCCCCACAAACCCCACCACCTGCACCTCGGAAAAAATGATGGAAACTTTGAGCAATTTTATCCTAAGTCATCAGGGGACTTCGGACACTTTGTCAGTTTGATGGAACCAGTAATAAAGAAGTAAGATTTTCATTATAAAAAATCAGTATGATCGAAAGGAGATCAGTGCTTAACATCTCGTCAACAACGAGGTCATTAGAGACGGACCGCAAGCTCGGATTAGGGAAGGATGGGAAAGGGAATCGGTTGATCCCTGTCAAAAGAACCATCCCGGCATTTGCCTGAAGCTATTTACGGAAATCAGCTGGATGGCCGAACGCGGGTTTGAATCGTCGTCCTCCCGACCGCGAGGCCAGTGTGCTAACCTCTGCGCTACCTCGCTCGATTTGATCAAAAGAGAGAATGTGTTTTTTGGATTCTTTTACAAGTTTGATGTATCTCTGCGAAGTATGCAAGTAAAATACCTCAATAAAGTTTCCTGAAGTGTGCGGCGCTACTGACAAAATATATGCCCTTTGTTTCAAATTTCTTTTATTACCAGTACTACTTAGGAGGTAAAATTCTTAGCAAAATTTCTGTAAACAGCCAAAATACCAAACTTCCCAGCAGATTAAAACTGTGTGCCGGACCGAAACTTGAACTTTGGACCTATGAGTTTCGCGGGCAGTTTTCTAATGACTGAGGTACAGAAGCACGACTCACGACCGGCCGTCACAGCTTTACTTCCGCCAGTACCTCGTCTCCTATCTTCCAAATTTCGCAGAAGCTCTCCGGCGAACCTCGCAAAACTAGCGTTCCTGGAAGAAAGGATATCGCGGAGACATGGCTTAGCCACACAGCCTGGGAGATGATTCCACAATGGAATTTTCACTCTGCATGTAAAAAAATTTGGAAATTTGTGGTAAGATCTTATGGGACCAAACTGCTGTGGTCCTTGGTCCCTAAGCTTACACACTACTTAATCTAACTTACGCTACGGACAACACACACACCCCATGCCCGAGGGAGGACACGAACCTCCGACGGGGGGAACTACACGGACCAAGACAAGCCGCCTTATACCGCCCCCCCCCCCCCCATTTTTTTTTTGTTAAATCTCATTTTGTTCGTTTTCGTTCGTTGTATCTGCTCGGGGTGGACGTCGCAAGACACCCGTTTAAGTTCGTCGTTGATCCATTAATTCAGTTTTTTTATTACACCGGGCATCTAACCCTCTGACCGAACACGCTGAGCTACCGTGCCGGCCTCATTTTGCTCGTTTTCGTTCGTTGCATCTGCTCAAGGCGGACGTCGTAAGACATCAAAGTTCGTCGTTGATCCATTAACTCAGTTTTTTTTATTACATAGGGCAGCTAATCCTCTGATCGAACATGCTCAGCTACCGTGCCGGCTTATTTTGTTCGTTGCATTTGTTCGGTGCGGATGTCCCCTGACACCCTTTCAAGTTCAGTGTTGAGCCATTGACTCAGATGCTTTTATTACAGAGGGTAGCCTAACCCTCTGACCGAATGCGCTGAGCTACCACCCCGCACGGCCCACTCTGCATGTCCCGAGTTCGAGTCTCGGTCCGGCACACAGTTTTAATCTCCCAGAAAGTTTCATATCATCGCACACTCCATTGCAGAGTGAAAATTTCATTCTGGATTAGGCCAAAATACCGATTGGGTAGCACACTGAAAGACGAAAAGGTCTGAAGGCTTGCTTCCCTTTCATTTTCATTGTTATGACGTTTAATGAGATGGAATGAAAATGACTGCGTACTCCTGCCTTAATGAGCCAGATTCTGGAAAGACAAAAGCGGCCAGCAGCGGGTAGAATGGCAGAGAGCACATGGAGTTGGTGGCCGTTTTCACATCACGGGTGTTTGCGTAAGGACCAAAATGACACCAGGGGAAGTCGCCAAGCGACCAGTTGTGGCCTGTTGCTAACGCAGCTTGGTGTATCGCTCCCAATGCTACAGGCGAGACGATGTAAAACAATCCTTGACAGTTCGTAGCGCTGTTGCCAGCTTACATCTGTGAAATGAAAACGGCTGCAGGTACATAGTTGGCCAGCAGGCAGAGTAGAAGTTAACATGTATATATCCTCTTTGTTATTCTGTGTATTTTGTTATAGGCGTATGTCATAACGGATGCTTTCGAGATTGTGCGTGATGAATTACACCGAGGAACAGCGAATAAAAAAAAAAATAGTGCAATTTTATTTTCAAAATGGCAGGTCTGTTATTCTGACACAAAGAGCTTATCACAACCATTTCCAAGTCAGACACGGACCCTCAGCGACGACGATTCAGAAACTAATGACACGCTTAGAGGAAAAGAGTTCTGTGATGAACCTTCCACCTACTGCATATCACCTTCAGCTCACAACGAAGAGAACATTGAAAGAGTTAGGGCCAGTGTAAAAGAAGAATCAGAAACATCAACGAGAAGACGTTCTAGGGAATTAGGGATGTTCCAAACATCCTTAAGGAGAATTTTAAAACTTGGTTTAAAGATGTTTCCATACAAAATACAGTTAGTGCAGGAAGTGGAAGTCCAGGATCTAAAACCCGTGGACCATGAACTGCGTCGAAATTTTGCGATTCGCATCCAAGAATTAGCCAGAGAAAGCAATGAATTTATTCATCAGCTTATTATGTCATATGAAGCCCATTTTGCCGGCAGGAGTAGCCGAGCAGTTCTAGGCGCTACAGTCTGGAACCGCGCGACCGCTTGAGTCGCAGGCTCGAATCCTGCCTCGGGCATGGATGTGTGTGATGTCCTTGGGTTAGTTAGGTTTAACTAGTTCTAAGTTCTAGGGGACTGATGACCTCAGAAGTTAAGTCCCATAATGCTCAGAGCCATCTGAACCATTTTTTAAGCCAATTTTCATCTTAATGACTTCGCAATAAACAGAAATGTCAGTTTTGAGGTAAGGTAAATCAAAGGATAATTCATCAGCGCCAACTGCACCCTATTAAGCGCACGGTTTGTGTAGTTATTGGGCGTTACTTCTTCGAAACTAATAACAGTAACAGCTTGTCAGTTACTGGTGAGATATATTGGGATATGATTGATAATTTTTCTACGTTGTACAATCGAAAATCGTACCGAAATGTGATTTCAGAAGGATGGGGAAACCAACCCCCCTATGCAGCCAGAGCCACAATAAACCTTCTGAGGCATCTGTTCTGCGACAACGGTTGATTTCAAGAAATGCCCATGTTAATTGCCCGCCACGTTCCCTGGATCTTATGGCCCCCAAACACTTCTGTGAGGATATCTTAAGGAACGTGTGTACATGAACAAACCACGTACATTTCAACAGCTGGAGAAGAATACCATGCATAAATTTGGGCTTTGCCCCCCTCAGACCTTAACCATTGTTATGAACAATGCAACGAAAAGAGCATGACTGCGAGGCTGCAAATGGAGGTCATTTGAAGGATATTGTCTTCCCTAGATAATCTCCATATGTTAAAAATTGACTATCAATAAAACTTGTTCACAGCTAACAAAGTTATTTACATGTTAAATCCTACTCTGCCTTCTGTCCAATTCTGTACAAAGTGTAGCTATGTACAAAAGTGTGACAACTCTGAGGCATTGCCATAGAGATGTTTCCAAAATCATGTTACAGTATCGGTTGTGATAGGCCAACGAAGCTGCCGTGCCCAGCCCACTGCAAATGTCAGGGATCAACTTATGCTGACAACTGTATCCAGAGTGCCTTTTAGGACTTCAGGCCCTCTCACATGACGGGCCGGTACCCTTGAAATTGCTCCCATCCATTGGGAGAGTAACTTTATCAATATCTGTAGAGGGCTGGATGGCCGAGGACTTTCCTTCTCTCTATCTATTTTTATTTCTTTTAGAAGCTTATCTACCAATGTAGTAAAACTTTTCTTCTGTGAATCTGAGGTAGTCCTGCAATGGCGGACACCATACAGTTTGACACCAATGCAGCCGGTATATTTTTTGGAAAGTTGGGCTCTCACGAAAAGTGATTTCCCACACATGTTAACAATAAGCATCATGATTGAGAATCAGATGGAATGCCAGAAATGCTGCACGGTAGCAGTAACTTTTGGCAGCAACTCATTATGTTGGGGAAGTGACTTTTGTCTGTCTCCTGGAGGGAAACTGTGCAGATTTTGAATGCGTAATGGGTGTGGAGGACTTTTTTTTTTTTTTTTCTTTCTTTTCAGTTCAGGAATGGCATGGTGTACGCAGCAGATAGTTGATTCTGGGACAACAAGGTGAAAGGGTCATTTGGGACTCTGAGCAACAGAATTTTGTTGATGGGCAGCTATTGAGACGAAGTTCAACATTTGAGCCTGGGCACGTGTCTCCTGGTTGCAGACTTGCAGATTCTTCACAGCGGTGAGGATGAGTTTTACCCACACCTGGAAACAGTCTTTAGTGAGCATCTTCGCAGCTCTGAAACATAGAGAATTTTCCATTTTATTTTACAAACTCAGTGGCGTCGTCTTTTGACTTGGGTCAGCAGTTATTCAAATAGTGCATGTTGCACAGCCATTCAGTTTAGTAGTTCAGAGTCACTGTCACGTAATACAGAGGCCTCAGATAGCATTACCATTGATACACTGAGAGGGAGGCCTTGCGTAAACCCAATCCTTCATGTAACTGTGACAACTGACCATTACCACTAATATAATAGTGATTTTTAAGAGTTTTGTTGGATCTGGTTTCATGTATCATTTGCTTTGAACATCATATTCCATTCATGTTTCTATTGTAATAAGTGAAATGTTTCAATGAATGGCCTTTCTTATTTCAAAAGAGAATATACCTTATCATTTAATAATTTTTTTTATGTTCCATGTTAGTTGTTGCTTTATCACAAACTGCCAACTTAGGGTTCCATACTAGGGCCAGATAATATAAATAAGCATTCAGATAGTCCATTACACACAGATTTCTTACGGATAGTTCTGTGTCGAGGAATATTCTACAGCAGAAATTAACCACACGCAATTCCCATTACCATAACACCAGGCATCTTGTATAAATTGCACAATAACTGTTGTTGCTAGCTGCAAATTTGTGAAAGATACTATATCAGACAGCAGTGCAGAAAAGGTGTAGGCAGAATTTCAACATGCCCATTTTTTGTGAAGATAGCTTTGACACATTGACAGTTTAAACAAGGAGAGTAATAGCAAGACCATACATAACAAGTCGCTTCATACAATGCTGTAGATACAACATAATGCACTATATATTGTGTAAGTGTATGCCAGAATGGAAATAATGTTACAAAGAATACACAGTTATATAAAAGCTCTTCTATATATATTTTTTCTTTTCAAGTAGCAGTCTATGACTTCTGATTCATCTAGTCCAGTGGTCATCAAATTGTGGGCCACAGTTCACATGCGGCCCAAATCAAGTAGTCATACTGCCTACTGATCAGCTGCTATGGACGAACAGGGAAGTAACATCCATTCATGAATCCGTGTTACAGATATGATCATCTTCAAATGCAGTACTTATTTTTAGTAAGTAACATTAAATTAAATTAAGTCTATTGTATGCACTGCAATGAGTAGCAGAAAAATTGTATTCAGAGCGTTTGTCATTGTGGCTCATACAGCATAATGTTAACTACTGTTATTAATGAAGTAGTCATCGCTCCAACAGACAACATGCCGACACTCCTTCAGGCAATTATTGTGTCACAACTTTGGGGGTCACTGAGGTGGCATCAACATAAAACAGAGCAGTCATCACAAAGCATCCCGAATGGTGTTGACTTTTAATGCTTAGTACTTGGGGACTAGTGGCCAAATTATCACGTCATTGCCCTAGCTGGTCTGTTGAGATGTCATAACATACCAAATTTGTGTGTGTTACCAATGTTCTCAGTGCTGTGTTGCACATCCCTAGACTTGTTCCATGTGTCAAATCATGGAGAAAATATTTTAAACATTCATTACTAGAAAGTAAATGGTCTTTGTGTGTATAACTGGAGTTCCAAGTGCTATGCATCAATGTCTCCTCCATTTTGCTCAGGGTGATCTGAAGAGGTTTAACAAAGTTTTGGTGAGTGGGTATTGTTTTTTGAACTGCGACAGAGATTTTGTGATTATAGTGAAATGAAGGAAGTTTATCAAGGCCTTTTTCTGCAAGATTTACACAAGACTGTTGAGTCATCTTAATCTGTGAATCCAGTCCACATAAATCCAATGCGTACGTCTAATTTATTTTATTTTAAAGAAGCTCTGAAACATTGTCAACAGTTCAGGCATATAAAATCTCCAACTGTAATACCAGTGTAATCCAACTGTCCCATACCCATCTATCTTGAACAGCTATATAAAAATTGTTACTCTGAAACAGATGAATGGAAAAATGTCATTGTATTTAATAGACGAATGAGTAATGCAGATGTATGCCACGCAGTACTTTGCCTGAAAGAGCAGCCATGATAATCAGCTGCAAAACGAAGAGAAAGACCAGTTGACAATGTTGCTATTTTTTTCTCAACAGCAAAGGGAGTTTTACAGTAAACTCTGTTACATCTGATCTCAAGAATGAAATTATGTAAGAAATATAAATTGATGCTACAAGACTTTTTTCCTTGAGTTTGGTTATTTTATTCTTTTGCTAATAACTTAAAAGTTAATGCTTTTGCTGGCTACAGTTCCACTAGTTAAAATATTCCTGCTGTATTTCTGCAGTTGTATTATCCAAACAAAACATTGTGCTTTGTATTTAATGGCACTTTAAGTACAAACATTCTAAAACCACTTAGTCATTTTCCTGGTATAGCATAAGAATGTTCTTAATATTTCTCTTTTTTTATTTTCTCATTTTTTTCATTATTTTTGTCACTGATGATACGGGGAACATAATTTCATGATACCAGAGAACGGTTGACATTGTCACTGACATTGTGCCACACTACAATGTCAGTATTGATTACCGTTGATCCAGTTACATGCTGCAGTTAATAGTCATTAGTGCCTCACCATTGTGCGTATTTTCCGAAATTGTGTTCCTAAGATAATTTTTTGTATCTGTTTAAGTTGGAAAATGTTCTTTATGGAGCAACTGTTGAAACTGGTATTGTATCAGAAGCAGTATGTACCAGTCAATAAATGTTCGGGCAAAGGTTTGACTCACACTGATCAAAGTACTGCAAAGCACATTTTGGCGAAGACCTTCATAAGTCGTCATATTAATTAGCAATGCTTTGCAAAATTTTTCAGTTACATAATGGTTGAACTGCATGCCCAACAAAAGGAATAAATAAATTGATTGTAATATGTAATTATATCTGCTTGTGTATGACACCTGAAGCGAATCACCATTTCCCTCCAACATGATTTTTGTTCCTACTAAATGCATTGCAAATTCATTATCAGCATCAGAGGCACCTAACTTTTAAAAATATTACTGGGGGGGGGGGGGGGGGGGGCAAGAATCATTTTAATCATTGGATAAGCTATTACGTATGACAGATAACTTATTGTTTACTTGCAGGCAGGGTTTCATCAGTGTTCAGAGTTCCCCAACCAATGCAACAACATGGATGGTGATAATTATTAAACTATATGAAATAAAATTGTCATAATGATCTGTGTTAAGACACTCAAACTCCACAATTGGCCATGAAGCATGGTGGGAATTAGTTTGTGTATATGCCTTGGTTTGGCAATGGAGCCCACTTTCATTTGGCTGTGATCATCAATAAGAAAAACTGGGACATTTGGGGGACTGAGAATCTGCATTTCATGATCAAGAAGTCTCTTGACCCTCAACAGGTGACTGTTTGGTGAGCAATGTCCAGTCACAGAATAATCAAGCAATATTCCTTGATGGCACGATGACTACCAAATGGTACATGAAGGTTTTGAAAGATGATTGCATCCCCATTATCCAAAGCAATGCTGATTTCGACAAAATGTGTTTTATGCAAGACTGAGCTTGACCCATCGAAGCAGGAAAGTGTTTGTCGACCTATACGAGCACTTTGGGGACCGCAGTCTGGCTCTGGAGTACCCTAGGGCCACTGGCATGCTCCTCTAGTGGCTGGCATATTCTCTGGATCAAACACATGCAACTACTTTTTGTGGGGCTATATTAAAGACAAGGTTTACAGTAAAAACCCCAAAACCATTGCTGAGCTGAAAACAGCCATTCAGGAGGTCATCGATAGCATCGATGTGCCAGCACTTCATCGGACCATGCAGAATTTCACTATTTGCTTCATCATCATCAGGATTTCCTTCCAGCTAGCCAGGTAGGAACTTGGTGAACGATATGGCTCCATTAGTTTCTGTCCTGGTGTAGCTTTTCCCTCTCCACTACATACCGTATTACTCCTCTCCTCTAGAGATCTTCCTTAACCTGGTCTGTCCATCTGTTTCTAGGCCGCCTAATTGGTCTTCTTCCTGGTACCTCAATCTCCGACTACTGGCATAGAGTTTGAGGTGGGTGCATTCGCTTCATATGACCGAACCACTTCAATCTCAAAGCACACTCATCCTCTCCTCTGTAGTCAATGTCACCTGCAGCTCTCTCCTTGCACAATCATTCCTGACTCTGTCTCTCCTAGTTTTTTGTAGAACTGACCTAAGGAACTTCATTTCACATGCTTTTATTTGACTCTCTTATTTAGGACACAGGCCTCTAGACTATACATCGTGACTGGCACGAGATAAGTTTTATGCATGGTCTGTTTGGCTCTTTGAGTGACTTCCTTGTCCCAGATTAGATTTCATACTTGGTGGAAGAAGCTAGATCCTTTTGTTATTCTTTTTAAGACTTCTAGTTTGGAACTTCCATCACATGATATGATCCTACTCAGATAATTGAAGCTTTTTACACATTCTACCTCCCCGTCTGCATTTCCATTGCAGCCCTTGCTGCTAATGAGGTTGCAGTAATTATTATGGCATCACTGGCTTCACTCGCTATATTAAGCCTACCGAACTGATAATTGAAGATTTGCCTTTTTCTTCAGTATCCAAGCCCTTAGATTTATTAGTGTTCTCAGAATTTATTTTGTCTCCATTTTTGCAACACAGTTGACCCTACAAAAAGTAAATATGCACTCAAATAAAAAATTAACAATTATTCAGCTGAGTATTGAGTTTTAGTCTGCTGACTTATGTTAGACTGCAAGTGTGGTTAACTTTAAATTTAACTGACAACACTCACAAAATGGTGGACAACAGCTACTAGGCCAAGAAAATTTAGAGTTCTGAAAACTGTTTTAATCATTCAAGTAAGGCTCTGATATGAAAAAGCTGAGTTTTTTCCTATTTTTGAATGGAACTTTAGCCACAGCTAGCGATGTTTTGCAGGATTTACATGCAGATATATCTGTGGGATCTGAGAAATGACTGATCAAGTCTACCATTATACTTCATGAACATTTTGACAACCAAATTAAGATCAATATATATTTTTTATATATTTATTTATCAGCTTTGGATGTACGTATATGAATAATATCTAAGTGCATATTTGCATTGTCAGTTTAATACAATAACCTATCACATCTACAGCAGCTTTCTAATTTAGCAATCGTGCCAATTTTACTGATGTTTACAGTTTCAATGGAAGAGTGTGTCACTGCTACTTTGATTTGCATGTTCTTTTCCCCACAGCAGTCAGTGTGTCTCTACAGCCACCATGGCAAAGATCATTTTTAGACATAAAGCACACAGCTCATGTCACATAACTACCATCATTTGCATTCACAACCACATTTCTCATTTAAACAACTGTAATACACTAGGCTTGTTATAGAATTTCTCTCCTGAAAATAAATTTCTGTTTTGGAAACTTTGAAACAGCCTGCTGTGCTGCATCAAATTGTAGCAGCAACTTCTCAAAAGCAATCCAATTATCTCTGGCTCTTCTGTTACTCCGATTAGAAAAATACTAAGGCACAATTTTTCATGCATAACTTGCATTTCTCTCAGATTGAAGGTTGATTTGAAGACCAAAGTGCTTCACGAGGTGCAGTTCTATTGGTGGCAGTATGCCCTTACCTTCTTCCAGCAGCCTCTGAATTGTCAAAGGGAGATTTACAGTTCAACCTGGTCTCTGAAGCATGGTGTAACCAGGAACTTTTCACATATGCAAATCATTGTCACAGGTGAAAGATGTGATAACGTCAAAGAATGCATCTCCTAGACAGACTGAGGATTGAACCCTGAATGTTGTTTTCTCTCTCTCTCTCTCTCTCTCTCTCTCTCTTTCTTTCTTTCTTTCTTTCTTTCTTTTTTGTCTGGCACACACACCCAATTAACCACTGAGTAATGAAAACTTGTACCAGTAATTACAATTCTGTTAAGCGTGAACCATTATGCCACATTTTTCCAATTCCTCTGTCATTTCAAATATTGGTTTGATATGAAATAGTTACACCTTTGTGTATAGTCTGCAAGCCTCCATATAGTGTATAATGAAGAGTACTTTGGTATCAATATCATTTGTTCCCTCTGCTATTACTTAGTACAAACAACTCTTGGTAAGCCTTGGGGCACACACCATCTTCACTGATTGCATAATCATGGTCATTTCAAGAGGTGTATTGGAGAGGAAGTAATATATTGCTTACTGTTCTCTGAAGATACATTCTAAGAATTCAAATAGTAAACTCCTTGTCCTGCATGCCACTGGATCATTAAGCTCTAAATGAGATGTCATAAAAATCTAGCTCATCCATTAATCTTTTGTACTTCATCTATTAATCCTGCCTAATAAGGGTTCCAGATTTACCAACAGTATTCAATAGTTGCATGAATGAGGGTTCTTTTTATGAAACCTACTTTGTAACTGAGTTGTACTACCCTGCACTTCTCCCAATGAAACACAGCCTGGCACCTTATTTGCCTACACGTATAGTGGTATGTGTGTAAGAAGACTGGTGATGGGGCATGTTGGCAGTGTTCGCAATGGCAGTTCAACCAACACAATGATTCTCCTACATCTGCCTGCAACATGTGATTTGGGAGTGCATTACAATGTTTACTGTTGAGTTTCATGTTAGTTTAGTTATGATGAGGCTATGTAACCATTATAGTGTTTGTTACACATGGGGCAAAGTAAACATGCCAATTACTATGTTAACAGGTAACAGCAATAGTTTTCCAAGCATATAAATTTAACTAGGGAAAGTCAGAAGCAGAAACCTTGGTACAATGTCATATTTACTTCAGCATAGCCAGTTACCCGGGCAGGCAACAGGTGGAGTGAGTGGTGTTGTGGAACAATCTGCGAAGCTGCAAAAATATTCCCTGTCTCTCTCTGTGCACAAGCCACCACAAACCCACTTTCTCACCTGCATGCCATTCTAGTTTCAAATGATTGTTTCACTTTAGGTCACTCCAGACATGTATTCCTAGAGATTTTGTAATTATAATGTTTTTAATGATTGATCACCAATCAAGTAATTGAACAACAGTGGATCAGTCTGCATATTTAGAGCAATTTGTCACATTTGTTTATTCTGAAGATCAACTACCAGTCCTTGCATCAATTATCAAGCCTTTCATGTATTCTGATATAACTTTATTACATCGCAAACAGCCTCATACAGATTCTAACATTATCTGTTGAATCATTTATGCATGTGCAGTGACAACCCCATAACACTCCACAAGAAGTTCCTTTTTCATCTGACCGTTTCCCCTGGTAAGAAAAATATAATGAGTTCTATCTGTTGGGTAGTCCTCGTTCCAGAAAAAGTTTGTTCAACATTCCGTAAGATGGTATTCCATTCACTAAGGGACAATATGAAAAAATACTAAAGAGCTTCCTGCAGTCAGAATATGAGGGAATCTAGATGAAGAAGAGTACCAATGATAGCCATAAAAATGGCAATATGGCATCAGTGTTCACCTACATCAAGTATTGATCATGCCTTAGTGACAGGGAGAATTTAATCTGCCAATTGTACAATGAGAAACACGTGGTTTTCAAACAGGATAAAATAAATAATGGTGATAAAGCGCCACTTTCACTGAAAATTTCATATTGGAGAACTGAATCCTTCTGAATTTGAAGGCCAGTGCAGATAAGTTACATATTCTGCCTCTAACATGTGATTACGATAAACAGTTAAGTGAATGCAGTTAACTTCAGCACTGCAACTGTCCTCTTCATTGCTTAGTGTGCTAAAGTTTGTCATATCTGGTCATTAAGAATGCTGTTTACCAATGGGTGTACATTTAGACACACAATCATTCTTAAGCAATGCTTCGAAATGAGATGTCCTCAAATATTCTGCAAGTTTATGTCCCAGTACCTCATACTGGAGAAACATATTCAGTGTAGTTTTACAATTTCAAGACATTACTTCACAGTCATGAAAAATAGCAATATATCATAACTTAAGAAAACGTTTGTCACATTGCTTTCAGGTTGCATGAATTCTAAGAGAGACTGGCTGGCAATTTAACACTGTGGACCGACACTAACTACAGGCATATGTATTTTCTGTAAATAGAACAGTGATGCACAAGATGGTTATCAGAGTAACGGCCACTTGGCTCGCAAGTGATTTCATTTTGAGAGGTAGTAAGATAAGTTTTGATTTTATAATTTGCAAAGAAACTGATAACAGCATATTATCTCAGTTGGCATTGTAATTTTCTACTTAATATCAACTGGAGGCTTATTCAGCACACAACATTACAATTTCCAACATTAACTATAGGGAAAAATTTGTAGATCATTGGAGGGGAGGGGGGCACCAAACAGCGAGGTAATCCACAGTTCAGTCAAGGAGAAAGGATAAGATGCAAACAAAGAAGGAAAAGGGACTTCAGGGCAACAGGAAGGAGAAAGAACAGAATAAGGATGGGGGTAAACAGGGAGAGCAGGCGTGCCCCAGAAACAGTAATATGGTGGGGTATCAGCACCACCACTGAACCGTCCTGATACCCACACCATATCATACCATTATCACAATACAAAGGGGGGGGGGGGGGGGGAGGGCAACAAAAGGGGAAGAAGACACAAGAAAAGCAGAAACAAAACAGCACGACAGAGACAAAATGTATGGAAAAGGCAGGGATAACCTGGCCAGTGTTGAGGCAAGGTCAAGGCCTCCATAACCAATGCCTATGCTAACAGGACTCACATTCCGGAGGAAAATTCAAGGATTTATACCTGAGTGCACAAACCACTTCCACAAAGAAAACTGAGGACAGACTTAAGCATGCAACAGTTGACCACTAACACCTTAGACAAAAAAGGTGGGAGGGCATATTTAGTGCAAACGGCCAAAAGGTGGGGCCAGTCCAGAAAAATATGAATCACCTTGAGTGGAGCCCTGCAATTACAAAAGGGGACAGCTTGTTGTAGAGTAAAAGCCTATGGGTCAACCTAACCTGGTCAGTGTGAAGGTGGCAGAGGATGGTAGATTCCCACTGGGAGAGGTAGAGGGATGAATGCCATTTGGTGAGAATCTCCTTGACAGTGCAAGGTTTATTAGACCATGAGGTGGGGAGGTAGTCTCCCAAGAGTCAGCCCACAACTGAGCAAAAAGGAATTTGATATAAAGCTGCAAATATGCCCAAGCAGGGGGTGCAGAGAATGTAAATTAGGTGGCCACCTATCAGCTAGACAAGAAGTAAGTTCATTACCCGGAATACCCATGTGGCCAGGAACCCAAATGCAGTCAACTGAACAAGCAGCATTACGAAGATCAGCAAGGAGGTCATGGATGGCAGAGACCAAGGAATGGCAACTAAAACATTGAGTGATAGCCTGAAAGCCACTCATTGAGTTTGTACATAACACAACTCGAGTGAGGAAGGACAGTTTAATAAAGCAGAGAGCCCAACAGATGGCTGTTAGTACTGCAGTAAACATCCTACATAAGGCAGGTAAGAGACTGTGATCCATGCCAACAGAAGATTTGAAGGCATATCCTACATGATCAGTCGGTTTAGAGACACCAGAGGAAAAAACAATGGCATCCTGAAATTCTGTAAGAGCTTTCGGAGCAAATAACAAAACACCATGGGAGCTATGGAGACTCTTACACCCCAGAAAAAGATATCCACTCGAATCTGGGGCCAAGGAACTAACCAAGGGAGGGTGGTTGGGAGAGTACATGGGAAAGAGGAGAAGGAAGGGAGATGGAAGTCAGAGCGCAGAGAAGCAAGGCAGAACCCAACCGGTAAACCCACCCGAGGACAAACAATGGACAGGCAACAGCCCAAAGCTGCGAAAAGAGCGGAACGGAACAAGTGAACAGGGGAACAGAGGACAGTGATGGCACAGAGAACCAGGAGATGGGAACGCCAAATCAAAAGTGGAGAGATCCCAGTGTCAACTAGAGGACTATCAACAGGGCTAGTTCAAAAGGCACCGAAGGCTAAACAGATACAATGATGGTGATCTGGGTCCACAAGGAACAGCGTGGAAGGGGCAGCTGATCCATAAACTTGATAAGTATAGTCCAGATGAGACAAAATAACGTCCAGTAAAGGTGGAGAAGGATCAAATGATCTGCACCCCAAGAGGTGTAGGCAAGGATGCAAACCTTTAGAAGGCAGATATCGGGCATTCAAGTAAGCTTGTTGTCAAAAAGAAGACCCAAGAAAGGGAACTTGGGGAGCATAGTCAGGCGTTGAGCATCAAGATAGAGCTCCGGATCAGGATGGGCCATAGTAGGGTGACAGAAATGCAACACCAACAACTTAAGGGGAGAGAACAGAAAACCATGCGAGAGTGTCCATGAGGAAGTGCGCCGGATAGCACCCTGGAGCTGTCATTCTGCAGAGGCCACAAAGTGGTAGCTAGCTCAAATACAGAAATCATCCACATACAGAGCAGAGGCCACAAGTCCATTAATAGCAATTAGAGAAAGAAGATCACTTAAAACAGAGCCCTGTGGAACACCATGTAGGGAAGCAGCATACTCACGCCTTATAAAATTCACATCAGTCTTTCCATTGTGTGCCAGCCTAGTGCGCTGTAACTAGCTCTGACGTCATAAATATTGCGCAATACTTTAAAATGAAGTAAATAACCTGAAACATTTCTAGCATGTCAGGAGTAATACAAAATCAATGTGTTGGATATCAGTTCAATAACTTTAACCATTTTCAAAATTTGGATGTTTTTCTGTAAAAATCATTGGTGCAACAGAAAAAGAGCTAGAAACTTAAAAATTTATATTTAGATTCCTTTTGCATAATAATTTAGTAGAAACAGTATTCTGGATCTCTCAAATTAAAATTTTAGTTGAAATTTATGATTTTTCTGGTTTTTATCTTAAAATTAAGGAAGCAAGATAGATTAAGTAGGCGAATAAATAAAGCTAGGATGATTAAATTTAAGTAGAAGGGAGATCCACTATAATCGTAAAGATGTGAGAAGTTTCAACTGAATAACTATAAAATTATAGCGATAGCATATCTCCAAAGGGCAAGTTCAGAGCTCGTCTACTGCGTGTAGTGTAATAAAATTAATTATCTCGGCCAAAATATTTGACTTATGATTATTTACCTGTGTGCTGATTGCACATTTAAATTGAGAGCTTCATCGGACATCAGCAAAGGAAGCAATGATTTATTCGATAACTTAAAGTGGTGCATTACTAGCCCAGTGGTTAGTCGGGAGAGCAGATTTGATCAGGCGTTCCCTTAGCCGTCCGCACTGCGGCTTTATATGTAAGAAATCTGCGTGAAAGAGGGTAGGCCCCAGTTCCCTCCAGACGCTGATTAGCACACCACCTGTGCCGGAAGGCGCGTCGCGTCGGTATCGTTGATATAAACAGCCTCGGATGCAGTAATAAGTTACTCGGGATACGCGTAACCATGAAATCGTTTTCAAGTGAAGTGTTAATTTTGGGATGTTGTTAATGATCTATCTTTAGTTTGTGTATGTTGTATTTTCATGTGCCACTGCAGGACAGACGTTCTACCATTATTAGCGTGGCGTTTGATGAACATTATCATCAAATTATGGCAAGCATTCACTTAAACAGTTATAGTTGCATCAGCGCATTAAGACTCTGAACTGATCTCATAGTTGGATTGTGTGGATTCTTTTTGGTCTGTGACTTTCAAAATATAGTGAACATTTTAGAGAGAATGGTTTTTGATTATGAATCCCAGACAATCTCCTAATTCCTCAGAGCTATAAGCTGTAGCTATAAATGGATTTCTCAGATGAAGTGGGCACTAGGAATTCTAATTACAGGCTTCACGTTTCGCTAATCACTTTCTGGTTGCCAATATTGTAGTTAGAGAGCCAGTGTTAAGAACGGCAAACAACAGCATAAATACAAAACATTTATTCAATTATTCCACCTGCCACCCCACAACCATTCTCCTTGGTCCATGGAGAGCTGAAGAAAGTACCAACTGGCAAATAAAAATTGGGTGGGGGCCCCAAAGACCCCACTCATCAAGCATAAGGAGGATATGATGGCACCAACATGTGTCATAGGCCTTGCAATGATCGAAGAGAACTGCGACTAGATGACAGCACTGATAAAAGGCCTGCTGAACTGTGGTTTCCAATCAAAGCACATGATTGATTGGAGATCATCCCTTCCAAAAGCCACAGTGGTAAGCAGATAAAAGGTTCTGAGATTGAAGACTCCAATTGAGCAAACAGGCCACTATCCATTTTAGTAACTTGCAGTGGACATTGGTCAGGCTGACGGGCGAGTAACTATTAAGGGACAAAGGATCCTTTCCACACTTAAGGGTAGGAGCCACAATACAGTCCCTCCACTGAGAGGGGAAAATGCCTTTGAACTGAAATCAGTTCAACACCTGGAGAAGATATTGGCATTGTGGAGGATTGAGATGTAGAAGCAATTGTTTATGGATGTAATCAGGAGCTGAACTGTGGTAAGAAAAGAGGGCCAGAAGTAGCTCACATTCAGTAAAAGGTTCACTGTAGGATTCTGCCTAACAAGGGGTAAAATGTAAGTGGTAAGCTTCAGCCCATTGTTTCCAGAGGAGAAAGGCAGCTGGATAGGAGGCTGACACCAATGCCATCAGGAAATGGGATGTGAGGTGCTCTGCAAGAACTAATGGATCTGTACACAAACCACCTGTAAGGGAAAGGCCCGGAATGGAAGACTGTCACTGACAGTCTTGGAAGGCGCTAAGTGTAGCCCACACCCATGATAAAGGGACAAAAGAATCTAGAGAGAAGACAAAGTGTTCCCAACACACCCATTTGATCTGTAACTGGCTTTGGTGTGAAGGTGTTTAAAGGTAAAAGACTAGCGGAGGACAGGTGATGCTTAAGATGTTGCAAGGCATGACAGCGACCATAGATAGCAATGGCCATGCTCCACCAAAGAACTGGCTGGAACAGGCCCCATCAAGTGGGGAAA
The DNA here is from genome assembly GCF_021461385.2 of Schistocerca piceifrons. Taxonomy (NCBI): domain Eukaryota; kingdom Metazoa; phylum Arthropoda; class Insecta; order Orthoptera; family Acrididae; genus Schistocerca; species Schistocerca piceifrons. The sequence goes on from NC_060145.1 coordinate 353,436,025, forward strand.
GGCTACGCCAGTAGCGTGGATTACGTTCTTCAATATAATCTCACAAAAAGGTGGAAACACGACCTGCAAGTTATATAGAGGTGAATCAGCATGATGGAAAACACAGTAAGGTAACCTAGTCAGTGGGAGGCAGAGAAGAAACAAGAGAATCAACAGGAAGTTATCACTGAGGTGGTCATTTGGTGACCAGTGTAAAAGATGGGGAGGGGAAGAGAGTGAAAGATCAATGGCACAAAAAATGTCATATGCAGCACTAAAATGATTAGGGGAACCATCATTAATAAGGCACAGGTCATGTCTGTGAGAAATTGGTCAATGAGGAAGCACTGCCCACAAAGGATGATATGCATTAAAATCTTTGAGGAGGAGGAGGAGGAGGAGGTGGAGGAGGAGGAGGAAGGGAGGTGGGAGCAGCTGGAGGAGGACAATTAGGGCAGCAGATGCTGGTGGCCTGTCATGAGAGAGATGGAGATTGCAAACCATGATGGCAGAGTCCAAGTGGACCCGAACAGCAACCACTTCCAATAGGGTACAAAGTGGAATCTATGTACTAACAATATCCATATAGAGCAACGTGCAGATGCCACAGGAAGCCCTCAAAGGGCCGACCCGGTTTCTACAAAGCATGGAATCCATTAAGGGTTGGTGAGTGAGCATCAGTAAAATGAGATTCATGGAGAATAACACTAGCTGCCAAGTAAAAGGCAAAACAGGTTGCTTTCAATTCTGGGAGGTGGCAGTAGTATTTATTACATTTCCATTGAATAGTCACAAAGCAAGTATCCAAATAGGAGATGAATGGGCTGGAGACAACCATGTCACTGGGTCACCATCTGTCACCAAAGACGATGGCATGACATTCATAAATTCAGGTTGTGCGGGGTGAAATGCCATCTCTGGAGCATCTGGAATGCCTTGTCCTGGCACTTATGTTTCTCCTTCCCCTTCTCCTTTGTCGGTTGAGGAGGGAAGAGCACAGGGGGACAGCAGGATTCCTCAAGATCTGGAACTGAAAGATAGTGGGCAACCTTGAGGCACACAGACTTTGTGTCCCATGGCCAAGTTGTGGTAGCAGAGAGGGACAGAGTGGTCCCATCACTGGCAGGCAATGAGGGAGGGGAGCACTTCTTCATCTGGGGGGGGGGGGGCTTAGCACCCAGAGGGGAGGGTGTGGGAACCATAGGGGAGGGGAAGAGGAGAGAGGGATGGGACTGGGGTAATGAAGATGGAGGAGGGGAAAAGGATATAACAGAAGCAAAAGAAGAGGTCATCAACACAGGATGAAGTTGGTCAAATTTCTGATGAGTCTCAGTGTAAGATAAATGATGCATGGACTTTTGTATTTTCTTTCTTTCTTACAATGCAGGCAATATGGCGAGTGTGGAGAGTGATGGAAATACACACATAGGTGGTGGAACACATGGGGTCCCATCACAGAGTGAGTGTCCACAGTCACCACATAGAGTTTCTGCCATACATCTGGAAGACATGTGCCCAAAACACAAACACTGAAAGCATCTCATGGGTGGCAGGATGTAAGGCTTCATGCCACACTGATAACACATAACCTTGACCTTGCCTGGGAGGGTATCTCCCTCAAAAGCCAGAATAAAAGCAAAGTTGTTTTGACAACATTTTTGCACACATCGAACAAAATGAACCCCCCATCATTCCAGATCAGCCCAAAGTTCATCTCAGTTTGAAGGATGAGGTCCCCATGAAAAATAATTCTCTGAACCTCATTCAAAGACTGGCAAGGTGTAATGGACACCAGGACGTTGCCAAGATTACCACAAGAATGAAGAGTTGCAGATTGGGTGGCAGAAGGGGTTTTGATTAACAGGGAACCTGACCGCATCTTACTGAGAGACTCCACTTCACCAAGCATGCCTTTGATATTTTCCACAAAAAAATAATGGGGTTTTGGCAGTGAATGTGTGTGTGTGTGTGTCTTTCCTAATACACACTAGGCAGCGGGGAAAATGCTTCACCCGAAGTCGGAAAGCCTTTCCTTCCTCCCAAGGTGTAGCCAGGAAAAGGAAGGCCTCAGAGTCATAAGCAGCAGCATTCAGTGATCCATTACCACTCTAAGGAGAGAGCCATAGGAGAACAACCAGATTTTTGGAGTCTGATGCACTTCACGCGCATAGCATTCACCCTGATGCCACCCACTCTGATCAGCGGCTCTCCCCACAGGTGCTACCTAGCAACTGCAAGGGTAACCTGGCATGGCAGCCACTGCCAGGAGTTCCGATGCCCCAGAGCGACAAACAACCAATCCTAGGTATACATGAGAAGGCAACAGCTCAGGTACCAGAAGTGTGATCCCTGTGTTGTCAGTGAGCTTAGCCAGATAGAAACACGGACTGACTACATGTACTGGTAACCTAGCTGGGAGGAGGGGGCTATGGCAGGGAAGGTAGACGGGAAGGAACATGGGGACAGGAATCCATGCCATAGACACTGGGGAGGGAGTTGTTCTCCAAATGGCTCACACTACGGAGAGAGAATTTAGAAGTGAAGGTCAGACCCCAAAGTGGCACCAAAAATGCCAAAAGGAAGGATGATAGAGAAAACAGGTAAGGTGAACAAAATTGCAAGGAATACAGGAAACCAAGTGGTTAGCCAGGTCGGCATAAGTAAGAACACAGAGAGGGGAAGGAGAGGGCAAACAAGGAAGGACAAGGACAGAGAGGGAGACGCAAAGTGAAGGAAATGCATCCCAGGAAGGAAAAATGGGCTGCAATACCTTGGGGTCCAATGTGTGCCACACTCGAACTCATGAAAGAACCATGAGCCCCCTGGGGAGGGGGAGGGGTGTGTGTTTGGAGGGGGGGGGGGGGGAATTTGGGAAAAAGACAACAGAACAAGGTACTGCATGAGGGAAGGGGCTAATTCATTATGCTGCAAGGAGATTAAGATTTAATGTTACTTCAACAATAAAGACATCACACACAGAGCATAAGCTCTAATTGGAGAATAATGGTGACTGAAATCACCCATGTGATTTTCAAAGTAACCACCTCATCATTAACCTAAAGTAATTTAGGGTAGTCACAAAATACACAAATCTAGCCAACGGTACGGCGATTTCAACTCTACTCACCGCAAGAGTGTGTATGCTGCCTTAACCACTGCACCAACTTATTTGGTCAATTGGTAGATACAGTTATAAATGAATTGACCTGGGAATGTGTAATACCACACTGTATGTGCCCAAACTCCTTCAATGTCATTCAGAGCATTTATTGTACACACTTAAAAAACAAAATGGTCCTATACAACCAAGATTAACTTTCCTTGTTATGAGTCAGTGGAAATATGTATTGTCCTGCAGCATATCATGTAATATGTGAAACCATAGAGGAATGAGTAAACTCATGCTGAAATCATAGACCTCTTGTGAGTAACATGCCACCTTCCTGGGCATTGAATGCTGCTCTCTGATGTCTCCAGTGACCTTGTACTAGGTTTAACTTGGTATGGTTTGTATCTCCAGACACTTCAGTCACTCATTGGCACATGACACCTCTAGTGTGAGAGATGTGTAATTAATTTGCACATTGTATAACCATGTTACTCACAGAGGTTTGCAATTTCAACATGAATTCACTCATTCCTCTATGGTTTCCCATATTACATGATATACTGCAGAATGATATGTCTTTTGACTGAGTCATAACAAGGAAAGTTTGTCCTGGATGTATTGGACCATTTTGTTTACTAAGTGTGTGTGCTAAATGCTCTGAAAGACATTAAAGGAGTTTGGGCAAACACAATGTGGTATTACAAATTCCCAGGCCAGTTCATTCAACATTAACCCCACTAACCTGTAATTCGATAGCTACCATCCCTTCCATACCAAAAAAATTCGTTCCATATAGCCAAGTCACCCATGGACAGTGTATTTGCAGTGACAAGAACTCCCTCACCCATTATGCTAAAGGCCTCACAAAAACCTTCACAGACAAGCAGTACTCTCCCCAAATCTAGTCCACAAATAGATTTCCCGTGCCATATCCTCACACACACCCCATCCTCTCACCACCCCAAAGAATCAGCTACAAAGGAGTGCATCCATCATCACCCAATACTGCCCGGGAATTGGACAACTGAACCATATCCTTTGCCAGGACTTTGACTATCTCTCGTCCTGCCCTGAAGTAAGGGGCTTCCTACCCAAGATCCTTCCCAACCCTCCTAAAGTTGTGTTCCAACATGCACACAACCTACACAACCTAGTCCATCTCTATGCCACTCGCATGTCCAACCTTCGGCCACATGGACCATATTCATGTGGCAGAGCAAGAAGCAAGACCTGCCCAATCCACCCATCTACAAAATCCTACTCCACTCATTTCCCATACTTATCCCACCCCATGAGAGGCCAGGCTACCTGTGAAAGCAGCCATGTCCTATACCAACTCTGCTGCTGCAGCTTTCCACAAGGTCGAATGGCCACTGCCAAACTTTTGTCAAGAACAAAGCTGACCACACAGTAGCACAACATGCTCAATTTTCATGGCTGCTTCACAATCCGAGACATCTGTATCCTTCCCTCCACCATCAGCTTCCTGAATTACACAGATAGGAGCTATTCTTACAACACATCGTTCGCTTCCATAGTTGCCCTGGCCTGTATCTCACATAAACCTCTGACCCCACACCCTATACCCAACAGTTTCCCTTTCCTCTGTCCTATCGCCTCCTCCCAATTCAAATCTCCTGTTGCCTTCAGCATGTGCCACTTCCCACCGGCTGTTAGAATCGTGCCTGCCACCCCTCCTCCCACATTCCTCTAAGGCAAACTGGCCATCACCCATAAAGATACCAGCCACCCATCCCCAGTCCCTCTCCCTGCATCCCACCTCCCTCTACCTCTTTCCCTCTACTCACCCCCACCCAATACTACCCCCTACTACAACCAGACCCCTTGCCAAAAAACAGCATTTGCACTGTTAGTCTAGCTGTACCATGTACGGGCATATATATGCATGTGTTTTATTTTAGTTAGTGAATGGATAACTCCAAGAAGTAGTCAGTTTTCTTTCTTTTGTGTGTGCCTATCTACAACTCAAGGTTTCTGCTTTTCAATGAGTGGTCTCCTTTAATCCAAAAACAATTTATAGCATATTACAAGAATCATTTTGCACATTTTGTTGTTTTTACTTTGTAAATTTGTACAGAGATCACCTGCAAGAAAGCATCTTACAACTGCATTGAGGAAATAAACTAAAAATGAAAAATAGCTAACATCCAGTAAATTGTCTACTTCTATGGTTCACTTGCAACACTAATTACCATCATTAAAAATATACAACATATGGAGATATGAAACATTTATTTTAGTATATGAGCAATACATTGCTTTACAGACATGCATTATACATAATAAAGTATACATAGCTGCACACAATCATTTATGTTTATAATAGACACATATGACAAATGACTACATGGAAAACACACACAGTAGAGGTGACCATGGAGAAATGCTAATACCACATGACATTTTAATCAAAAACTGCATTTATTTTAATGTTTACAATTTGTACTTTTACAGTCTATACTTTTAACCCCCCTATTTTGTGCAGAAACAATTTGACAATCTGGAAGAAGCAAAAAAATGTAACAAGTCACACAAAACAAGATAGCCATGACTCTCAAAATACCCAAAAAACCAGTTTCATTTTGAAAAAAAAAAAAAAGCTTTAGTGTGTGGCTATCTTGATTTATGTATTTCAAGTAATGCAGCACAAATCCCTTTTAATTTATGGTGTTTGCTCACTCTTTATTCAAATAACAAAGCAAAAATGGATAATTACACTTGAATAAAAAAAGGAGGTATGATTGAGGTTTGTAGCACCACCGACAATGAGATCATTAGAGACAGATCAAAAGCAAAATTGGAAACAACCATAGTTTACTGATAGGAACAATTTTAGCATTTACCTGCAGTGATTTTAGAGAAAAATAACAGGAAAGGTAAATCTCTATGTACTAGAATGTAACCCTGTTTCAAAAAAAACCTCTTCATTGCATTAAAAACTTTATTGTTCAAATGGTTTTGGGCTTAGCCAACATCTCATGAAAAAAACTTTTTTTTGTATCTGATATGTATTTTCATTACAAAACTGACCCAATGGGATTAAGACAAGCTTATACTGATGGGGCAGAAGCCGGTATGGCACCATACACATGATGGCCAGGTATGAACCACACAGAATCAAGGTGAGTGTTAACCACACTTGTTTTAAAGTTGTCTAGTTAGCTATAAAACTTTATACTATTGATACTCCATATTCCAGATTTGGTGTGGAGGAGTTCTAACCTCTGCAGAACATCTAGACCTGTATGAATTTGATTGCGGTCATGGCAAAGTGAAAATTATACTGATCTCTCTCCCTCTATCTCTATCTCTCTCCTTCTGATGTGCTGCCACACAGTGTATCAGAAGAGAGTCTCTTCAGATGTATAGAATCAGCAGGCCTGTTTTGAAGTTTGTATGTGGTGCTCACATTTTCACATAAACTGATTAAGTATTTTTGGCTTATTACTTTCCGGCTTTGCCATATTTACGTATGGTGACTATGTGGTTGGAAAATTGTGTTTACTCGGTTTTGGAGATGGTCATCATAAACCATAGTTAGTTTCCTGTTGTACAAATTTAATTGAAAACTGAATCAAATATAAAAGAAATCTTTCCTGGATCACTGTGAACTTTGCTGCAACTGTTGCAACTCGTGAAACCATAATCTGTTTGCCGATGTTTTCCTTGCTTCAGTGAAATTGCTGAAGTACCAAAATTTGCATAAAATATATGTTTATAGGTCTGTGAGAGAATATTATTGTGCCATGCCCTATTCTGGACATTAAAATGCCTGACACCAATGCAGCCAAATAATGTCATAGCAAGAGATGATGAACTGTGGTGCCCACTCACTACGAAGTAATAAGAACAAGAGCTGGCAAAGTGGAAGGAACTAGCCAGCACCTCTGAATGGCAAAGCTGGGCGACACTGTAGCTCAGGCTAGGCTCCTCCAAAAGCTGACTAAACAAAAAAAGCCAGACAAATGAAGTTACAGCCACCAAATGGCGACACATGGCTGCTACAGTTTGTTGTCTATTTTGAAGTGGGGGTACCGACATTGGAGAAGTACTGCAAAAAAGACTCTCATACATGTACCCCAAATCAGAACCGCATCCTCAAATGTGCTCAGATGTACCTAGTTCTCAGATGCTCACCGATTTTTTCTGTACATGACCAATTTGGGGTGTCTACATGATGCCATCCACCAACTGCACAGCTAGATGAAGTCATCAACCAAGAATCTCATCTCCAGTAGTGGCTGGCAACCACTTGTGCTGGTGACTGTATGCATATGAATCAACTTCTTCACACTCCTGAGTCTTCCTCTGCTGGCAGCAAACCTAGTAGGACACCTGCTAGAGCCCAAGATGGGGGCTGCACAGTCTTTCTGTCACAATGCACAAGTTCCCAAAGGCTTCCATCGACACTAATCACCACCCAGGGTGGGCACATGCCTTCAACGTCGATCATGATGGGGGACTACAGTTTGAGTATCACATCCTTCCATGAGGTATTGTGTCCCAATGCAGGCCACCTTTCTGGATGGGACTATCCTACATCAGCTGCGACACATTGTCTCTGCCAGTTACAGGTGTCCTACTGACTGCAGCAGATGACACTGAAATGGCACACTACTGCCCAGTGTGAAGTTTCAGTGTCACCTGCTGCAGTCAGTAGCATACCTGCTGATGACTGCTTGTTGAGCTCTGTGAGCCACTACATCCCCCCCATAGTCAATGACCTTCCTTCTAGCAGTGATCATACCTATGTATGTAACTAGAGTAAAAATCTAATTCAACCAGGGATATCCTACTACTGGTCCTCCACTTGCTTTCAGTCACAGCCCCCACTCTTAACCCACGTGTCGGTCAAGGAAGAGACATTACTTCCTAACCCTCATATAGTCATTTCCTCTACCATAGTGGAGGCCACATACATCACCTGTGAATTTGGTGCCAGAAGTACCTTCTGCAATGTCATCTGCTGTCATTTGTCAGAAGGGCACACTGACTGTGACCTCACTGTGAGCTCTACAAGTATGGTGAGTGACCTTTATAATTTTGAGGCCTTTGTCGTGTTGTTCTTACACACAGCCATTGTGTATAGGACTGATGTGTGTATAGGGCTGACGTGCACTGGTATTTGTGGGTACAGTTTGAGACACCAGAGGGACCTGGGGACCTGATATAGTTGAGGGGTAATATGAGAGAGTACTATCTGCGGCCAGTTAGGTGCTGATATGGTAACTTAACAGGACATGAACGAACTTGAATGCAGGCTATGCAAGCTATGAATGACACATGGCAATATTATGGGCATATGGTACGTCAGTGCTCACAGTCTCATTGCTACGACAGCGAGCCAGATGAAGCCACGAGAGGATACAAAGATGGAGGAAGTACAGCTGGCAATTCACACGAGAGCCAGGCGAAGGGTCCGGTACAAGTTTCCACACATTCCTGGAGCTCCGCTCTTCAGGGAGGGGGCTGTGTGGGAACACACACACGAATAGTTGCGTGTGCACAGTACAGGAGCAGTGGCAAAGACTCTAGTGTGCACATAATCATTTACTCTTTGCTTTTTGTTTGTTTTGTCTTAGATGTTCCATGTTAATGTCTGGCTCATTGCTTCAGAATAAAGTTGAACATTAAGAATAGGAATGAGTCTATCATTAATAGAATGGAGCTACGTAGTGGCTACACCCTTGTACCTCTGTCCAAGTTTTTTATGACAGATGTAACTGCTTTGTAGTGCACTTTAAGCATATTGTATTGAATTTTATTGTAAGATAGAGGTTGGACAAATGCCAGAAACGTAGGCAGTGATGGTGCAGAAGGTGGTCAAAATTTTGACGAAACAGATGGCCAAACTGCATGGGAAGAATGCTGCATTACAAAGGCATGTAACACTTTCAGGGCAGGAAGTGAGCTCAGGCAAGTCAGAATGATGGAGGCAAAAGCTTCAGTCAGTATACCAGTTCCCTCTGTGGACCCTATTGCAATTCACCTAGTGTTTTTTTTTATGGGTAAGTAATTGAGGATGCATCAGTGTTTATTGACAATATGGAAGCTGCTGTTAGTCTGGGTAACTGGCCAAACAAGATATGTTTGCATGTGGCTAATGTGGGGGATGCAAAGATGTAGGGGGGGGGGGGGGGGGGGGGTGAATAAGGTGTGCACATTTGAACAACTTAATAAGGGATTATTAGCATTACCGCAAGCAGAACAGGCTGGATTCCTCAGGGAACAACTTACTGAGACACACCAGAAGTGAAGCAAGTTGGTGAAAGCATTCTTAGGTAGAATCAGGAAAATCAATGCAAAGACCTATGAGAATGAACAAATGGAGAAAACTGTTCTGCAAGGGGCAGAGCACAAGGTGTTTGGTGCATTTTTGAGAGGGCTTCCACCGGATATGTCAAGAGTACAGACGTAAAATCTGAAGAATTTGTTTGCTGCCATCTATATCACTATGCATCTGAAGGAGGTGGAAATAGCAACTTAAAACAGCATAAGCAGACCGTATTTTCCTCAGAAGTAAAACGTTTTAGGTGCGTACAAATGTACAACATTCAGAAACAATGCCACCAACTGGATTGTTATGAAAGTGGAGTGGTGGAGCATCAGGCATGGGACTGTCAACGCAGAAATAAAAGTGAACAGCATCATAGTAAGCATTCACTTAATGGGAATTTCTCAACAGCCAGAGTATATTCCCAGTAAGACAGAATACTGCAAAAGCAAATGAAAGATGAAGTGTTGCTTGGCAGACATAGTAAACGAAACAGAGCATACACTTTTAGTGGAAAAACGGGACTCCTGTCGGTAGCAACTTTGGACTTCTTAGGTAGGAAGAGACTGAAGCCTTAACAATAGAGGTTATGTAGAGTAGGCGACAATGATATGGCATTATTGGAGTCAGCATTGTTCAGTTTCTATACTGGAACAAGGAATTTTTCGGGAACACATGGAAGTATTAGCCCACATTCCTGGATATGAAACAAATATATAACAAATACCTGGAGCAGTACAGCCAGGACCCTTTCAGTAAAGAAACCATAGAACTTTGGGATCAGCTGATGGAAACTATAAGCAAAGACCAACAAGAGTTCTGGAAACACGTTGGAGAGTCTTGACATGAAGCACAATAGCAGAAGAGCTTGGAACCTCATAAAACAATTGTCTAGCAACCCGACAGCCCCCAAGGATCAGGTTTCCATGAAAGCTAATCAAGTCGCACATCAGCTCATTTTGAATGGTAAAGCGACGAAGAACAGCACGGATGTCATCTCATATAAGAGGTCACAAGTGGCTGAAGTACCAACTGAACCATATTTCACATCAACAGAATTAAAAGCTGCAATCAGTTCCTTGAAACCCAGGAAGATCACAGGTCCCAATGATATCATTAATGAATTTATACATAACTTAGGGCCCATAGCTAAGGAATGACTCTTACAACTTCATAATTTCTGCTGGTCTAACAAGACGGTACCTAAGCTATGGTTGAAGGTCAAGGTAGTAGCTATCCCAAAGCCAGGTAAATCAAGAGATGAAGCCACGAACTATCATCCAATAACACTGCTGTGTTGCCCTTTCAAACTATATGAATGTCTTATCTTGAATAAAATAGGATCACGACTAGAAAGTCAAGTCATTCCACAACAAGCAGGATTCAGACCTGGTAAGTCTTGCACTGGACAGGTCCTCTGCCTAACACAATCACAAAGAACACTTTTGAGAAGGGAGAAAAAACTGGTGTGGTGCTTGTCCACTTATTAGCAGCATATGACACAATAAACCACAAAATCCTCCTGGGAAAATTTTTCAAAATAACAGGAAACTACCATCTTATTGAAGTTGTGAGGTCACTGATGGAGGAACCAGAAAAATGGGCTCCCACAAGGTGGTGTTTTGTCCCCTCTACTTTTCAATCCGTAAACAAATGAGCAACAACAATAAGTTTTATCTATGCTGATGATGTTGCCATTGCCTGCCAATCCAGATCAATCAAACAGATTGAGAGAAACCTAGCAGATGCCTTAGAAGTACTAACTGAATATTACAATGGGAACCAACTGCAACCGAATCCAGCAAAGATGGAGACTTGTTTATTTCATCTGAACAATAAGAAAGCAAACAGGGAATTATAACTGGAATGGAACTCCGTTAACCTTAAACACTGCCCAAACCCATTTTACCTTGGAATCAAATGAGATGGAACATTGTCTTACAAGTAACATGTAGAAAGAACTAGACTGAAAGCCAACACATGGAACGGTATAATCCGCAAACTTACCAACTCACACTGGGGAGCAAATTCTGAAATTCTACATGCATCACCCTGGCATTGTGCTTTGATCCAGCTGAATATGCATGTATGGAGAAGATCGACACATGCCCAGAAGCTAGATGCAGCACTGAATGACTCTTGTCAATTAATTACGGGATGCCTGAAACCTACAAACCGTGATCTACTTTGTATGTGTTCTGGAATAGCCCTCCCACAGATCCGATGGAAAACGTTGGCGATGGCCAAATGAAGCAGGCAGTGCAAAGATAGAAAACATCCCTTTACGCACATCAGCCAGTGGTGGCAAGACTTAAATCTATGAAAGATTTCATAAAAGTTGAATGTCCACTAAACGAAAGTCCATCTGCAACCAGAGAATCAATGTGGAAACAAAAATTGGATAAAGTCTGAAAAGTTGGAACATTAAAGAAAAACTCCCTGCTGGATCACTATTGGAATGGAAAGTCTGGACGAGTCTAAATAGACTTGGGTGTCAAATGGGAAGATCAAAGGATAACCTGTTCAAGTGGGGATATACCAAAGAAGAGCCCTGCCAATGTGGAGGAAAACAAACGATGACACACCTGCTAACGTGTCCATCCTTGCTGGCCCCATGCACTTTCCAAGACCTGTGGTTGGCCAATGACGCTCCAGTGAAGCATTCCGAACACTGGAGACAGATATGAGCCTCCTAAAGACAATAGTGACAACTTACGATATGTGAAGATCATGATTGTATATATGAATGTATAACTATTATTTAGTTATATTTGTGACCTAGTATATACAGCCTATTAATTAATTACAGATTTAGCTCAGACATGATTAAAAAAAAACCTCTGGAATTTATTTGCTAACTGTGAATTCCCCAACATTAGCTGTATTAGGTGTAAATCTACTACCAACCGTGGCATACGAAAATTTGTGCTGGGTGGGACATATGACAGGCTCGCTTGTAAGGATTAAAAGCCTATAATCCAACTAATGTTGTGAACATAGGTGACAAAATTAGTTGACTAGGATGAAGACAGTGTGACATATGGAAGTGCAAGTAGCTCTGGGGAGTGTAAACGGACAGTAAAAGTACTTAAGGCAACCTCTCAATGAAACTGGGAAATTCAAGTTAAGAGTTCCGGACCAGCACAAATTTTCACATCACTATAGGATCATGAATGGCCATAGGTATAAGTAACACCCCTTCCCCCACCTCCTACCCCCCGCCCTTCAATGTCGCCAAAAGCCTCCTTCAATGTGGATAGTGAACTGAGGTCAGAGCACTGTTTTTTCCTTAGCGTGAGACATCGTACCTAAAGGTGGATGAACCAATCCATTTTGGCCAATGGCACAGAATGGAGAAGACAATGGGAAACCACTCCATTAAAGACCTTGAGGATATCCCAAGTAGAATGCAACCATGGAAGTTAGTATTCATGAGGATGGATCTAACTACTGATAACATATGTCTGAAGCCAAGATCTCGCATGAGAGGTAAGGCAGCTTCTAATGTTGTCATAAAGTGTAATTCCTCTTAAACCACAATGAATATGGGAGCATGGAATGTACAAATGCTACTGAAAGTGGGAAAACTGGATGCAGTGAAAGAGCAGATGAGGAAGAATGAGATAGATGTATTAGACCTATATGAGACAAGATGGGAGAGAAATGGAGATCCCTACCACGATAAGTTTAGAGTAATTTACAATGTTGGTGAGAAACAAGGAAAGTGTGGAGTGTCAGCTGCAATAAAAGGAAAATGGTCAAATAATGTCTGCGATATTTACCATGCCAATGGCCAGTTAATGCTGGTAAAAATAAGTGGTACACCAGTGGACTTTATGATAAGTCAGATGTATTTCCCACCATCAGCTCATGATTTGAGAGGAGTGTAGACTATATATGAAGACTACTGACTATTAAAACTGGCTAAAGAAGAGGGTATTGTTTCAATAATGTGTGATGTTAATGCCATAGTAGGTTCCCATACAGGCAGTAAGACAGTAGGAAATTTTGGCTTGGGGGCAAACAAGTGAGAGGTGAAAATTTGGTAGGTTTCTGCAATCAAAATGGTATGGTATTACAAACACATTATTTTAAGTTCCTCTCAAAAAAGGTACACATGGGAAACACCAGACAGAAAATGATTTCAGTTAGATTATATACTAATGAAGTAAAGCTGCAGGAATCAGATAAAATCATATCACACAATCAGAGTCCAGACTCAGGTAGTGATCATACATTTATGTCAACCAAGTGCAACATTACATTTAAAAGAACCAAGAAATCTGCCAAAAAGAAATTGGGAGAAGAAGGATTGAAAGAGGAAGCAAGAATGATGGCTTTTGCAGAAATAACTGATAAAGTAGCTAATGGAAATAATAAGTCAACACAGTAACTGAAGCAACAAAGTGAGTTTTAGGAAAAAGTAAACTGGAGCCCAGAAAACCTTGGATGACAGAAGAAATACAAAATCTAATTCAGGAAATGAATAAGTTCGGGAAAGAAACCAATGTACATGAGTACAAAAATTTAAAAACCACATCATAATTGAATGAAGAGAGGAAAAAGAGAAAGGGACAAAAAGCATTGCTAAAGAGATAGAAGAAGACCAGAAAACAGGAAAACAATGCCAATTTCATAAGAAAATCATAGCCCTTCAGTACACACCTAGAACAAATCCAGTAGGAGTTAAAAACAAATAGGGAATATTATTCATAGAACATGATGAGATATTTGCTCGTTGGAAAGAATACATAGAAGAACTGTAGGACAATAAGGACTTCAAGAATGAAAGTAATCTAATTCAAGACATCAATGAGTGTGAAAGAGAAGCGCAATGTCCTCCACTCATGACACATAAATTTGAACATGCCCTTTGGAGTCTCAAAGAAGGAAAAGTAACTGGTGGCGATGACATTCCTGCAGAATTGCTGAAAAATCTAGGCAACAACATGAAAGACCAATAATTCAGAATAACAAATGACTGTTACCAAAGACGTTTCATGCTAGAAGGCTTCACACAATGCATAAAAATTACCATGCCTAAAATAGGAAAGGCAGTTGACTGCATGAATTACAGTATGCTATCAGTGTTATCACATGCCACCAAAATACTCATTAATATAACAGTTAAAAAGCATGATAAAAGGAAAAGCATATAGGTATAATGGAGAAGAACAATTTGGATTTAGAAAAGGCCAAGGAACAAGCAAAGCAATTTTGACCTTGTGCATGGTTTTGGAGAGAAGGGTGGATATGAATGGAGGAACTTACCTTATCTTCATTGACTTCAAAAAAGCATTTGACAAAGGGAATGAAAGCCAATGGTGAAAGGACACACTTTATTAGATTTGCTGACGATATCATGACTCCAACATAGAAATGAATAGACTGTTGCAAGCAATATCAGACATACTTAAACTATGGAAATTAAAAGGGAAAAAATAGAAAACAAAAGTAATGGTAGTATGGAAAAATATGGGAGACATTAAAACCAGTATAAAAATTGATGAATTGAGCAGATGAAACAATTTTGTTATCTCAGTAGTTTAATCACAGAGATCAATAGACACTTAATGCAAATGAAGAGAAGGATACCATTGGCAAAGCAGACATTTGTGACTATGGGAAACAATTTAACCAGCAAACATATCAATACAGATGTCAGAAAATCATTTGCTTGGTGTACACTGCTCTATGGCAGTGGAAGATAGACTCTGAGTAAATTGGAAAGGAGTCAACTTGAAGCTGCTGTGATATGGATATGGCAGAAAATGACAAGAATGAGCTAGGTGGAAAAAAACCAACTTCAAAGCCTTGAGGGAAGTCAACACAGAGAGAACATTATATTACAGGATGTGGAAAAAAGAGAACTAAATTCATTGGATACCTCATCAGATGCAACAGCTTCATCATCATTATTCCTGGAAGGATTTTGCTGGGAAAGAAAGGAAGAAGATGGCATAATATGAAATATTTGGAATAAATCGAGAAGAGTACAGGATGTGACAGTTACATGGAACTGAAATGAACAGCCAATGATTAAGAGAATGGTTGCATAGACAAGACATTAGCCTTCAGAATACATATGTAAGTACGGATGTACTTACTATTGGGTATTAGATCTTAATACAGTGAATGTCAAGTATATGCAGACAGAGAATAAATTTTGAAGTATTTTGTACAGCTGTGAATCACCAACAGTGTCCTTCTTTCATACATGCATGTACGTATTACCCTGTGTCAGTGAGGTACTACACAATCTTAGTGCTGGATTTTCTGAATAAGCATAATGTAAAACTTGGTCTTTTGCAGTATACTGTTGAATTCAGTAGGAACAACAGCTGCAAGTGATAAATTGTCACAAGGTTCGCTGAAGGTGTAACTGAATAAACTGTGTACACCTTCACTTATGCACAATTTATGTGATGAAGTATCGAGACATACAGGAAAATCACTCTGGGCGAGTATGGATACTGAACTACTGAACAATGTGTTGTGTGTTACAGTTGTTGGAACACACTAACAAATTGGATATTTCTCATTGTTTTGGATGTAGATGCATGACAGGAAATAGATGGAGTTTACATGGTTCCAGTGAGTGTAGATAATTTAAACTCTAACAAAGTGGATCTGTGTAAAGGATTATCGATTGCTAATTTAGGTACCCTAGACAAGGATAACTTGGATAACTCTGGTGGAGAGCTTTGCTGTAAGCAAACTGTCAATGTATCTGCATTATGTGAGAAAGGAAAGCACTTAAAATGTCAATCCTAGTGGACCAGTAGTGGTGACAAACATGACAGCACAGAATCCAGATGGGGGTTTTCCGCAACACTGGCAGCACAAGGAAGTGAACTGAGGTGATTATGGTTAGGGAATTAAAAGTCAAAGCAATTTATACTTCGGCTGGACAGAGAATCACTCTTTCTGTATGCTGTCAAATTCTCATGGACAAGTGAAGATCAATGTATGCTGAAAATAGAATGCTGAATCTAAAAATGATGTAGCAACTGCTTTATGTGTGATCAATTACAGTCATTTTATGGGATGGATTGACAAAAGTAACATTCTGAAGACATTTTATAACAGAAACTGGAAATCCAAGAACCTGCAGAACTTTTTTTTCTTCACTATTAGAAATGACATTGCTACTTTAATCTGACATACAAATGGGTGAAAACCATATTGGGATAAGTGACTTTCTTTGCAAAACTGAAGTAAGTGCACTTTTGACCACGAAACAAGGAGTACTTGTCAGTGGCAGAAAGATCCAAATGTCTACTGTTAACATCTCTGATCTATTGGCATGCGGTGAAACTACATTTATCGAATCACAATTGATAGGCAGTGTTAGGACGGTACAAGCAACAACATGGTAGATGCTCGAAAGAGTCATGATTTAGGCTCTCAATTACTGATGAAATCTCGATCAGAAATGAGTAGTTCTACCTTTCAAGGTATTCAGTGTCATTTGGAAATGACTGATGAAGATTTATCAGATGATGATTCTGTCACAGAAGAAGACTATGTTCATGTTCAAGGTAACTATAGTTCAAGCATTTTGTGTAACATTTTAATGACTATGTAAGGTTTTGTTTTTAAATTGTCAATGACTTTTGTGGTCATTAAAAATGTCTTAAACTATTTTTTAGTATATAAGCACACATCAAACTAGCATAAGAACTTTTCCTCACTGTCAATAAAAATTATGTTTTATGTGAAAAATACTTTCATGAAAATATTGTCACTTGTACCAGTATGTCTCTGAGGTACGTTAGCTTTCCTTTGACACAATTACATTCACCAAAATGATGATATTATTTTGGCAATTTTATGTGTGAAACTGATTTTTATATAGATATTTGCTTTATATCAATGCTTCAATGGTATATTTCCTTTTCTATTCAGATGCATCAACTTCTGATGAAAACGAAGATCATAGCAAGCCAGAAAAAAACCCTAACAATAAATAATCCATAACACATTTGAGAAGTCGTGCGTAGAAGCCCCTCTTGGAGAAACTCAAGAAAACATCGCTTCAAAAAAGAGAAAAAGGAATGTGGAGTCATGGAAAGTGAATAAAAGGAAATGCCTACGAAATCTGGTACTTCAGAAGTCACAAGAATATACATCTGCAACAGGAAAAATATGCATGCAAGAGCCATCCAGCCATTTTAACATATTTTAAAATATCTGCCGATATGAACGCATGACTTTCACAGAATAAGAGTTTTGGAAAACTGGTTCTTGGCAACAACAAATGTCCTTCATAGTAAAATGTGTTTCAACGGCCAAACCAGGACATCCAGAACAAAACTGTAAGAAGTCAAACACACAAAGTACTGTCATTATCCTGGACAGTAATCAAGTGTGTAAGGAGTTCTTCCTGAAGACATTGACTACAAGCAATCACCAGTTTACCACAGCTGCGTTATACAAACCAAGACTGAAAGGCCTGTCTCCAGTTAATCAACTTGGTAAAAATGCTCCTGGAAATAAAGTACTAGAAGATTATCTCACTACCGTAAGGAACCACATAAAAAGCTTTCCTCATTACACAAGTCACTATCCTCATAAACATAATCCTCACAAGAAATACCTGTCACCTGAGTTATCTATCTCAAAAATGTATATGCTTTATACTAAGAAGTGTGAGGAGAAAACATTTTGCCATTGAAGGCCTGCATTTATCGCAAAGTGTTCAATTCAGAATTTGATCTATCATTTTATAAGCTAAGGAGTGACACCTGCAATACTCGTGACTGATTTGAAAATTTAATAAAAGCGGAGGTAGATGCCAGTAAAATTAACAATCTAAAGCTGGAGAAAGAGCTTCATCTAAGGAAAGTTGAGCAACCAAGAGCTGCTAAGAAAGGAAATATACAGAAGTGAAAAGAAGACTCAACACATGTACTTACTTTCGACCTTGAAAAAACATTGCCAACTCCAATACTAACAACCAATGTTATTTACTACAAGACACAGCTTTGGACATTTAATCTTGGAATACATGAATGTAGAACAGAGCATGCCTTCATGTATATGTGATTCAAAAATACTGCCTCACATGGACCTTCAGAAATTGTTTCTTGCTTAGTGAAGTATGAAAAATCATTGCCATCTGATATTAAACATGTTTTGCCTACAGTGATAGTTGCAGTGGGCAAAACAGAAATCAAATAATTGCCCGATTTTGGCTCTATATTGTTGCTCATACTTCGATTGAAATTGTTGATCATAAGTCTCTCGTGCCTGGACATAGTTAACTCGAAAATGCTGACTTTTCTCACATTGAGAGGAAGAAAAAGAAAATCCAGTTTACATTTGTGCCACAGGATTGGATGAAGCTTGTAGAAAATGCCAGGGTGACATTTCATGTGAAAGAAATGAAGTAAGATGATTTCCTATCTACAGAACGAACTGCAAAACTTCTCATAAACAGAAAAATAGACACTAAAAAGCAAAAGGATAACTGGTTACACTGAGATGGATGCAACACAGAAAAGCTGAACCAAAAGCTTTCTTCATCAAGGAAACATTGACTGAAGACATACAATTTCGAAAAGTAAATCTTGCAGGTCCATGTAGGTCTGGAACAATACCTGAACAACTTCCACTACTTCGACATGGACCAGTATGTTTAAAGCAAGCAAAAATTGGTGACTTGATGTCGTTGTTACAGTTTTTTCCTCCAGTGTACCACAACTTCTATAGGAGTCTAACACAGATTCAGAGCTTGCCAGAAAACCAACCAGGTTGTTGTGGTCACCCTTGTGATTGTGGCAGAGGTCAGCATCATCTTTCACACCTTCCACAGTACACTGCACAGCCAGGTGATGAAGAATGCTACTCTGACAGCTGTAAAAGCGATGAAGTGAATGAAAGCAAGTAAGAGGAAAGAGTTTATTCGTTAAAGACATAGTGACACAAGTGACATTTTAGAAGAAATTTTGAAACCATAATGGTACAAGTGAACTTTATGGATATTTTAAACTACGACACCTTATACCACGGACCTTCAAATACTTATCATATATATGTCCTCTAAGTGTAAAACTTTGTATAAATGTTTTGTTTCATAACCTGTGACTTTATATAAACATTGAAATGTTTAAGGTCATTTTTCTCACAATAAACTCTATGCCACCTATACCACTATGATTTTCACCCATTCATATATTTGAAATGAATGGTAAGATACCTGTATTGAAGTGCAAGCTAAATGTCTCTCAAGGACTATTCAAAGAATCAAGTGAGCAGCCAAACAGGGCCATTCATAGGAGGATTATGGTACGTACCTCCTAGAACAATGCGAAAATTTACAGCTTCCAGTGACATTAGACTGCGCAGCACAACAACTGTGGATACTGGCCAATATTTGGTTCAAATAGCGATAAGTGTTTATTTTATGCAAAGAAAAACTTACAGTACCAGGTAGATCCCAAATAATCTTTCTGTACTATATTCCTATGTGTAAATGAAATGAAAAATTGTTTTTATGGTTATCTTTCCTAAGTGATGTACATCAAATAATGCCCATCCAGCTGATACAATGGTTACACTACCACACAAATCAGTATTGCCTAACAGTACTTTTAAATATCACAACCTTTTTATTAAAAAATAGTTCAATTCCAAAGTTTTTCAATACAAAAATTATCCTCTAATTTCAGACTATCATAAGCAATATCCACAACAAATAGTAAGGTTATATAAAAATTTGAGGAAACATTCCCCAAAGAATTTCAGTAGATTGGAGATATTTTGGTATAATTATGTTGAATGATCCACTCCTCTTATCAAGCTGAGATCAAACGCAAGCACTCCATTTGCATTTAATCAACTACTCTTTCTTGATCATAATCTAAATTTTCCATAGCAAAAGTTGGATCTGATACAACTTAAAAGATCCTTTTGGTTACAACATAAAGTTGTTTGAAATTATCAGTCTCTTCTCATAGCAGAATTTTATTTATTTATTTTTACTGTATCAGTCCTCTGAGTGTAACCTAAGCTCCCATTTTCAGAAATTCTGCCTATCGTCACTAACAGTTATTGAAAGTCAGAACTACTTATTACTGAGAGAACATAGTATGTTTTGTAGGGAAGCTTCCATTTACAGATAAAATCATGTATGACTTTTTGCAATCAAGTGACTGTGATAAAGGTTGTGCAAATGACTAAGAACTTGCAAAAATAAATGAACTGAGAGTGAATGGTCATTTAGAAAAGATTTAGAAAAGAAGAAGAAGAAGAAGAAGAAGAAGAAGAAGAAGAAAGGGAGGAGAGAGGGGCAGGGGAAGGAGGGAGAGGGGGGGGGGGGAGAGAGAGAGAGAGAGAGAGAGAGAGAGAGAGAGAGAGAGAGAGAGAGAGAGAGAGAATTATAACAGACAGGGATCATCAAGTAAGACGAGTAGAGTAGTTTTCCTGACAGACAGCCATGGCAGAAAACCATCTAGCATGTTTTAGGGATAAATCAAGACACAGCAGTGACAAGCATGGTGAAATCTGTAGCGTGGACTAATAGATGTCATAAGTGCTGTCATTTAAGTGAAAATAACCAAGTAAATGACTACTGCTTGCATGAAAGGCTCGCCTTATGAAGCACGTTTGTGTTGAAGGACTGTAGAATTTTCGAGAAGAGAATAAATCAAGAAATTCAATAGCTGCTACAGTGTCTCATAGGCAAGATCCAATTTATAGCTTTGGTGTTAAAACAGAATTGAAAAATGAACATTAAAATAAAGAAACTGTGTTCTCAAGATACAAATTTCGTTGTACTGGACATAAATAAGCTGCTTCATAACCTACATACCAAGCATTTAATGCATTTAAACTATGAATGTAAGAATTTTGTGTTTGGCTATGTCGATGAAATAAAGACTCAAATGGAAAAAAAAACTATCAATTGAAGCAGTACTTTGCATAACAATAGGAATGTAAGTCATGTTTCATGATAAAAACCAGTGACTTGACAGATAATAAAACTTGTGCACTTGAGATTGATGGTGAAAGCAATTCTTGGAAGGGAAACTGTTAGCATATAGTAAACATAAATAACTCTGTCTTTTTTAAAAGGGTGCGTAAGTCACCACTTTTACCATTTCAGTGTTTTCGACATTCTAGCTAATACAGTAGTTGGTCTGTTATTTGTGTTTAAAAGGTTGCCAGTAATGCTGTTGGTCAGCTGGAAACAGGAAAACAAAGCTCATAATTATTTTTAAATGTGTGGTTGTCAGTGACGTACATCACTTTAAAAATGAACAGCTGCCCATGCAAACAGCTGAAGAGGAATAAAAACTGTTTGTTATTCTTTGGAGGTAGTCTAATTATTTCTGGCTTATTTATAAAATGTTGTTATCTGAAAAATGTCAGATGATGGAAGTACTGCAAATGATACTGAAGATGTAACAAGAAAAATAAGGAGAGGAAGAGCTCCTCCTAATTACAACAGTAACAAAATAAAAGTAGCTTCACTGAAGAGAGCCCAACTGAAGCTAAAAAGAGCCAGAATTATCTTGCACATAAACTAATCTCTCATTTCATTTAGAACATCTCTGTTGAATTCTGTGCAACTGAAATTACAGTCATGACAATTAACACAACATATATAGCCTAATATATTCTCTTTGGTTATCACAAACATAACCTCAGTTGTCACCAGTAACAAAAATAAAACAGCTGTGAGTAATATCCTTTTCATTATTCTGAAATCAATTTCATTTATTTCCCTCAGATATATGAAGAAATGTTTGGCAGTAATTTGAGAGGAAATCTGCTTAAACATTTTTACAAACTTTTACCGTTCTCCTAATAAGAATGAGCAAGACTCATTTCTACAAGAATTAACAGATTCTCAAGAGGTCTAGCAGAAACTACCAAGAAAGAAACGATAACCTTGTGGTGACAGATTCTGCTAGATTTTTTGTATCATGTTGGTTGGTGCATCATGTCATCAGGTTTGCAACGAAGCTTTCCTATCAGTTTTTTAACATTAGTGAGAAACCTATACAAAGAATAAGACAGCCTAAAATCTCTGGGAAAACCCCAGATGACAGGAGAGGTAGGGGAGCTACACATATCCTTGAATCTTCAGTTTGTAATGCACTAAGCAAACATATTCAGTCATTCCCTTACACTGCTGAAAAGGTATATTATCTAGTGCGAACATAAATGTGAAAATAATGTAGAAATTGTTATTAGAGAAGCACCCAGAGAGTAAAGTAACTCATTTCTTTTATTGGAGCTTTTTTTGGGAACAGTTCTACTTATTGATTTGGTTCACCTGCTGCATCTGTGAAGAGATGAAATTAAAACTTTGATCTCCATTTCTCAATGATGTAGCAAAATGAACAGCAGTTGCAGAACTGATGAGACATCAGTGCAGAATTTGAAAATTTTACTTAGCTCTCAGGCATGAAGTACCAGATGAACCAAACACAGAGAGTAATATCTTATCCTTATCATTTGATTATATGCAAAAGATCCATGTGTCAAAACTGCCAGTACATAAACTATTTTATCTAAGGGAATTTGTACTGTTTTTTTTTTTTTTTTTTTTTTTTTTTTTTTTTTTTTTTTTTTTTTTTTTTTTGCATTCAAGGTATGACAGAGGATCTAGATGATGATATGTATACCATGAAGGAAATGATAAAAAGGGCCCCCATAAAGTCTGTTCCTTTCTATTTGACTATCTGAAGTCTGCACCCAAAAGCATCACACAGCTTGTATTGTTCTGTGACAAATGTGCCAGACAGAAAAACAACCAGTCTCTTTGCAGATTATTATTATCACTTGCATACTCTGGCTGTTTCCAAGGAGTACAGCAATACTACCATATGCAAGGGCACAGCTTCTTACCCTGTGACAGAGATTTTGAGATTATCTGAAAATGGCTTTGTTGGTATGACAGAATTTTCACTATCCATCATCTTATACAACACATTATTCAAAGTACAACAAAAATGGCAAGTTCTTAGTAACAGAAGGAGAGGCATTCCACATTCTAGACTTCAAGAACTGGTCGACAAAGACTGTAAGAAACCACATTTTCTGAAGAAACAAGGAGCAAGTCTAGAACTGAAAGAATTAACTTTGCAATCAGCACTACGTCCTATCCTGTTTACTCACATGATACATTGGAAGATATAATAGAAACCAGTAACATAAACAAATAAACTGCATATTCTTCAGGCATGTATGAGAAGATCTGTTCCTGCATCATCAGTATTAACATACTCTTCCAGAACAGTTCCAAATGCAGAGAACCTGAAGCCCATCCATTACCTTGCTGCAAGGTATCATTGTTGGTAGCGGTAAAGTTAAGAATCCACCACAGAATACTGATGGCCCATGCAGGATGACTTGTGCACCAACGTAGTTAGAGGTATTAATAGCAATATTGTCTATTGCTTTATAGACTGTAAAGTGCGTACGACTTGTCCTCTTGTAATATCGTGGCATCTTCTGTGAGATTTTCCTTACCAAAAAATTATTAATTACAATATTCCATCAGCCACATGCGAGATACTCTGTGTGAGCGATGACCTTGGTCATTACGCAACCTCTTATCGCTCTATGTTTACAAACATGACAAGCCAAATAAGGATAGGGAAGAGGGAAGAGAATGATTTTATTTAATTTCTATAATAATGGGTAAGGTCACAGACGAGTTTATTTTTTTTTTACAATTGTCAGCACCTTCAGCACACAATGACACAGATTCTGATTCATTTATTTTACGATGATTCCTGGTCCTCAGAACGAACGGCATTGGTGGCAGGTAATATGATTTACCCATTACCAACAATGATACCCTGCGGCAAGGTAATGGATAGGTAACCGTGGCCCTCGTCCGTGGACCAAAAGTTGGCAAAGTTGCAGGGCTCGAAGCGGATGGGCTAAACTTGAAGATGACGCAGTACATTCCACGTAAACATATGACATTTTGTGAGGAATTTTTCAAATGGTCAACATATAATAATGCTGAAGGCAGCAATTGAAAAATAGTGAATTCCAATTTAAATGAATGTTTTTTAATCTTCTACAATATTTTGTACGTTGATTAAAGTTCTCTTCTTTGAATGTGATTCTGAATGACTTGCTGTGCAACAGAATGTTGTTATACTGTTAATTACTAGTCTCCTATTATGTTTCTTCATGTTCTAAAGCCAATCTTTTTTTTTAAAGTCAGTTTTTTTCCATTTTTTAAAACCCTAACAACCACTGTTACGTGTTATGCATAGTAAGAAGTTACAGTGAAATCCAATAAATCTTCACTGAAACTAGCATTCACGATGTTCAGAATTATATGCCTTCAAATACTTTGCTTCTAAAATAGCTTTCTTCATTTTCTGACTAATTTGCATTTCTTGACTTACACTCTTTTAAAAACAGTTGATTCAAATATCTTACTGTAACACAAATGAATACTCACTGCATTAGGAATAAAATAATAGAAAAAGAACATATTTCCAATGCTGAAACTGGATGATGGTGTGTGTGTGTGTGTGTGTGTGTGTGTGTGTGTGCGTGAGAGAGAGAGAGAGAGAGAGAGAGAGAGAGAGAGAGAGAGAGAGAGAAGATTGTCTGATGGACGATCTGGAAGAACATTTTGTTCTTCTTCAAGGTTATTCTGTTAGAGACTTATGTAGAAAAACAGAAGTCGCTATCTAGAAATGGCAAACACTTATGAACATGTTGCAGGAATGAGGAATGTTTTTCAATATCTTAAGATCACATTGTACAAACTACAGGCTCACAGGGAATAATGCTTGCTTGGATAATATTACAGCTAATTTTTCAAGAAGTACATATGGCAGCAGACTAGCTGGTGGAGCCCTAGCAGATCATGAACCTCTAATTTTAAGATTCAGCTATAAATGACTGTAAAAGTCAGACACATCACCATCAAGTTTGGAGTAAGATGGATAAGACATCAGAAGGATAAATGTGTTAATTTATTTATTGACAGATTAGCTGGGAGTTTCTGAACAAAATACAACCTGGGATCTGTTGAACAGTTTCCAGAAAAAATTTACTGGGTTATGGCACTCCTGCTCATCACAAGCAGCTCTAAGCACAAATATAAAGATAAATAGACAAACTAGTATACAGATTAGCAGGCTGTCATTAGGGAGGAGATGCTCAAACCGTACAGAATACAAACAAATTATTGACCAGAAGGGCCAGAGCTGGATGACACTACTTATGGAGCTAACATAAAATCAGACACGCAAACTGACCCTGGTCAAAAAGTTTCATGTTAACATTTCATGGAAAATGCTACCAACATATGCGAAACAATCCCCCACGCCCCCCAAAAAATTTCCCAAACCCCCCCCCCCCCACCACACACACACACACACACACACACACACACACACACACACACACACACACACAGACTCATTGCTGAACCCATACATATTTATTTCCTAACCTCAGTGAGCTGAAAAATAAAATGAAGGAAAATGGCACAACTGCATTAGATGTGCTTGGTACTAGGTCACATGTGATGTATGCATTCCACTGGAATATTAATGATGACCACCACAGTTGCACTGACACATTTTTATTGTGTCATGACTGGTTCCACATTCATTAAAGCATCATGAGGTTGCTGAGTTTTGTCACACTATCAAAATTTAAACTGTCTAGTTGTGTTCATGTAATGTTACAGGCCACTTCTGGAAATGACAATCATACAAACACTCTGCTGACAGCCTTGCAGAAGCAAGGGCGAGCAATCAATGCATGGCAATTCAACAGCGATCCACCAGTGATACCACTAGACAGAAGACTAGGATCTGCCAGCATGCTGCTTACTTACACTGCTACTAGTAGTAAACCACAGAGCAACCTCCGTAGTCTACCTCGCAACAGTAACTCTTGTTGACTATCAGGCTATTTCTGTGCACACTAAGCATCTCCAGAACCCAACTTTGCTGTCAGGCTCTACTATAAGTAATGTACCATAAATTACAGACTAACCTTGCAATTCAGATTGAGGTAGCTTGTTCAGCTCTCAGTTACAAAAACTAATTTGGTGAAGCAGCATTCCTAAGTTGCCAACGAAGGTAAATTTTTTTTGTTAATGAATGGAAGTTGGTTTTACAAGTTATTACTGCTTGGACACAGCAGGACATTATTTGGGTATACTGCAACACTTTATGGACTGTCTACCATTATAAAGGGGTCAATCAATAAGGATCAGTCAATAAATATTCAGAGGATGTTGAGCTATGAAACAGTGTCATCAGAGCAAGTGCAGTATTTATTACAGAGCCACTAGTACACATTTTAAACTCATCCTTTGAGAAGATATACTTTCAAACAGTCTAAAAACTGCAAAGGTAACACCATCGCACAAAAAAGATGCCATGTGTGAAATCACTAACTGTAAGCCAATAAAAGTGAGATTAAGCTACTATCAACAACATAGTGAAAACATCATAGCCGTCCACGACAGACACAACGTATATACCATCACATTAGTACAAGTTTATACACCCAATAGTGACA
Organism: Schistocerca piceifrons; assembly: GCF_021461385.2. Taxonomy (NCBI): domain Eukaryota; kingdom Metazoa; phylum Arthropoda; class Insecta; order Orthoptera; family Acrididae; genus Schistocerca; species Schistocerca piceifrons. The sequence goes on from NC_060145.1 coordinate 353,462,931, forward strand.
TAGATGACAGAGAGACTGAAACAATGTATGATGAGATGAAATAAATTATTGAAATAGTTAATGGAGATGAAAAATATTATACTGATGGAAGGAGAAGATGGAAGGGATCTTAGTCTCCTTGCGAAAGACACCAATAAAAAAGTTTCAGAGTGGTGTAAGTAAAACAACATAATGAGAAATCTCAGCAAACATAAAGCACGCACTTTCAAAAATGGTCTCTATAAGGAATCCCATTGCTGGAACAGAAAGTCTACAGATACCAGTTACTTAATGCTGGCCCCTATTTTGACAGCATATGAAATTGGGTTCCTTTTACACGTAGATCAGGAGGTCAGACGATGGCACAGTGAAATGTCAAAACTGGTTGTATAAGTAAATTACATTCAAAATGTAGAGGGCTGATAATGTTTTTAATTTTACATTTTATACTTTCAGACAGAATACAAGAGAAATCAGTTACAGTCAACAGTTCTTAAATGAAAAATTATTAAAGGTGAACTATGTATTGAAGTTTCTCTATAGTAATGTAAGTGTATTTTGCTTGTGTATATTTGCTCGAGATATGGCACCATACTGTGGGGAAATTTTGCCTTTAGCTTAAAACAAAAAAGAATTGTAATAACTGTTTAAATGATCACATACCAAAATGACTAAATGTTTATTGTTCCACTAATCGTTAATTTTGACATTATGCCAATTTCAAGTGGTCACTGCAATACATTAAACATAGTAATTGTTCAATAGAACAAAGTTTGTGAATCAGGACATATTACTGCAAACAAAACTGGTAGTTTCCAAATTCTACACATTGCTGAGAAAAGGAGAAGAATGAATAGGCTATATTAGAAGAAATTCAAATCTATGGATACTAAAACTGGACCCTGATAAGAGTTTGAACAATAAAATGAACTTAGCATTATAAGAACTTTATCAAAGTACGCAATATAATTACCAAGTGCTCCTACTGAAAAATATTTAACGTGTAGTACAATATCTATTGTGTTAATTTTGTGAACTAATGTGTTTATTGTTTTTCTAGCTCTCCCGTATAGTCTGACACCTATTTTAGCAACCCCACCAGACATGCAAATGGAGAAATGGACATACTGATATGTGTAATGTAGCACAGGTCCTGCGCAGCAAGAAGAAGGCTGATATTGCAGGTCGGGCATATGAGCTCCCATGGTAGCCAAACATTAAGCCACTCAACAGTGCACTGTGAGTTTGCAAGTATCCAACTGCCTCCCGGTGTGTATTCTGTAATTGTACAACAATTTACCGCACATCAGTGTACACAGTGCTACAAATTCTGAACTTCTGGTTTTCAGCACTTCTACCCTACGCAGAACTTTAATTATGGTGTGCGAGTTAACTGGCTAAGCTGTCCTTGTACTTTATTCTGCTATTCTGGAATGATTTCATAATTGTATCTATTTGAAGGTCAAATGAATAATTTTCTATGAACTATTACTGTTTAGTTCATGAGCTAACTGACAGTGTATGTTGTTGTAATAGAAGTTATATATGTTCAATAAACACAACAGCACGAAGTGAGGGTTACAACACCTATGATGTCCCCAACTTCTTATATTTGTTCTTAGCCAAAGGTAAAATTACTTTTATTGGTGAAATTCAAATGCCACATGTAATTTCTCTGCAAATCAATTGACATTACAATGTTCCATAATCTAAACATTCACATACATTCAGAATCTAATAGAATCACTAAAAAGCAATATGTACATAGCACACTAGAACAAATAATAACTACATTACTATTTTGTTTTCTAACCATTATACATTAAATGTTATCATCTATTAATTTGTATGGCATACATAATTTCTGTCTCTTATGCGTATTGCAATGGCCAGCTGAAATGGTACAATATTAAAACCAGACAACAGTAGAACAATAAATAGCTTAGCCATTCTGATGAATATGTTGTCATTTAACCAATTCCATATGACTGTGGCACCGTACAAAGAAATTGTTGGAATAATGAAGCATGTAAGCAGCAGCAAATCATGCAAATCATTCCTTAGTTAAAAAAAGAAAGGTGCTTATTCCGAACAAGAACAAAAGCTAGCATGAATACTGTAAAAAATCACACCATGACACATACGAAGTACTATTACAGTACCCTGTGGAAGAAAGATGTATATCAATCAAGAACACAATTGTTCAATAGCTTCCTGAGTCGTCTAAAAGCCACTAGTAAAACAAGTATCTTAAAAAAATTGTAACTTTATATCTGCTGCAAAACCTTTGCACTCCGTCTACCATAGCTTGAAATTGGAAATGTTTAATTGTGCTGTAAATTTGCAGTCTATGTTAGGTAATTTTTCTCTCATAAAATATTCTGATGTGTAAGTACCTTAAAAACAAGAATGCATAAGTGCTGATTTGTACTTTAAGCAAATTTTGTCGATACAAGCACTCTGATAGACAATGAAATGTCCACTAACCTAGGGGCTAGTGCTAGCCAATTGACTGCAGATGTTCTGTACTTATTCACAGAAAATTCACCAGTGATAAACCTAGAAAAATGAACTATATCGAGTTGACTTTTCTGAGCTGAGGTACACAGTTATGTAAAACTTTCTAAATGAAATGGTCACCTTTACTGTAAAGCGATTTATTTAAAAACCACTGTCCCAATTTTGGCCATGTGACCAAGCAGATGGATGATGTACACAAACAGTAGTTTCATGTATTTATGTAAAAGATAATATTAAACACCCAACATATCGATACATGAATTTTTTGTTTTGTCCATCAACACACAATGTTAAAAAATGGAAACTCCGGGTCAGAATATCAACAAAGGAGTTGGCAGTCCGGAGGGTGTGATGTGCGAATGTGTGAATGAATGGTGTGTGTTTCTCTTTCTTATTCTGACAAAGGTCATGGCCATAAGCTTATATGTAAGTGTCTTTTAGTTGTTTCTGTCTCCAATTGAATGTGTCATCTTCATGGCAAGGAGCAATCTATCTTTTCCTACACTGTTAACAATGTTTCCTACATTTTTAACAATGTTATGTGGATACAATTTAGCATAGTTCTCAAGTTACAAAAACTTACTGCCACATAGGAAAATTGTGTGTATTTACTTATTGAAATAAGCCACCTGTGGTATCTGAAACAACAGGAATTTTAAGAGCATTGGGGCATTGGCGATACTTGCAACTCCACATCCTGCATTCATGGAGTAGCAAGTGGTGGTAATTGAGACATTACAGACAAGGACGGCTAAAAGCAGTGTGAGCACAGCTTGCACAGAGCAGCTGTCTGTTAACCTAGCAGATGGCACCTGAGCATCTGAAACTGGCAGAATGGGAGTCCGTGAAGTACGCCAGCTAACAGAAGGACCATAGGTTAGCTGGAGAGCTACTGTGAGTGGGTTTTTCCCAGGTGCTTGGCCATTTTGGGTCACTTGTGGTGTAAGGTGCAAGCATGGCACAGAGTGAAAGGCTGCAAAATCATTTCACACTCCACACACAGTTCACAGTCATAAAATATGTAAAATCAGCAATGACACCAAACTAAAGATGAAAACGAGACAAGAAACTCAACACCCACTCAGTAGACAGAATTGTATTTATGATTTCAAAGACTTTAGTTTTGCAAATACCTACTACAAAATTAACAACTTCTAAACATCTTTAGCAATTTAAAAAAGTCCACTAATTCATACTGAACTACGACCCAGTGTGTTAATCTGAGAATTAAACCATGTATTTTAATGCAAAATAAAACTGTAGATCAACACACATAGTAGCAGCATGAGGCAGAAAATGACTCCAGCTATCCATAAACGTGTACATTTTGTCGTGACAGACAATAGTAAATAAGGGTAAGTTAACCATCTCACTGATTACAATGTAAATAACATAAAAAAAGAACTCCAGCAAAATCGAATGACAACATGTGAAAGCTTGTGAAATTTAAGCTTCATTTATGTGTAATACACGTAGCAGCAAAAAATTAAATGTAAATTTGTCTGGAGTTAGAACGCATGTATTTGTAGAAGAGTAGTGTGTCGGTCACAATGAAATGACAGAAATTTTTCAGGAAGCCAGTTTAGAAACGTGTAAAAGTTTTCAGTAGTCACTTTAATGGGCAACATTGTTTGGACTTGTGAATTATTCACATAGCTTCATGAACCTTACCTCTGAACAGTACTGTGATGTATCGGGCTTAGCACTTTCATAATCTAGCTAACAACTATCTGTCATTCCTCTCACTGTGTTAAATAAAGGTTCAATACGCATTTTCATTTCTAAATGATGATCGCTAGTGTTTCAAATATTATTTATACCATTGACCATAGTTCTGTCTGCAACTGATAATCATTATATGTTCACTGCCACAAGTGTGTGTGTGTGTGTGTGTGTGTGTGTGTGTGTGTGTGTGTGTGCGCCCTAGATGCAAACGGCTGATCACACACTTAATAAACCCTTTTAGTCGCCAGAATCCCAGGGAGCAAGAACTTCAGATCCCTTATGAAATGTGGGATCATCGCCTGCAGCAATTCACCTGTACTGAAAAGTTCATACCTTTCAGGAAAATGTTGTCTCCAGAATTTAATGTTGAGTGTCTCCGAGAACCTGCTCTACATAATAATGTGCACTGATAATATATAATATATAGCCTTCAGTAAGCCTAGACTCAGTAGTAGAACCATCAGCATTGTACCTAAATGCAGGCACAGAAATCAGATGTAATGAAAACAATAACTTTTTTACAAGAGGAAATAAGACAACATAAGTATCAACAAAACAGTGTAGCTCCACAACGTCTGGCTAAAGATTAGTGTGACACCTCAGATGCATGCAGATGTATGGCTTGGTTGACAGGCACATGAACTATGACTATCACATGTTAAAATTTGCTCAAAAATGAAGGGCCAATGTACCAAGGGAGACCAAAACACAAAATGCAGTTATTAGAGAAGGAAAGTTGCTACTCACCATACAGCAGAGATGCTGAGTTGTGATAGGCATAACAAAAAGATTTTCACAATTACAGCTTGTAGTTTCAATTGTCTGAGATTGTAGATGTGTGTGCAAGTTGTGTTTGCGGGAGTGTGCGTGTGTGTATGTGTGCATATTGCTGACAAAGGCCTTAATTGTCGAAAGCTATAATTGTGTGAATCTTTTTTTGCGCCTATCGCAACTCAGCATCTTTGCTATATGGTGAGTAGCAACTTTCCCTCTCTAATATTGTTACATTCCATCCTGGATTTTCAATTGTTTGACAAAATGCAGATATATTGTTAACTATGGGTATGTTAGGTTACAGTTAATTGTTAACACTCACTGTCATGTGTGTCAGGCAAATTCAGCCCTATTCACATACATAAATTAATGAAGCTGCAGGAGGACGTCATCAGGAGTTTTAACTTTGCCCCCAAGACAGTCTTGTAGAAACAAATTCAGAGAACTACATAAATTATCTCCTCATTTTATTCACATGAAATAATTAACTACTTTGCTAACAAACACACACATAGTTAAAATGCAATAAATAAATAAATTCCATGGTTGAAATTAACTAAAAAAGATTCTGTAAATAAGGGCACAATTCTTAGATTAACTACGGTGTAATGAAGACAAGACATCCACATTCAGAAACATGTAATATAGTTTCATTGAGTCAGTACAGAGGTCAAGTATATTTAGATGTTAATCACATAGAGTACTATTCTACTATAGCTCCAGACATAATTTGGAATGTAGTATGAATAGTACCTTTTAGGCATACTATATATAACACACATCACTTATTTTTATCAAATGGTTATATGCTGTTTCAGTTTGTTTCTGGATAACTTGACATTCACATTGTTTTACAAAATGATCCCAGGACAACCAAAGTACAAATATTAATATTATATTTATCAACACACTCAATGCAGGAATGTTTGTATACAGGTAACACCTCATGTAAATAAACTTTTGTAGCCAATCAAGGTTTTGAACAACATTCCCAAAAGATTCCAGAACAAACTGTGCAACACAGTAAATCTATGTAGATCATTTTAGCAGTTTCTCCAGTGGTCACAAAATAAATAAATAAATACATTTTCATTGCTTCTTACAGTTACATAGGAAACAAAGACCATATATTTTGTACTGTCATACTCTAATGACTAGAATGAATGGCTTTCTCATCCATGTATTCACAATTGCTCAAATGACATATTACTCCAACTTGAAACTATCAAACCGAAACATTAATAACTGTCATAAAATTTGAAGTGGATACACAGTAACATTTATATACTAAAACTCACCAAAACACAGTTTTATCCTCCTGTGTGCTCCTAATTCCAGCATCAAAGTGATTAAAAAACTGCCTTTGATGTTCACTGTAAATGAAATGACGTTTTGACCAAAGGAAATTAAGTATCTCCTTTCACCAGAATAGATGTCAAGCAAATAGTGTCAAGAACACAGATTCATGAATGCTTTATAAATTTAACATCATGGGAAGACAGTTTATAAAGTGTCCGCCCCGGTAGCTGAGTGGTTTGCGTGACAGACTGTCAATCCTAAGGGCTCGGGTTCGATTCCCGGCTGGGTCGGAGATTTTCTCCGCTCAGGGACTGGGTGTTGTGTTGTCCTAATCATCATCATTTCATCCCCATCGACGCGCAGGTCGCCGAAGTGGCGTCAAATCGAAAAACCTGCACCAGGCGAACGGTCTACCCGACGGGAGGCCCTAGCCACACGACATTTACATTTTTTAGTTTATAAAGTTAACATATCTTCTGGCAAGATAACATTATAGTACTCTCTCTCTCTCTCTCTCTCTCTCTCTCTCTCTCTCTCTCTCTCTCTCTCCCCCCCCCCCTTTCTGTTTTTCCCCTCAACAACCACAATTCCTCACTTTTACCCAACAGAACTAAGCCCTAGAAAATTGCACAACCATAGGTTTATAATATCTATATTATACACACAATAAATTATGGAATATAATAAAAGGAATCAAGCACCTCTTTTACAGATAAGAAAACATAAGAACACATATCTAGTGTGCCTAATAATACTTTGTGCTATGGAATTTTAGTAGACAGCATTTAGGCACATTTTAAATACATTTAGCTACATACTTACACTTCATTCATCCCAACTGATGGACCAATACCATAGACACAAAATAAGCTGTGACATAACATCAAAATGTCCCATTCCATTACTACAAAGGTAGTATGATACCAGTGAAAAAACATTGCTCCTACATGTACTGTTCACACATTGATGACACAGTACACATGCATAATTAGACACATCGAAGAGAAAAGAATTAGACAGTTTTGTATTTGCTAGTCTGATTTAAGGAAACAAAATGCATTTTGTAATGCTGCCGTGCTGTATCTCCATCAACCTAAGACAGAAATTTTGTGACTTAAATTTATGATGGTTTATAATAAATAACTTAACTACATCATGTTAAACACAAAAACAAAAAATATGTCCTGATTATCAGGCTGCCCACAAACTTCATTCTTAATGAAAACTTAACCGGGCATCCCTGTTTGACAATTTCACAGGGAAACTCATTCCGCATTAACATTTAGCCCAAGCTTGACATCAGAAATAGGGAAATAGCCCACAGAATTACTCATTATGAAAATTTTGCTGCTTCACGTGAAGATCTGTCAGGAAAGTTGAAGAGAATTCTGCCTTTAAGCCATGCAGAAGTGCATGGTAAAAAAGCAAGTAATCTTAGGGATTACTTTAGACCATTTGTGAGCAAAAATGATCATATTGCACATCTTAGGATAATGATGGCCACATTGCCACGACAGATCCTTCCAATGTGGCACTTTGAATTTTGTTTAGTCTTTAATTTTAGAAAATATAGAACAAAAATTTAATAAAATAAATCTAAGTTCACATGAAACCAAGAAGCACAAAGAATAATGAGTAATACATAGTGATTGAGACAACACATCATAACTGATCTCTGAGGAAAAGAGCCATGTAGCAACTGGGGATGTAAAATTTAGCGACACTGCATATTTATGACGACATCTGTCATCTTCCCCTTTCCCTTCCCCAGCCCATATAACTTCCCATTACGTAAATAATTTTGATTTAAGAAACAAGCAGTTTGTTAGATTCCACACTACCTTGAAAGTCTGTCATACTGCCATGATACATTTGGCATCAAGTTTTGAAAACTGTCATGGTCTCCACAGCAGTAGTTAAATAAAAGCAAGCTTATACACTAAATCACAACCAAATGTTCACAGATATACTACGACTACTGACATTTAGAAAAGTAGTATATAACACCAAGTTATTCACAATCAGAATAGTCAGCCTTACACAAATCTCCCATATCTCGAAACAATGACAAATTACATTTTGGAAATATATGTGAATGTTTATTCAGTCTTATCTTTTGTATGTTCCTCTTGACTCACAGCAGCACAATCTTTTATAGATTTTTCTTCAGTTTTGACAGCTGCATGACCTTTCATATGCTCCTCAAAACATGATCTTATGGTGAAGACCTTGGAACATGTAGTGCAAACATAAGATGTTGAATCCGAATGCATCTTAAGATGTTGGTTGAGGTTACCTTTGCTGCTGAATGTCTTTAAACAGTAGTTACATTTGTGTGGCCTGATTCCAGCATGCATTTTGAGATGTACGTGCAGGTCACCCCTAAATACGAAACTTCTTGAACATTGTTGACAAGAAAATGGCCTAACAGCCGTGTGTTTTTTCATGTGCTGATTCAGGTTACCTGGAATAACATACATTAATGTAAAATCTTTAAGGAAATAAAATTTATATAAATAGCTGTCAGAGCACAACAGAATTTGTACTGCACAAAGTCCACTGACATCACTGAAGTATTTAAAATATTTTATCTCACAAATTGAAGACCTTTCCACAGCTCAGTTAATTGCAATTTTACTGGTAGAAGCTGTCCCAGATTTTCCATATTATAATTATTCCCTATAAATAAATGTCACATACATAATACAAGGACCTTATTGCAGTCTAACAACATACAGTATGAAATTAAATATAAACACACAATTCCTGGACATCACTACTATTAGGATACAAAGGAGAATCCAAGTTAGTATTGGAACAAAATGAAATTGTAAACTTGAAGTTGTATCTTCACCTTTCATTTTACTCATTTTTAATGCTGAAAGAGATGGAAGCTGTCAGTCTGTTGGTACATCATTTTATAAATACAAGTGGATAAACATTTAAAAGCATGATACAGTAATACAAAATTCACAGTAACTGAAATCCTATGTCTCTCCTCTCACAAATCCCATTCTGTACTTCATACTAGGAAAATAACTTGTCAAATAGATACAATGAATAAATTTTTTGGCTGATGGTTTTTGCAATAGCTGATTTTGACTTTTCCAAACAAAAATCTAAAAAATTCAGTTCTCAAACAAGGAATACAACAAAGTTAGTACCACAGTTTGTCTTCTGAAAGGTGATCAATAGAGACTGACTGAACTTTTTAACCACAAAACAATGTAACTTCTCTCCTATGTCCATACCAGGTACAAGCATTGAACATTGACCCTACTGCACTGCACATACGCGTAAATAATCTCAAATGTAATGCATTATCAGTAACTGAAAAATCTGTCACTTACAGGTTAACAATGGGGAGCAGCCTGAGATGAACAGTTGTGTGTAATCATTTGGGACTGCAGGTCCATAATCAGTGTAAAGGTGGTGTCATGTTTCCAGAAACACATAACTGCTGCTTTTGCACCACATCCACATTGTTCTGCAGGGTCACTTATTGGTAACTGTAATATTGTTGTGTGGTCAATGAAGAGGCTGCTCTTTATAGGATCCATCCCTTGGTATAGTCTTTCTGTGCTACTTTCTAGTGTCTGAGTGTAGAACTCATGATAGATGCATAACAAACTTTGACAATCATGGGCATCTTACAACAATACAGTGTACAGGCTCAGACAAGTGCAACTGAATGTAGACAGCTTGGGTGGCTTAAATGAGAGTATGGAAAGAGTTATCCTACAGCAGATACCATAATCTAGTCCCTGGAAGTTATTCCAAAATAGAGTACAGAAGGGCTCTCCAAAGTGGGTTGCAAATACACAAAACAACCCAATGTTGGGTTCCTTGGAGATATATTCCCTCCCTCACAATAGGGGAAAATAGCAAAATTTCAGCCAACAGTGGAGCCTGTGGTACCAAGAAAGTTCTAGTACCAGAGTGACTAAAACCTTTCAAGCTACCTCTTCTGGCAGCCTGCATATGTTATCACAGAAAAAAGACTGTCCTCAATGCAAAATGATGACGTCTGCGCACATTTTATTCAGAAACCGTGAAACAGGTGTATGTGCCCAACTGAAACATACTACAGCCACGTTCAGAGTTAAATAACTAAAAATTTGGCTGGACAGGATGAAAGCTGGCTAAATGACCTGTACAGTGGAAATTACCGAACAGACATGTATCTACTAGGCTGTGTAAACTTTAGGTACAAGTGCACCCCAAGCAACAAACACAATCAACAGTTGCTTATATTCTAATTTCTGCCTGCATCGATGTAACACAAGATGCTGAGCTACAAATGCAGCCGTTGCCTCAACATCAATAGTAGCAGTCTGTTAGACATTTTCATCACTCCCTACAAACTGCAAAGCCAATTGGCTGCTTACATTTCAAAGGAACCCAACCACACAGCGGTCTTGAACCATTTATCAATGACTAGGCAGCGATGTACAACAACACATCATTTCTCCTCCCTCCTTTCCTTCCTCCTCCCCCTCCTTTTCTTCCTTCTCCGCCCTCGCCTCTCAATAAACATCTTACTTATTTACTATTCATATTTATAATTCCCAAGTGCAACATATATGTGCTATCTACATTGTTCTCAAGTTGTACTGTTACATGTTGAATCAAAAAATATAGAACAAAACATACCAACTGAGAAGAATCAAGCATTTTAAGTTCTTTACCATTTGCCACATGTGCATTATTGATGCAGATTTTTGTTTCTGCCCCCTCCCACACCCAACTCCTTTGTCATGTATTGTATTGTATTGTATTGTTTGTTTGTTTGTTTGTTTCAGATTAATTGCTCAGCAGGTCCCAATATTAATTTTATCACTTTCTCATGACTGAGTCTTTCCCTTTTCCCAGTTAAAAATAAAAAGAGAAAAGTGATGACATGAAATTAAGATTGCCACAAATATGCTACTGAACAATTTGAAAATTTGTTGTTCTATTTATCACTTAGTTCATTCAAATCTATTGAATGATTCATATAGTGATAAATACTGCTACACTGCAAGACAGAAACATTACTGATAAACTATGAATGTTGGCCTGTTAAATACAACTGTACATTACACATGCTTGTGGACACCTCTCTTCTAACACTGCTGGCTGATGTGTGGCAATATGTACTCTAACCATTCCTCTTATATTCGTTGATAGTGTTCCACACAATGATATGTTCCTGTTATAGAGGACATGAAATAAAATCAGTATAGATAAAATTTTGAATATAAATTTATGTCCAAAACCACAAAATTCTGTCTCTCAGTTAAGTCCAGTTGCTTTGAGCAACCATAAAATCTGTAGCTAATGAATGTACTATTATGACTGCCTTCAGCTGCAAATTGCATTGCATTTCATTCCCCTGAAAGTAAGTGTATATGTTTGTGATAGGATGTACAGGAAAATGTGATCGCAATGATTGGACACTTCCATACCACATAAATGACCTACATATCTTCTTCTAGTTGGGAAAGAAACACCATGTTTTCTAAAATTCTCTTTCAACTTGACATTAAATTCCTTTAATACTAAGTTATGGGATTCACTCAGATTCAGATTAACAATAATTTACTACTTACATGTTCCGTGAATTATTTTTACAATAATTGTCAACACATTAAAACTTCATTGGTACAATAGATGGGTAAGATATGTTATTATTGTTGTTGTTTTTGCTGTTGCCATTATCATCATCAGCTCCAGTACTAAGACTTGTCTGATGCAGCTCTCTACATTACAGTCAAGTCAGCCAAAGAAGATATCTGACAGTTGCAGTGTGCTTAGTGTGACTGTTTATCACATCTACTTCAACAAATAACATCATCATGTGGTTTTGTGTACATCCATGGCAATGCAACATTGCTGGTGCAGATCTATAGATAATTACTGTTTTTGCCTGCAGCTGTCTGGGCTTTGTAGCTGAAAGCTAGCAACAATGCTGCCAGTTGTCAGGGATTATCTTTTGCCAACTCTCCTGTAGTCTATTCTGTGTCACATATTCATCCCTGCACAACTACAGCAACATATATCCATTAGAACCTGCTTACTATACTGAAGTCTTGGTCTCCCTCTACTTTCCTCCATTTGCATATTTATGATTTCTTGAGCATCATGATGTGTCATATCAACAGATACTTTCTTTTAGTTAAGGAGGTAGTCTTACTTGGAAATTTCAAAAAATCTGTTATCGTCTTACACTGTTCTCTGGGATGTCTATTTTATTGCAGTATTCATCACAAGCTTGCCAGAATCTCCATTACTGAATTACAAAGCAATTTGTGAAAAAGTGTGTCTAAAAACCAATCACAGAGGGAAAATGTAATTGACATGTAATTTCAATTATGGAAATCATCAATGTGCTCAAACTTCAGATTGGGCCCACTTGTTACAACTTCTGTGCAAAAGTGGATGGAAAACATATCGCTCAAGTTGAGCAGCAGATGACCAAAGCTGCCAAAGAGGCTCACAGGACTATCATGGCCATGAAGAAGATGGAGGAAACATTCATTTTGGATCCAGAAAGACTGCTGTATGGTATGGGCATTGATGACTAGAGGTATGTTTAACTTAAATACAAAAAAATGTAATCAAAAACTTTCAACACATTTTTCAACGAATTTTTCAAATTGGTTGTAAACATAACTCGAAAAAGGTACATATGATTATGATTGGTATTTGATGCCCTTGTTCTAAATTGAATCTTCTATTAGCATACATAGTCATTTTGTGATATCTTCAAATGTCTGTTTCATGGCACATTTTCATCTCAATTTTTTGGGCAAAGACACTCACATTTATTTCAACACATCATCATTTTGTTAGAACTTAATATTTTTCAATTATACTATGTATGCTGGCAGAAAACATATTGAAAATTATTTACACAAAATCATTTTGTTACATGTCAAATAGCAGGGTTTGGGAATTTCCACTGATGACCAATTTTCCATCTCATGAAGAGGTTGCAAGGAGCATCCAATGTGCACACAAAAGTGACTTCTTAAAGAGAAACGTGTAAGGAATGAAATTATGCAAGTGTGCGGTGTCTGTTCCTTCGAACATGTCTGAAGAACACACACACTACACACATTCATGTAATTGATTTATCTCAATGGGCAATGAATCCACCCTCTTCAGTGTGGATGCAAAATTAGAGTCAACCACCTCCTGCAGGAATATGAAAATAGCAAGCACAGAACACATAGACGGAGACTGCAGATAGGTGGCATTACATGGGAATGTGGGTTGGCCGGGTGGCATGCCGAGACAGTCTGTACAACTGCAGTAAACTCTGTGCCCAGGTGATGCAGAGGTTAATACAACTGCCTAGTGAGCAGGCGATCCCAGGTTCAAATCCTAGTCCGGCACAAATTTTCACTCTTCACCACTGATTCCACATAATGTCTCATGGCAGCTGACATCAATAGTTCATTCCTTTTCTTCCCTTCCACCTTCAATTTAAAGAACAAAACTATATCATTAGACTTAGCATGACTTTTTATTTTGCTCAGCAAAAATCATAAAAACTACCTATTTTTCATGCAGTCACAGGGGGCTATCCCGTTAAGTTGTGCCACAAATTTCCCCCTCCACCTCACACACACACACACACACACACACACACACACACACACACACACACACACACACACACAGGATTATTCTGCAATACCACATTTGAAAATACTCTATTCTCTTCTTGTCTGAAATGCTTATTGCCCACATTTTACTTCATTACAAGACTTGATGCCATTCAAATACCTCCCATAATCTTAAATTTATACTTAATTTTAACAAATTTATCTTTTTCAGAGACGCTTGCTTTTCTTGCTGTTAGCAGTTTGCATCTCACATCCTCTTAACTTTAGCCACAGACAGTTATTTTGCTATTTGAATAGCAAAACTTACTGACTGCTTTTAGTATCTCAATCCCTCATCTAATTCTATCAGCATTAGCTAATTTAATTTGACCACATTCCATTACTCTTGTTTTACTTTTGTTGAAAGTCATCTATAACCTCTTACCAAGATGCTACCTACTTTATTTTTAACTGCTCTATAAAATCCTTTGCTGTCTGACAGAATTACAATGCCATCATCAGACCTTAAAGCTTTCATTTCATGTCTCTGAACTTTAATCCCAGTATCAAACTACTCCTTGCTTTTGTTTACTTTTTACTGAGTGTACAGATTCAATAACATTGAGGAGAAGCTGCAACCCTGTCTTACACCATCTTACTTACTGCTCGTCTTTGATGTCCATCACCTCAACAGCAGTTTGGCTTCTGTGTAAACTGCAGGTAAACTATCAAGCTCTTTTTTATCCTTGCTACCTCCAGGATTTCCTTGCTACCTCCAGCATTTCAAATAGTGTATTCCAGTCAACAGTTCCAAAACCTTCTTTGTATCTACAAATTCTATAAATGTAGGTTTGCCCTTTTTCAGTCTATCTCCTAAGGTAAGTCATAGTGTTAGTAGGGATTTGAGGAGTTGTAAAAAATAAACCACTTTAATCTGGACTTTAAACACAAGACATTTAATTTCAGTGTGTAGGTCATCAAAGTGTGCTTCACTTATTCTATGCTAAATATCTCCAGTCCTAAGGGAGGTCTGGTGAAGCTCTCTATATTATAGTCAAGTTGTTGCAAGAAGATCTCTGACAGCTGCAGTGTGCTTTGTACGACTGCTTATCACATGTATTTTAACAAATCACTTAATGCAGTTTTGTACGCATTTATGGCAATGTATCATTGTTGTCACAGCTCTACAGATTACTACTGTTTTTGCCTGAAGTTGTTTGGGCTTTGTAGCTGAAAGTTGGTAACAATGCTGCCAGTTGTGAGGGATCATCATCTGGCAATTCTCCTACAGTCTAATCTGTGTTGCATATTCATTCCTGCGTAACTACTGCAACATATGTCCATCTGAATCTGCTTACTGTACTGGAGAATACTCCATTTCTTCTTCTTCTTCTTCTTCTTCTTCTTCTTCTTCTTCTTGTGCAATATTTGTATCAGAATTATTCTAAAACTCAAATGGATTATCAACACATTTTCTATTGTACAAATGTCAAATAGTGACAAGTGTCATGAGAATATACCATAATCATGATTTGCTACTAAATATCTGACTTGCTTTTTAAATACATGGCTAGTTATGTCACAATAACTTTCATCCACAACCAGCAACAGTTCAAGGTATGGATCATCTTCACTTTGGCTATGCACACGGTGAAAAGTACAATTAGTCTTGGTTAAATTGCTCTTTTGCAGCAGCAGACCTCAAGGAAATCCATATTCAAGATAAAAAATGATTGCTAATAAAAGTTACTGTAATTTAGACAGTAAGTCTTTTAACAGTCTCTCAGAAATGCCAAGAAGACATAAAATGTGTTGCATTCCTGCTCTGGGAGAAACAATATAATACCACAACTTACAGTGGTTGAAATTCATATCTGATTTGTTTACAAGGCAGTTTTATTTGCTAAATATTGATCATACAGTAAAACTTTCTAATGTGACTATTCATTTATTACTCACTCATTTATTTATGTGACTTTTTATTTCTATACCTTCTAAAATACTAAGCAACATCACTATCTGACCTATCAGACTTTCTCATCATCAAATCGCTACAGCCACACTAACGAAAACAATTTAGTCAAATATTCAAGAACTCACCATTATTTAAATACACTAAACTTGCTGAACATTTTAATTGATACTTCAATGAAGTAATTACAATTTTCAGTGCAGCTCAAAATAATATGATACAAAAAAATTCAGTGTGTTGCAGAATTACAAATAAACATTACCTCTTGAGCTGAAATTCTTGTGGCAAACATCACAGGTGTGAGGTTTCTTCCCTGCATGTGTAGCAGCATGCTTCCTGAGCACAGCCATGGTTGGAAAAGATTTATTGCACGAATCACAAACAAACGGTTTCATGCCTGTGTGCTCTGTCTCATGCACTAGCATAGTATCTCTGCGCACAAAGCCTTTGGAGCAGTATCTGCACTGGAATGGGTGCACTCCAAGGTGAGTGCGAATATGATAAGTCAAACTACTTCTGTTTAAAAAAGGTCTAGAGCATAAAGGACACGGAACAGGCTTTTGTTTCTGATTGTCACCATTCGAGTCTCCAGTATCAGATGCTTGGGAAAGCGGTGAAATCTGTTTATCTGAAACAAATATGCAACAAATCAAAATACAGTGGATCTTCCAAGCGAGGAGTTAGGAAGACTTAAATCCTCAAAACATCACACTTACACTGATATGAGTCACTTAATAACCAAAGATACCATTATGGGGAAAATAGCCTCTGAATTTCAAGATTGTTGAAAGCTAATGCCAAAATTTCATTAAAAAATTCAGCAAACAGTGACTTATTTGAACATTACTCTTTTAGATTTCATTAATCTTTAATTAGCTTCATACAGTTATGTATTTAATATGCTGGCTCCATTATGTGCAACAAAATTTCATGCTGCAATAGCAAACAGTTTTTATAGGATGTATGCCAACGTGTGTAAACAATACCTGTTCAACTGCATCCTGTTCAGACTAACAGTAAGGTGCTGGCTAGTCAAAAGTAGGGTCACAAGGCTCATAGTGTGCAGCTGATTTCTGAGGGTCATTGTCATTGAGCCAGTGACAAAGGTGTAGATGTTCAGCCTCAGTCAATGAATATTCCTGATAAAGCTAATACAATGTGCTGAGCTGCCTACATTTGTTGATTATTAGTCATGGATGCAATACAGACATTTCTGTCAATATTTTTTGTTCAGTTTGTGTATCTCTGCTCCTTGTTGGTGCACAACATACTTAGTTTTAATAAATACATGGTTAGAGATTTCACTACTACAGCTATGAAAGAGAATGACTAATTCTGTGACTGATGTAAAGAAACATGAACTTGGAACATTTCTAAAAAAGCAGGGGGGAGGGGTGCACCACCACCACCACCACCACCACCACCACCACCACCACCACCAAAGGAAATAGCACAACCAGCAAGGGGAGAGTGGAGAGACCACCAACAAGCTTGGTCTCATATTGATATTGTGTCTTTTACATAAATTTACTGCTGAAACCTAGTTTTCTGACCTTTCCAAATGAACATTATGCTTTCTGCCCATTGTAACATCAAACTCATGTAATGGATGCACACTTACTATGTAATCCAAGGAAAAAGCTACCCAATCAGTAACTTCACTTGTGGGTAGCTGACCTGTTGGGTTTGAATTGACACCGTAGATTCACATGTACAAATCGAACACGTCAACAGACCTAGGAGATATATTTTGGTCCATTTTGTGTCATGTAAGGAAGTGTCTACCGCAACATTGAAACTGCATGAATCTTCCCTGAATGAAGTGTCATTAATAATGGAAGCTTTTAAAGGAACACAAGTAATCATCACCAGGTTAGAAATCTAATATTCACCAACTCACTCCTTATTCACATAACAAACTACATCCTTACACTTAACTACTACTTCTTTAAGGAGAACATTACAAACAAATCCATGAGGCCCTCCTATGCCAATCTGTTCATGTGTCTTCTAGAGGAAAACTTCCTAGCCACCCAAAATTCCAAATGCTTTTCGCATCCCTGTGAAAGACGAAGGTGCAACACATGTCCGCTACCAGAACATCATACTCCAGCCCCATCATAGATGTACCCTGTCCTATCAGAAGCATGGCCACCTGGGAACTAGTTATAGCTTACACCAGTTCTGCTGTAATTTCACACAGCATTTTAGCTGAGTATGACCACCAACCAATTTCACCCAAATGAATAGCTACCACCAAACTGTAACCCAGAGAAAAATTTACCATCCAGGGAAACAGCACACTGTCAAGCAGGAGCATAACATGATGCCGGGCACAGTATGCTTGATTTCATTTGATGCTTTATCTGTCTATCTGGAACATTCCCCCAAATGTCCGCTTCTCTGTAGTACATACATGGGAATGGTCCTTCCAATAAATCCTTCAATCCTATAATCCACCTGGCCTTAATCTATACTAGCCCCTCTCCACACTGCCTCCATTCCAGCGCCATAACTGATAACTTCACTCATTCAGACCTCAGAGCCTCCTCTTCACAATCACAATGTCGCTCTTTCTCTGTTCTACCTCACCCTCCCATACAGTCCTCCATGTTACCGTGTACTGTGCACAACTTTCTCTCTCTCTCACACACTCACACACTCTAACACACACACACACACACACACACACACACACACACAATCAACGATGTAATTAGCTGGAAGAATGTTCCATACAGATGTGCATGTGTGAGTGCGGGAGGGCGGGGGAGGGGGGGGGGGGGGGGGGGTTGTCAAAGTCAAGGACAAAAATACTGGAACAAGGAACTACTGCACTGAAAGACAGTTTCAGCATTTTAAAGTGCAGTCAAAATACTAGCGATATGTATTTATCGGAATGAAGCTAATTTTAACTAAAATGTATCTTGGCATAAATAAAGTTCAAATAAGTGGGTGGTCGCCATATTTCTTCAATTTAATCTGCTGCCAAAGCTTCACAAGCAATCATTGTGGATAAAATAATAATGCTAACACATAAATACATTTAAGCTATGTAGTAAAACATAGTCTTCTTCTTATTATTATTCTTATGTTCAGGACACGGAAATCAGGTTTATATAAAGGTGGTGTTACACAGCTTTAATGAATGTTAAGAACTATGTTATGCAAAACACACCTGTAACAGTATATTTTATTAGACACAATCAAGTTCAGTCTAGGATCAGTTCATCATTTAACCCAAAAACTATCTCAGTTAAATATTTTCATAACTAGATAACAGTTACCACACATACAGCATTCCACCACTGATAGTACCTGTGCATACGTGATGTTATGCGCAGTTAACCTCATAGGTGTTTGTGTGTCAAACACACAAATGTCTACGAGTTTAACGGATCATATTATTATACATCTACAGCTACTACCAGTGTTGGAACAATGTATATCTGATACCCATTAGTCTATTTACACATACGCATAGCTGAGATGGTTTCTCTGAGCAGGTGGTCTGATTCTAGACTTAAATCAATTGTCTCTAATAAAATATACTGATACAGCTGTGTACAGCACAATGCAGTTTTTGAAAACCAGTTTTGTTGTTTTCAAAGGCAACATCATGGCATTCATCTTTTGCAGTTAGGGGACACAATGGAAAACTTAAATCTGGATAGCTAGATGATAATTTGAACTTCATTCCTCCCAAATGAGAGTGTAATGCCTGCACTACTTCATTTGGTCAAAATACGAGGTGTGATTTCAAAGTAATTGCGGATTTTTTTTAATTTTGCAAGCTTTATACAATATTTTTTTTCTTTTTTGTCCATATGTTCCTGACATACGTTTGCATTTTCACTTGTTTTGAATATTTCATTTATTATTATCAGTTGAAAAGGTTATACATATTTTTAAGCGATTGATAAACTTTAACTTCCAAAAAACGACAGCTCAAAGGATTTGCATTAAATTTTGCTTGAAAAACGGAATAAAGTGCAGCACCACATTTGAAATGTTGACTATGGCTTTTGGTGAATCTACTATGAGTGGGACAAGTATTTATGAGTGGTATAAACAGTTTAAAGAAGGTCGAGAGAAGACACTGAAGACAACTGCCCTGGACGCCTTAGCACATCAATTACTGACAACAATGTGCAAGAATTGTCCCAGAAAATCACTAAATAACCATCAGAGAGAGTGCTGCTCTCAGCATAGCCTGTGGTTCACGCCAAGCATTTTTTTTTTTTTTTTTTTTTTTTTTTTTTTTTTTTTTTTTTTTTTTTTTTTTTTTTTGGCATTAGACATTATGGTCAGTAAGGAATACCAGCTAAAAGTTATAAGCTGTTGTGTGCTATTTGTGTGCAGCAATCCACAGAAAATGGCCAGAATTGTGGCAAAATCGCTCATGGAAACTGGATCATGATAATGCTTCCACTCTCACCTCAATGCTTGTCCGTAATTTTTTGGCAAAAAACAAAACCATTTTGTTGCCTTAGCCAGCACATTCACTGGACATAGCCCCTTACAGCTCCTTTCTATTCCTGTAACTACAGAGAATCATGAAAGAACATTGTTTTGGCACCATTGATGAGATAGAAACAAAATCACTGAAAGAGCTGAAAACTATAACAAAAAGTGAGTCTCAGAAGTTCTTCGAAGATTGGAAAAACTGCTGATAAAAGTGTATAATATCTAAGGGGGATTACTTTGAAGGGGACAAAGCTGATGCTGATGATGAATAAATAAAGAATATTTTAAAAAACTAAAAAGTCCCATTTTTCATCACACCTTGTAAGCGGAGCTATTACATATTATAGAGTGCGAAATCTCAACTGCGGTGGGACCAACGAGTTCCTTTCTTGAAGAATGTCATTATTACAAAAATCAAATGGTGAGTTTATCAAAGGTCAGTAAATAGTGCAGTTGTCACTTAAAGTCATTAATATCAACAACAACATATAGTGCAAAATTAGAGGTCAAGTTTCATAATATAATCTGGAGTAAAGCAAAAAGTTTATTTAGCTACAAGATGTGATAGCATCTGCATGTTATCGGAACAATATGTCCAACTGTAGCAACTACTTTTTATTGAATGCTTTTCCCATCTGATGTTAGTAAGGATCAGATTCCAGGTTGGAATATCAGCTGTTATGGAAAGGATAGTGCTCCCCTTGTCACCCAACACCATCTTGGAATGGAACAACTGAATTTCATCCTTTGTTGGGGCTTTGAATATCTATCATCATACCCTAATATGAGGGACAGTCTACCCAAGATTCTTCCCACACCTCCTGAAGGGGTGTTCCGTCACCCAAATACCTACCCTCCACAACATTCTAGTCAATCTGTATGCTATTCCAAATCCCAACCCCTTGCCACAGAGATCATATCCCTATGGAAGAGCCAGGTGTAAGACCTGCCCAATCCAACCACCCAGCACTTCCCACTCCAGTCCCGTCACAGGCTTATCCTATCCCCATCAGAGGCCAAGCCACCTGCGAAAGCACCCATATGATGTACCAGCTCTGCTGGGTTTGTTGCTATTAACAAGCTATCTGCCAGGATAAATGGTGGCCACCCTGTTCAAAGGCTGATTTCTCAACCCAGGTCATCTGGATTCTACCCTCCGCCACCACCCTTTCCAAACTGAGCAAATGCAAGTTATGCTTACAACACATTCTCCACTCCCAGAATCATCCTGGACTCAACCTATGGTAACCTCCTATCCCCACACCCTCCACCCAGCAGTTTCTGCCCGCTCTACCCTATCACTTCCTCCCAACCACGTTCCTTCACCCTTACTGCTCACTGCTCTCTGCCAATGCATCCACTGATCTTTTCCCCTTCTCCACTCCTCTTCTTTCCTTTCCTTTCCGTTCCCTTTTTCCCTATCCTCCCTCCACCAAAGCTTCCCAACACTGCACAGGGTAGGCTCATCTGCTGCCTCTTCTCCCCCACCTATACCCTGCTACCCCTCCTCCTTCCCTGATCCACTATGGATTGTTGCTTCCGTTCGATGCATTTCAGTTTTGGTCTGCCCTGAAAAGCCAGTGATAGTGGTCATGTGTGTGAGGTGTGCTTGCTTGTCTGAATGCATGCGTGGTCTTTTCTTTTGATGAAGGCTTCACCAAAACCTAAATGTGTAACAGTCTTATTGTTGTGACTGTCTGCAACACAGCATATCATTTTTACAGTGAGTAGCAATCTATCCTTTCCACAACTGTTAACATTAGTACAGAAATTGAACAGAATACAATAGAATACACTGTTCAAATTTTGCAATAAAACTGCTACAACTAAATAGATTATGTTCAGCAATAAATGTTAGGAGGAAGAGTGCCCATACTTGGAGGAAAGGTGGGGATGTCCCCTCCCCTTTTCCCCTAGCTTTCAGGAAAAGGAAAAAATATAATGTAGTCAAGCCTTTTTTTCCAAGGGAAAAACTGAAAAGTCAGTATTATGCAGGTTTTTAACAGGGTCGAAACAGGAACTTTTTTATGGCTACTTACAAGTTGTCACTTGTCTTTCAATACACTAAAAATACTCCATACCCCAGGTCCAGCCCCCCCACCTCCCCCTCCCTACAAATTATCTCCTGCCCTTGGTTAGGAGATCACATAGCTAGCTGGAAAGAAGTTAAATCATATGGTGAAACAAAATGATACAAGGTTTAAGTGAATTACATGTGATTTTAAGAAATTTAAGAACTGCATTACAGATCCAGTGTGTGTCAAAAATTTGTTGTCGGTTTGTATAGTTTATGAGTGGGCAAGAACATGTAGAAAGTCTTATGTAAGACTGGCAGTATGTGACACAGTGACAATACTGAAGTAGGTAGATGTTTATACAGAGAGATTTGACACAGATGTGCAGACTGTATGGAAGAGCATGGCATTAATGGAAAGACACATCTCACTTTTTCTTGTGGCTTCACTAATATCTAAATCTTGTGACTGCTCTTAATCTGGTGTCAGTCAAAACTGGGAAAAGTGCATGAAAAAAGCTGTGAAAATTCATCAATGTATTGGACAAAATTGAAGCATTAAAACTGACCTCGACTCTAGAAGCAAAAAATGTAATCTGTGAACTTAAAGTAGACCGAAAACTGATAATATTAAAGCCATCTCTAATTCAGCAAGTAAAATATAATGGCAAAGGAAGAAACCATTCTAACTTTCATATCCATGTTCAAGTGAGTCATAAAACTCTAGATAAATACTGTAACAGTTATCAGCAGTAATGAAGCTGATTACAATGGTAAAGACTGAGAAAGCAGGTCATCATATCCCATCTCTGTCTTCTACTAATTTCCTTATCCCCCCTCAATTCCTCATGCCTCTTTACTCAAATATTTAATGTTCTACTTGACCCACAAATATCTCATTTTCACTTTATTCCTCCACAATAGCATATCTACTCCACTCCTGTTTGCCCTTTGATTATGCAAATATGAAGCACTCAAGCACTTATTACACAAGCTCAAGTTTCATCACATTTAGAAAAATGTCTGTAAATATTACAATGTTTCAAAAAGTACACAATTTAAAGTGGGTGAAATTTTAGTGGGAATGGGTCAGAATGATTTACAGAAAAAATATCTGTATTTGTCTTCAATGAGGTTTTTAGTGGACAGGCATTGAATGTGTTGTCATATGCCCATTCTCACGGAGAAGTAGACAACAGTTCAGTGCATACGGATAATGAAAACACAGTCTAAGCATAGCAAGACTGTGGAGACTATTCTAACTGTGAAGTACCAAATGAGCCAACTGCTTGCAGTCCAATGCAGGAATTTGAAGAAACAGACTGTACAGTGTGTAGTCCTGTGTATCCTTGTAATATTCTGTCTCATCAACGTTAATAAATTCAATTCATTTTCACTCGTCTGCAGGTGAATTTGGCAGTAGCCACTAACCAATGTGTTTGATGCAAGATCCCCATTTGCTTGTGTATGAAGTTCATTTCATGCAGAAATTGAAACCAAAGGACCACTCAGAACAGAGTAACTAGCCATGACAAATTATAATAAGGGTATTACAAAGATATAATTTTCAATGACAAGGGATATTTCCACTTTAATTGATCTGTAAACAAAACAATTTGCTGCTTATTGGGCACAATGAAATTTTAGTGTGGATTGTAGTGTCACAGCAGCTTCTTTGTGAAACTGTATTAATCAATTTACTGGTGAAGAAAGGATATGTTCTCACAGTCAATCCATTTTTTTCCATGAAATCATTAAGTTTTACCCTATTAGCTGGATCACATTAGTGACTTGTGGTTTCATCAAACTAGTGTCCCATGCCACAATACTGACAATGCAATCAGTTTGATACTTGGCAGCTACCAGGTTGACTTGCCTCCTTTCACAATGACGACACCTGCCCAGGTTCCCCCCCCCCCCCCCCCCCCCCACACCACCCCCCCCCCCCCCCCCCCCCCCGTCTGTGATTGAGCACCGTGTAATCTTTTTTGGGGGTGTTTATAGCATTGCTTTATGAGAATAGTCCACAAACTTTGGTTAAACATAAGCAGGTATTAAAAAACATTATATAGTTTTTTTACCTTATTAAAGCAAGCTTCAATGGTCCCTTCATCTAAAATTTTGTGCTGATGAATTTCATTGTCCTACACACTTCATTTGATCTGCACATGTGGCTGAATGTAATTTTTTTCATGTGTATAGCCTGATGTAATTTTCAAATGGTGTGTTTCACAGGAAATCGAAAGACAACTTCCTCTGTTTGCCCTTTCTAATAGTCCCATCACAATAGCGCTCGACAGTCGCTGAAAACAATGCTGTCAATTAGCAGGCCATATCTTCCATTACACATAGTCCATTTCAGTAATTAATTTGGCATTTCACTACTGACCCACGAATTCTGTCACACACACATCGTCATTTCAAAAATGGACTTCAGGTGAAGAGTAATAGTACAAATCAATCTTTTGTGCTAGTAGCTAGAGTAATAGCATATTTCAGTGCTGAATTTCACTTCAGAGGAGATGCTTGGCAGTATAGGTTCATTAAAACAGTTTATTCTCCAATCAAATTTGGTTAGGATCCTATTGATAATAAGTCTCTTTCTGAAGTATGTCATTTAAATTTGGCAAAAATAATTTGATCATACAATGAACTTCTTTCCAGAAGTCACATTGACTTAATTGCTTATAACAAATGATAGCTGGTAATATAAATAACACTTTGTAGTTGTCCGCATTCATTTTACCATGTTTTGGATGAAATGGGGGTGATCACACAGCATTCTGATCTAATATGACAAATGAATGTAATGCTTCCAAGAACTTTTCAAGAATTTGTTGATCACACCTTAATATAATTCTGGCACTTTTTTACTTATCTTTCACTGAATGTAGAAGAGTGTAGCACTTATAAGTTCACAGCTGTTTACAAAGCCTGATGTAATACATTCACCACTTAATGTAGTTTTAAAGTTCTGCCAGCTAGTATTCCACATATCTTCTACTAGCAAATTCAACCTTTTTCATTTTTGTCTTAATCTCAAATCTGAGATGAGTATGTTTGTTTCAAACTATTGTACAAGTTTCATAATTATTTTTATCAAACCTTTGTACTGGTTTCACAATTATTTTTTATCATCAGTTTGAGTTAATAATTTCGTTTCATACTACTGTGTTTGTGTCACCAATTAATTTAGCATTTTTGTAACTCCGCAAATGATTTTTCTGTTATTGGTATTTTTAGAGAATGATTATAGTACATTTCTTTTTTCACTAGACACATTTTGAACTTTAGTTATGGAAAGTAGTTGGTTGACTGTTAATATTAATCTTTCATCAAACAGTTCATAGTTGCCAGTTTTTCGGTATATTTCTAAAGCAAGTATAGCAT
Organism: Schistocerca piceifrons; assembly: GCF_021461385.2. Classification (NCBI taxonomy): domain Eukaryota; kingdom Metazoa; phylum Arthropoda; class Insecta; order Orthoptera; family Acrididae; genus Schistocerca; species Schistocerca piceifrons. Next base: position 353,488,663 of record NC_060145.1, read on the forward strand.
TTGTTTGTATTGCATCTTGTGACTTCTGGTCCAATGAATATGATAGCCTGAATTCAAACTATTTCTTACTACTACGACATTTTAAACTTTTTTGGAATACATCAAAGTTAAATATTACAGTACCTATTTTGACCTAACACCATGTGGAAGTTATGAATTGTCTGCAGGTAGCTTATTAACTTAGTGTCTCTGCAGCATTATATTTGTTAATTACTATTTCTGTCACTTCCTTAGACACAAATTATCTGCATTTTTTATTAATTCTCACGACAATTACATCCACTTTTTGGTACTATTTTTTTCTTCTCTGCTGGTGTTAGCATAGTCAATTTATGCAAAGCCGTAACTGATGCAAATACCTATTCTTTATTGCTCCAGATGAAGGAGAATAATGAAGCATTTGGAAGCAAATTCTATTAACAAGTTCAAAGCTTTGCAAATGCCTATAAAGGTCATATCTGAATTAGAGTAATCTTTTCTATAAGCATGCTTCATGCCTCTGATATATTTTATTGGTGAATAGTTACCCTTGTGAGTCTCTGTACCAGTTCAGGAATTTCTTGTATCTCTGTTACATAAAAGTTATACCAAAATGTGAATTTCCACTTGTTCCTGCTTCACAGTGTTTTTAGTTCAACATATTCACAGATAACCTCATCACCTTAATGTGAACTCTTTCACAAGAGCATATGAAGCACTACAAACTAAGTATTGTGGATAGATTTTCCTAGGATGATCTCAGACACTTGTTAATTATTTAGTAGGTTTGCAAATACTTCTGACTTGTTACGCACACTAAACTGTAAAATGTGACAGATTTCCTAAGCCACCATCATGTTACAAAGTGGATCATTAAACAATGTTTCATTCAGAGTGTCTCGTTACATGCTTTAATGGCATACTGCAGATTATGCATCAGACCTTTGAAATGTAGGTACACTTTCATGAACCCTCTTTTGAAAAATTTTAATATATTCCATCATGGACATGTTTTGACTGGGATTGTGGCTCTGTACTTTTACCCACACAAACCAAAGTAAGTGCATTTTCCAACATTCTGTACAAATTGGAGACATGTCAATTCTTGTGCTTATAAAAGTCCTCTTTGCTAAAATTTTTCATCTTTACTACAGTTGACACAGTCCACAGTAAGTGGTTGTCATCATTCTCACTTGCTGCATCACCAAAAGTTAAGTTCTCATTCAAATGTTTCCTCCACACTAAAATGTTTGTACAGTCAGTTATATACAAGAACTTAGCACAAACGTATTTCCTGGTGACATTTCTACATGTCGGTCTACAACTAGCATAACTCATTTTTTAAAAAAACTGTTATGATTTAAACAATGAAATCACATGCTTAGCACAATGTGTTTCAAGAATTTATTCTCATTTTCAAGTGCATTTGTTTTCGTGAATATTTTTGATGATGTTTGCATGTGTGATTTTCTGCCTATCTTGCATTGTAGGTGTCTTTTTGAGACACAGAATGCCACACACAAACACACACACACAAAAATCATCACTTACAATGTTTGTTTTTGTAATCATATCTTTTAGTCTGGCATAACGCTATTGTTCACAATGACATCAACTTTTCACATAAAAAGGCATTCTTTGACAGTGTGCTTCAGTTCTGGAGCAGTGAATGCAAGTGATGGAGTGATATTTCAACCATATCATCCTATTGTCAGAAAGGACGAAAGTTTTCACTGTGATGTAACCTTTTAAGAAATTAGAATAGTAATAATGAACAACTGACTAATCAAGTTGCCAGTCATACAGTGTCATTTTCACTGCATAATCCCTAAGAATCTACAGGATCATGTCAGAAGCAGAAATTTGCGTTATTGCTTCCTGAAGGATCATTATCAGGGTGAATCCAGTTTTCCTCCTTTGTGGATAGTTGGCAGTAATAGATCTTAATCCATCTTAAAGAATTAATGTTCCTCTTTTACTTAGTCTCAGTTTTACTTCCTTAAAAATCTGTTTCTCTTGATGTCAGAATTTTACAGCAACTACAGATGAAGATACTGTACAATACTCCAATTAATCAGTAATTAATGCTGAATACACATTAAAAAGTTAAACTTTTCGTCTTTTCTTCCAATTTGGTGATCTGCACTTTACCAAACAGGCATATTTCATGAAAGCTGACATTCCAAGATAGAGGTATTTGAGATAGTCTTAGTTTTCAATTCTTATTTCTAATTAGACATCTGTTGCAGGGTTATCACTACCCTAATTTTGTTTCCATCTTCTATGAATTCGCTTATCATATTCATACACAAAATGAATCTGACAATAATTTTCTCTTCAATTCTTTCATCACTGCTTTTGATATTTACCTGTAAAGAACAAATAACATAAAAATCAAAATTTTGTGGAAAGTAGTATACTAAAATAATGCAAAGTATACACAGACTGAGGAAGTAATTAAAGCATTTCACTGCACAAACATTTGACTAATTCAGTAATTAATACATTAGGCAAACATTAAGTCCTTGGGAAATCAAGTGCGACTTTTACTCAAAAAAATAAATTTGTAAATGTGAGGCCAGTGAATCCATCCTGAAAAACCACAACTATCAGAAGACTATCCTGCCACCTCCTTTTCTTTTGGCTCATTGGTAGAAAAATATTCTGAAGGAACTGAAAGTCCTTTTACATCACCTGGCTGATCAGATGTGCATCAGCTTCATCAAGTTTCTGAAATATCAAATGTCACAACTTCTGACCTTAACCCCTATTCATGGTCTTGCTCATGAGTAGTTGAGTTACTTCTCCTTAAAGCACTGGAATATTGGAGTAATTCCACAGCAACTGAGTGCACATTTCTTGAAATCAAATGCTCCAGTTGCTCATTATATTGTAGCTTTGTTTACACAATGGTTTGCAACTCGATTAAAAATCACAGTCCTTCATTTTAAGTGGTCATGCTAATGACAGCAGTGTCACATAATTTTTTAGCTTCTGATATTTCATTGACATAAATATTACTCTTAAAATATTAAGTATGCTCCATTCAGTAACATTACACCTGCTAACAAGTAGGTTGCTCAAACAGGTTCATGAGCTTCTTCAATGCTAAAGATAATGCACTGTCATTTTGCTTCCCGTTTTACCAAAACGGCAGACACAATACCATGTTAACTTTTGAGCTTCCTTTTGCATGCTTTGCTAAATCATATTTCTTTATCCTGTTTTACAACAAGCAGACCTTTATATTTCCATTGATTATATTTAACTTATGACCATACAATCAACACACTATTTTCACTGCAGTGTCTTCAGCTTGACTCATTTCTTCTTTTGGTCTCTGAATCAATGTGATGCATTAATGACACCCATCAGTCTAACATACAAATTTAAAATGCTTATCACATTCTTGCACTGGAACCAAATAAGTTCTTCCAGACATTGCAGTAATTTCTTGTGTTTACCTTAAATATTCAGTCTCATGAGTTGTCTCCCACTGCTTCACTGCATGTTCTGTTTATTGTTGTAAAATTAAATCCATAAACCCCAGAAAATACTATAAGAGCACAGTATTTGCTGCAGTGGATAATGTATGTATGTTTTTGGTAAGAAAAATGTAAAAAAGATGTTCTTCAGAAATCCCTTTTGCAGAAATTGTTGCTTGGAACAAATGTCTGCTTTCTATGGACCTATCCTAAAGCCAATAATGAATTCATATCACAGTACTCCAAATACAAATCTATAATAAGGCAGTCATCATCACAGATCAATGCAGCTACATCAGAAGACTAAACAGTCAGTTTAATAACATCAGACACAATAATTCATTTATCAGTAGTTTAAGATTGAACGAAATGAAATTAATGAAATTCCAAAAGACATGCCAACCAGACTATGTAATTCAGATTTCAACTCCAAAAGAATGCAAATGTGTTGTTCTGTCTAAATCCAAACTGTTGCCATGCCTCTGTTCACTAACTCCATATCATTCACATTCTTATGAACATATTCTCTTTGTGATGATAGACAGTTTGCTACTTAATGTATCTACCACTACCACCTTTCCATTATACTACTCTTGTACCTATGTCTTTCTTCTATTCTTTCTCCTGCAGCTTGACAGACCCTAAATAATTCTAAGGGCACAAAGAGAAGCGTTTTTCTCTCTTCCCTCCACTGCCATGACCTTTCTTTTGATATTTTGCTTTTTATTTACATGAAGTAATTTTCTGACTGTCTACTAAGCATCACTTACCTCCACCTGATGCCAAATTTTCTATCTCCTCTTCGCTTATTTGCGCAAGTGCGGCAATTTCATCAAGAAGATTCCTGGGGAAAAAATGAGAACAGAAAATATTTTCATTGTTTTGTAAAAATTTATGTTCAAAACAGTGGTACAGCTAATGCACAGCATAAAATCTGAATTATGATTAAATACATGTGATACACCTACATAAGAACTGAAAAGTTCAATTTCCTTCACACTGCTCTGACCTTTAGTCCTTCAGCTGATATAGCTACATAGTTTTATCTCATCCTTACATATCCTCTTCCTTTCCCATTAATCTGATTTTCTCTCTCTTTGGTACCTTTACTTGTCTGTTTGTTATTTCTTAATTATTTTGTTTTCATTTTTATCATTTGTTACAGTTTACTAAATTCTTTCAAAAATCCTCTTTTATTTTCCAAACCCTACACCCCTGATATTTTTGTCACATAATCTTGGCAGAAAGAAAACAGACAGGAAGAGAAGAAGGTATTGTATAATGATGCCATCATAAATTATGTACACAGCATTAGGAATTCAGTTTGAGTTCAAATGACGTGGAATGAGAATATATGGACATGAACAGTCAGGAAGACCAATGAGAACAAAATTTTGTACTTTATCAATGACATCCACCAGACTGTGACAATGAGGCATCAGTTAATTATGAGAGAAATAGCAGATGCTACTGGTATCTCATACAAAAACAAACAAAAGAATTTACATGAAGACTGACATGAGAAAGGCAACCTTAAATTTGATTTTATCTACTTGTTGCTGATAAAAAATCCACACCTCAAATAAATCCATATGATGTTGTTGTTGTGGTCCTCAGTCCTGAGACTGGTTTGATGCAGCTCTCCATGCTACTCTATCCTGTGCAAGCTTTTTCATCTCCCAGTACCTACTGCAACCTACATCCTTCTGAATCTGCTTAGTGTATTCATCTCTTGGTCTCCCTCTACGAGTTTTACCCTCCCCGCTGCCCTCCAATACTAAATTGGTGATCCCTTGATGCCTCAGAACATGTCCTACCAACCGATCCCTTCTTCTGGTCAAGTTGTGCCACAAACTTCTCTTCTCCCCAATCCTATTCAATACTTCCTCATTTGTTATGTGATCTACCCATCTAATCTTCAGCATTCTTCTGTAGCACCACATTTCGAAAGCTTCTATTCTCTTCTTGTCCAAACTATTTATTGTCCATGTTTCACTTCCATACATGGCTACACTCCATACAAATATAAATTATAAAAATATATGTATGTATGTTCCACATCTCCCAAACGACTGGACCAATTTCAACCAAACTTGGTACACACATCATTTAGTGTCTGGAAAGAATCACTGTGGAGGTACGAAACACCCACCTATGAAAGAGGTTGGTGTAGGGATGAGGTTGATAAAGCAATGTTGCCCATGATGCGAGAATACCCGAGACTTGCAACAAATTTAACACACACTTTCAATCCTTTACGAAACTTTTTCTTGGTGATGACAACCAACCCCCCACCCCCCCCCCAAAAAAAAAAAAAAAAAAAAAAAAAATACTAAAGAAGAAAACTTTGTCACTTACCACATTTTCACTGTTCTTGCATGAAAACTCTCTCATGAAGCACAATGTTTCAATTTATTACTTCTTTACTACTAACTGCATTCATGGCACTTTTGCAGTCTGTATTCATATATACCACTGACTGTACCAGAAAAATTACACCATTTTACAACTCTTAGTTCAGGAGATACAATGTCAAACACTGAAAGTGTGAGAAACTACCACATCCTGGAAGATGTTTAAATTTATTACTTTGTTGCTACTAACTATTTGCAACTCTTGTATTTTCCACTGAATGCACCTACAGAAATATAGCATTGCACAAAACATAATTCAAGAGATATGATGTCATAAACAGCAAGATGGGCGAGACACTGCTGTATCATGCATGAAGTTTTAATTTTTTTATTACTTCTTTGCTACTAACTCCATTCACAACATTGACAGGCATTGAAGGAGAATGAGGAAATGGGGACAGATGGGTGTAGGATGAAATGGACAAAGAGACAAGGGAGGGGGAAATGGACAGAAACATGAAAGAGGAGAGATATCCAGAGACGGGAGGAGAAAGGGACAGACAGAAAGATGTGGGAAGAGGAGATGAACAGACAGAGGGGAAGGAGGAAATGGCCAGGGAAAGGGAGGGGGAGGATATGGACAAAAATAGGAAAGAGGAAGAGATGGACAGAGAGAGGGGGATTGAAAAAGAGAGGAGGGGGAGATGGAATTAGAGGGGGGAGGCACAGATTGAGATTGAGATAGATAGATAGATATATATATATATATATATATAGAGAGAGAGAGAGAGAGAGAGAGAGAGAGAGAGAGAGAGAGAGAGATGGCGATGGACAGAGAGGTGTGGTGGAGATTGATAGAAAGAGCGAGAAAAAGGAGATGGACTAACAGAAGACTGGAATAAATACATATCCAGACAACACTGGGTACTCAGCTAGTATAGATTACAAATGGAAAATTATTATCTTGAAGGTTGTACTACTGTCAACAACATTCTGAAAATGAGAAATGTTTTATGACGTTTACAGCAAAGAACAGATTCCAAAGAAGAATGAAGCACCTAATGCCAGACGCATGCATCACTCAAATTTTCCTAGGAACTCTTAGCCCTCCATAAGCCACATATACTGGCAAAAATAAAATTAATAAAGAAAGGAGATACTAGGATTACAGGAACTCGACAAAGCAGTAAATAATGTACAGGACAAGAAGGGTATTTGGCGGGGGGGGGGGGGGGGGGGGGGGGAGGTTGGATAAATGGAAAAAGGGAGGGATGAATATTGACTAATTAATTACATGAAACTATCAAATTGCACTAATTTATTACGTTCCATTCAATCTTTGGAGTGTTCGAGCAAGTCTCCCATTTTTTCCTCCGTGGCCTCTCTCTTTTTTCAGTCCGCTTTGTGACTTTACTCTCTGGCAGTACTTAGTATTTGATAATGTTTGGCTGTACGAGTTACTGTTGAAAATGTCTCATGAACTAATATGAGCCTTATCTAAATCCTTTTTGACCTGCTGGATCCAAGATATGGTTTTGAGTTGTTCTATGTACACTGCAGCTTTGTGGACATGTTTTGTTGGGAGTCAGTGGATGTGCACATAAAATTCGAATTTTCTTTTTTTGAGGTTTGTCACAAGATTCTGTCCCTTTTTCAGTTGTTTTTCAAAACTGTAGTCTGCATTCATCTTCTGTTCTTTTGTGACAGAGTATCTACATCTACATCGATACTCTGCAAATCACACTTAACTGCCTGGCAGAGGGATCATCAAACCACCTTCACAATAATTCTCTATTATCCCATTCTCAAACAGGGCGTAGAAAAAATGAACACCTGTATGTTTCTGTGCAAGCTCTGATTTCCCTTGTTGTATTATGATGATCGTTTCCCCCTATGTAGGTCAGGGTCAACAAAATATTTTCATATTCAGATGAGAAATTTGCTGATTGAAATTTTGTGAGGAGATTCCGACCACAATGAAAAACACCTTTGTTTTAATGATGTCCACCCCAAATTCTGTATCATGTCAGTAACACTCTCTCCCCTATTTCGCGACAATACAAAAGGTGCTGCTGATCATTGAAATTTCTCGATGTACTCTGTTAATCCTGCCTGGTACGGATTCCTGACCAAGCAGCAGTACTCCAAAAAGAGGACACACAAGCAAAGGGTAGGCAGTCTCTTTAGTAGATCGTTTACATTTTCTATGTGTCCTGCCAATAAAACACAGTCTTTGGTTAGCTTTCCCCACAATATTTTCTGTGTGTTCCTTCCAATTTAAATTGTTTGACACTGTAATTCCTAGGTATTTATTTGAATTTACAGTCTTTAGATTTGACTGATTTATCATGTAACAGAAGTTTAATGGATTCCTTTTAGCACTCATGTGATATCCTCACACTTCTCATTATTTAGGGTCAACCATCAATTTTCACACCATACAGATATCTTTTCTAAATTGTTTTGGTCTTAATATGACTTTACTAGACAATAAATGACAGCATCATCTGCAAACAAACCATACAGTTGCTCAGATTGTCTCCTAAATTGTTTATATAGATAAGGTACAGCAAAGGGCCTGTAACACTACCTTGGGTAATGCCAGATACCACTTTTGTTTTACTCAATGACTTTCTATCAGTTACTATGAACTGTGACCCCTCTGGCAGGGAATCACATATCCAGTTACATAACAATATTCCACAAGCATGCAATTTCGCTACAAGCCACTTGTGTGGTACAGTGTCAAAAGCCTTCTGGAAGTCTAGATATACAGAATCAGTTTGAAATCCCTAGTCTATAACACTCAACACTTTGCGTGTGTAAAGAGCTAGTTGTGTTTCTGAAGAATGATGTTTTCTAAATCCATGTTGACTGTTTACCAATAGACCATTCTCTTCGAGGTAATTCATACTGTTCAAACACAATATATGTTCCTAAATCCTGCTGCATATAAACATTAATGATATGGGCTTGTAATTAAGTGGATTATTCCTACTATCTTCCTTGAATATTAGTGTGACCTATGCAACTTTCCAGTCTTTGGGTACAGATCTTTCATCGAGCGAATGGTTGCATATGATAGTTAAGTAAGGAGCTATTGCATCACCTTACTCTGAAATGAATCTAATTAGTATACAATCTGGAGAGGAAGACTTGCTTTTATTGTTATTTAAGTTGCTTCAATACTCTGAGTTCTTAGAACTCTGCAGTCTGCTTTGAGGATATATTCCAGATCACTTTTACCATGGGGTGTATGCATTTTGCGGCTTCACGCTTGATAATTGAGTTGTAGTGCCTGGTTTTGTGTGTATTTATGTACTTTTTTGGTAGATGATGTAGGTTTTACTGTATCCACTCCCATGTTTTTGTATGTGAATTTTCTGTGCCACCCCTCTACCCCATAGGTTCAAGGATTCAGCCTAACTACCTGAAGTACGGAAATCCCTTGATTTGTCCACATTTTGTTATCAGTTTTTGAGTCTGATGTTTTAAGCACATGTACCTTTTTTTTTTTTTTTTTTTTTTTTTTTTTTTTTTTTTTTTTTTTTTTTTTTTTTTTGGAAATATGTGGAGGTAACTCATCCAGCACAGTTGAGCTTCGTTTGTTGCCACATCAATCAATAATCCCACCAATTGTGATGTGTGCTTGGTTATTTGGTTCTTAAATGCAAAACAAGTTCATCCTGGTGAAATTCTCCAGCAGATTGTTGAAGTTTATAGTAGACGTGTAATGACTAATGGAAATGTGTGAATGTGTGTAAATGGTGTAGGCTTTTTAATGAAGGAAGGACAAATGTTCATGATAAGAATGATCTGGATGGCCTATTGTCGGGAATGAAGACCTGACATGAAATGCTGATGAGGAAATTTGACAAAACAGGCAGTTCACTATAGACGAGTTGCATCAGATATTTCCCACAAGTTACAAAATCAGTAGTTTTTCACACTGTTACTGACAAACTTCACTACAAAAAGATATGTGCAATATTCTTTGTCTGTTTTAGGAGTGCTATCACAAGGATGGTGATGTGTCCTTGCGTAACACTGTGACTGGTGATGAAACATGGGTTGTGTACTTCACTCCAGAGGATAAACGTCAATCCAGTGAGTGGCATCATTCAAACTCCCCAATGAAGCCACAGAAATTCAAACAAGGACATTAAACACAGAAATCATGGCCAAAGTTTATTGGGACTGGAAAGGCATTCTTCCGTTAGACTTATTAACAAGAGGAATGACAATAAATGCTGAGAAGTACAGTAAAACATTATAAAAGCTTAGGCGCACTACACAAAATCACTGATGGGGCTGCTCTCTAGCGACAACATTCTGCTTCACGACAATGCTCGGTCCCATGTAGCGGCAATAACAAAGACACAACTGGACTAGTTTCACTGGGAACTACCAGATAATCCACCATACAGCCCTGACTTAGCACCATCACACTTTCATCTGTTTTCAAAACTGAAGGAATTTCTTGGTAGAAAGGGTTTGGAAAATGATGATATGATGATATGCTGAAAAATGCTGTTACCAGCTGGTTTAAAGGTCAGGTGGCAGAGGTCATTGAAGCCGAGATCAAAAAGCTGGTGCCACAACTTTACAAATGTTTAAATGTTCATGATGACTATGTTAGAAAGTGAAAAAATGTACATAATGTAGTTTCTGATCAATTTAATTCAATAATAAAATTTCTCTTACTCCATTGCAAATTGGTTCTTACTTTAAAAATGGCCCTCATAGAATCAACTGATAGCTAGCAGCATACATGCAATGAGCCATACCTTCCCCATAGCAGATGTTACTCATGTAAGCTAGCCTGAAGCTCCAGTTATGAAGTGTCACCACATTACAAGCAGCAAAATATTACATACATTATAGATTAAATTACACATCTACCATAGAACAAATTGAATAAAATTCTGTACAACATTCTGTTATGCCAATAGCTAACAAAGAGGATCCCTCATATACACAGTACTTTTCAAAACATGCACACAAAGTAATACAATACATAGAATTTAGAACTTCCATAAATAAATAACTTTCTAACAGTAATGGAAATTCCTGCAGGGAGCAATATATAAAATACAGGAAAGGCAACCACCTGCCTATGTGGGTACATCCTCTGATTATTCCTGCAAAAGTCCTTTAGAAATCTTACATGTTGTAGCTGCGAAAATTTTGTTAAATGGTTGTTCCTTCATGTATTATCTCTTGGTATGTCTGATGGTTTTCATCACTTGTTTCCCAATTTCAGGTAAGTGTTTTTTTCTGCTGTTATACTTAGGCTAATGGTCTTTGCATTCTTCCAGCACTTTTTCACATTCTGAGTATCACCAGGATGTCTAGAGCTCTTTTTCTGTGGGATTACTTCTTTGGTCTTTTGTGTGATTTCGATATGGATTTTCCCAGTGCTCTGCTGAGGAATTGTGGTCACCACATGAACTTATTATTATTTATTTTATGGTCTTCATTGGACCACTCTAGTCAAAAACACAAAGTTGTAAACAAGTTGTTACACAGGGATACATTTGGCTCAACAATAACTTAATATGATATTTAGGTAATATAATTATTAGAGTCTATTCTTAAGTGAAAGGTGTTTTGCTCTTCTGTCTGCGCGATATTTCTTCATTCTTTCAGATATTTTCTTTCTTTCTTCATCTGAGGCCACTCTTCCTGTACTCCTTTTATTGATTTTCATTTGTAGTCTGGTTTGCGGGTCTTGCAGTATTCTGGTTTTCTCCATTTGTTTTTTAGGTCATCTGCTGTAATTTGGAGTTTTTATATCTTCCTTAATTTCTGTGATCCATTTAATGTCGCTCTTGCTATTCCACAATTTTCATATTATTTTTTTACTAATTCTGTTTTCTGTAGTTCTCATCAGATGTCCAACGAATGAGATGCGTTTCTTCCTGATTGTGCTCATCACTGGTTCTATTTTCTTATATACTGTTTCATTTGATTCTATTTTCCAATGTCCATTTATTTTATACTGTTTATTTATACATGTCCTAATTATTCTTCATTCTATGTTTAGTATTCTGTCAATTTCTGCTGTATTAGTTGTTTTGAAGATAGTTTCAACTGCGTACGTTATTTCTGGTTGTGTAACTGTTTTATAGTGTTTTAATTTTGCATCTATAGATAGGCTTTTTTGTTGTATGTAGTTTTGGTAATGTAATTTGTGTAGTTCAGTTTTTTTATTCTATTCTGCCATGATGGCTTCTCATTTAGATTGTATGTTATTATTTCGCCTAAATGTTTAAATTTACCAACAATTTTGATTTCCTGTTCTCCTATTGTAATTTTGTTTGCAAGTGGTGGATCAGTTAGCATAATCTCCGTTTTTTCAAATGATATTCTAAGGCTTACTTTCTCTGCTATTTCTTGTAGTGATTTCACTTGATGCCTGACTTCTTGAATGACTTCTGACTAGGAGAGCAAGATCATCAGCGAATCCCAAGCAGTTTAAGCTAATATCATCTTTTGCACTTCCAATTCTTATCATCTTTGGATTGTCCTTGTACCATTCTCTCACTATGTATTCCCGTGCACAGTTGAACAGTAATGGTGATAGGCAGTCACCTTGTCTTAAGCCTGTTTTTATGAGGAATGGTTCCAAAATTTCTCCTCTAAACTTCACTTTTGATTTGGTGTTGCTTAGAGTGAGTTGTATTATTTTAATTAGTTTTGGATGGAGTCCTAGATTTCCTAAAATTTTTAATACTGGAGGTCTGTGGAGACAGTCATATGCCTTCTTAAAATCTACAAATGTTATTGCCGGAGATTTGTTCTGTTTCTTGTAGTATGCCATAATCTATTTTAAACTAATTATCTGCTCTGCACAGCTTCTCCATGGTCTGAAACCTCCCTGATATTCCCCTAACTCGTGTTCTAATTGCTCCTTGATTCTTTCATATAGGATCTTGGATAGAATTTTGTATGTGCAATCTAGGAGAAAGATTCCTCTGTAGTTGTCTGGTTGCTCATATCTCCCTTTTTGTGTAGTGGGTGGATGATAGCTGTGGTCCAATGTTCGGGGAATCGTTCTGTTACCAAAATTTTTGTTAGAGCCATGTGTAAGGAGGTCTTGACTGTGTCACTTGAATATTTCCACATTTCAACAAAAACCTGATCATCTCCACATGCTTTATAATTTTTTTGTTCTTTAAGAATTTTTTCTACTTCTTGGAAAGTTGGAGGGTCTAGTTTGTTAGGTTTGGTTTTTACTGGGGTATTTATGTTGATTTGTAAGGGTTCTTTGGGTTCCTCGCAATTCAGAAGTTTGTTAAATGCTTTTGCCATAATTTTGGCATTTTCCTTGTTACTGTGCGTCATTCTTCCATCTTCATCTTTCAGTATTAGTGTACGGCCTCATATTGTTGTTGTTGTTTCCCAAAGATTTTATAGTAGTTCCTGGAGTTGGTTTTATGATAATTACCTTCTATAGAGTTTATAATATCTTTACGGAATCCCTTCTTGATTCTTCTACTATTTTGTGTGAATTTTTTTCTTTCATTTTTTAGGTTGATGGCATTTTATTCAGTTTTATGTGTTTGAAACTTTAACCATGCTTGGTGTCTATCTTCATGGAATTTGTCACATTCTGGTGTCCACCATGCATGTTTCCTTCATGGGTTCAAGGAAAGCTAGATTCTCTGCTTCTTTTTTAAGATTAGGCACTAGTTGTTCTACATCATCTGTTAATTTGATGGCTTGTATTATTTGTTGGTATTTATTATTTTTAATTAGCTGTTGTGGGTCAAACCTCCTTTTTATTTTATTAGTTTTTCTGGTCCTCTTCTTTAATGGAGTGAATTTGATTTTAATTTTAACTATATAATGGTCTGAGCCTGTGTCTACTCCTCTCAGTACTTTAACATTGTGGATCTCCTTATGAAAATTTTTGTCCATACAGACATGGTCTAGCTGCCACTCCCCCTTCCTCCAGTCTGGATGTTTCATGTTTTAAGTTTACTTGGCTTCCTCTTAAAGTATGTTGATTTAGATATAAGGTTGTGTTCTCTGCAGAGTTCCACAAGTCTTTGACCGTTTTTGTTCACAAATTTATGTGGACTCCATTTTCCAATTATATCTTTACATTTCCTTTCTTTTCCCAACTGAGCATTGAAACCTCCCAAAGAGATTTTTACATTCTTTTTATTTACTCTGTTCACAGTTTGCTCTAGAAGGTCCCAAAATCTATCTACCTCTTTCTTTGTTTATGTAAGACAATTTTTTTCATTTTTTGGGGCATGAGCATTTATTATTGTATAGGTTTTATTCATGAACTATTAAACTTAGTCCTCTGTATTACATGAAAATTGAGGCTGGATGATACTAATACAGTAATGTTACTAAGACGAAAACTATTATATTAGTATCACCCAGGTTCAATTCTGTATTACATAAAAATTGAACTTGGGTAATACTGATATCATAATGTTAATAAGGGGAAAATTATTGTATTAGTATCAACTAGGTTCAATTTTTATGTAATACAGAGAGCCCAGTCTAGCAGTCCACATGGTGACTGCAATTCCTCAGCAGAATACTAGCACCACACTTCTCTTACCTTTCGTGTTGATGTCAGTTGATTTGCTTAACTGTCTCAGTACCTGGACAGCAGCCATGACACACGATCCGACAACCCATAGGCTGCCTCGTAGCTTGTTTTGTTAGCTGCTACATTTACTATTATATTGGTAACAAACACACATCAGTGAGTCACTTTTCAGTAAGTTAGACAGTCAGCATAAGCTTCTTCCTTTCGCTCACTGGTGGCCCATAAAAAATGTTAAAAATAATTTTTCAGTGTATTTCAGTACATTAATTTTATTAGTTTTCAGTACTAACTTTTATTCTTCAATCATTCCAGAACCCAATACGTTCCTGGATAACATTTACAAGGGGCACTGTCTTTCCAGAATGAGATTTTCACTCTGCAGTGGAGTGTGCACTGATATGAAACTTCCTGGCAGATTAAAACTGTGTGCCAGACCGCACACACTGCTGCAGAGTGAAAATCTCATTCTGGAAACATCCCCCAGGCTTTGGCTAAGCCATGTCTCCGCAATATCCTTTCTTTCAGGAGTGCTAGTTCTGTAAGGTCCGCAGGAGAGCTTCTGTAAAGTTTGGAAGGTAGGAGGCGAGGTACTGGCAGAAGTAAAGCTGTGAGGACGGGGCATGAGTCGTGCTTGGGTAGCTCAGTTGGTAGAGCACTTGCCCGCGAAATGCAAAGATCCCGAGTTCGAGTCTCGGTCCGGCACACAGTTTTAATCTGCCATGAAGTTTCGGCATTGTCTTCGCTTGACACAGGCTATCAGGAACATATTTTAGTCGGTAAAATGACAACTGTTCATGATTTTCAACACAGGTCAGTCCCGTTTTTGGCAGTTGTTTCATGTTACATGGGGACTGTCCCTACCTCTTTTTCCTTTTAATTACTGCTTCAATTTTTTTTAAAAAAAAGCAAGGATCAGTTCCTGATTCCTAATTGTATTCTTTCATTTTTTATACTGGATATTCATCACTGACGATGGTTTTTATTAATCGACGAGAGCTGAGAACTTTGCTTAGCCATGACAATTGTTACTTTGCGACATCGGCATTCTGTAACAATTCCCTACACCATATGGCATAGCAGTTTAAGTAACCTCCTTTTGGCTTGAAATTACAAACCTTATTTTATTAAATACAGGGCATACATAAAGTCCAGGAACACTTTCAATTATTTATTGCACAAGAACCAAACAGTGTGCAGATATCATACAAATTCCATTTTGAAGAGAAACTCTGAAAGGTTTTTTTCCCATGTATACCGCGCCACAGCATAGTTTGGTAATTTGCCAATATTCAGCGCTAGCCACAAACATGGTGAGTTCCAGTGCAGAGCAAGCTTTCCGTGTGTTGGAGTTCGACAAAAACAAGTGTGCTACAGCAGTTCAATGGTTGTTTAGAAGCAAGTACGGTAAGAAGTCACCAACAAGGAAGGCCATTTACCACTGGCACAACAAATTCATTACAACAGGTTGCTTGTGCTTGGCAAAGAGAAGCAGGTGTCCAAGTGTGAGTGAAGTGAATGTGGAGCACGTACGAGAGACATTCATAAGGAGTCCAAAGAATTCAGTGGTTCACATATTGAATGCTTGTAGGAAAACTTCAGGGTTTCTCTTCAAAATGCAATATGTATGACATCTGTACAATGTTTAGTTCTTGTGCAATAAATCATTGAAAGTTTTCCCTGACTATGTACACCCTGTATGTATAGGCCCATTCTTTTTGGGGCATATGGGATCCATAGCTAGTTTCCTAACTCTATGAGTAATATTTTCTTCCTTGTTTAAGTCTATTCATTCAGTAATTTAAGGTATCTCATAACTTTATTTACCCATCATCAAAGCATTAATTTATAAAATTCTGTGTACAGACATACACCAGAAGATGCAACTAAAATGTTGCAAAACTAGTTGTGTGGGTTTCTAATCAACTTAATTAACTACAGCTACAGTGGACTATTGGACTTTTCATTCAGGTTTATATTTTAATAGTTTTAACACTTCCTTTAAATACCTGTTGTACTATATGACTTGTCAATCTACATGGATTCATTCCCAAAGTGACATGGGTTCTTGACAAGGGAGAAAAGACAGTGCATAGTGCTGCCTGTTAATTGGAACACCGGTGGTAGGTTGCGACCAGGTGCTCCACTTTGCAGTCAGTACCAGGCCAGAAGATGCACCCATGTGACAATTGTTTAGTATGGAAGGCTTCCCAATGAACTTGATGTCACAAAGTGAGAACCTCCCTCAGCTTGGGAATCACAGCCCTGAGGAGTGCCTTTCTGTTGAGAAGAGAATGATACCATCCAACAGAGAAAGATGATGACGGAAAGTGTATAATTTCTGCAACGGGTCAGATTCCCATAGCAGCAGACAGACAGGCCACCCAGGTCATACCATGCACAAATGTGTTTAAGCACTGGGTTTGCAGCTACCATTTTTGCAATCCTGGAGCTGGTAATGGGGAGACAATCAAAAGGCTGTTGTGCTTCTATGCCCAGTTGAAAAGGTAACAGTTCTTTCTGATCAAACCATGGATCACACTCAAATGTACAGTCGAGACAATGCGCCCATATATGTGCGCGGAAATGGATATTGTAATTATACCTTGACGAAATTAAGGCCCAACACTGAAGGCAATGAGTGGTTTTCTCAAGTAAGGCAACTCAAGGGTGTAACAATGAAACTAAAGGTTTATGATTTGTGACTAAGTGGAATTTTGTACCTTCTAAAAATACATGAAATTTCCAAATTTTCTGGTACCATAAATGATCACAAGGTCTTCTTTTTTTATCTGTGAATGGTTCTGCTGAGCTGTGCTGAGCCTTTTGGACACAAAAGTGATAGATTGCTCATGGTCATCCGCATGGCAGTGGGCGAGAACTGCCCTCATTCCATTCTGCGATGCATTTGTCACCAAGACTAAATATCTACCACGTCAGAAGGTCACACAGAAAGACACAGAGTGTAACTTGTTTTTGAGTTGCACAAATGTTTGCAAGGAACCTGCAATAGGAAGCTGGATTCACCCACGATTTACAATGCTTAGGATTATCAAAATATATCCATTTATCATCACCTGACACTATTTGAAGGCAAAATGGCTTTTTTTTTATGGCGAGCAGTGTTTCGTAAGTGAACTTTCAATTTGCTTGCTGTCTTTTATTCAGTTCGTGCGGAACCCATTTTCCCACTTTCGGCACCTTTCCCATAGCTTTCAACTAAATAGAAATGGCTTTCTGTGTCACATTCAATTGTTCTGGAGGTTCCTGTTGAGTTTGAGTATCATCTTCATCCAATAAGGCCTGCAATTCGTTGTCTTGAAACTTTTTCTGTGGTGTTCTGCATTCGGCATTTCTCACGTCAAAATCACCACTTTCGAATTTTTTTAACCACTTGAAACACTGTGTTTTCTTAAAAGCATGTTTGCCAAAAGCTTTGAGAAGAATTTGATGTGATTCTGCAGCTGTGTTCCTCAAATGATAGCAGAAAACCGATACTGTCCACCAAAGGCACAAGACATGACATGTTTACAGGTCTGAAACAGATGCTGATGGACGAAACTTGGGTTACTGTGTGTTGACATTTGTTGTCAGCCATTACAGGAAGCAGGTGGCACTGCACCCACCGTCTCATGGCCCCTACACTGATGGCTAGCACCGTCTATAGGGAAATTCCGGTTTCGTACTTCTACACCTGGTATGTGCCATGAAACTGTCACACACCCTAAACTCTCAGAAAACAAATTCAAAAATTCGAAGCACAAGGAATGTAGAGCTGAATAAGGAATGTAGAGCTAGACGATGGGTAAGCTGGCCAGTGCAGAAGGATAAGTCCAAATGGGAATAGATGTGTGAGGAGTCAGAACATAATGAGAGTACTCCAGTGTTAAGGCAGAAGAGGTCAAGTTGATTATCAGCCAAGATGGCGCCTCTCTGACAGGTCCTGGGAGAATCCCAAAGGGGATGATGCATATTAAAGTCACCAAGTAGAAGAAATAGGGGAGGTAGCTGCCCAACAAGCTGAAGGAAGTCAGCCCTGTTGACATCAAACGACAGAGGGACATAAATGGTACAGAGGGGAAAAGTCAGATGAGGAAGGAAAAGGCGAACTGAAACAGCTTGAAGATGGGTAGTCAGGGAGATGGGTTGACTATGAATGTCATCCCGTATGAGCAGCATGACGCCTGCATGAGGTGGAATGCCAACCGCTGGGGGAAGGTCAAAATGAACTAAGAAGAAATGTGGAAGCTCAAAGCGGTCGTGAGGATGCAATTTTGTTTCCTGAGAGCAGAGTACAAGAGGACGCTGTGACGCTAAAAGCAGCTGTACATCCTCTTTGTGGGACCAAAGGCTGTGAACGTTCCATTGGAGGAGAACCATGATGACTAAGAAATGAAAGGGTGTCACCTCAGTGGCTGCCAAGTGACAGCCCGTGAAGACTCACTGCAGGAGAGCAGGATTTCACAGGACCAGCAATGGCATCAATACCTTTCTGAATAATTAACAGATTTACCACTGCGAAGGACTGACTGTTTTAAGTATGTGAGAGCACAAGAAACCATGGTGCAGTTGGAAGGATCTTTGAATCATTAGGCTCATTCCATTCATGTTCCACAGACTAAGATTGCGAAGATGATTAGCTCATTGTGAGAAACTCCCCCATGATTGCTAGCACCTCTGATGGCGCGCTCCTTACAACTGGTGTCCCCCTTCACAAGGGGGCACACCCGACTAAGATGATTGTTCACACCTCAGGTCACACCTCCTGAACACCTGACAGAGGGACCAATCAGCAATTTGGGAAGGTAGCAGCTCAGGCAATCACCCCTCCCTGGGCCTGGCCTGTACCAGGGGGTATGTGAAACTCTACCTGTCAACCCGGGGCTACAAATTATGCATTACACAGTCACCTGTAATGCGTCAGACACGTGGGCCGTCCCTCAGGAGCACACAGGGAGGAAGAAGAAAAAGAGGAACCGCAAATGCCAAATCAGAGAAATGAGAGGAGAAAAAAAAACAAAGAAAGGAAAGGGGAATGAAAAACTGTGGAGAAACTGCTCTTATGTCAGTGACAGACAATGCAGAACATTCCCAATAACACTCCAAACATGTTTCCCAAGGGAGGTGAAAAAGAATAGCAAGAGGATATACATGCAGCACAGAAGGGAAAAGATGCTGTAAAGGGCCCTGTGGTAGCCAAGCACAGAGGGGCATGACTGAAGTGCTGCACATTGTTTTTGTTGTTGTGGCAGCCACTAGGCTTGTCCATTGCAGCCACGTTTCCTGGTTTGCACCGTGTGGACTTCCTTGTCACTTGGTAAGTCTGTTGCTATGTGCCATTGTGGGTCAATATCAACTATGGCAACATCCTGTCATGCTTTGATTCAGTGCCTGCCATGTGGGAGACCTCAAAAGATTGAGCCATGTCCAACACTTTGTCCAACAACACAGCTTCACATTGAAGTGCCCTCTGACAATCTTCCTCGTTGGGTATAAGGCAGGCAATTGTGTAACAAACAATGGAGTCAGAATAGGACTGACTGGAGTTTTTAGCAATAAAGCGGTACTTACAACTTAAGATCCTGGAACACCAGCGTCCAAGCCCGATATGATTGAAATAGTTGCTTGCAGCACTGGTAAAACTCTGCATGAGCAGCAGTAACTTGAGTGCACTTCTGGTGACAAAAAACTACACATTTCATCAAAGGAAAGTGAGGTCAGTTCCTACAAGGTGGTCAGCTGACAACTGACACATGCAAAGAAAAATCCACAAAAACAAAGCCTTACAAATGTTCTGGTCTTGCACCCAAAAATGCAAATAAGTGCTGGTGGAGCTGTTTTTCTCAAGTTTCCTAATCTTCAGCACAACTGTCAAATGGCAGAAATGGCAGCAGATCCAATGGAGATGGTGGAGTCTGCACAGAGTTTCTCCAAAGTGGCTGCTAATGAAAAACAGACTGAAGGACCGCCTCCATATAGAAGTTACATGAACACAGTCACTAAAGTTGAGCACACAAAAGTTCTTCTTGTTGTCACTTTTGTTTTAAGTCTGAGGCAATAAGAAACTTGGTTAACAGATATCAACAACCTTTTTATTTGAGTCACAGCATGACAGTGTAACAAATTATACAACCATTTAGTGATTCATACAATAGAGATGGGACAGAGCCAGCGCACAACATAAAGGGTATTCATCTGCTAGGGGCCACTGGCTTCCTGTCACAGGCATCTGAGGCACCACTCACAGTCAGTGGCCTCTTGTAGAAATGCCTGGAGCTGTTGAACAGTGCAGTACTTGAATGAGATGCACACCACAGCAGTAGTGGTAGGTGTTTAGTTATGTGTGGTTTACTACAAAATTGTTCTTAAAAGTAGGGCTCAGAAAAAAATGACCCACCACCTTCTCTATGGGTTATGTTCCAGGTGCACATTTTTTGCAACTTTGTTCCAATCTTTACTCGGTGTTTTTGGCCGCTCTTCAGGCGTACCATGAAAATCAATATGTCACAGCACACTCCTGACTTCAACAGATTCCATGTGCATCCACCACTAGGAAGTGCACATGGTATGTGCTGAGGTCTCTTAGTGTTCCAGGAGACCAATGAGGAACTCAGTCTTCATTTTAGGGCATTTCCACTAAAAGAGAGCAGTCTGCCATCATCTAAGGCTGCTTCATCCGACTGAGTCTCTGATTCACTTCCCACATTCTGTGAGCACACTGGGCATGTGGAATGAGACGGCTGAGTGCAGTCGACAGACCAGAGAAGTACCACGCCAACTGTGCAGAACCAGTGGTCTGCCTTTAACAGGAGAGGCAGGAGGTTCCCTGGCTGTGGAATGGATATGCAGCCTGAGTTTGTTTTGGACCACAGCTGATCACATCAACACCCGGAATACATTGGATAGGACTGTCCCAGCAGCCAAGATGTGGAAAGAAGGTTTGTGGAGGGAGCAGCTCACAGAGGAGGAAATCATTGGTTGTGGGAGTATGGCGACAATTCCTATGCAAGTCTGCTACTACCATCAAAGGTCCATGCTAAAGAAGACTATACCAGGTGAGCACATTTTTTGAACTGATTTAAATTGTGGTTGCTCAGCTGCATTGTGTGAAATGGAAAAAATGGTTATAACTCTGCTTCTAGTTTTGGTGGCATTCTGTGTGAGCAACACCTATTAACATTCAAAATTGAGTACCATTGTGTCAGCTATGTTTAAGCTGTGGCTCTAGGCTCTGTTTGGTTAAACCAGTATATTATTCTGAAAGGTTCAGAAGATGTAGCGTCTTGATGAGTAGTGCAGCTCAGTCTCTCATGGTGAACACTTATTTATGAGTTTATTCTTGCTTCCGTGTTTAATAATAAGCTTTTGATGGTTACCAAAACGGCGATGCTATTATATGCCGTGTGTTAACTGGACTTTCTCATGTTGAGCCTAGTCTGTGTGGCATTAATAACTTGTTCTGCTAACTATGTTGTACTTGTTGGTGAGCAAATTTGGCCTGAATTAAGAAATTAGTGGAATTGTCTCAAATGTTGGTCACTCATTTAATCGTGAGGTGCGAAGTTATCTTGTAAACTTGGAACACACCTACCATTTGTTTGTTTTGTTTTAGGGCATAAAAACAACTGGGGTCATTTGCACCCATGTCAAAACTGTAGAACAGGAAGATAAAGAGAGGACTTAATAATGACTACATGTCAATCCCAACGACGGAAGAGGAGACAGCTAAAAACAGGGATGTGGAGAAAGGTCTATAAAATACGGCACAGAGTAACAGAGGTCCAGAACTAAAAGTTAAATGGCCTTCGCCATACTCCTACAACAGATAAAAAGTAAAACATGCTCGACAGCCAGTGCATCGTTCACTGAACGGCCGATAACTCACACAGCAAACACAAATGGGGACATAAAGGGTTAAAAAAAAGGACATTCTGTCAGGAAGTGATGGACAGTCAAAAGCTGAGCACTATGTTCACAAAGTGGTGAGAGAGCACCACTTATTAATGGTGATGGCTAAAAAGACAGTAACCAATATGCATCCTACTTAAAATGATCTCCTCACAGCAAGAGGGCTGAGAGGAGGTCGTCCAAGCCGCTGGGAGAGGCTTAATAACCTGCAGCTTGTTCCCGTCAAAGGAGGACCAGTTGTGATGCCAAAGTGACACCACCTGCTGACAGATGGCAACACAGAACGAGATTTTCACTCTGCAGCGGAGTGATTGCTGATATTACCTCCTGGCAGATTAAAACTGTGTGCCAGACCGAGACTCGAAATCGGGACCTTTGCCTTTCGCGGGCAAGTGCTCTACCAACTGAGCTACCCAAGCACGACTCACACCCCATCCTCAAAGCTTTACTTCTGCCAGTACCTCATCTCCTACCATCCAGACTTTACAGAAGCTCTCTTGTGAACCTTCGCAGGAGAGCTTTGTAAAGTCTGGAAGGTAGGAGATGAGGTACTGGCAGAAGTAAAGCTGTGAGGATGGGGTGTGAGTCTTGCTTGGGTAGCTCAGTTGGTAGAGCACTTGCCTGCGAAAGGCAAAGGTCCCGAGTTCGAGTCTCGGTCTGGAGCACAGTTTTAATCTGCCAGAAAGTTTCAACACAGATATCGTCAGAGGGAAGGGAATGTAAGAACTGGCAGGCTGAGGTACGAGGACTGCAGCCTCGGCAGCAGCATCAGCCGCCTCATTTCCTGTCAGACCAACATGACCGGGAACCCACATACACATCACAATGGCTCCATCAAGAGTGAGCAGCTTTCCTGGAACCGTTGCACTAAGGGAGGGATGGTGTACGGCATACAGAGGCTTTGAAGGGTGCTGAGAGAGTCTGAGCAGATGACGCAATTGAAAAGCCTCTGCCACCGGGCCAGATGTACTGCGTGGTCTGATACTGGTCTAAGAGCTCTGCTGTAAATACTGAGCACTGTTCTGAAAGTAAATACAAAAAAAAAATGGTGCAAATGATGAAGGCACACCCAACACCACGGTCAGTCCAAGAGCCATCAATGTTCGCAAAGGTACTACCACAAAGTTCCACACAAAGTTCGTTAAACTGGAGGGGATAGAGCAAGGCTGGAGTAGTGTCCTTAGGAGTGAGTGAGAGCCAAGGTGAACACGGGCCGCTGCACGAAGCCAAAGTGGTGAACAGTTTGCAACCACCAGGAAAGTTGCAGGTAGCTTGAAGTTAAGCTGCCAGAGCAAGAGCCCAAAGCAAGCTCCAGGAGGTAACAGAAGAGGGTCACACCCCATACTGGTGATAAAAGGAGTCGTCGAAGAACGAGGCATAGGCTGAGTGGCCATGTATGGCAGACAAACAGTACGCATATCAGCTGAGGAGAAAGTCATGGTGGTAGGACAGTGGCAGTTCAGCAGCTTCTGCATACAGACTTTCAATTGGGCTAGTGTAAAAGGCGCCAGTGGCCAAACATATGCAATGATGGTGGATAGTATACAGACAGCGTGAGAGGTATAGATGTGCATATGCATAAATTGAACATCCAAAGTCTAGTTTTAAACGGAAAAAGGGTCCAGTGCAAATGGAGAAGGGTGGTACGATCTGCTTCCCAGAAAGTACCATTCAGGACATGTAGGACACTGAGGGACTGCATACAGTGGGCTGCCATGTAAGACACACGGGGATGACCAAGAGTGTTTCCAGTCAAGCATGAGCCTCAGGAATTTTGTAATTTCAATGAACAAAAGAGCAAGACACCCAAGATGTAAAGATTTGTGGAAGAAACCAATAGCCCCACCAGAAATTCATACAAACGGTTTTGTCAGTGGCAAAATCAAAGTCATTGCCGATGCTCCACGAGTAAAGATGATTGAGACATTGCCGAGGATCCCAATCAATGAGACAAGTCTGTGGAGTACTGTGATAGATGGCAAAATCGTCAACAAAAAGGGTACCGGAGATGCCTGGCGGGAGATAGGCCATTATAGGGTTAATGGTGACAGGATCATGAGACAAAGCATTTTCCTGGTTAAAGATGTCCAACAAAGCAAAGTCCACACTTACTTTGACAACTCTGTGTTTTAAAAATTCTTGAAGGAAACAGGGCAGGCAGCCATGGGAGCCCCACATGTAGAGAGTACGGAGGATACCAGTCCTTCCGTAGGTGTTACAAGCTTTCTCCAAATCGAAAAACAGGGTCACAATCTGGGATTTCTGCAGAAAACCAATCATGACATGGGTGATCAAAGTGACGAGATAGTCAACTGCAGAACGGCACACTCTAAATGCTCACTGTGCAGTGGTTAGTAAATTGCAAGACTCGAGCCACCATACCAGCCAGGCACGAATCATATGTTCCATCACCCTGCAAGCACAGCTGGTGAGAGGAATGGCGCGGTAGCTAGAAGGAAGGTGTTGGTCCTTACCGGACTTAGGTATGGGTACAGTAGTGGCTTCACGCCAGCGTCTGGCAAACATGCACTCTTCCCAGATGTGGTTGTATGTATTAAGCAGAAAGTGTTTGCCCGCAAGAGAAACATGCTGCAACATCCGAATGTGAACAGCACCTGGCCTTGTGGTGGAGGATCGGGATGAAGTGAGAGCATAATCTTGCTCCCTCATAGTAGAGGCAGCATTGTAGCACTCACGATTCTGAGAAGAACAGGGTTGGTTGGTTGGTTTAAAGGCGGGAGAAGGGACCAAACCATGAGGTCATTGGCCCCTTGTTCCTAATAAAATACCAGGTGTACCAGTATGAAAAGAGCGTTAAGATACAAATGTGTCGATAGGGAACATTTGTTGTGAACGAGCCTTAATTTTTTTTTTTTTTTTTGTTTGGTTGGTATGACATCTGTCAAAGATATTTTGCATAAATCAAGTCATGGAACAAACAACATCATATGTTTTCATCATGTTAACAATGTCAAATTTTGTACCAGTAAGTGGAGATTTGCGGAAAGCATTAATTTTTTGTTTTCATTCGAAAAAAAGTGCTGCAGAGTCGCATCAAATGCTTGTCGAGGCATATGGTGACCATGCTCTATCAGAAGCAACATGCAAAAGATGGTTTCAACCGTCCAGAAATAATGATTTTGATGTAAGAAATGAAGAAAGTGGAAGACCAACAAAAAAGTTCAAAGATGCCGAATTACAAGCAATATTGGATGCAGATGATACTTCGAGTCAGAAGCAAATGGCAGCAATGCTAAATGTTGCACAACAAACAATTTCTGACCATTTGAAAGCTATGGAAAAGATCCAGAAGTGCCACATGAATTGAATAAAAGACAGATGGCTCTTGGACTGACTGTGGTGTTGGGTGTGCCTTCATCATTTGCACCAATTTTGGTTCAATGACATGAAAGAAAATCAATTCTGCATCGAATTTTTATTGGCGATGAAAAATGGATTTATTTTAAGAATCCTAAACGGGAAAAATCATGGGTTAATCCGGGACAACCATCAGCATCGACTGCAAAACCAGATCGATTCGGCAAGAAGACAATGCTCTGTGTTAGGTGGGATCAGAAAGGTGTGGTGTATCATGAGCTTCTAAAACCTGGTGAAACTGTGAATACTAATCACTACAGACAACAAATGATCAATCTGAACTATGCATTGATCAAAGAAAGACCAGAATCGGCCAGAAGACATGGCAAAATAATTTTTTTACACGACAATGCACCTGCACACAAAAAAAAACTGGTTCAGGATACAAACAAAACACTTGGCAGGGAGCTGCTACCCCAACCGCCGTGTTTGCCAGACTTGGCCCCTTCCGACTACCATTTGTTTTCATCAATGGGACATGCATTGGCGAGGAACACTTCAATTCCTATGAAGAAGTCAAAATTTAGGTGTCTGATTGCTTTGCTTCAAGAGACGAACCTTTATATTGGCGTGGTGTCCACAAATTGCCAGAAAGGTGGTCAAAATGTATAGAAAGCAATGGTCAGTACATTGAATAAAATGTTTTTACTTTTCAATTCAAAATTAGTGTTTCATTTTCACAAAAATCGCTCATTTCATACCGGTACACCTGGTAGTGCCACAAGTTTGAGAATAAAACAAACGAAACATATAACACAAAACGGAAAGAAAGGAAAAGCCGCAAGAACAAAGGGAAGGCAATGAAAACTAAAAGGAACAAAAGAGGACAAGAAAACAGAGATGCTAGAAACAGAAGAGAGTAAAACACGAAAGCAGATTACAGTGGCTGGCCAACCACGAGAACAAAAAGGGAAAGCCAGCCACTCTGCAACACATTAAAACCTCCACCCCAAAGGCACTACGGTGGAACAGACAGAGGGACAAAGGACATGTGCTAAAACTTACATAGAATTACAAAACCCACTCTCACGGATAAAACATAAAACTAAAGCTGCTGTGGAGGCATTGTCACCCACCACCGAAGGCAGGGTGCTAAAAAAGTTAAAAAAACTGCCGCAAAGCTGCTAAAAGTGGGCAATACAGCAAGAGGTGGCCGACTGTCATTTGGGAGCCACAGAGACACTGAGGTGGGTCCCGGCGACTGAGTAGGTATCCATGCATTAGCCACGTGTGGCCAATTCGGAGCCGGCAGAGGACAAATGATTCCCTGCGAGAGGCCCGCATGGAAGACTTCCACACTTTCGTAGTCTCCTTAATGACACACAATTTGTTATGCATGCTGTTATGCCATTCTGTCTCCTAAAGCCGGAAAACCCTGTGGTGTAAGACAGAATGCAGGTCAGCTTCGGAGATGCCTATCTCCAGAAGCAGTTTCCGCATCGCCTGTTTGGCCAGACTGTCGGCAAGTTCGTTGCTGGGGATTCCGACGTGTCCTGGGGTCCACACGAACACCACGGAGCGGCGGGACTGTTCCAGGGCATAGATGGACTCTTGAATGGACGCTACCAGAGGGTGGCAAGGGTAGCACTGGTTGATAGCTTGTAGGCTGCTCAGTGAGTCAGTACACAGGAGAAATGACTCGCCATGGCACGAGCGGATGTACTCAAGAGCACGAGATATGGCTGCCAGCTCTGCAGTGAAAACACTGCAGCCAACTGGCAAGGAGAGCTGCTCAACATGTCCTCCATGAACATATGCGAAGCCTACGTGACCATCAGCCATTGAGCTGTTTGTGTAAACCACTTCAGAACCCGGAACATGTCAAGAATCGAGAGGAAGCGACAGCGGAGAGCGGCAGGGTTAATGGAGTATTTAGGGCCATGCAAAAGGTCCAGACGAAGCTGCGGCCGAGGTGCACACCATGGAGCCATATGTGAACATGCCGCAAGCAGAGGTGGTAAGGGGAAGGACTCCAGTTCAGAGAGAAGGGACCACACGCGAACCACAATCATTAGTCCAGATCTGGGCCGCCAATGCGGGAGATGGACTGCCACGGGTGGGAAAAGCAGACGGTTATTTGGATGCACAGGGGAACTATGAATGTGTGCTGCATAACTGGCGAGCAATTGCGCACATCTGATCTGTAGTGGAGGGACACCAGCCTCCACCAGTACGCTGGTCACCAGACTCATCCTAAAAGCTCCTGTCACCCATCAAACCCCACAGTGGTGCACAGGGTCTAGTAAATGCAATGCTGAAGGCGCTGCCAAACCATAAACCACACTCCCATAGTCAATTCAGGATTGGACAAGGGCTCTGTAGAGCTGCAGCAGCGTGCAGCGATCTGCACCCCAATTGGTGTTGCTCAGGTAATGGAGGGCATTGAGGTGCTGCCAGCACTTCCGCTTAAGCTGACGAGGATGACGGAGCCAAGTCAGTCGAGTGACGAAAACCAGTCCTAGGAATTTATGTGTCTCCTGTACAGAGAGTGGATCATCATTAAGGTAAAATGTGGGTTTCGGATGAACTGTGTGATGCCAACAGAAGTGCATGACACATGACTTTGAGGCTGAAAACTGGAAGCCGTGAGCTAGAGCCCATGACTGCACCTTGTGGATGGCTCCCTGGAGGCGCCGCTCAGCAACAACAGTACTGGAGCAGCAGTATGAAATGCAGAAGTCGTCTGCATACAGAGAAGGTGAGACGTAGGGCCTGACTGCCGCTGCTAGACCGTTAATGGCCACTAAAAATAGAGACACACTCAGTACAGAGCCCTGCGGGACTCCATTCTCCTGGATATGGATGGAGCTATGGGGGTCACCAACTTGGACACGGAAAGTACGGAGCGACAGGAAGCTTTGGATAAAAATCAGGAGTGGTCCCCAGAGATACCACTCATACAATGTGGCAAGGATATGATGTCGCCAAGTCGTGTCGTATGCTTTACGTAAGTAAAAAAAAAGACGGCAATCAGGTGTTGCCATCTGGAAAAGGCTTTTCGGATGGCAGACTCCATGGACACAAGATTATCAGTGGTAGAGCGACCCTGGCGGAAGCCGCCGTGACATGGAGCCAGCAAGCCACGTGACTCCAAGACCCAACGCAACCACTGACATACCATACGTTCCAGCAGCTTACAAAGAACGTTGGTGAGGCTGATGGGCAGATAGCTATCCACATGAAGCGGGTTTTTACCTGGTTTGAGCACCGGAATGATAGCGCTCTCCCACCATTGCCAAGGAAAGATGCCATCACACCAGATCCGGTTGAAGATGACAAGAAGACGTCGCTTGTAGTCAGATGAGAGATGTTTAATAATCTGGCTGTGGATGCAATCAGGCCCAGGAGCTGTGTCAGGGCAATGTGCAAGGGCACTGAGGAGCTCCCTCTCTGTAAATGGGGCATTATAGGATTCACTGCAGCGTGTAGTGATTGGGAGGGCATTCCGTTCCAGCCACCATTTGAGTGTGCAAAAGGCTGAGGGGTAATTCTCCGACACAGAGGCTCGAGCAAAGTGCTTAGCAATCGCATTTGTGTCGGTACATAACTTGCCATTTATGGTAACACCGGGGACAGCTGTTGGGGCCTGGTACCCGAAAAGACGTTTGATCTTGTCCCAGACTTGGGAAGGTGACGTGTGACACCCAATGGTGGAGACGTATCTCCCCCAACACTCCTTCTTCCGTTGTTTGATAAGGTAATGAGCATGGGCACGGGGCCATTTAAAGGCTATGAGGTGCTCCAGGGAAGGGTGTCACTTATGCCGCTGTAGAGCTCACTGACGCTCCTTAATTGCTTCAGCAACTTCCAGCGACCACCAAGGAACTGCCTTACGCCTCGGGCACCCCAAAGAGAGAGGGATCGTATTTTCTGCAGCAGAAACAACTGTGCTAGTCACTTGCTCAACCATCACATTGATGTTACCGTGTAGGGGAGATTGAGCGGTGACAGCAGAGGTGCCTGACGCTGGGACAGTGAAAGGAAGATGGGGAAGTGGTCACTACTGCACAGGTCATCATGTGCTCTCCAGTGGATAGATGGGAGAAGTCCTGGGCTGCAAATTCATAAATCAATGGCCGAGTAACTACCAAGAGCCACATTGAAATGTGTGGCGGCCCCAGTATTTAAGGAGCAGAGGTCGAATTGCATCAGTAAAGTTTCGACATCTCTGCCTCGTCCAGTAAGCATGGTACCACCTCACAAGGGGTTATGGGCATTAAAATCTCCCAGAAGTAGCAAAGGTTTAGGGAGTTGATCAATCAGTGCAGCTAATACATTCAGGGGTACTGTACCATCTGGAGGAAGATACACATTGCAGACAGTTATTTCCTGTGTCGTCCTTATTTGACAGCCACAGCTTCAAGAGGGATTTGAAGGGGCACATGTTCACTACAGACCGAGTTTAGGACATAAACACAAACTCCACCTGACACTATTATAGTGCCTACGGTTTCTGTAATATACCTTATAGCCGTGGAGGGCACGGATCCGCATTGCTGGGAACCAGGTTTTCTGGAGGGCAATGCAGATAGCAGGTGTAAAGCTTAACAGCTGCCGCAGCTCAGCCAGGCGGTGGAAAAAACCGCCGCAATTCCACTGAAGGATCACATCATGAGACTGGGAAGGCTAGGAACATTCAATGGGGCAGTTTACACCTCAGAGTCACCTGCTGCCACCAATTTATTGCCTGAGCAGTCTATATCCATTGTGTCTGAGGGTCTGGTGAGATCTAGGGCGTCAGCGGACACCAAAATCTCCACCCCATCCTCAGCCACAGAGCTTGTAGGTAGCGGTGGTGTGGGTACCACCCCAATTTCCTCGGTCTTGGGGGGTTTTCTTTTTGGATTTCTCTCGCTGCTCCTTGGGTTTCCCTGGCTGGGAGGACTTCACAGGCTTAGTCTCTGGGACTAAGGATGAGCGTGAAGCCATACGGCCAGCTGCTTTTGGGCTCTTCAGCCACTGGTGGGTGTCGTCTTTCTCACTACAAGAAACCTGGAAAGGGAGTGACCCAAGGGACCCATTCCTAGCGAGAGAAGCCGAAAAAGACTTATGCTTCTCCAACTGAGAAGTGGGGATGGATGTCCCAGATGGTTGAGGGGGGGGGGGGGGGGGGGGGTGTTGCTCCCCCAACCGAAGTAGGTGGTACAGGAGCAACAGGGAGGGAAATGCCCCTCACCATCAAGGGTGCAGGTGTAGTCTTCCAGCTCAGAGAGGTGACCTGGGTTGGCGGAGCTGATGCTGCCACAACTGTTGGAGCAGCAGCGTAAGGCGATATCAAACGCACAGGATGCAGACATTCAAATTTTCTCTTAGCCTCAGTGTAGGTCAGTCCATCCAGGGTCTTGTACTCCATTATTTTTCTTTCTTTCTGGAGAATCCTGCAGTCAGGCGAGCATGGCAAATGGTGCTCTCCACAGTTGACACAGATGGGAGGCGGGGCACATGGAGTATTGGGATGTGATGGGTGTCCGCAATCTCGGCATGTGATGCTTGAAGTACAGCGGGAAGACATATGGCCGAACTTCCAGCACTTAAAGCACCGCATTGGGGGGAGGAATATAGGGCTTTACATCACACCGGCAGACCATCACCTTGTCCTTCTCGGGCAACGTATCACCCTTGAAGCCCAAGATGAAGGCACCAGTGGCAACCCGATTATCCTTCGGACCCCGGTGGACACACCAGACGAAATGTACACCTCATCGCTCTAAATTGGGGCGCAGCTCATTGTCAAACTGCAAAAGGCGGTCTCTATGAAATACGATACCATGGATCATATTTAAGCTCTTATGGGGCGTGATGGTTACAGAAACCCCCCCAGCTTGTCACAAGCGAGTAACTCCCGTGACTGGGTGGAGGATGTTGTTTTGATCAATACTGACCCAGATCTCATTTTGGACAAGCCCTCCACCTCGCCAAACTCGTCCTCTAAATGTTCAACATACAACTGTGGCTTCATCGTCATGAAAGATTCCCCATCAGCTCTCTAACATACAAGATACCGGGGCGAATAAGATCCGCTACCATCCTTAGCCTGACGTTCCTCCCATGGTGTGGCCAAGGAGGGAAACGATTTGGGGTCATACTTCTGTGCATTGAATTGAGCTCATGATCGCTTAGAGACTGCTGGTGTTTAACCACCAGCAAGAGATGATGGACTACGCTTCATCGAGCGTCATCCCCTGATGCCGCCCACTCCGACCAGGGGCCCTCCCCGCGGATGCCACCCAGCCGCAGCATAGGCCATCTGGCAGGATGGCCTTTGCCAAGAGTCCCAATGCCGCAGGGGGATGGGCATCTACCCCTTGGCATACGTTGGGAGTTAACGGCGCAGGCATCAGCAGAGCGATCCCTGTGTGGTCAGGGGGCTACAACCAACAGAGTACATGGCAGCTCCACCACAACGGACTGGCTTCTGTATGGGATATCCGTTGCAAAGAAGTCCATGGTCATCGTTGACGCAGAAATCGACACTGCATAGTGCATGCGCAAAAATGCACCCAGGAAGGTGTCCTCGCCCAAGAAATGGAGAATGGGCAGGATTGCAATGTGACAATGAGAAAATGGGCTAAATATCTCAATGCACGATGGACATGACGCACCTTGTAAGGCGCCCTTCCCCAATTGGCTTGCTCTTCGGGAAAAGTTTGAAGAATGGAGGTCAAACCCTAAAGGGGACCGTCACATAAAGGCCAAAATGTGTGAAACTCCTTTTAGTCACCTCGTAAGACAGGCAGGAATACCTCGCGCCTATAGAGGCATCTACTTTTTTTTGTCACCCGATGGAAGGCAATGACACGCTGCTCTGAGAGGTATGTTTGAATTTCCGCGTCGGTCAGACCATCAAGCAGCCTAGTGCAAATAACACCATGGGAAAAATTCAGCATTCAAAGGGCCTCAACACAAAGAGGATAGCCATGGAGGAGCAAAGCTGCAAGTAGTAGTGTGCTTGAGAATCAGAAGTAGTCTCCAAAAGCAAAGTGCCATTGCGTAAATGAGACCGTGATTTCATAAGGCCAGCAATTGCCTCAAAACCTTTCTGAATAATAAACAGATTTACCGTAGCGAAGGACTGACCGTCTCCAATATGTGAAACCGCAAGAAACCTTGGTGCAGCTGGAAGGGCCTTTGAATTGTTAGCCTCATTCCATTTACATTTTGTAGCCATTCACCATGAAGACGAATGGCTCATCATGAGAAAATCTCCAATGATTGCCAGCATCTCTGATGGCTCATTCCTACCAACTGGAGGGCCCTTCGGTGATTGTTCCACCTCAGGTCACACCCCCTGAACACCTGACAGAGGAACCAATCGGCAATTTCAAAAGGTAGCAGCTCAGGCAATCACCCCTCCCTGGACCTGGCCTGTACCAGAGGGGTACAGGGGGTACGTTGAACCCTATCTGTCGACCCAGGGCTGGGAATTATGCGTTACCTAGTCATCTGTTACACATCAGATGTGTCGGCCAGCCTTCAGAAGTGCACAGGGAGGAAGAAAAAGAGGAACATCAAATGCCGAAGTTGAGGAACAATAGGAGATGGTGAACGAAGGAAATAAAAAGGAACAGTGGGAGGTATTCTGATTTTGACTACCAAAAATGCAGAATACATTTCCAAAAAACAGCCCAGATATGTTCCCCAAGGGAGGAGGAAAAGAACAGCATAATGATAAACATGCAGCATGGAAGGGAAAAGTTGCTGCATAGGCTGGGGCCCCGTGGTAGCCAAGCATGAACCTGCCAAAAGGGGGAAAACCTATCATTTGAATTCTTTTGTATAGTGTTATTTCAAGGAGTGGGTTTTTAGTTTATTCTGTGTCATCATCTTAAAAGAGGTACAATTTTATCTGCAAGTAACTCATTTACCTTGTTGGTTTGAGTCCTGTGTCCCAATGTATAATTGGGGAGTGGGCTAGTTATGTTCTGCTGAAGCAGTTGCTGTTTTTTATTGTAGTGTTTAAATCTTGTTTGTCAATTTACTGATGCACTGGGAGGTCTAACGAAGAGTGTTACTGCTACAAATTATGTTCAATTTCCCATTTCCCAATTCTTCCATTCCCCAATCAAGAGCTGACGGCTGGCCATGTGCCAACAAGATATCAGAAGGTGACTGCTTTTGGGAGAAGGGCTAATTAGTTGATTAATTACTTGAGTGTTCATTTATAAAAAGGAAATTTTTTGTGGTATTTTGGAATAAAATTTTCTTTGGCAAATTGTTCTTGTTTAATCTGTTTACAGGTGAGTTCAGTGGTACCATACAGCCCAAAGAAGTGCTGGTGATTGGAGCACCTACAATATGAGCTTTGTACATGTGGACAGCCGGAAGAGGGAAACATTGCAGAGCTGTGCACACAGCTACATGCAGCAACTATGCGTTTGTTGGAGGTTACCCCAGTCCAAGAGGGTGAGGTGAGTGCTGCTCTAATAATCTGTCGCTTCTCTCTCAAGTGCTGAGCAGACCATTTCATTTTTGGACGGCAGCAATCCCACTCAAGCATAGATATATAGACAGGAAGTTGCACAGTGGTTACACTGCATTACAGATTTGAGACTTCAGAAGTTAACTGTTAATGGTTTAGAGAGTAAGGTCATTATGTTACAAATGAGACTCAGTATGTTAGAGAGAAGTCAAAAACTGGGATGGCTTGAGGAAGAATGTTCATATTTATTAGAAAATGTGGGTGACTCACCTAGTGTTGGACACAGGAGCGTTGGTGCTGGTATGCCATGTCATTTTTCTAAGTTATCGAATCCTGTTGGAACTGTGTTCTGGGGCACTGAAGACATTTCCATCAGCAATATACAACAGCTGGTAAGTTTTTCGTGGTTCTCAGCAACATTGGAAAGGCATGTGGACATTTTTAAGATTTCCACAGATGTAATTTTTCAGCTCTTATCACTGTTGTGAGAGGCACTTTAGATGATGAGGGGACCTTCAGGCCTGTTAATCAAGGATTCTGAGGTGTCTTAGGCATGTTGTAGAGGGATATGACCTAAGTACCTGGCTAGCAGCTGTTTATGTGACAGCCCCTAGCTGCTGAGAACATAGATGTTGAAGTTTTACGTGGATGTTGGAGTTTTATGCGTATCCTGTCCTGCCCGTTCCTCCCAAACCTGAAATGTTAAGTCATGTTTCAACTAAGTGAGCATAGCATAGCTAATAAGCCTCGTGGCTACCACATTTGCAATGTGTGCCTATTAACGTACTTTTTTTCACTTTTATTAAACAGAATGTCATTAAATAATACATGTCATCATGTGAAATTATTCAACAGTAGTGATTTTTGCCATACTAATGTCATTAATAAAGTGATCATTACAGCAAGCTTTCTTCAAGTGTGTATTCTATCTGTTACAGAACATGTTACAGAATCATCTTACTTGTTACCACTTGCATTGCTTTCTGTGCTAGAACAGAATTCCAGATGGTACTTGTCACATAAGAAACCAGAACACAAATCTGTAGAGCACCAAGCACATTTAATGAAAGCTACTCTCTTGCAGGCAAACAAATTTTTCAAATGCTTTACCAGAAAACACAGCTCATTTAAATTCAAAAAGACTGTTCTCCCGTAGACCAAATTAGATGCTCACCAGTAGTATTTGATCATTCCTGTGAAAGCAAGTGCAATAAACCGATGCAGAATTAGAGAACATGTTTTGATGGAATCTTTCCTCACAGTGGTTTCCCTATTAGTGTTTAGGTATTCAGGAGCATTCTGAATTTTTTTCCATGAAACTTTTTACTTGCTTGAAAAAATAAACGTCACATGCCTGGCAAAGTAGAGTACATTTGAACGGGTTAGTTATTATGGAACAGCTGCATGCTTTTCTTTCATCTATAATCTTTCATCTATAAAGAGTCAATCTGCCCTCCCCACGAACCAGGAATGGAAAGAAATTTCTCTAGCCTCACCAACAAAAAGAGTGGCATATTTTAAAAACTCTTTTACAATACTTTAATGAATTTTCCTGAATTCATACAAGTCACAACTACATTTTCTATTTATGAGTCACATCATTAACTCTTTTTTTGAACACTCCCGTCAAATTTCCCAGGTGGTGATTTCATACACAAGAAAACAAAGGAATATCTTACCTGATGCAGTTACAGTACACTATGCTGTAAAGGAATGGCTAATCTTGTTCAAATCTTTTTCCTGCACAGGGATGGTTATCCCTCCTTTTTTCATGGGGGCTCTAACGTACAACTGTATGTTTAGTACTGGTAGATGTTTTGATCAGAATTAATTACGTATTTGAGATCAAAATTAGAGATGAGTACTTTTGTATGTATCTGGAATGACATCTAATTAATGACATTCTGTATCATGAGATTGGGGAAAAAAAAGGCGCACAGACAGGACTTCAACCTATACTGCCAGTGTGGTAGCCATGAACTTCAGCTGCTGTGCTATTCTCACTTGGTCGAAGTAATATAAACATAACAGGTATAGGGGGTCTAAATAAAACTTCAACATTGATTTTCTCGGAAACTAGAGACCATCGCATGAGAAGCTGATTAGCAGGTACTGACAACAGGTCTCTCTACAATATACTGAAGATTCAGAAATATCTCAATTCACACATCTGATAGTCCACTTGTGAGATGATTAGTGTTGTTTTGATTGAATGTGGCTCCTTACACGAGTTGCACAAGAGAATTTTAAGAGAAAGGTTGTCAGCTAAGGCCAAGAGTGAGCTGATCAATCAACATTTCTTGCTGTGTTCTATGGAGGAGGGAGACTTTGAATATATATGTGAAATACACACTGTGACCAAGGGCTTCGATATTCAGCTTTTGGAATCTGAAGTTGTTGCCAACACAACAACATTTTGCAAGATATGAAATCAGAGGATCGTCTGCAGGTTTTGTTTGTTGAGAGGCTGGTTACATATACTGATCTGGACCACCTACTGTATTCACCAGTATTGAAGGGAGTTAGGCAGACTGACCTTAGACGTAGTCAGGCTGACACTTCCAGTCAGTTAACTGAAAGGGTGATGATTTAAAGTACTCTGGCAAGAAAAGTTACATTAGGGAAGGGGAGTTGCTATCATTGTGGCTCGCTGGAACATTTTGCTCGTCAGTACTGCAGTGATTGGAAGAAACACCATAAGAGGCTAAGGTGTCACATCTATCGTGTCTTACCCAGAGTTTATAATAAGGTGAGAGTAGCAGCAAACAACCAGTTTCCCTTTGTGTGCACCTCTCTTGACAACAAATCCGTGTGCTTTGTGAGATTCCGGGAGTAGTGATTCTTTATTAAGTTATAATTGATGATTAAGACACTGGTCTTTGTGTAAATTTTCTGACTTTCATTCAATTACTCACACTTGCACGACAGTTGAGGGTCAGATGCTACCCTTTGTTGGTTTATTCAGTATTTCTTGTAGAATTGGTGATTTCTTTTGGCCTTTGAATTTCATGGTAGCCAAAGGTTTAAGCACTAACCTGATATTGGGCTGTGATTTTGTTCAGAATATTGACTTAGTTTTGGATTATGCCAATAGGAAATTTCATTTTAAGTTCTGACTACTGCAAAAATTTAGGTTGCACAGAGATTCTAATTTACCGGATGTATATAATGCAGATACCTAGTCCACAGTGTTTGACATCCCCCAATCATCGACCAGTGAGATGCAAGGTTTGCTTCATGTTTTGCAGAAATTTCCCTATGTTTTAACTAATAAACATACAGTGATGCATTTATCTTTCTGATCAGATTCCCATCCAGCAGTCGCCTTTCAAATTATCTCCTCCCAAGATGGAAATCCTATGTCACCTTGTGAAGAATATGTTGCGTGATGGGGTGATTAGGCTGTCCACTCCACTGTACACTTCTTCAGTTTTCTTAGTGGCTAAGGATAATGGTTCAGGCTATAGGCCGATCATGGACTGCCATGCTTTAAACTACAAAGTCATTCTGTAGCCAGTCCCTGTGCCCAATTTGCACAGTTGTCCTATCTGGTTCATGGGGGTACAGTAACTTACCATGCTTGCTTAAATCAGACATATTAACAGATCCTGCTAGTGGAAGACTCCAAAGTGGTGACAGCTTTTTCAGCTGACTGGATTTTCTATGAATTTAATAGAGTACCATTTGGGTTATCAAACAGAGCTGCAGTTTTATTCAGGCTCCTGGATTCTGTTTTGGGCGATATCATGTTTAAATTTGTTTGTAAATATCTTGATCATGTAGTTGTCTATAGCAGATTGTTCTCTGAACACCTTGAACACCTGTGACAAGTCCTGATAGTGTTACAGGAGACCATATTTACCATCAAGCACTTTAAGGTCAATTTGGCTCACCAGGAAATTTCTTTCTTAGGTTACTTAGTATCTGCCACTGGCATTAAGATTGGTCACTAACACATGGGTCATTAAGACTTCCACCCACCCAAGACCAAGAAATGTGCAGACTGCTTTGGTAGTATGAGCAACTCCTTTAGGAAGTTCATCCCCAAGTTTGCAGAACTTGTTGCTCCCTGAAACCAGCTGCATAAGAAGGTTGAGCCATTTAGATGGACTGACAGCCAACAAACCGCTTTCAATACTTTGAAGTTAGCAATGAGTAATTCCTACTGTCTTGGTGGTTCTGGTCTTTAATTAATCATTTCTGGTTCAAACTGACACTTTGAATTCCAAAGTTGTGGCTTTACTGCTGAAGGAGCAGAAGAGTGATCATCATCCAGTGGTGTATGCACTGAACTGAAGACTCTCACTGTACTTTTTGTGTCTGGTAAATTTAAATTCTACTTGAAACACAAGGAATTTATGCTCAAAATGAACAATAAGGCTTTTATTTGATACTTAGCATGTCCTTGCAAGACTAGCCAGATCACCCACTTGGTGGTACAAATCTCAGCATTCTGCATTTCTGCCATGCACATTAGGGGTCACAAACATGACTCAGCAGTGCCACTAGTCAGATGTTTAACAAAGAAAAGGGAAGAACCCATTGACTCCAGAATTCAGGGGAGATGTGTGGTCAATTCCCAGTGTTAAGTGACCCTCCCTCTTTCGTGATTTTCAAGACCATAAGACAAACGCTCTGACTTAGGGTTGATTAAGCAAAGGGTGACAATATGGGAGGAAGTACTAGGGTATGAGTTGCAAACAGGAATGCTCTGTTATAATACATGGCAAGACAGAAGGTTAAAAATTTGTCTACCCCTTGAGTTGGTTCAAGTGGTGTTCAAAAACTACTAGAAGTCTGTAGTAGGGGGTCACCTGGTCCTCTACAAAACCATCCATAAGATTAAAAAGGCTACTCTATGGCTGTCCTTACACAAGAGTGTATCGAGGTTGGTAGGTAAGTGTCAGGCTTGCAATATGACCAAACCCAATCCTAATGGTCATAGGGAGCTTCTCCAGTCCACCTGGACTGAACATCCCATGGACCAGTTATTCATTGATTATACTGGACCACTAATTAATACTCAGTGAGCCTCGAGTATGTATTTGTAGTGGCGGGCATCTTTCACATTTTACCTGGTTAGTGCCCAGCAGAAAGGCAACTGCACGAGTCAGCATTCACAATTTAACACTAATTTTTTCTCTTTTTGGTCCTCCTGAAATACTGGTTAGTTGCTGTTGGTGATATATGGTTTGTGGGGCACTCAACTGCACGGTCATCAGCGCCCGTACAAAGTCCCAATTTGTACACAGTCCATTTTCTTTTCATAATCCAATTTAGTCACTCTTACAAATGATGATGATGATGAAATGATGAGAACAACACAAACACCCAGTCTCCGGGCAGAGAAAATCCCCAACTCATCTGGGAATCAAACCCGGGACCCCATCATCCAGAGACAGCAACGCTAGCCCCTGGACCACGAGCTGCGGACATACTGGTTAGTGATAAATGCTCCAACATTTGTGTCAAGGGAGATCTGCAAATTTCTATTCCAACATAGCATAATATACCACCATCACACTGTATCGTCCTCAACCGTCCACTTAGAGAGTTAACAGCAACTTAAACACTAAGCTGATAATTTTCCATGCCAATACCCAGACCTAATGTGATCTCTCCATGCACTGGTTGAATTCAGTGTTCAATACTACTAATCATGAACCTCATAAGACAACTCCAGCTGCCCTAATTTTTTTTCCTTAAATTCACCAGTGTCCAATCTCTGGTTGGTCAATGATCTATTGCCTGAAAAGGTTACTCCAGAAGCTATTTAGGACAAATGGAGAAGGGCCAAGTTAAATACAGAACATGTCCACAGAGAGAAACGGCACAGTACAATCAAGACCAGCATCCTGGCACTTTTAAGGTTGGGGAATTTATTTTTATTAGGGATTTCAGGGGTCACACTCAGTCTGATAAGGTCATATGAGGATGTTATTACAGTATGTTGTGAGACCAACTGTCAGTATAGCTGTCTTGAAACTTTTTTTTTTTCTTTAGGGTGCAAAACAGCCGACATCATAAGTGCCTGTGTCATAACTTAAAATGGTCAATTCCTGAATGGATTTGAAGTCAATAATACTCAGAACCTAATCGACCTAATAGAGAGATAGATGAAAATAATCACTTGACCTTTGAGGAGGTTGCTCAAACGGATGAAAATTAAATATCCATCACCATTTTAAAAAATTAAAACACGAGCTACAGCTCATGCTGTGTCTGCTAAAATATCTGATAATACAATTGCAAACATACATTAAAACGTAAACAGTTATAAAACCAGCAATGCATCAGAAAACGGCACACTGACACGCTTGGTTGCAGTAAGCACAGAGTGGTGTGGGGTCTCCACTTAAATGATGGTGTCTGGAACAACAATGCCCAATAAGCAGCCTAGCTACAAGTATCTCCTCACAATGAGAGAGGTGAGAGGAAGTCATCCACACCATTTGTAGGTGTTTTAATTTCCTGGAGTTTGCTCCCACATGAAGAAGACCAGCAGTCATATCAAAGTGACACGATATTCCTGTGTGCAGCAACATAGGGATCATCTGAAGGGACAGAACAGTTAAAAGGCCTACCTAGTCAGACTGCAGCCTTGGCAGCAGCATCGGCGGCTTCATCCCCCGAAACTCTCTCTCATGTGACCAAGGACCCACACGAACATAATATCAGCGAGCGAGTGGAGGCATTCTTGGATTCATTGCACTATGGGGTGAAATGTGTATAGCACACAGAGGCTCTGGACGCCACTAGTGAATCTGAACACCACTAGTGAATCTGAACATAAAACACAATTGAGAAGCCTGTGTCATCGGATGTACTGCACGGCCTGAAAGAGGGCAGAAAGCTCTGTAGTAAAAATCTGTTTTAGAAGCCGGTTCAAAAATGTTTGTTGCCAATGACAAAGATGCATTCGACACCACAGCTAGTCTTAGAGCCACCAGTCTAGGCATGAAGCCAAGGTGGTGAAGGATTCTCAGACATTGGGAACATGGCAGGTAACATGAAGTTCAGCTCCCAAGGCAGTATATGAAAGCGAAATCCAGGAAGCAACAAAGAAATTGTGCTTACCAGCATTGGCAGTCAAGGGAGTCATCAAAAAAGGACACAAAGGACAGATGGTTGGGCATAGAGAACAGATGGCACATGTAGCTGCTGAAGAGAACATCGCATTGATGTGACAGAGGTAATACAGTAGCATCTGCACAGAAACTAACTGGACTAGTGTAGAAAGTTCCAGTGGCCAAACGTATGCCTCAATGGTTGATTGTGTTGAGACGGCGTAAAATAGATGGTCATGCAAATGACTAAATTAGACACCCAAAGTCCACTTTTAATCAACCAAGGGATTGGTAGTATACGCAGAAGAAGATTTTCCAATCCACTCCCCATGAAGTACTGTTTTAAACATGTCGGATATTTAGAGATTAGGTACAGTGTGCTGCCAGGTAAGATATGTGGAAGGACCAACAGAGCTTCCTATCGTGCATGAGCCCCAAGAATTTTGTGATCTTGACAAATGGACGAGCAATGGGACCGAGGCTTAAGGACTGTGGAAGTAACTCCTTACGATGTCAGAAGTTCAGACAGACAGTTTACTGAGTGAAAAAGTGGAAGCCTTTGTTGATGCTCCATGAGTAAAGATGGCTGAGACACCGCTGAAGTCATTGCTCAAGTAAACAGGATCAGTGAGAGCTGCAGTAGACTGCACAGCCATCAACGGAAAGAGAGCCTGAGATGCCTGGTGGGAGACATTTCATGACAGGGATAATTGCTATGGCAAACAGGGCTGTGCTCAGCACAGAGCCCCGAGACAACCCATTCTCCTGAATAAAAGCATTTGACAAGACTGAACCCACATTTCCACATAAAATTGTTCATAATATGGGTTGACAGGATGATGAACTGCAAAGCGGTGCTTACGAAATCCACACTGTGCATTTGTTAGCAAATGGCAAAACTCAGGCCACAGTACCAGCTAACCACCAATCACGCATTCTATCATCTTTCAGACACTGTTGGTGAGGGAAACAGGGTGATTTCCGGATGGAAAATGTTGTCCTTATGAAGCATGGGTATAGGGATTACAATGGTTTCATGTGACAATTAGGGAAAAGGCGCCAACTATCCAGACATGATTATACGTACAAATGAGAAAAATGTTTGCCATCAAGAGACAATTGCTGCAACATCTGA
The DNA here is from genome assembly GCF_021461385.2 of Schistocerca piceifrons. Taxonomy (NCBI): domain Eukaryota; kingdom Metazoa; phylum Arthropoda; class Insecta; order Orthoptera; family Acrididae; genus Schistocerca; species Schistocerca piceifrons. The sequence continues at coordinate 353,530,960 of NC_060145.1, forward strand.
ATGTGAATATCATCCACTCCTGGAGTGGAGGATCATAATAAGGTGAGAGCCTGTCCCTCATAGTAAAAACGGCATTGTAGCAATCACGATACTGAAAGTGGAAAGATATTTCTCAAGCCGCCTCCACTCATTTCTGAGGTAGGATGGTAAGAAAATAATAGGTGAAGCTCGAGATCTCTGCAAAGTATGGACCAAGGTGTTGTAAATATTGATAGGGTCCACAAGGACATCGTTTGCTGTCAGGCCAGAAATCTGGAGATGTACCTTGCTTGCAGAAATCCGACATGGTTACCTCAGACAACACAGAAGACTAATTAAAGCAATTAAAAGAATTAGTAAAAGAGATCCAACTAGTTTTTTGCTATCTCTGATAATGTGACAATGCTTTGTACACAATTGTTTGTGGGATGGCATTCAAAGACACTGAGAGCATGTCTCCACACACAAACCGTGTCTTGGCATTCCTCAAGTCCACCAGCAGTCTGGGACACTTCATGGTAGGGAAGAGGTTCAGGCAATGGAACATTCCGAGGTGATAAGGATAACATTCGTAAGGTACTCTACCTGATCATTACTGCTGAGGAAATGATGTTTGTTGAAGGTTGTCAGCGATGAACAGAGCCTCCAATCAGCTTAAGAAAGCTGCTAGTGGGGTTTGCACACAGATGTGACAATAGTTAGCAGATGAATTACACACAGGACATGGTTGTTCAGTGTCTGAGAGGAAAGTGCACTCTAGACAGTGAACAAGTTGTGCATTACAGAATGAGACATCTATGTACAAGAAAGTATGTGTGGAATCTGAAAGAAATGTGGGTTCACCAGAGTTGAGAGAAATTAGAGTAATCTGGTTGCGAGAATATCTGCCAGGGGAGAGCCTCTCCATCAGGTTCACACAGAGCTCAAAGTGGGATGGTGGGCACTGAAGTCACTGAGTAGCAAAAATAGTTGAGGTAGCTGAGCAGTAAGCTGCAGTATGTCTGCCCTAGTGAAATCAGATGATGGAGGTATATAGATATTACAAAGAGAAGAGACGTAGCTGGGGGGAGAAAGAAGGACAGCAACAGCTTGTAGCTGGGTGTTGAATGAAATGGTTTGGCTATGGATGTTGTCCCAAATGATGTCATGACTATCCCATGAGCTGGAGTTCCTGTCTGAGAAGGAAGGTCAAAATGTAATGGAATGAAGTGTAAGAGGTCAACGCGGTCTTGAGGTCATATCTTCATTTCTTGGAGGTATAAAACAACTGGGCATTGAGATCACAATAGCAGTTGTGAGTCTGTCCTGTGGGATTTGATACCATAAATGTTCCTTTGGAGAACAGTCATTTCAGATGAGAGGAAACATTTCTATTATAAGGGGCAATTACTTTGGTGGCTGCCAAGTTCCACATTTCAGCTTCGTACTGCTACCATGTTCTGAAGCTAGAGGATCTTGTTCCATTATTTCTTCAGAGGTATGACTAACCTCCCTGTGTTTATCAGCTGACTCCTGAGAGGAGAAACAGTTGGTGATTTGCACCAGTGAAATGGAAATCGGCCAAACAGAGGTGTCGCACACTGCCACTGTTGTAGGCACCTCCGAGTTGGAGAAGGGGAACCACGTTTGTCTTCGTTCAACTTCTTGGTACCTTTGTGTTTGTCTTATGTAAACTCAGACATTCCCTTTCTAAATTTCTGCTCTTCTGGTCGCATCACAAGTGATTTTATCAGAGTGGGTGAAGGTTTTTTTTTGGTATGTTGATCAACTGTAGTGGATGGATGTGAGAACATCACATTAGCACTAGGCAATTTCACAACAGTAGCACTGAACTGGAGGTTGCAAGTCTTCATGGCCATAGCATTCATGGGTTGTGACATAGCAACAATGGTACTATAACCACCGGATAATGGTATGCACAGCTTTTGGCTAGCCAATATTTTGTGAGCAACATTGAGATGTACCTTTCCCTTCACCCAGATCTCCTGAATGGATTCCTCATTAATGTACATAGGGCATTCACAGGACAAAGTGGCCTGGTTGCCATTGCAGTTGATATAACAGAGAGAAGGAGGTGGGCAATCTCTCTCATGAACATCCTTGCCATAAGTAACACATTTGGCTGTGTTTTTACAGGACATGCGAGTATGGTTATAACACTGACAGTGATAGCAAAGCATTGGATTTAGTATGTATATTCTCACAATGACGACTTGATAGCTCACCCTGATCTTCAATGGGAGCTCCACTCAATGAAACCTTATGAAAAGGATGTGAGTACACACAAATTCTGCATCAACCCTCTTCATAATCTGATGGACTGTGATTACACCCTGATCAGAAAGATAATTTTGTATGTATCACTCAGTCATACCATGAAGCAACCAAGCGTATGTGATCCCATATGGAGAATTCAGTTTTGAATGAGTCTGTACATGAATGGGGTACCCATAGAGGAACATAGTTTTTAGCAGTTTTTGGGTTTCTAAGACACTACCTGACTTGAGAATCAAAATTGCTTAAGTGAGTGCAATGTATCCACACCTTTCTGAGTGCTGAATGTGTTCACTGTACAAAAGTTCTGAACTTCCTCTGTGTTTGATACAACAAGGTAATGGGACACAACTGGAAGATTCATCATGTCTATGGCCTCATTTCATTTCCGTTTAGAAGGTGGAGGTTGTGTTGATGTACTTATCATCGGTGAATCACCCATGATTGCCAGCATCTCTGATGGTGCACTCTTTTGTTCTGGGGTCCTCCACAGAAAGGAGAACACATGCCTTAGGTGATTGTTCACACATCAGGTCACACTTCCTGAACTCCAGACAGAGTGACCAATCAACAGCTGGGAAGGTAACAGCTAAGGCAATCACCCCTCCTTGTGCCTGGTCTTTACCAGGGGGTACGTGCGAGCCCCATCTGTCGACCCTGGTGCAACGACATATGCATTGTCCTGTCTCTCTCTATGCATTGAACGTGTGAACCGGCCTTCAGGCACACACAGGGAAAATTAGGAAATACTTCAAACATTGAAGCAGAGGAATGACAGGAGCAGTCAGAACAATTAAGGAGAGAGAGACAAAAATTAAAACCACCTAAATTTTCCAATACTTTCACAAGTTTCAGTAGTTACCAAGGGAGGGGAGAAACAACAGTAGCAGGAGAGACATGAAGCATGGAAAAGGAAGAAGTACTGTGAGGGCAGCCCCTGGAGGTTGAAATAATGTTGTTGTGGTCTTCAGTCCTGAGACTGGTTTGATGCAGCTCTCCATGCTACTCTATCCTGTGCAAGTTTCTTCATCTCCCAGTACCTACTGCAGCCTACATCCTTCTGAACCTGCTTAGTGTATTCACGTCTTGGTCTCCCTCTACGATTTTTACCCTCCACACTGTCCTCCATTACTAAATTGGTGATCCCTTTATGTCTCAGAACATGTCCTACCAACCAATTCCTTCTTCTAGTCAAGTTGTGCCACAAACTCCTCTTCTCTTCAATTCTGTTCAATACCTCCTCATTAGTTATGTGATCTACCCATTTAATCTTCAGCATTCTTATGTAGCACCACATTTCAAAAGCTTCTATTCTCTTCTTGTCTAAACTATTTATCATCCATGTTTCACTTCCATATGTGGCCACACTCCATACAAATACTTTCAGAAACGACTTCCTGACACTTAAATCTATACTCGATGTTAACAAATTTCTCTTCTTCAGAAATGCTTTCCTTGCCATTGCCAGTCTACATTTTATATCCTCTCTACTTCAACCATCATCAGTTATTTCGCTCCCCAAATAGCAAAACTCATTTACTACTTTAAGTGTCTCATTTCCTAATCTAATTCCCTCAGCATCACCCGACTTAATTTGACAACATTCCATTATCCTCGTTTTGCTTTTGTTGATGCTCATCTTATATATCCTCCTTTCAAGACGCTATCCATTCCATTCAACTGCTCTTCCAAGTCCTTCGCTGTCTCTGACAGAATTACTATGTCATCGGCGAACCTCAAAGTTTTTATTTCTTCTCCACGGATTTTAATACCGACTCCAAATTTTTCTTTTGATTCCTTCACTGCTTACTCAATATAGAGATTGAATAACATCAGGGAGAGGCTACAACCCTGTCTCACTCCCTCCCCAACCACTGCTTCCCTTTCATGTCCCTCGACTCTTATAACTGCCATCTGGTTTCTGTACAAATTGTAAATAGCTTTTCGCTCCCTGTATTTTACCCCTGCCACCTTCAGAATTTGAAAGGGAGTATTCCAGTCAACATTGTCAAAAGCTTTCCCTAAGTATACAAATGCTAGAAATGTGGGTTTGCCTTTCCTGAATCTTTCTTCTAAGGTAAGTCGTAGGGTCAGTATTGCCTCACGTGTTCCAATGTTTCTAAGGAATCCACACTGATCTTCCCCGAGGTCTGCTTCTACCAGTTTTTCCATTTGTCTGTAAAGAATTCGCCTTAGTATTTTGCAGTTGTGACTTATTAAACTGATGGTTCGGTAATTTTCACATCTGTCAACACCTGCTTTCTTTGGGATTGGAATTATTATATTCTTCTTGAAGTCTGAGGGAATTTCGCCTGTATCGTACATATTGCTCACCAGATGGTAGAGTTTTGTCAGGACTGGCTCTCCCAAGGCTATCAATAGTTCTAATGGAATGTTGTCTACTCCCAGGGCCTTGTTTCGACTTAGGTCTTTCAGTGCTCTGTCCAACTCTTCACGCAGTATCATATCTCCCATTTCATCTTCATCTACATCCTCTTCCATTTCCACAATATTGTCCTCAAGAACATCGCCCCTGTGTAGACCCTCTGTATACTCCTTCCACCTTTCTGCTTTCCCTTCTTTGCTTAGAACTGGGTTTCCATCTGAGCTCTTGATATTCATGCAAGTGGTTCTCTTTTTTCCAAAGGTCTCTTTACTTTTCCTGTAGGCAGCATCTATCTTACCCTTCGTGAGATAAGCCTCTACATCCTTACAATTGTCCTCTAGCCATCCCTGCTTAGCCATTTTGCACTTCCTGTTGATCTCATTTTTGAGACATTTGTATTCCTTTTTGCCTGATTGATTTACTGCATTTTTGTATTTTCTCCTTTCATCAGTTAAATGCAGTATCTCTTCTGTTACCCAAGGATTTCTACTAGCCTCGTCTTTTTACCTACTTGATCCTCTGCTGCCTTCACTATTTCATCCCTCAAAGCTACCCATTCTTCTTCTACTGTATTCCTTTCTCCCATTCCTGTTAATTGTTCCCTTATGCTCTCCCTGAAACTGGACAACCTCTGGTTCTTTCAGTTTGTCCAGGTCCCATCTCCTTAAAAGCCCACCTTTTTGCAGTTTCTTCAGTTTTAATCTACAGTTCATAACCAATAGATTGTGGTCAGAGTCCACGTCTGCCCCTGGAAATGTCTTACAATTTAAAACCTGGTTCCTAAATCTCTGTCGTACCATGATATAATCTGTTTGAAACCGTCTAGTATCTCCAGGGTTCTTCCATGTATACAACCTTCTTTCATGATTCTTGAACCAAGTGTTAGCTATGATTAAGTTATTTTCTGTGCAAAATTCTACCAGGCAGCTTCCTCTTTCGTTTCTTAGCCCTAATCCATATTCACCTACTACATTTCCTTCTCTTCCTTTTCCTACTGTTGAATTCCAGTCACCCATGACCTAAATTTTCATCTCCCTTCACTACCTGAATAATTTCTTTTATCTCATCATACATTTCATCAATATCTTCATTATCTGCAGAGCTAGTTGGCATATACACTTTTACTACTGTAGTAGGCATGGGCTTCGTATCTATCTTGGCCACAATAATGCGTTCACTATGCTGTTTGTAGTAGCTTACTCGCACTCCTGTTTTTTTTTATTCATTATTAAACCTACTCCTGCATTACCACTATTTGATTTTGTATTTATAACCCTGTATTCACCTACCCAAAAGTCTTGTTCCTCCTGCCACCGAACTTCACTGATTCCCACTATATCTAACTTTAATCTACCCATTTCCCTTTTTAAATTTTCTAACCTACCTGCCCGATTAAGGGATCTGACATTCCACGCTCCGATCCGTGGAACGCCAGTTTTCTTTCTCCTCATAATGACGTCCTGAGTAGTCCCCACCCGGAGATCCAAATGGGGGACTATTTTACCTCCGGAATATTTTACCCAAGAGGATGTCATCATCATTTAATCACACAGTAAAGCTGCATGCCCTTGGCAAAAATTACGGCTGTAGTTTCCCCTTGCTTTCAGCCGTTCGCAGTACCACAACAGCAAGGCCGTTTTGGTTAGCGTTACAAGGCCAGATCAGTCAATCATCCAGACTGTTGCTCCTGGAACTACTGAAAAGGCTGCTGCCTCTCTTCAGGAACCACACGTTTGTCTGGCCTCTCAACAGATGCCTCTCCATTGTGGTTGCACCTACGGTACAGCTATCTGTATTGTTGAGGCACAGAAGCCTCCCCACCAACGACAAGGTCCATGGTTCATGGGGGTGGGTTGAAATATTATTATGAAATAAAATTTTATAATTAGACTTAATTACATAGACAACCATTCCAACAAAAAATTTAACACCTACTGTAGCTCCACCATCACAGGAGTAAACTTATAAAATAGTGTGACGTCAACTGAAGCATCAATGTCATATTGGTATAAGACTGCCTGCTGTAACCTGAAGATGGTAATCACACCAAAATAGGCCCACAGAAACAAACAATATAAACAAACACAGCAGCATCTTCATTCTCACAACGTAATATAATACGTGTGATGCAGCAGGCATATATGAATATAAATTGGTAAAATGCTGTCTGGGAAATTGTCACTCCATTTTATAGTGCTGTGCCATGCCATGTGCTCAAGTTGGTGGGTCATGTGTCACATGCTTGAGGTACCGGGCCATGTCACACTCTTGGTCAAGAATGCATAGACCAGACAGAACCACCAAGTGTGTCAGGTTGAAACTGGTGGTTCTGATTAGAAGTGGTCTCCATTGCAAATTGCGAACCTCATCTCGGGGGTTTGGGGACGGCGGAGGATACTGAATGTGCTGTGAGAATCAATATGTCACAGCATTCCCCTGGGTTCCACAGATTCTATACCCGAGGGCATCTACTGCTAGAAGGTGCACATAGTGTGCACAGAGATTTCTTAGTGTGCCAGGTGATCAAGGAGGGAGTCAGCTTGACACAAGACATGCTCGCTTGGCCAGGACAGTCTGCCATCTTCTGAGGCCACTGTGATCGGCTGAGTCTGGCGCTCGCTGCCCACATTCTGCAAGCACACTGGGCATGTGGACCGAAAGGGCAGAATGCAACCAACAGAGTGGAACAGTACTGGGCCAATCAGTCAGAACCAGCAGTCCACCTTTAGTAGGCAAGGAAAGAGATTTTCTGTCTAGGGAATGAACAAACAGTCTGAATTCGTGTTGAAGCACAGCCGATTACACAGACACCTGAAATACATCAGATAAGCACTGCCCCATCAGCCAACAAGTGGACAGAAGGTCGTGTAAGAAGCAGCTGACAGAGAAGGGATCACTGGCCATGGGAGAAGAGCCACACATTCTATGCAAGTCTTGCCAGCTATCACTGGCAAGGCTCCTGCCAAAAGACTATACCCGATGAACACGTTTTTTGAACGAATTAAAAATGCGGTTGATCAGCTGCAGTGTGTGGACTGGAACGAAATGGTTAGAACTTGGTATCTAGTTTAAGTGGGATGTTGTGTGACTGACACCTAGTACATTCAGAACAGAGTATTATTGTCAGCCATGTTTAAGTTGTGTCCTCTGAGTCTTTCGCGACAGCATACATGAATAAAACGTTCTCGGTTTTCCAGCCGCGTCAATTGAAATAAAATGCTCGAGCTTTCAATGGCCATCTCTGCCATTGTCGTCAGGAGTTCACTGACTGCCAGGCAGTCTTGCATCACACCCTGTACAAAGAAATATGCATAATGTAGAAATTTAGAAGTACAGTATCCAAACTAAGAGACATGACCCCATACAGTTTCTGTATGCTGTGCATAGCTGCTGCAAGTGTCTACAATGTGATTTTTTCACTGTCTCTATGGCAACACCTCTTCATAGCTCTATAGATGGCTGCTGTTTTCACCGACAACTATTTGTGCTTCGCACTTTAAAGCAGTCAAAAGCGCTGCCTGGTGTCAGGTGTTTCCTTCAGTTGACTGTGGGAGTTCCATAGTAGTAAAGAATAAATGTATTTAAACTTCATGCATAATGTGGCATTTTTTAAAGTATATTAGTGTTTATGACCTCATTTTTCTTGAACTATGTATTGTGCAATGATATTTGTGTAGGTACATTCAGTGACACATGTGGATACTATCAGCAAAATGTGTTGTGAATAGCGTTAATAGCAAAGAAGTAATAAATTTAAACGTAATTTGCATGATGCAGCAGTTTCTTAAGCATTTCATTGTTTGTGATGTCATATCTCCTGATAAGTGGTTCTAAACTCCATGGCAATTGTTGCCTGACAGTAAGGTATGTGTGTATTAGTTCCAGTGGTGTAGGAGATATGGAAAAAAAAACACACACACACACACACACACACACACACACACACACACACACACACACACACACACTTACTTTCAGTGTTCTGTGCTTTAGTCTGTAAAAATGGAACCATTATAGGATGGCTTTGTAGTCTTTTGTCCGTCCGTCTGAGTGTACAAGCCCTTTTCACAGGAAGTAGATGTATTAGGTTCAAATTTATGTCACATATATTGGTGATGTAAAAATTTTAAGCTTTTAAGTCAATGCAATCAAAAGGCAGCCATTTATGTCGCATATTTTGAAACTCGAAATCTCACTCATCAAAACATATAGGGTGCTTCCTGTTGACCTAGAATCATGAAATTCTGCAGGAAGCAATGTTTCACAGCATAGGTAAAGGATAAAATCCTAAAATAATTGAACTGTAATTATATCATATACAAAATATCTTTTTGCCATTTGAACATGCACTACATTAATCATCCATCGAAAGTGTAACAGATGAACATTACTGCATACAAACATAAAATGTAAGCAGTATTCATTTGTTAGTAAGTGTGTGTGTGTGTGTGTGTGTGTGTGTGTGTGTGTGTGTGTGTGTGTGTGTGTACTTTTTGTATGTTCAGGCCAGTCTGAGCACTATTACAGGGATTTTGATACAGTCTTTGAATTCTGTGCCAATGGCCTTGCCACTGTGGTAACACAGGTTCCCATCATATCACCGAAGTTAAGCACTGTCAGACTTGGCTAGCACTTAGATGGGTGACTGACTGGACTACCAAACACTGCTCGCAAGTGGGGTGCACTGAGCCCTTCTGAGGCAAATTGAGGAGCTACTTGATTGACAAGTAGTGATTCCAGACTCATAAATGGACAACGGCTGGGAGAGCGCTGCGCTGACCAGTTCACCACATGACAATCGATATCCTCATCCAGTGATGCCTGTATGCTTAGGATGACATGAAGGTTGGTCAGCATCATTGGGCCTTCCAAGGCCTGTTCGGATGGAGTTGGAATTCCTGGGACCAATATCATGCCAGTATCGATATCAATACCAGGCAAAACTCATTAAGATTCTCTATTCCCAGGATGAAAGAACCCTCAATATGCAACTAAATTGTCTGGTTTGTTTACAATGTGAGATGGTCCATGTATCTACACCTGTTAAAAATGGTTTAAGTTATCTTTGTATTCGTGTTCTGGGAGTGCCCGGCACCTTTGTTACCCGAGCTGCAGTACACCCAGACAAGTGGGCGATGCTCAGGTTTGAACTCTATCTCCTGATGTGTCACTGGGAAGCAGACTAACAGTGTTCTGCTGAAGCAGCTGGTCTTTGTTATTGCATTGTTAAAACTGTTAACCTGTTTGTCCAATTTACCACAGCACTGGGAAGTCTAATAAACTGTGTAATCACTATGAATGATGATCAATTTCCCATGGCCCAGTCCTTCCACTCCCTGAGCAACCACTGACAGTTGGGCATGTGCCAGCCATTACTTCTGCAGCCCTAAATTCTGATGGCAGTTTCTTAGTGTTCTGTTTCTGTATGATTATCAAACATAACATGCAAAAATGTGGTGTACTATAAGTGATTGTTGTATGTGTGGCACTAATTCATCTGAACCATGATGGGAACCACATTTCACACCACAATGCCCTAAGTTAAACAGACTTAAGATACATTCTTCATTTGACCAAAACATAATCCACTAAAAAATCTTATTGTGTTAGTAAACACAAATTATGATTCCCCAAATTCTGCCACCCTCTCATGCATCCCTATAACAAGATAACAGATGATTATATGTAGGAACTGATCACACAACAGTGGAGTATTTAGCAAGTGTGCATGAGCACAATCTAGAACCCACACATGCATCTGCATATAGATACAGAACATGCATACAGACATGTGTGTGGCAACCAACAAAATTACAAATGTTTCCTCTGCTGCTGGAGGAGAGGTAGTGTGTTTTGTATTGGCTGATTCATTTTCTTTGGTGGGTACATTGCCTGTAATGCTTGCCTTGCACTTGGTGGACTGGAGTAGATGAGAAGCTATTTGGTGTGATGACACCTCATCTACTCCAGTGGCTTCATGACTGCTTTCAGTTCTCCACTAACAGCAAAGCATTCATTGCGAATGTGAATCCTGAAGATATTATCCAAGAAACAGATTTATTTGATCAGCAGAAAGTAGCCACTTGCTTCAAGTAATCAGTGTATACTGTATTTAAATTTTACTGCCAGTCTAAAATTTTATAGATTAATGATTTAAATGATACATCTCGTGTGCACTGTTTCTTAAAATTTTCCAAGTGTAAAATAATTTTGAGCTTCTTTACAAGAGAAGGTGGAGATCTGTTTTACCTTGAACAAGCAGCCACATTCCAAACGGCCTCATTGCCCACAGTCTATTACTGCAAAATTGTTCTGCTGGTGGATGAACAACAGTATGGTATGCAGGCATTCAAGATATGGGAATGATTTTACAGGCTTGTCACACCATCAGGAGACAGCCTGATGATCTGTGATGCAACCCCACAGTCAGCACAGGGGCTATCAATAGGACAGACTGATCTTAGAGGCACCAGTGTCCAGTCAAATTCCCTATAGGTGCTTCATTTCCAACATTCCCCATAATCAAGCTATGGATCATACACAGAATCTGTAAAACTAAAGCAGACAGCTTTAGTCTACCACCTATAAACTGTGACTAACACATTTTAAAATATTTAGCGCTTTTAGGGATCATGCTTCCAGGTCCCTAAGGTTTAGTAACAGAGGTACAGTAAACTCGCTACTACCTGACTTACAGTGGTGGAAGTCATACAACAAAAGAGCCAGTTAGGCCAGAGTTCTATTCTGTCAACCGACCCCATCCATACCATTCAAAACACCCTTTTTTTTATACCAAAACCCAATTTTATTAACATTTTTTAACTTCTTACATAATACACACTAGTTTTAAGTGTTTTTATACGTATACTGCACCTTTCAAAAATTACTACAAGAAACAAAATATCTGTGTTGTACAGTATGAATATAGGACAACACATATGTGAAAAGCCAGATCTAACACAAAAAATATGAAACTTACAAGTTTGAGGTTCTAAAAAAGTCTTTGATAGATTACTGTTTCCCTCCTCTAACCATCTTCCATGCTGCAATATCCTTACACTTATGCAGCAGATGATATCAGTTGGCATTGCTTTCTCCTACTCACTAATGTACTGCAGCACTGTCTCAATCATCTTGAACCCTTCCAAATGTGGGATGAGATTACTCCTGTCATCAACATCCACTGCATCAACATCCTCACAAATCAGCAACAAAACAATATCTCCATTTCCATCTTCAACTTTGGTTGCACATGTGGATACAAAATTAAAATGTCCACCTTCATGGCCTAAAAGAATTTTCCAAGTCCATCCTCTTCAGAACAGCTACAAAGTCTTCATTACTATCAGTTGCTGATATCAACAAACTGAGAAGGCAATGGCAATAATTCTTTGGCATTTCAATGATGACTTAATCCATCGGCTGACAAACAGAAGTCACATTTGGTGGCAAAAATAATATTTTGATATTTCCATCTGTGACTGTCACTGGCAGGATGTGAAGGCACAGAGCCTTCCTCAGAAAACTTATCTACATCTCTCCATCTACATGATTACTCTGCAATTCACAATTAAATGCCTTGCAAAGGGTTCATAAAATAACCTTCAAGCTATTTCTCTACAGTTCCATTTCTGCAGGTGGGTGCCAACGAAACAAAAGTATTGCTCTTAATGAAAGACCATTTATCTGCCACTGCAACTACACTGCCTTTTCCTCTTAAATGTTCAGGCCACAAAAGTAAAGTTTCCTCAACATCTTTATCCTTACCTTTCAACATTGACTTCCCTACTTTTATTCCACTCCAACTAACTTGGAAAGCACATCACTTTTCAATTTCTGCTTGATTTTTCTTCCACTCTCAAACAGTACTTTTTCCAACCCCTACATCCAAAGCAACAGTTTTGGACGCTACCCCAGAATCCAGCTGTATTACAACAAGCAGTTTCTGATCCACGATCACTACAGATTTTTTTTTATCGCCCATTTCAGACTCTTAATTAAAACACAAAGGACTGTATAAAGTAAAATGTGAGACCAAAAAATAAATTACTAGAAACATGGTTTCCACAATACCCTTTGTTCTAAGAGTGCTAGTCTTGCAAGTTTCACAGGAGAACCTCTGTAAAGTTTGGAAGGTAGGAGATGAGGTACCAACAGAAGTGAAGCTGTGAGGACAGGTTGTGAGTCATGACTGGGTAGCTTAGTCAACAGAGCACTTGCTCATGAAAGGCAAAGGTCCTGAGTTCGAGTCTCAGTCCACCACACAGTTTCAATCTGTCAGGAAGTTTCATATCAGCATGCATTCCGCTGCAGAATGAAAATTTCATTATACGCAAAAATATTGCCAGAGGTGAAAGAAGTGACAAGAGACAGATAAAAATTCTAGGACTGACAGTATATAGAATCTCTACACCTTTCAATCAGCAGTCTTACCCTTTACCAATGCGACAATGGGCTATACATATGTGCCGTATGGTATAATATTTAGCAGTATATCAAATCAGGAAATGGGATGGGCAACATGTGGAAGTGAAGATAGTGCTACAAGTGAAAGTGAAAATAAGCCAAAGAGAGGTGCCGAAACAGAGACATTTTATGGATTTGCACACATATGACATTTGTGATTGTAAGAAGGATAGTGACAAAACTGCAGTCAAACAATCACACTTCAACAGCTCATTAAATAATCTGCTTTTAGAGTTACAATGAAACAAAAATTGTTATATATTTGTTTTCATGTGGATCATGATATTTTAATTCAATGAAACAAAACACATATGACAAAATAAACACATTTTTAGTAGCTGCATAGATGGATCCAAAATACTAATTATATATAAACAACGGGCAATATGGCCAGACAAACAAAAAATTCAAGATGGGCAGTAAATTAAATTTTGAAGCTTCACAATATTTAAAAAACAAACAAGTACATAGTAACATGCTAATTACAGAAATTGTGTAGCAAATATAAAAAATGTCTGGGAAGAAGCAAAAACAATTGGGAACCAGAACAACTCTGTAATTTAATTAATGCGTGAATATATTACAAAATTAAGAGGCACAAGAAACTAAACTTACACATTGTTGCCAAAAAGCAACAAGTCTTCCAGATCTGGAGGCAGATCGTAGCAACAGGATGTGTCATCACCGAACACATTCTGAAAAAGATATCCTGAGTTAAAGGATGAACACTACAGTGATGCCATAATATGATGGACTGTTTTCAATGCTCAAAAGAGAGGCAAGGTAATGGAAATGAAATCTATCACTGTGCGAATGGATCCTCTCTCTTCCCTTCAATCTTTTATTTTATCTATTTACTTTTATCTTCAGACATTTTTCATGCTATTGATGTTAATAATTTGTACAAATCAAACAATATATAATCATACACATAATAATAAAAACAGTTAAATAAGTTGATTTCCATACAAATATACGATTAGTGTAAGTTAAAATTTTAGAACTTCTTTCATGTAGTCAAAATTTTCCTCTACGGCATAGAAAGCCTTCTTTTTAAGCCAGGTTTGTAGAACTTTTCTGAAGGTTTTTAATAAGGTGTGTTTCTGGTGACAATTCACTGAATAGTTGTACTTCAAGGTATGTATAGCTGTAATAAGTCATGCTTAGTCTTGTAAAGGAATGGTTAATCTTTTATTTGTGACATGTATTGTGACAATGAAATAATTTCCTTAACTTTTAACTGTCTTGGTTTTCTTTAATGCACACTAGGCAGCTAAGTATAAATAGTGACAAGACTGTCATGAAACCCAATTTCTTGGAAAGTGACCTACAGGATACATTGTTTTTGAAAACTCTGGCTGCACACACAAACACACAAAAACTATTTTTGCCTCACTGGAAATGCTACAAAGCAGTATGCAGTATGTTATGTGGCTATGAAAAAATACACAACAAGAGTTAAGCATCATGTTTTCACTCACATCTGCTCTAAGTTCATGTAACAGATGTGCGACACTTCACAATATAGTGCAAACAGAGTCTGTATGGAGGTTCCGAGTTAATTTGGAATCTAAGTGTACACCCAGACGTTAGCAAACATAATCATTGACAAACTGCCTACTGGCTTCTGTCTCGGGTTCTTCGGCCGACGTTCATCTAATGATTTTTCTGACGTTTCGCCAGCACGAGTGGCTGGCATTGTCAAAGCTTCACCCTCCATTGCCGGTGGTGAACTGGAACCGAGCTCGCGGGCGCAGACTATATGTACCTGGTGCGCCAACGTCCGAGGGCTTCTCCGCGGTCATTTCTGGTGCGGTTCTCCTCTTGCTACCTGCGATGGTCGTTCGCTGCAGTACGGGAAGCCAGGATCCATTTACCTTAAGGCTTTCTTCTTTCTTGTTCAAACTGTTCACGTGTTTTTGTATTTCCACAGCTTCTCTGAACAAGCGAGTGTGATAGTGCTTCTCTACAGCCAGAACTTCTGTGTTGGCGAATTTTATTATGTGTACACATCTGTTTATAATGAATGCAGTTTGCCATCATAAGACAACAGCTAAAAAAGTGGAGAGCACATCTCTGTGCGTTAATTGTGTCATGGCACATCTCAGTCCCCCAAGGGACCGGGACACGGCGCAGTAAAGACAAAGTGTGAGGAATGGAGCGTTCTGCGGTGGTAAGGATAATGTTTGTAAGATATTCCCCTGAAATTTTTGTTAGTTGAAGGTTGCCAGGGAGGAATAAAGCCTCCAGTCGGCCTTAGTAAGCTGCCATTTGGTTGTGCACAGAGGTGGGGTAGGAGTCAACAAATGGATAGCACATGGGAAATGGTCACTCGAGTATGTGTCAGAGAGAACAGACCACTCTAAAAGGGGAAGCTGGGCAGTGCAGAGGGATAGGTCCAAATGGGAATAAGTGTGCATGGAGTCTGAAAGGAACATGGGTGCTCCTGTGTTAAGGCAGAAGAGGTTAAGTTGATTAAGATGGTCAGATGAGAGGGTGCCTCTCAGACAGGTTGTGGCAGAACCTCAAAGGGGATGGTGCACATTAAAGTCTCCGAGCAGCAGAAAGGGATGAGTCAGCTGCCCAATAAGCTGGAAGAAGTCTGCCCTGGTGACATAGTATGAGACAGGGATGCAAACAGTACAAAGGGAAAAGGCCAAGTGAGGAAGGAAAAGGAGAACTGCAACAGCTGGAAGGCATGTAGTCAGGGGTATGGGTTGACTAAGAGCAGCATGACTCCTGCATGAGATGGAACACCGACCTCAGGAAGAAGGTCAAAATGGACCAGGAAGAAATGCAAGAGCTCAAAGCAGTCATGAGGATGCAATTTTGTTTCCCAAAGGCAGAGAACAAGTGGGCGCTGTGATTCTAAGAGCAGCAGTAAATCCTCTTTGTTGGATCGAAAGCCACAAATGATCCATTGGAGGAGAGTCATGACTAAGAAAAAATGCCGAGTGTCAGCTTTGAAAGACTCACTGCTACAGGGCACAGAGGGTGGAGGATACTGCTCCATGAGGTCTACAGATGTGTCGGCAATCTTCTGCTGTCAGCCTGTGGAGGACAGAAAAATGGTTAGTCCTTTGTACTGGTGATACTGATGTCAGCCAGGCAAGGCTATCACGTGGCAACTCCATTGAGGAGGATCTTCGAGTCGGTGATGGAGAAGACCTTCTGCCTTTGTTTGACTTCTTCAAGCCTTTCCGATGAGCAGAGGAAGATTCAGGTGTTGGTTGGCTGGAGGGACATACGAAGTCTTCACAGGAGTATTCCTTCTGCCCTTTCTGACTTACCAATTGTGTAGCTGGTGACTTCACCCCATGAGGTATGTTGCACAGCTGGAGCAGGAGACGAGGACACTACCATGAGACTGGGTGATTTCACAACCACAGTGCTGTGTGGACTTTCGTGAATTGAGATATAGCACGAACAGTACTGTAGGTTCCAGATAATACAGCGAAGGGTTTACAACTAGCCAACATGTGAGCGATTGGGTAAGGCACTTTTTCCTTCATCCGGATCTCCTTGACAGCCCACTCATCGAGATACATAGGACAATCGTGGGAGGAGGCGGCATGGTCATCATTGCAGCTGATGCAGCAGGGAGAAGGAGGTGGACCATCACCCTCATGACCATCCTTACCACTGGTTACACATTTGGCTGGGTGTTGACAAGATGTTCTAGTATGGTTGAAACGATAACACTGGTAGCAGTGCATCGGGTTCGGAATGTATGGCTGGACTGTGGTAACTTCATAACCTGCTTTTATCTTTGATGGAAGAACCATTCTATCAAAAGTGAGCAAGAGAGTGCATGTAGTCACTAAGGTGGCATCTACTTTTTTTTATCACCCAATTGACAGCCATGACACTCAGATCAGAGAGGTACGTTTGGATTTCTGCCTCGGTCAGATCATCGAGCAGCCTAGTGTAAATAACACCATGTGAAGAATTCAGTGTTCGATGGGCCTCAGCACAAACAGGATAGCCATAGAGAAGTGAAGCTGCAAGCAGTTGTTGTGCTCGAGAATCAGAAGTAGTCTCCAAAAGCAAAGTGCCATTGCATAAACAAGAGCAGGATTTCACAGTGCCAGCAATTGCATCAACACCTTTATGAAAAATAAACAGATTTACCATAGTGAAGGACTGACCATCTTCAGTACGTGAAACTGCGGGGTACCTTGGTGCAGCTGGGATGATCTTTGAATCGTTAGCCTCATTCTGTTTATGTTTCGTAGCCACTGACTGCAAAATGATTGGCACATTGTGAGAAAATCCCCCATAGTTGCCAGCATCTCTGATGGCACACTCGTTACAACTGGGGGCTCCCATCAGAGGAGTCTCACCCGTCTTAGGTGATTGTTCGCACCTCAGATCATACCTCCTGAACACCTGACAAGGAACCTATTAGCAATTTGGGATGGTAGCAGCTCAGTTAATCACCCCTCCCTGGGCCTGGCCTCTTGCAGAGGTTACATGCGAACCCTACCTGTCAATGCGGGGCTGGGAATTGTGTTACCCAGTCACCTGTTACTTGTCAGGAGGCATGAGCCGGCTCTCAGGAGCACACAGGAAGGAAGAAGAATAAGAGGAAGCTGAAACACCAAAGCAAAGGAAGAGTAGGAGAAGGTGACTGATGAACAAAAAAAAGCAATGAAAAACAGTGGAGAGTATTCTGATATTGACTACCAAAAATGCAGAAATCACTTCCAAAAAGGATTCAGACGTGTTCCCCAAAGGAGGGGAAAAGGAACAGCCAGAAGATAGGCATGCAGCATGAAAGGGAAAAGCTGCTGCAAAGGCTGGGGCTCCATGGTAGCCAAGCATTAACCTGCCAAAGAGCAGCAAGCTCGCTGGGGGAGGTGGTGATTCTGTGTCAGATACTTTACTGATATCTCACCAGTATACATTCAATATATGGGGAGGGGGGGCAGCTGGATAGAAATACACAGCTTCAAAGGCACTTCGACATAATGAAGTCGTACTGGAGCTACATACATTCACCTATAATTCCCAAAAAGCTGATGAAGGACTACCAGATTGAAGTACCAATCACAAGAGAACTACGCAAGATGACACCAAATGTGATGGCACTTTTATGAGAGAGAATATTAATGTTCAATATTAATGCAGTTCAGCAAGCACTGCTCAACCACGAATTCAACACAATGTAGCGGCACCACAGTTTAGGATAGGGAAAGTTAGTTTTGTGCAATATTCTGAGCACAAGTTACAGCCAGTTGTGGGCCAGATTGCAGTGAGTTATGCATACCAATGGTTGTGAAGAGAACGGAGGCCACAGGGCCGTTTAACCACTGAAAAGCATAAATGCGGCGGTTCACATGGCGCAAGCTACAGGCAGAAGGGGCCCACTGACGCAACTGGGGTGTGGTGAGTATGTGACTCGGAGTGGTGCATTAGCAAAACAGAGGCGCACAGCCGAGTATAAATAGGTGCCATTTTGTAACTAGGTTCATTCAAGTGTGGCAGCTCTCCTCGACGGCTACACACAAAAGCAGATGGGGCGTCAGCATTCCAGGCCATCGCGAGTTGTTGGTTCGACCCACTGAGGCCGACATGGTGTCCATGGCCGGCCAGCCAGCCAGCCAGCAGCAGGCCACTCCACAGCTCACTACAGCAGGCAGTCGTCTCTGCTCCTGACACACATTGGAGACATCCTGACGCGAGGGCCGCAGATTTGGACCCCAGATCATGGGCACTTGTTCGTTGCCGTGATCTCAGCCACGCCGGCGAGAAGGACACAGCTGGACGCCTGTGGCTCACACCAAGCAGTGCTTAGTCGGCAGGGACGCAGACTGCTGAGCCAGCTCCTGGCATCCTGACGACGACGCACTCCGCTGACGTACAAGGCCTACGCACACCATGTTGCACTGGGTCGCTGGGGCGGTGGCCTCAGCATTGCGGAACCCTGTGACGTGGACCGATGGGAATGGGGCGCTATAGTGGAAACAAATAAATCATTTGGAAAGTTCTCGCCAAGTTTTAATATGGCACCTCCTGGCAACCACCCACTACATTTGGTGTCTTCCCACTACATTTGGTCATCCTGATACATTTGGTGGCACCAGCCACGACATTTGGTGTCAGAATAGCAGACGTTGTTTGTCCAGTACAATGTTTGAGCCCACTGTCTACATTACGGTCACAAGATGTGGTGAGTTTTGCCCAGTTTTCTTTTGAGTCTTAGACGTTTTCTTGCTTTTTTTTTGTTTCTTTTTAGTATGGCTCCTGGCAAGCCACATTGTAGATGTTTTGTGTGGGTATAGTATGTTTTGTTGTCAGAGTACGTGTTAGTATGTTTAGGGAGTAACATTGTTTTCGTGGCGTTTAATTACTTTTGTATTTGTTTATGATGATACTGAGTGTGATGATATGGAGCTGTAGGAAGTCAGGTTGTTCTTGTACTTAAATGTTTTGTTTCGGGACTAACTGGGAATGAAAGCAACATAATGGCTGAGTCAGACATGAGGTGTGTCGGAACCAGAAGCGGTGCGGATTTTGATGGAAAAAGTAGCACAACTGATAGCGGACAATACGCAGTTGAGGAGTGATTTGGCATCTAGAAGAGAGCGGGAAACTGCATCAGATCAGTCATTTTTGCCTAGGGTGCTGGAGATTGACCCAGCTGCCGCAAGTTTGATTATTCCGTTTTCTGGCACGGCATCTGGGCATGTGCGTTCGTTTGTGGAGGACTTGAAAATTTCAGCTGTGATGAATGGTTGGTCTGATGAACAGTTGTTACATGTAGCCAAGATTAGATTGACAGGTGAAGCAAAGACATATGTAAGATGTTCTGAGGCCTTAAGGAAGGCAGGACAGTTTAAGCAGTTAAAGGAAGGGCTTTTACAATGGTACAAAAAACAGAATAGCACTCGGTACTTTACAGAGAGATTAAGTACAATGACAAAGAAACAAGGGGAGACGATGGAGAAATTTGCGGACAAGATAATGGAAATTAATGAGTATACTTATGAGTTGCGGCAGAGTAATGAAGCGAATTGTGTTCTGTTGCAGGAGGCTGAGAAAAGGGCATTTTGTGTGTTTCTGAGAGGGTTACCGGCACACATGTCACGGAAAGTGCGTGAAGGGACTCCAAAAGATTTGTATTCAGCCATTCAGCTGTTAATTCAATGTGAGGAAATAGACATGGCAACAGGGGTATGCGAGAGGCAAACAGTGTTTACAGCAGGTGCAAAATGTTTTAAGTGTGGTTGTATGGGACATATGCAGAGGCAATGTACCCTGTCACCGTGGAATAAAGGAAGGGGTGGAAATCAGCAGCGTGGAGGAGGGGGAAGTGGAGATAGGGGAGGTGAACAATAGTTAAACGGCAGACGGGGCAGAAGACCCACCTAATGGAGCTCCTGTTTAATTTCAATGCTACGAATACATATGCAGAGGTGGAATGTTCAGTGGTAAGATCCACAGGAATTAAAAAGTTTAAGATTTTGTTGGACACAGGGGTGCAAGTGTCAGTGGCTACTAAGAATATAATGGGACAAAGGAAGTTAGACCCACCATGTTATAGGTTGCATGGAGTGTGGGATAAGGAGGTCACGCCTTTCGGGTCGATGACAGTTTACTTTCGCATAGGGAAAGTCCGATTTGATGCATATGAAGGTAGTACCATGGGTAAACGAGGCCTATGACA
Organism: Schistocerca piceifrons; assembly: GCF_021461385.2. Taxonomy (NCBI): domain Eukaryota; kingdom Metazoa; phylum Arthropoda; class Insecta; order Orthoptera; family Acrididae; genus Schistocerca; species Schistocerca piceifrons. The sequence goes on from NC_060145.1 coordinate 353,551,734, forward strand.
TGATCCTAGGAGTAGATTTCTTGCATCAACATCATGCCAAAATTGTCCTTGGACAATGAACTGTGGAACTTTGTGGAATGTTATTTCAGCTAGGGAAAACTGTTGTCAATGCAGAGCTGTCATGAGGGGCACTCAATGTAATGGACAAACCAACTGAACCGCGTTCATTAGCATTAAGGCTTAATTCACGTGAGTGTGTGTCTAGTGGCACCGGGAAGGCATTTGGGTAAGGGTGGAGTCAAATCTACCTGTGGGTACAGTACACGTTATTGAACCATTGGAGGATAATGAAGTTTTGGGTTCACTGGGTTGTTTTGTGAAACGTAGTGTTGTACACGTACACGATGGGAACGAAGTAGCTCCCCTGAATGTGGATAATTTTAGCACTGTAGACGTGAACTTGAGAAAAGGAGTTTTAGTAGCAAATTTGGATTTGCCAGATGAGGAAGACTGGTGTTCGAGAGGTAGGCAAAGCGATCAACCACTAACTGCTGATAAAACTGCATTGCATGACAAAATTAAGCATTTGAAAAGAGGAGAAAGAGAGCATATGGAAGTATTATTGTGGGGATTTAAGGATTTGTTTTTTCCACAAGGGCCGTTACCAGCAACTCTATTATTTCAACATAGGATACCAACAGGGAATGAAGCACCTGTTTACCATAAACCATACAGAATACTGAGGCATTTGCAACCGACAGTAATAGTTGCTGGGTAGTGGGCATTGTCATTGTACCTAAAAAATCTAAAGACGGAACTAAGAAATACAGGTTCTGTTGTGACTCCTGATACCTCAATAATAAGACAGTAAAGGACGCATACCCCATTCCAAACATATTGGAGACTTTGGATCACTTAGGGCAGTGCCAGTACTTTTCTACAATGGACAAGTGGTTATCATGAGTTGGAGGTGGCTCCAGAAGATCGTCCAAAAACTGCTTCCTCTACTCCTGGAGGCCATTATCAGTACATTAGAATGCCATTCTGTTTGAAAAACGCTCCAGCATTTTAGAGGTTGTTAGAGAGTGTCTTGAGGGGTTTGCAACCACGGCAGTGTCTGGTCAGTTTGGATAACATTATAGCGTTTTCATGTAGTATGGAGCAACATTGACAGCAGTTAAGGGAAGTCTTTGTGAGGTTAAGAGCAGTTCATTTGACATTGAGCCTGGAAAAGTGTCATTTTGCATTAGAAGAAGTAAAATATTTGGGTCATATTATCAATAAGGACAGAGTGCGAACAGATCTGAGGTTGGTACAGGATGTAAGGGATTTTCGGGAACCAAAAATAGTTAAGGAAGTGCAGTTATTCATCGGAAGCTGCAGTTTCTATCAAAGTTCATGAAGGATTTTGCAGATTTAGCACAGCCATTGGCGCAATTGTTGTGGAAGGGTGTGAAATCTGAGTGGACAGAAGATTGTCAGAAAGCGTTTGACAAACTGAAGTGTTAACATCAAGTCCGGTTCTTGTGTTTCCAGATTTTGAAAAGGAGTTTATACTAGCATGCAATGCATCAAATCAAGCATTGGGGTGTGTTCTTAGTCAGGAAAGTGATGGGAAAGAACATCCTGTAGTCTATGCATCTAGGCAGTTGAATGCAGCAGAGAGGAATTACTCAACAATTGAGAGGGAGATGCTTAGCATAATCTATGGAATCACATATTTTAAATGTTATTTATATAGGAAAAGATTTCAGGTAGTGATGGATCAGGCTGCATTGAAGTGATGGTTGCGGCTGAAGGATCCGTCAACTAGACTCACTAGATGGGCTGTGAGGCTAGTGAATTCAACTACAAGGTGGTGCACAAGCCTGGGAAGAAACACTGAAATGTAGATGCACTAAGTAAGAAGATGGCAAAAGTAGAAGTCATAGGTTATGACCCAATGGTATGGCAAGAATTACAGGATGCAGACAACAATTGTAAATTGAATCGTACACAGCCACAATTTAATATGTACGATGGTCTTCTATGCAGGGAAACGAAGTTAGGATCAAGGGTAGTAGTGCCAGCAAAGCTGAGGGATGAGGTTTTAAAGGAAGCACATGATCACGTGTCATCCAGTCATGGAGGGTGGCAGAGTGGCAGAGAGATATTGGTGGAGAGGTAGGAAAGTAGATGTGGAACAGTGCAACAGGAATTGTATACCATGTGCGCAGAGAGAAGATTTGAGTCGGGAACAGATACCGCTACAACGATTAACGGAAGAGAGGTGCTAAGCACAGAGAAAACCAGGAAGATAGAGTACACCACGAAATACCGTATCCTTTGCGATACAGAAAGTAGTAGAGTATTTGTAGTTTTTTTTTGTTTTCGTGTCATGTATCATTGGGTTTGTGTAGGGTAACTAGGCATTGTATTTTATACGTGTTTTCGAGTATTGTGAGCCTGCTAGGGACAGCAGTCTTTTTGAAGAGGGAGGAAGGGTGATGGTGATCCCTGAAAAGGGAAGTGTGGCATCTGACGTAAGTGGAGTGTTGTTGGAGGAGAAATCCAACGCAGTTCTGGAGAAATAAATTCATCAGAGTGAATTTTGCGGCAAAGCCGTAATAAATATGAGTTGAATGATGTCAGAGTCGTACAATTTTCTGTTTAAATTTTTTGTTATCGATAGTGCTGGGTCAGGAAAGTTGGGTTTATTGCACCAGTTCATATAATTTAAATCTAAGGATGAAAGTAGTCACACAATCAGTGTTGAGTTTGAATCAAAAATAGTGAATGTTGGAGGAAAATCTGTGAAGCTACAAATATGGGACACGTGCACCATGAAGTTATTTTTTAGCTAGGGGGAAAGGAATCGACTGTCCAAGGGACATCATGGAGCCAAACTTGAGCTTGCAACACGTCGGGATGCATTGGATTTTCTCCATCTATAAGAATTTGGTAGTAGAAGCAAGTTGTTTTGAGCGAGGAATATTTGCAGAAGAAAAACGAGCAGAGCTCGAAGGAAGCAGAATTTTAACCAATGGAACTAAGTGTAACATAATAGGACCAACCTTCCACCTGCCAGGGTCAATTTCAGGAGTCACACAGTTGAATGTTACACAGCCACAGCTGTACTGGCCAGAAGCCACTTTAGAGTTTTTGCCAAGGCAGAATCTGACCTTATTAAGTCAAACTCTGGAGCCAGGCCTACTGAGATTCGTAAACAAGTTCATTTCGGAGCAAAAGGGGGGCATATCAGCCGAACAGCTTGTACAACATGTCGATCAGTATAGGGAAAGGCAACGGCAAATAACTATCATTTTGAGCACCTCTGCGTCAAGTGTCATCACAGCCTTAACTTTGTTATGTGTTGTTTTCTTTCTGATCAGGCGGAGAGCTAATTCCAAGAGGGAACCAAGCGTGGTCCAAGTCCCAGTGGATTTGATACCGAGGGCATGAGATGAGTAGTAAGGGGTTGATCGGGCAGTAGTCGTCCAGTAAGGAATTTTTACATTTTGTTTCAAGTCATGGTTTTAAGAGGGCACTAGACCACATTTAAGTTTTCTAGTAGTAAGGAAATATGCCATAGGTGCCAACCCAAACAAGTTAAGAACTAGTTAAAGGTCAACCCGGGGACCAAGTCTTTCCGAAGAGAGGAATAATGTAGCGGCACCACAGTTTAGGATAGGGAAAGTTAGTTTTGGGTGATATTCTGAGCACAAGTTACAGCCAGGTGCAGGCCGAATTGAAGTGAGTTACACATATCAATGGTTGCAAAGTAGAATGGAAGCCACATAGGCCACTGAACCACTGAAAAGTGTAAACGCAACGGTTCGCATGGCGCAAGCTACAGGCAGAAGGGGCCCACTGGCACAACCGGGGCGTGGTGAGTACGTGATCCGAGCGGCATGTTAGCAAGACAGAGGTGCACAGCCGAGTACAAATAGGTGCCATTTTCTAACAACATTTATTCAAGTGTGGCAGCTCTCCTGGACGGCAGTGTGTGTCACACCACCAGCTACACACATCAGCAGATGGGGCATCAGCGTTCCATCCCCGGTGGGTCGTGGGTTTGACGCCCCTGAGGTCAACGCGGGGTCCATAGCCAGCCCGCCAGCAGCGGGCCACTCCATGGCTCGCAACCGCAGGCAGTCATCTCTGCTCCCGACACACGCTGGAGACATCCCAAGGCAAGGGCCGCACATTTGGACCCCAAATCACGGGCGCTTGTTCGTCGTCACGATTTCAGCCACGCTGGTGAGAAGAAGGACGCAGTGTGCTGCCTGTGGCTCACATCGAGCAGCACTGAGCTGGCAGGGACACAGACCACTGAGCCAACTCCTGCCATCCTGACAACAACACACTCCACTCGCGTACAAGGCTGACACACAGCGCATTGCACTGGGTCGCTGGGGCTGTGGCCTCAGCATTGCGGGACCCTGTGATGTGCACCGAGGGGAATGGGGCACTGTATTGGAAACAAATAAATCATTTGGAAAGTTCTCACTGAGTTTTAATACGGCACCTCCTGGCAACCACCCACTGCTATGGTGTCTTCCCGCTACATTTGGTCATCCTAATACATTTCGTGGCACCAGCCACGACAACAAGTTCCAAAATTGATCTAACAAGAAGAGACCTTCATTGTTTATCCTGAAAGTAGGTACTTCAGATGAAAATGGAAAGTTCATGGATTCAGAGTATACTACCAAAAAAATCTTAAAGCTGGATAGTGTAGTAGGCTTTTACATTAAGATGGAACTTCTCCCAGCAGGATTCAACATGAAATCACAGTGCTTTAAGTGTCAACAAGAAGGACAGTGGCAAAAATACTGCTACCATCGGACAACGTGTGTGAAATGAGCTGAGAATCATGACATCCACAAATGTAAGCACAAAAATGTAGAGCTATCCACGTCATAACATGGCGTGGCTGCAAGGCCTTCTCAGGTCAGAACAATGTTGGAAATAAGACGCAAGAGAAGGTAAAACATCAAGCAGACTCAAAATAAATCACCAGGAACAAAAGACAGAGGAGGTAACACTAGGAATGTGAGGCACCCCCTTGAGTGCAGACCAGCAGTGAGCTGGCAGAGGCCTCCCCTCACTGTGGCCAGCCAGAACTCCCAAACACTGAGAGTGGAGAGAAGGTCAATCCCACAGCTAGGAAGGAAGCCAGTCAGCACTGAAATGAAAACAGGCCAAAGTCTTTGAAGAGGCAGTAGGCAGTGCGAGAACAGAAGAACAATCTGAAGTTCAGATCAAAGCCCTTGTCAAAATGTTAGTGAGGAAGCTGATGATCAGATCAGAACAGAGCTCCTAGTTAGGATATACATGGTAGTTTATGCTGTAATAGAGATGGCAAAAATGCGCTAAAGCACAAAATCCAAAATCAATCCCAGCCACGCATTAAGTGGGATTTACACTGGCTGTAAGGCAAATGCTGGAACTCCCCCCCCCCCCCCCCACCCACCCCTCCGCCACACACACACAAAAATATAAGTATCTGCCCCTTCAGATCTATTAATGAGTACCCTTATCAATAAAAACACAGAATGCCAAAACAGTGTTAAAAATTAACTCGTAATTTAAAAACACAAAAGTAACATTCATAAAATATAACACTAGAAGCATAAATGACTTACACTACCCACCATTCAGCCTAAGCATGGCACAGAAAGGACTGACAATGGAGTAAAGAGTGTAAAAGATTTAACTTCAAACTCAAAACCAACTCATTACACATCCCATCACATTACACATCACATTTCTGATACACTGAACTATTATCTGGAGATACTATCCAATTAGTTAAAAGCTCATATTTTACTCACACCAAAATATACTTAACTGAAGAAGAGGAGGAGGAGTTTATTGACATAATCCTGACCTACCTACCACACTGGCTAACCCAGGAAAATGTTGTAAACAAATTACTCTTATGTGGTTGCCATCCTATCCTAAGTGTACCACTCTAAATCTGTCTTTCCGGCCCTCTATCAATGCTCACTAGAAATATGGGGTTTCTTCAGTGTATCTTTACACATGTTCATTTTATAATTTTTACTGCTGTATTTTCTGTTATTTGGTTAGTTCATAACACATTCTCCTCATCTCCTCTAAATCTACTACTTCCTTTTTTCCTTGTATCCTGTTATTTTAATTTTTACATTGCTTGTTCATCAAGTTTGAGACCTGATCTAACAACTGGTGTTTGCTATCACTAAAATTAATTTCATTTACAATGTATTACTGTGCAATAAGGACTCAGAATTGTTTATGGGCCATTAATCATTATCTGGCCTTCTGGTTCTTTTCCCAAATAATTAAAGGCAAATGCCTGGATGTTGCCTAATAATACGTCACAACCACCATCTTCCACAATCACGGCCAGATATAAGTAATTTTAATTTAATGTTTCCTGCAGCACTGTCCCCGTCATGATTACTCATTGCACTACATCACATTCCATGATATTGTTAAAACACTATAATGGTTTTATGAAATAAATAAATAAAATCCAAAATTTGTATGTTTCCAGTCCACATTTTCAGCTGCAATTGATCTCTCTTCTATTCCTCTGTTTGGTGTGACTTTTCTACCCGTAACTACTAGTAAGTCTTATGTTTGTTAAGATGTATATATCTGTTGAGTTTCTAATCTTTTATAATCATATATTTTATACCAATTTCGATATCAACAGACAAAATGCTACTACTGACACAAATGTATTTATTGATAAGAACATGAGCACAGGATACAGGTGACAAGTGATTTGTTGAGAATATGAGTTGCAAAGATAAAGTACAATTTATGGTTCTTACCCTAAAAGACAGGCACAATAATATCAGAATTAATTAAGGATCAAATGCATGCATTTTTTGTGTCTGTCATGTCATGTATGTTTGTTTCAAAAAAATACAAGACACCACCTACTGCCAGCATCTTTCCACATTAGTTCTTACTAATATTGCCTTCTTAACATCTACCTACAACCATTCAAGACTATGCTGTTGTCCTTAGTCTGAATAAGGGTTTGATGCAGCTCACCATGCTACTCTCTCTCTCTCTCTCTCTGTTAAGGGTGTGTAATTCACTTTCATTTCATTCAACTCTTACAGCTGTGGCCCGGTTTCTCTACAAGCCTTTTTGCTCCCTGTATTTTATCTCTGATAACTTTGGAACTGCAAATAATGTATTCCATTCAAAATTTTCAAAAACATAATTTTACTTTTCAAAATGTCTTCTAAGATGTAAGTTGTAGAGGTAATATTGGCTCATGTCTTCCTACATTTATCTTGAACTCAAAATGATCTTCCAGGGGTCAGCTTCCATGAGTCTCTCCTATCTTCTGTAATTTATTTGTGCTAGTATTTTGCAACTATGAATTATTAAACTGATGGATTGCAAATATTTAGTGTGACAGCACCTGCCTTTTTTGGGAATAGGCTTATACATTTCTCGAAACCTCAGGGCATTTTTCCTTTGTCATATATCCCACATATCTGAGGAACAGTTTGGTCATGCCTATTTCTCCCAAAGATCTGAATAATTCTGAGGAAATTTCATCAATGCCAGATACCTCGTTTATGGTATACTTTCAGTAAAAAAAACATGTAGCTCTGCGATCATACCCTAAGAATCCCATGAAACTGACTTACTGCTGTGTCATCTTCTGCCATATGGCATCATTAAGCTGCAGTATGAACGGATATGGGGCAGTACGCCACTCTCCCACTGTTAGCTTTCCACACCTGTGAGCCGCTGCTACTGATAGAAGCAGCTCCTACAATGGCCTCAACAAGGCTGATTGCACCAGGTTTCACTCCCTTGACCAAGGAAAAAGTTTCTGGCAGTACTGTGAATTCAACACCCATCTTGAGCACTGCATCTCTTTTCATCTATTTCCTCTTCCCTTCTTGTACCACTGTCTTCCAGTCCCTCACATTTGTACAGTGCTTTTATATACTCCTTCCATCTCTCAGTGATCCACTCTGTTTAGTACTGGCATGCCAACTGCTCCTGATACCTACACATCAGCTTATCTCTTCTCTTAATGTTTCTTTGGTTTTCCTATACACTGCATTTATCTTTCCCAGTCATGCATGAATCTATAGCTTTCTATTCCTCCTCTAGACATCCCAGTTTTGTTATCTTGCACATTCTGTCAACCTGTCAATAGGCGCACATATTCCTGTTGGCCTCCTCCTCTGGTTATTTCTATTTCTTTGCTTCTTTTCTCATTTCATCAGTTAAATTGAATACCTCCCATGGTATCCAAAAATTTCTAATGCACCTTGATACATTGTCTTGTGTTATATCGAGCTTTCATTATTTCATCCCTCTACATTACCCATTCAGCTTCAATCTTATTTGTTTACAGGAATGAAAAATGAGGGCAAAGTGAAAAGAGGGATAGCTTTGAGTGAACATAGTAAGACAGCAATAAAAAAATTCTGATAACACATAAATATACTGGTCAACACCTGATAAAGTCCTGTGAATTTGCCAAAACTAATTTTTAACTTTATTTTACAGCTTTATCTTTGGGAATCATGAACAGAAGTGATGTCCCATAATCAGTAAAAAACTACAGCCAATGTCATCACTCAGTTTCTGGGAAACATGGAAATACCGTTCAGAAAATTTTCAATTGTGCAATTATTGAACATAGAATATAATCTCTGTCTAAAATGACTGGAATTAACCACATGACTGTTCTACAACAATCCCATATATTGCAAGGTACTATTCTCGTAAATCACAATATAATTAAAATAGTAGCTAAAAAAGGTTGGTCTATCCCTTATGCCAAGCAACAAGTTGCTTTGTCCAAGAAGATTATTACTTGAGGGTGAAATGCATGAATTTACAAACAAAACTCCGTACAATTGACGCACTGAAAAAAAAAAAAAAAATCCGAATGATGTATGTACAATGTCAATAACCAAGTAATGGAAATAATTATCAAAGCGAGCGATAAGTGAACGGCATCAACTATAAGCTGCTCAACAGGTATCACGAGACTTGCTTTGAACTATAAAATTACCTGCTACACATAAAACTGAGAAAACTTTAATAGTTTTTTCTTATAATTGGAGCTTTCCGTAAAACGCACGTCCAGTTTCTGTAAGGTGTTCGTGTTTATTTGAAAAAGTTACGGCTACATAATCAGTTGATTGGAAAAATAGGAAAAAAAGAGGCAGAACATGCCAGCTAAAATAAATATAACTTCCATAGATTTCTTTCGGCTAACATTTCTTTACAAACGTTTTAAGAGTTTGTATTATTTTTTCGTCATGAACGCAACCATTCGTGCATGCACAAAGCTACATACTAATCTGAAATACTAAGTCTATGATACCTTGGCTGAATTTGCAAATATATCTTCCTCGGCCTCATTCGGCATCTTCTTGCTCCTAACTGTCAAGCACACAACCGTTTGTTGTGATGCCGCTGTCACAGCAGACAAGCAAAACTTCTGTTGACGTTTAGCAAAATTCACCAATCAGTTTCACGAGTTATCTACCGTCATTTGTTTTCCTAGATCATCTTCGGCAGTCACCATCTTTAGCAAATGTCTGCGCAGACAAATCGTACCCTGTCTAACGAAAATTTGTGCAGATATATTTGCACAAATATACAAATGCGAATCAAGGAAGATAGAGTAAAGGGAGATGCAGTTGTACAGAGTGGTCAGAAACGGTCTCAAACACTTGTAACGGTGTTGTTGGGTAGGTTATGCAGAGAAATAATTGTTAAGAAAAAATTCGATACATTGCGCCCTTTCCAAGTTAATTGGCATTGAAGTTGGTCAGTCAGACCGTTGTGTGCACAAATTCAAGGGGCGCACCAGATACAGTTAGTGTCAGCTGTTCTCATAGCGTAGCTGATAGCGCGCGAGTCTGCTCAGCCTTCGAATAGGGTTTTATTCTTACTACTGTCCCATGTCCAATTTTTGTATCGGTCTCTTGTTCGGTTGTAGAAAACCAAACGAAGAACACTTTTGGCAACACTATCTCTGGCGGGCTGTTTGACTTTGCGCACGCAAAGGCCTGATTGGCTAACTTCAATGCTAATTAAGTCGAAATGGTGCGACGTATCGAATTTGTTCCTTAACATTTATTTCTTAACATAACCTTCTCTGCAACACACTTTCGAGTTTTTCATACCGTTTATGACCATCCTATACACGTGGAGAACATGAATAGCACAGTCTAATCCCGGGTTCTCAGACGCAAATAATGCGCCGTAGCTTGTGGCTTACTGTAATGGCACTGTGAGCTATCGTTCACACAGGACGCCACAAATTCTGCGTAACTGCACAGCTTTCAGCATCGTGTCAGTTGATATTAAAAGGGTGGGTATGAATGTTATAGTAGTCGTTATCGCATCAGAGCTGCGATGAGAGACAAATACAAGGAAGAAGAAACTCAATTGTCGGATCTGAAAATAGATTTTGCAAAAAAATTTGTGAACGTGAACTCATCAGAGAACGTAACACCTTGTAAAGACTCCAGCGTGAAATTAAGCATGGTCCATTCACAGAATGTAGCTCTCGCACGGAAATCGTTCCCATGCAGCTCCTGGGTGAGTGACATGTGGTACGGGTGAAACCTGTGGCCGTGTACTATAGCCACACATACGTGAGACTGACACCAGCAACGGCTCGCGAGCTGACATGAGGATTGTGGTGTACTGCAGCTAAAACAAGCACCTCCGTCTCCTCACTTCTTGTTGTTCATCGTCTGTTACTGTGGTGCATCAGCAAGCTGCCTGTTGCCCAAAGGCATATAAGAACGTAATGGCTGCCGGAGCTCTTTGCCTAGGATATCTCACGGCGTACACCATGGCTGCTTCAGTGGCATCGTATCGGCAGTCGCCGAGCATCAGCAACATGTAAACGTACTCGTTGTTTGTATATGCCATCTCCATCCCATGTCAGTAACTGTGGTATATTGTCCCGTTTGTTTGTGTGGCTCGAACTGTCGGATATACGGCCGTGTGCGGCAACAGTCGGCAGTCTAACAGCGCATCCACGAAGCTTCTCGCTCCGTGACACCGGTGACGTTACAACTCGGCCGCACCACATTTAGAAGGCGCATTGCATTATGCACAGTGTGTGTGGTATTTGCCCCTGAAACTTTGAAGGGTTGCAGCTTCAAACTTAAAGTGATAGGAATGTAATTTAAATTTATGTAAACACAGCTGGTGTTACTGATTCCAGTGCGTGATAGATTCTACTATTGTTCCATTTAAAAATTGTATCTTTTGCTGTAACTCTTTGGATAATAACACAATAAACTATATTCATAGCGCCGCAGACAGTGTAACGTTTCTTATGGTGACCTACCACAATAAATATTTGCGTCGCCTATTACTTCGTAACTTACAGAGGCAAACACATTTAGCGAAACATCCTGTGTATTCCACAATTTATATAATGCTTGGACTGACAAGTCACGAAGTTCACATGACTAGCTTTTTCGGTTACAAATAACAAGTTTATTTATTTATTCAGCCAAAATTCTTGTAAGATACGTCACTGGTCTGCAAATATTTCTTCTCCCCACGCCAAACACACACACCAACACACACACCAACACACACATACACACTGCTGCAGAAAATCAAATATAGGTTGCTGTCCTTGTTGTTCCACAAGCCTGTGAAAGAGCGCCTACTGACTACTTTTTTCAGTGATAAAATGAAAACACACTAAAATAAAATGATGCACAGTAGCAATCACTCCACGATAACTGTGACAGAATGCTCCTGTTCAGAATGGCACAGTGGAAGTGGGGCAACCATGGAGGTAAAAATTAGAAGGAAGTTGACATTATGCCAAAACTTGAAGCTGATGCCCACCACATTATATAACCGGAAACATTATGTTCACTGCATTCATACTTACATGGCTCACCATGGTGATACTTCCCTGTAATGTCACTCTGACTTGCATATGCCCACTTTAGACTGTTGGGAATATCTTTCAGTTTTTGTGGTCATATCCTAAACAGCTTCTGGTGCTTTTATTGTGTGGATATATAGTTGTTTTATCAAAATGTCAGCTTGCATCATTTACAGCTGTACTGATCTATCTGATCGTAATCTAAAGTTTAAACGAATCATATTTCATTCATTAGTGGAGTCCTTCAAGCAATATTATCTTTTGTTTACATGAGTCATGGTTGCACTTTTTGTTTTTATTCTTTCCTGTTTTTCATTGCCTTCCAGACCTCAAACTCACTGACATCCGAACCACACTGTCTCGTCCCCACACAATGCATGGCTAAGTCATTGTGTTGATTATTCCTTGCAGCATGGCATGCCTTAAATTCCTCGAGCCAGTAATTATCCATTGTTCATATTTCCTCCCTCTTTAAATAAAAAAGATTCTGGCTTTAATAGCCAGAGACAGCTGTCTTGTGTGTGTGAGTTTTGTGCATATGATTGTATCAATGTGTGCATATGCTTTGCGTCCTTTGTGATGAAGGCTTTGGCCAAAAACACATGTGAACACTATTTTCGTCGTGCCTGCCTGCTGTTCGGTGTGTGAGTAGCAATCTATCCATTTCACAGTATAGTTATTCCTTCAACATTCCAGTTGTGATATGTTTTTTATTCCTGAAAAATTGACTGTCACAGGCGAGAAATGTTCTGGAAAAAGAAGAAAATAGGCTACTGTTGGAAAGGTAGGCCTATACATTACACCAGTTAGGCTATCATTTGTAAAAATGACTTACATATATTTTAAATCAAAATATTCATTTTAAGGGGTCTATCCATTTGAGATCAATCCCTTATTCTCATTTATAGTATTGCTCAGTGCTGAAACACATCTAAAAAATTATGTTTTTTTGCCTTGTAAAATGCTATTATTTGTCACTCACTGAAAGAGGCATCAGAGTGAGGAGATGCGTAAACTACGGTGAAACGTATGCACTGGCAATCTAATAAAACAAGAGCTATATTTTGCATGGAGGTAAACATATATGCACTTCTGTTTCTTTGACATTTCAGTAATCGTTAACTTTGCTGACATGCACAAGATACAACAGCATGCCCTGCTTCTTTTCTCATTTTACATGTGCATTAGCAAAGAGTACTTTTTTTTTTTTTTTTTGCAAATGTGAACATTAAAAATGTTGTGCATATGAACTGAAAGCTGGAAGTGTAACCAACAAGAAGCAGTACTACTAAGCAAACAAGCATTGCATTCGCGGTGCCAACTTCATTTGCCATTGGTACAAACACAAAGAAAGTGGAATTAAATGGATTATGAAACCATGCTTTTCGCATATATCAAAAAAAATCAAGGTTCATTAATGAGGCCTCAAGTGTCGTGTACCTTTTTATTTTATTTATTTATTTTTTTTGTCATCAGCGTTCTGACTAGTTTAATGCAGCCCGCCAAGAATTCCTCTCCTGTGCCAATCTCTTCAACTCAGACTAACACTTGCAGACTATGTCCTCAATTATTTGCTGCATGTATTTCAACCTCTGTCTTCCTCTACAGTTTTTGCCCTCTACAGCTCCCCCTAGTACACTTAAGTAACTCTCTCATGTCTTAACAGTTGTCCTATCATTCTGTCCCGTCTTCTTATCAGTGTTTTACATGTGTTTCTTTCCTCTCCGATTCTGCACAGAACCTCCTCATTCCTTACCTTATCACTTCACCTAATTTTCGATATTCGCCTCTAGCACATCTCAAATGCTTCGATTCTCTTCAGTTCCGGTTTTCCACAGTCCATGTTTCACTATCATACATTGCTGTACTCCAGAAATACATGCTCAGAAATTTGTTCCTCAAATTAAGGTCAATGTTTGATACTAGTAGTCTTCTCTTGACCAGGAAAGCCCTTTTTGACATTGCTAGCCTGCTTTTGATGCCCTTATTCCATCCGTCATTGCTTATTTTACTGCCTAGGTAGCAGAATTCCTTAACTTCATTTACTTCTTTGTCGTCAATTAAGTTTCTCTCTGTTTCATTTCTCATACTTCTCATTACTTTTGTCTTCCTTTGATTTACTCTCAATCCATATTCTGTACTCATTAGATTGTTCATTCCACTCAGCAGATCATGTGATTCTTCTTCACTTTCACTCAGAATAGCAAAGTCATCAGCGAATTGTATCATTGATATCCTTTCACTTTGAATTTTAATTCCAATCCCGAACCCTTTTTTTTTTTTTTTTTTTTTTGTTTCCGTCATTGCTTCTTTGATGTACAGACTGAACAGTAGGGAGGAAAGACTACATCCCTCTCTTACACCCTTTTTAATCCGAGCACTTCGTTCTTGGTCGCCCACTTTTATTACTTCCTCTTGACTCTTCTACATACTGTCTTTACCCATCTCTCTCTTTAGCTTACTATTATAATAGAGCAAATACGAATTCAAGATCAGAAAAACGTTCCAAATTGCCTTCCTGACACTCTGTTATTCATGTAAGTATTGTGATTTATATTGTTTATAACTACTGTTGCATGACAGAGATAATGAACAAGAAGCAATCGTAAACAGTAGTCTGCTAACGTTTCGGGTTATTTAAGATGGCGGCAGAGTCTGTGCACTCCGGCAGCTTCAAAACAATTTTCAGTGTAAGTCTGTAGAGTCATCTCCTTCTTTTTTTACCTCTATGGGCACTATGAAGTACAACCAAGCTGAAGTTTTTGTGTCATGACGAAAGTTGCGTGTCTGAAGTAACAACACTAAAATCTGGTAGTTAACACATGCAACTGTAGTATGTTCACATCTAAAGCACTATGCTATCTGACACCAAATCAAATAAATTTCGTTAATTTGAGTACAATAGAAAAGAACAGGTTATTTATTCACCTTTAAACAAATTTATATGTAATCAGACTTAGCATATAAAATTTACTCTAGGAGACGCTATTCTATTGGTTATGCAAAGCACAAATGCGAGAAACTAGATAGGCTACGCAATAGGCTGCAAGTTGAGACTTCCATGATCAAAATCAAGGACTGGACCAAAAGAAATACACGTTATCCAACTTATTAGTTCATAAACCGAATTAAAGTCCATTTCTACAGCAACTGCTGTGATCTGTGCCGTTGCAGCTCGGCAATTTAGCGCAAGCGTCCAAAGACGTTTCTTTCATCGGAGATACGAGTATTACAGCAAAACCTCTGGTTTTAACACGACAGACATAGCTGAAGGCCATGATCAATCGAAATAATTAAGTACTGGGTATTTATCCAAACTAAGCACAGACTGAACATGTGGTCAGACCGTCCAGTATCGTAAACATAGCGGTCTCGGACACAAAATTTACCAAATTTACGAGAGAAAATAAAATGGTTACATTAAGAATTGCACTAATGAGATCGAGGAGTGGTTAAGTATAGATCCCATATATGTAATAAGCCAGGAGCCACACTCACATGGCATGTAGTGTGAGCACTAGCCATCAGTGTTTGTACAAAGAAAACAACATAGAAATTTTAAAAAAAACTTGCAGAAAACACATTTCAGACAATTCATCTTAATGTTTTAACACGAAAGAACATCATAAAAGCGAAATATTGTTACTACTGCCATGCTCACTCTGTCTGCATGACATGTGGCGTGAACACAACACATGAAGAAACACGCCATAATAATTATGTAAAATGTACACCAACACAACTCCTATCCTTAATCTACAGCACCTCCTATCCTTATTTGCCCACAAAATGAATTCCTATGGGAACTAAAGGTGCCATATGTGAAAGGCTCCAAAATGTGCCCTAATACACATCACAAAGAAAAGACCATAAAATATTAATTTCTCACCACTAAATTTATCCTATGCATTGAAATCATTTCCACTATAGCGAAAAACAACCATACTGCTATCTGCTGTCCATCTTAAAGCCCCAAGAGGTATTTGTTCATACTAGTACAAAGCTGTTTTGACTATGGGCTAGAAAAGCACTCAGTTTGCCAAAATGAGAGCAATTATTGCCCCATCAGTACCTCTACCCCTAAACTGGAACCAACTACAATGCCTAGAAACGTATCAATTAGAATATGACGTTTTTTACTATATTTTAACATACTGCAGACGCAACACCTCCACAGCTCGTACCCTCTCCAGTGCGCTCCAGCTAACAGTAGCACTCCAGAGGGTTCCTGGCCAGACCCAGCGTCCCTTGTTCGAATCGCTCACTCTCATGCGCTAAGGGTTGATCAATGCCTTCTCTACTCTATCGAACTGACCTGTCTCAAGCATTGTATGAGCATCAGCCAGCACTGCATGCAACAAAACAATTCTCCTGTGCTTTGTGAAATTAAATCTTTATTTCACATCCACAAAAATGAAAACTTGCAACTAATTAACCAGCATACTTCATCACAAATCTAGTTCGCTATCCTTCAAAGTTTATTTGATTACCATATTTGCATTCACCTTTGTTTCTGTGAAAAGAAGAGTTCTGACATTCTCACAGCATGAGACTGTAATACCAAGTGATTATTGAGTGACCATCAGTCTCTCATGAGAGCAACCAAGTTGAGAAACAAAATCTGGAAAAATGAAATTTTCACTCTGCAGCAGAGTACGTACTGATATGAAACTTCCTGACAGATTAAAATTGTGTGCCAGATTGAGACTCGAGCTCCCAGTTTTGAGTCTTGGTCCAGCAGGCTGTTTTAATCTGCCACAAAACTC
Organism: Schistocerca piceifrons; assembly: GCF_021461385.2. Taxonomy (NCBI): domain Eukaryota; kingdom Metazoa; phylum Arthropoda; class Insecta; order Orthoptera; family Acrididae; genus Schistocerca; species Schistocerca piceifrons. Next base: position 353,568,333 of record NC_060145.1, read on the forward strand.
CAACAAAATATTTTTGAAATGCTTACTCATTACCTTCACTAACCATTAAATGAGTGCAATTCTGTGGACATACATACTACATCACTTGTGAAAATATTCCCCACTTCACTACCATTTATTTTGGGGGACGTAGCAATGAAGTATCAAATGTAACCTTCACACAATGATATGTTTTTGCAGAATAAAATTTAAATGTTGTTCCAAAAGACTTCAAAGCTGTGTCACGTTTTGTAAGAATGACAGAACATATTGTGTTGACAAACTGACATGACTGTTCTCTGTTTAGACCAGATACAATGTTAAGCACTGAAATAGTCTCTTTATCTATGTAGTTCTTCTTCTGCAAGGCCATTATCACAGGATTCAAGTGAATATTTCGCTGCTTGAGGCGACTGTTTGGCTGCTGAAAGAACTTGATTTTCTTCCTGTTTTGCATATTTACTTCACACACAGTGTACAAATTTGCCATTTATATCTTCGTTGCCATTTATATCTTCGTCATACCAATGCAGAAGTTGTCACAGATTCAGCCAAGTAAAAAAATCGATGCAATTTGCATGTTTATTTACGTATATTACACGACGTTCGAATTTTCCTTTGCATGAGTCTGCATGTGCAAGATTCGTGTGCTGATGTGACATTATAGGTGCTAATATTTTATTGTTTGCATTGATTTTACATCATCTTTCATTGATTATGTTGATACTCATGTGTATCGTGATGAATTGTCAGATACTGAAAATTTACAAGTGACGTGTAAATGGCAAATTTATGGTTGCTGTAAGCTTGGATATTTTTGGGATAGATGACATGAGTCTCCCAAAGGGATTAATAGTAGGAATTTTAGAGATATTCAATGAAGATGATATTGATAGATCAACATATGATCACAGTCTCAAGCAAACCGTCACTGCATCTGCACTATGCACCAGTGTTGGTCATTTCAAGGACAGTGAACAGGAAGTTATCAAAACATTGTTACAATACTTAAACTTGTTTAGCTCAGATGGATTGTTACTAGCAAAACTTATAACAAAACGGCGCATTCCAGGTGTACAAGTGATATACATAATACAAAAATAACCATAGCCACTGAATTCATAGCTCAACAGATAACTGAAAGCATTATCGGACATTGCGATAGTCCCTGGTCAGCCGTTATTGTCACTGTACCAAAAATGTCATCCAATGGAACGAAGAACTTCAGATTCTGTTGTGACTACTATTACCAAAATGCATGGAGTATAACAGATGCGTATCCAATTCCAAACATCATGGAAATGTTACGTAACTTGGAACAGTGTAACTATTTTTTGACACTGGATCTTACAAGTGGTTATTGTCAAACTGAAGTATATCCAGAAGGTAGGCCTAAAACAACATTGACAACACTCTCAGGTCATTGTCAGTACCACAGGATTCCATTTGGATAAAAAATGCTTCTGCCATACACTTGTGCTTGTTAGATAACGATATACTAGTTCATTCAAGAAATTTAGAAGACCATGATAAATGTTTGGGTGAAGTGTTCAGCAGACTGAGAACAGCTAGCATGGAGAAGTGTCATTTTGCCCAAACAACAGTTAATAACTTGAGCATATTATCAGTCAAGAGGGAGTGAGGACAGATCGTTGCTTCACATCATCTGTGTGTGATTTTACAACACCACAGATAACAAAACAGTTGCAATAATTTCGTGGTTTATGTTACTATTATTGTAAATTTGTAAAGAGATTTTGCTGAAATTGCACAACTTGGTTACTTTCAAGGGAATTAAGTTGTTATGGACAGCAGAGTGACAAGAAGATTTTAAGAAATTAGAGGAAATTGTATTAGTATTCCCTGATTTAGAGAAGGAATTAATATTTTCCTGTGATGCTAGTAACAGTGCATTAGGTTGTATTCTGAGTCAGAATTAGAATGGAAAGCAACACCTGGTGGCATCTAGGCAGCTAAACAAGGCTGCACGAAATTATGAAACAATCAAAAAAGAGATGTTGGCAGTAATATATGGATTTCTTATTTTCAATGTTATTTGTAAGATCAGGAATTTAAAGTGATAACAGATCATGCATCCTTGAAGTGGTTGTTAGGCGTAAAATACATGAAAGTCGGTTAACAAGATGGCTTCTCAAACTCAGTGAGTCTGATTATGAAGTGACTGACAAGCCAGGAATAAAGCATACCAATGCAGACATCCTAAGTATAAAAGTAGTGGGATTACAGACATCAGGTAAAAGGTACAAATGGGTGACAGTGAATGTCAACTGTTTAAAATGTAACTTCAGTTTGTAATCCATAAGGGTTTAATGGGTAGGTCCACAAAGCACTTCCCACACATCTTGGTTCCCACAACTATCAGAAGCGAACTATTACAACAAGTGCATGGCCATATATTATCAAGTGATGAAGGTAGGAGGACAACTGACAAACACAAGGAAAGACGATGTAGTGCTACAGAGCAATATGTCAAAAACCCCATCCCCTTTGTGCAGAGAACAGATTTAAGTCAGCAAGAAATACAATTGCAGAAATTATGAGAAGCTAAAAACCATTTCAAATGGTATGACCTGATCATTTTTCTGGATATGTAGTAATGGTCGCAATTCTGAGTTAGTAAGCTAATACTGTTGCAGAGACAATGATAAACAACTGATTATTAAAACTTGGTATACCAGAGAGCATAATCACAGACCAAGGAATTACCTTTTGTTTCGTATCCCTGTGCACTTTGATTTTATATACAGTTTGATTGAATGTAACAGAATGTTATTCATTAGATTGGTAGTAATAAAATTATGGATTGAGCTTTTATGATCTTTGGCTATAATACAGTTTATATTGCATAGCACTTTAAGGAAACCAAATGTTGATTATCGTTGCAAACACAAAAGATAAAACACAGTTCTCACTACTGGTTTCTGTAGTTGAAATTTTAACTTTGTGCACTCTGACCTATTATGTGGGGATATGCACAACACTAAAATATTTCCTGCTGCGAATGTATGATTGTTAATTTGTAAAACTATGTTCTCATAACTCTGATCTGGCTTGTTAGAAATGAAACACTGTATCATTACTGTAACTGATTACGAAACTAAACATGTCTTTCTCTATTTCAGTCTCTGAAATGTACTGAAAATTACTCTTATTACACACACAGAAGTTACAGTATACAATGTTTGCCAACCATAAAAGCTGCAGTGGATTTTTTAATATTTGATCACTATTGATTGCCCCAGCTAACACAAGAGCATGAAACTAAAAATGAAAATTATTTTAATATTATTAGCCAAACCAGATTTCAAGGCAGCAGTCCTTGATCTCACACAAGTATAGTTTTAACTCTCTATTTTACATAAATTACTTATATCACTAATACGGTACTAGTAGTTGCCCATGTCCATCTGTAAATGACATAAGAAAATCTGCAGTTCTCCTCTGTGGTGTCCCAGAAGCTGAAAGAAATAATTTTAATGTTCAATTACCTGACCACTTGGTTGCGGGAAAACTGCTTTCATTCAATTGTAGTCTGAATTTGCCGTGGTAGCGGCTTCCGCGATCGTGGCGCAGCACTACGTCACTACAAGTGCTAAATTCGCTGAAAAGGGCTAAAAATGTGGGATGAAATACTGGGCAAGCGAGCTACAAACTATTACAAGTATTTTTTACAATTTCTATATTCAGAATTAACATAAAATTCAAAGTACACACCTTTTTTATACATCAGTGTCCAATGGCGTCTTTCTCGATCAAAAAACTAGTGTTTGAGAGAGCATCACAGGCTCTTACAACATTCATGGCTACGAGAAGACAGAGAGAGTAATGTCTATGCCTTCGCTATTTATAAGCAATTATATATATATCTTTGTTATATTTTTAATTATCATCACATGTTATTTGCAAATAATATAATAATATTATACAAACATAAAAATGCAAAATGATTACTTCTTTTATACAGAATCAACATAACTAATAACATTTCATACATAAATGAAGTATAAGAACACAGATAAATGTTTTTTGCATGTATTACACAGATTTTATAAATGTCTTGCCAGGAGACATCACACTTTGTGTTCGATCTGATGAAACAGTTACACCATTTATTGCAAATCAAGAAGAAAAGTACCAGTCTGTTCCATCAGTGAATGGATGAACGAAAAGAGTTCACCAGATGGTATCAAAAGTTACATGGATGATTAGTATGTTGAGTGGGACACTTATTGATGTTTTGTACTGAACACATATAATTCAAAAGTTTGCACAGGAAAAGGTCTTTCAACATACATAGCTGTATGGATGGAAGATGCTGTCACCTTTTAACATCATTAACCAAAATTAGGGACACAATATGAACCAGTAAAACAAATTGCAAAATGGTTAAGAGAAGTTTGACAGAGGGTAAACCATTTTAACACTAGCGCTTTGGAAAATCAGGAATGTATTGGGCAACATGCAAGTCAATTACTGCAGTATGGTATAGAATAGTGGTTATCGCCAGCAGTCTCTTATAACCCGAAGGGCGAAACAAAATAATTCCTAACGAAGTGTCAAGGACTGTGTCAGGTCGTCGAAATGAGTTCACAGATAAATGTAAAACTGCAGATACCGATAAAGACATCTGTACTTCATGTCAGTACAGTAGAGTTACGCCTGTTAAATGAGTTCATTACCAGAAAAATAGAAGTTACCTTTGAAAGTAAAAGATACATGTAATGTACCATATGAAAGTAGTGCTAAGGGAAAACAGGATGAGTCTACACGTTTCATACTTCAGGTATACATGGTTTATGTTGGATGTATGTTAGGGTAATTACATTAACATTATTTTTCATCTGCTTGTCCTTGATTTTGTAGATATACAGTACTCTGGTCCGAACAAGGGAGGGGATTGATGGTCATTTATTTTTATTTGCAAAAGGATTATCATGGGCATAATATTACTAAATACTACATTTGGACTTTCCTGCAGGATTGCAGCGCACTATATTTATAACAGAAAAATATGTAGCCTTGTTTAAACACATACTTACTGTTGAAGTAAGTACTGACCGAGCTAGTTTACACTTCACCATACAGTTTCTGGTGGTAGGCATAAACGCACGACATCGATGTTTTACAATCCATCCATATCCTTCTAAGTGGTACACAATCAACATATGAGTGGAAATAAAGACTCAAGAAGTTTTATTGGACTCAGAACGGAAATATGCTGATGTATTTATGGACATAGCAGATCTAAACAACTCTGTCAGAGAGTGTTATATTTGGCCTACCAGGATAGTTCTGACTATTGAACAGGCATCTGAAATACAACTATTTCTTGGAAAAATGGAAGCAATACACTGTAAAGCCCAGCAATACATTGTAAAGCACAGCAGTCATATTACCAGAAAACTGGAGACCACAGGATTTTCTCCATAGTTTCACCAGAAACAGTGATTGTCAACTGTTACACAAATGTAAAATCAACAGCGATGACACATTTAAAACTGCAAAAAAGGGGATTACTGGCCAACAGAACATAGTGTGACATAGATGGAACACAGTTTCATCTCCCAGCTCTTATCACAGGAACTTTCCTTAACAAAACCTTGGATTCTAGTTTATTACACTATTTAGACCACTCAACAGTCTCAGGAAATGGAAGAATTGTTGGACTAGAGCCAGAAAGATTCTACCTGGGCTTAGTGGCTTGAATGGTAGGAAATTCCCAGTACCTGATGGATTCTTTTTTAAATAAACAAATTTTGTGGCAAATTCCTAATTTTCCCTTTGGATAACCATAAACCACTGTCTCCCAGTGACTGAATTTTGGTTTCTGTTATCTGTCAGAGTGCACTGAGGAAAGCGACTGTTGAGGAGCACACCAAGCATCTCATGCGCTGCCTTTTTACACCCACCATCCTACTTCCATAGAGTGCCTTCTGTATTAGTTTGTTATCTTGTGAGGATTTTATGAAGCCTAGCGCAAGCAGCTGTTTCTTCCACTTCCTCATTGAATGTCTTCCAGCACAATATTTTCGATTGTTTAATCGCAAGGTTATACTTGGTGAATGATTCCTGATATTTTTTACTTTTCTTTCTCGCTTGCAAAGTTGAACATTTTTCTTATTTTCTTCCACTGCAATTCCAGATTATTGTTCCCGTTCATGCATTTGTTGGTGATTGGACAGTTTTCTGAGTATGATACCATAACGACAGACGTCACTTATCTCCCATTTCCTCAAGATACCTTGGATTTATCATTGAAGTTTTGACTTCAGAAAAATATGAGTGTACGGCTTTCCTACATGTTCTAGTACATTTTGCTAGGATTCTTACAGGCCGTGGTCTGTTTAGCACGCATTTCAACCTCAGAGTTAATGTACATGTGGTCATGTAAGGATGGCTATAATGTCATTTTTGACATAAACACCCATTAAGGTGGAATCAAAAGTTGTGTCAGTTATTTCTTCTCTTCTTCTATTCCTGAAAGTAGGTTTTCTACCCCTATTTAGGATCTCTAAATTGCTCTGGAACAGATTCTGAAGTAGGTCTTCACCTCTGCTGTTGGTGTCACTGCTTCCCCACACCAGGTTGTAAGTGTCAACATCACAACCAATCAGCTGTGAGTAGCTGATGTTCAGTCTCCTTACTTTTTGGGAAGCAGGAGGACTGTCCTTGTAAGGAAGGTAAGCTCAGGCCAATGCAGACTGACGTGTGGTTCCTTTCTGACACTGTTTCATACTGATGGCCACTAAGTCCTTGGAACTAAAGTCTGCCATGCCATAAATTCCACTAATGAGATAAATGCATGTTTTGGGATTTTGTTATATTTCTAGTATAAATCACCTTACCATCAGTTCCAGTTCCTTTCTTGAACGAAACCCAAGGCGACAGTGGCCTCTTACTGTGTTGCAGGTTTATATGCAACAGTTGCAGTCACCAGCATGCCATGGTAGCTTCCAATATCCTTGATTATCCTGACAGTAACCTACAAAAATATAAATACAGCTTTAGGTCCAATTCTCACAGTGCACTCAGGGATACTTCATCATCTTCCACCACAAGGATTTGGTCACCAGATACAAACTTCTGGTTGATTACTCTCCAGCCCTGTGTCAAGACTCTGGTTCTGCACCTATACTTTCTGAAACTGAGTGTGTGAAGGAGCAACCTAAAGAAGTTTTAGTGCTCAAATTGTAATCTTTGCCGTCTTCGATAGTTCATCTGCTGTCTTAACCAGTAGCTTCGGCTTCTCCCATGGATGTATCTTGGGCACCATCTTCTTACGCCAATCCCCTATTCCTAGCCACTGAAAAATAAAGATTAGAGCAGCTGTGTCGAGACCGACCCTCCTGAATTAAGGACATAGACTTGCGTTTCCACCACAGTCCAAAAGACTGCAATATGAACTAGGTTCTCCTGTTGTGAGGTGATACTGACCAATTGATACCCCTGTTGGATAATCACCATCTTAGAAGCCAAGACTGCAGTGCTATAGGTCTGTTTCCCTATTTCTTGTCTCTGCTTTTTATGTATCTAACTACTTTGTTCCCTGCCTTGTAGGTGGAAGAGTTCTGTATACCTCATCCTCTCTGAGACAGATCTTCCATTTATGTTTAGATGGTAATACATTGCCTTCTTTTCTTTTTGTTCTCTGTGAATATTTCTCTTCTGAGCCCCAGACAAGGATTTGACCTTGATCTGATCCAACTTCTTTTTCCACTTCTTGGACTGGTCTATCCAGTCGCAGGAACAGCTTCCATCAATTCCAATCCTGATGGTTAAATATTTGAGGCAGCAGTAGCCAGTCACGACACAAGTAGCAACAGGGATGTAACCGATTTTGTGACTTTTACGAGTTCCTACCAGGAGCGAATTTTATAATATCATCTGTGTACTTTAATAGTTTACTTTCATGTGTTTCTGCGTGTTTATTTAATACCTAAAAGTGACAGTTCTCGCGTTTTCGTTTGCATCGGAAAGTAAATCGATTCTGCGACATATTACAAGTTCCTAATCAGGAGCGAATTATTTAGTTTCACCTGAATGCTTCAGTAGTTAGGACTTGGATCTCTGCGTGTTAATCTAATTTATTAGACACAGTTCTTGCGTTGTCGTCAGGGTCTACAGCAGAGTTTTGCAGCACATGCTGATAGTCCGTCTATCTGCATAGTTTAATTTTCCACGATCTTTAGCGTGGACAGGGACTGCGATTGTTGTGTGCGGATGCGAGCCGAGTTGGTGACACTTCGCTGTCAGCTTCAGCCTGTGATGGCTTTGGTTATACAGCTTAAGGCTGCAGTGAATGGACACCATGGTTGTGGGCCAGCCATGGGGATCCAATGGACGTCCAGTACGGCCGAGTCCTCCGATCGGTCTTCATCGGTGGACAGCCCAGTCACTGCTCGCACTGAGGTTGACCCCTCACCTATGTTCGAGAGGGAGGTCGCCCCCGGGCGTAGCAGGTTGCGAAATACCTCCCAGGCAGCCGCACGTAAGGCCTCCCCGGTTTGTCTGACAAACAGGTTCCAGGCGCTGTCTGCGGCTGACGCTGTCGCTGAGCCAGATGCTGTCGTCTGTCCTGTTTCAGAGGAAACCTCTCAGCCCGCAAGATCTTGACAATCACAGAGGGTGAGATTATTGATAGTTGGAGCTCCAACGTTAGGCGCCTTATGAGGCCCCTTAGGGACATGACTGTCAAGAAGAGAAAGAAAACCAATGTGCATTCCATGTGCATACCATGTGGAGTCATTCCAGATGTGGAATGGGTCCTCCCGGATGCTATGAAGAGCATAGGGTGCAGAACTGCAGGTGGTTGCTCACGTCGTTACCAATGATGTGTGTCGTTTTGGATCAGAAGAGATTCCCTCAGCAGGTTACCTTCCATTCAGAAAGTGGGTGCACTCAGTGACTGTTATGTCGCTTATAAATTGTAGAGTCCAGCAATCAGTCGTCCTTTTTTAGATTTTATTACGCAGATCCAGATTTCGGCTAGTGGCTAGCCGTTCTCAATGCACTACTTTCTATCCTCGATGCATGTAAGAACTTGTTGTTTGGGCATCAGTCACATTTCATTGAGTACTTGTATACAATACAATGACAATACAATGTGACTGACGCCCAAACGATAAGGACTTATATGCATCGAGAAATAGCGCATTGAGAATGGCTAGCCACTTGCCAAAATCTGGATCTGCGTAATAAAATCTAAAAAAGGACGACTGATTGCTGCACTCTGTAATTTATAAGATTGTCTCCGGTTTCGAGCGGCTAACAGAAGTGGTAAGAGTTCCAATCTTGCTTGCAAGACGAAAGCAGAGCAGAACATTTGTAGCATAGTCGACAGGAGCGATTGCGGACCTCTGGTACAGAGCCGAGAGAAGGGTCTGAATCACAGACTCAGACGGTTCTGCGACCGTGTAGGTTGCAGATTCCTTGACTTGCGCCAAAGGGTGGTTGGGTTTCTTGTTCTGCTGAATAGATCAGGTGTCTACTGTACGCAGGAGGCGGCTACAAGGGGAGCAGGGGCTGTGTGGCGTGGACTGGGCGGTTTTTTAGGTTAGAGGGTCTCGGGAAAACACCTGAAGGGCTTCAGCCACAAAGGGTGCAGGCCGAACACAGGAAGAACGTAGATACAGGAACAATCGGTATAACAGTTGTACATTGTCGTAGATGTGTTGGGAAAGTACCAGAGCTCCAAGCGCTAATAGAAAGCACTGATGCTCAAATCGTTATAGGAACTGAAAGCTGGCTAAATCCGGAGATAAGCTCAGCCGGAATTTTTGGGAAGAACCTAATGGTGTTCCGAAAGGATAGGCTAAACACGGTTGGAGGTGGCGTGTTTGTTGCAGTTAGAAGTAGTTTATCGTGTCGCGAAATTGAAGTAGATAGTTCCTGTGAGTTAGTATGGGCGGAGGTCATTATTGGCAACCGGAATAAAATAATTATTGGATACTCTTACCGACCTCCCAATTCAGATGATACAGTTGCTGAAAGGTTCAAAGAAAACTGGAGTTTGATTTCAAACACTTACCCGGCTCATATGATAATAGTTGGTGGTGACTTTAATTTACTCTCGATATGTTCAGGGTGTATACGGGGACAAGGAAAAAAAATTCCCGGATTATTCCCTGATTTTTCCCGAATATCGCATTTAAAAAATATGCTTTTTCTCGGGCGAAAATCAAATTTTTCCGTGCTAGGTGACAGTATATTTTCCGTTAATTTTCCCTCGGACCTGTAAAACGTATCAATTCTTTGAATGGTTAACATTTGTACACTCGCGTAGAAGTTCCCAGAATAAAAAGACGGGGATGAGAAATTTTGGAGACTTAATGAAAATAAAGAAAAGTTTTGGAAAGACCTTTGATTTGCAGCAACATACGCTGCATATTTTGGTATTACGAAAGTATAAATTCGAATTGCACCAAACACAGCGCGTTAGTTTCCCAAGCGTTGAAACCGAGGTTGCGATGTCCTTTCGTAAGCCAATCAAACAGTATCTCATGCCACGTGATCTCGTCAGCCGATGACAGCAGATATTCAGAGTATAAGACATGTGTTATAGTCAGCCAATAGAAAGATCACTGGTTACGTAGCACTAACACACAAAGAGAAAAAGTTAATGGTTTATGTTAATGTACATAGGAAAGCTACAAGAAAAGCTAAGCTTTCACATGTAATATTGATCTGTTTTGCGTGTGCTGTACTTTAACATACATCACACAAATGTGCCAGTAAATTTTAAAAATTATGACGTAAATGTCTTGGCTCGAAATTCTTGTAAGTGGCTGGTCCTCAAACTGCTCAATTTTAAACGCTCTGTGATTCAGAAATCCATCCCATTTTCTCACACATAACATAATTCATCTTGCTTAAAAAGAAATTTACTTTGAAAGTTACACTTTTTGAACCACCGTTCGCAATACTACCTGGAGACTGTTAGAAATAGGTTCGATTTACCAGTTGCCAGAGAGCGCCAGAAAACAGGCATTCTCGCGCGTGAGCAGCTGCAGTGGTGAAGGAAGCCCACATGTAAATATGTATAAGGCAATAAGAGAGCTTACATTACAATATAAAAGAAACAGGGCATCAGAGATACTCCCAAGAGCATCGGAATTTCGTAAGCCATGCTAAAATGCATAATTCGGCTTGATGTGCACATTGGTTTTTTCCAGATTCACAATGAAATAGGTCCCATCTGATATTAAGTTTTTCAGTGTGGTTTTTGGGATGTAAATTTTCTTGGAGTACCAGTACTCTACTATCTCATTTTTATTTCTTTATTACAGCATAATTCCACACATGGCAGAAGATAACGTGCACTTGAAATTCAGCGAACAGATGGAACTAACCAATACCATAGAATGAAACACTTCAATTCAAATAAAATGATTGCCTCAGGCGAAAGATTAATAAAGCCAAATTTCTTTAGCAAACTTGCAAAAATAACTTCATAGTTCTGCAAGACGATTAATGCTTGACTGCTAATAACTTTAAAATAAAATAATATCAGTAAACTGAAACTAAAAATATATTTTTGTCCTCTGTAATTATGTGAACGTATTTTAATTTACTTGATAGAAATCCGTTTTGTTTTCGTTTGACATGTGAGTTGTAAACGCAGCAGAATCACTTAATGTGAACACAGGTCACGTGGAGACTAACCCCTCCACAGTACAACTCAGACAACTCGGCGCATGGGCAAATCTGGCAGCTGGGGTGCACAAGAAAAGAATTTTTCGTTAGCATCTGGCTACTTGCTGCTAATGCCTATACAGCGAACAGCCACATTTCAAGTAGTGGGAAGCGGAGAAGGTACTGCTCATACGTGGGTCAACTGCGCATGGGCATTAGCCCACTGGCGACTGGTCAAACGAACCTAATGTGAACAGTTGAACGTCATGCTTATAGCAAGCAGTTTATTGTTACGAAGAATTACATATTCTTCGCCTTATGGCCTTTGACATAGTTTTGCTATTTACAGATGCTTGTGCGTGCATAGTGTTTTGTTGTTGTAAATTGCGTATTTCCTTTGCCACTAAAATTTTATTTTTTCCCTCGTTTATATTTTATAGCTGCAGTATCATTCTCCAGTAGTGGGATATAGTAACATTCTTTGCTAGAGAGTCAATTCTTATCAGTCAAAATTACAAAAATTTAACTGAAAGCTAAAACAATGAAAAATTCCCGCAATTTCGAAGAATTCCCGGGTTTTTCCCGGTTATCTCCCGGTTGAAAAAATTCCCGGGTTTTTCACGGATTTCCCGGTTGTCCCGGCTCATATACACCCTGATGTTGGAGAAAATACATGTTTAATTCTGGAGGTACGCATAAAACATCATCCAAAACTGTGCTGAACGCATTCTCTGAAAATTATTTCGAGCAGTTAGTTCATGAGCCCACATGTATAGTAAACAGTTGTGAAAACACACTTGACCTCTTGGCAACAAATAATCTTGAGTTAGCAACGAGCATCAAAACGTATACAGGGATTAGTGAACGCAGGGTTGTCGTAGCGAGATTGAATATTGTAATCCCCAAATCTTCCAAAAATAAACGAAAAATAGATCTATTCAAAAAAGCAGATAAAAATTCACTTGACGCCTTCCTGATGGACGATCTCCACTCCTTCCAAATTAATGGTATAAGTGTAGACCAGATGTGGCTTGAATTCAGAGAAATAGTATCGGCACAAACTGAGAGATTTATACCAAATAAATTAACGAACGACGGAGCTGATCCTCCTTGGTACTTAAAACAGATCAGAACACTGTTGCAGAAACAAAGAAACAAACATGCCAAATTTAAACAGACGCAAAATCCTCAAGATTGGCAATCTTTTACAGAAGCTCGAAATGTAGCCTGGATTTCAGCGCTTATAACAGTTTCCACAACGAAGCTCCATTTGACAGTCATATACAGGGATCACTCCAAAAGAAATGCACACTGTTTTTGTAAAAATACAGTTTGATTTTGGATGTTTGGAAGTTTTACAGTGTGTAGATACATCCTTCCTGCTTGTTTTCAAACTTAGTTCAACCTGTTCCCGTGAGTGGTGCTGTCACAGTATGTCTTCAAGATGGCTGCTACACTTGACGTTCGTCGGAAGCAACGTACTGTCATAGAATTCCTGTGCAGTAAAAAAAGAGACAGTGGGAAACATCTACAAAAGGTTGTCGATCGTAGTACAGTTAGTCGGTGGACAAGCAGGTTACGTGATGAAAGCGAGCATGGCAATATTGAGGATTGTCCTCACAGCGGCAGGCCTTGTACTGCACACACTCCAGACAATGTGCAGAGAGTTAACGATTTGGTGACTGCTGACAGACACATCACAGTGAACGAATTGTCACGCTACATTGGGATAGGGGAACGAAGTGTTTGCAGAATACTGAAAGTGTTGGCGTTAAAAAAGTTTGTGCCAAGTGGATTCCCAGGATGTTGACAGTGGCTCACAAAGAAACAAGAAAAACGGTACGTAGCGAGAATGGTGGAGATGAAATTCTTGGAAGAATTGTGACAGGTGATAATACATGGCTCTATCATTTTTCACCAGAGACGAAGGGGCAATCAATGGAGTGGCACCATACAAATTCGCCCAAGAAAAAAAATTCAAAACCACACCTTCTGCTGGAAAAGTTATGGATACAGTGTTTTTCGATTCCAAAGGACTCTTGCTTGTGGACATCATGCCAAGTGGAACCACCATAAATTCTGATGCATATGTGACGACAATGAAGAAACTTCAAGCTCAACTGAGTCGTGTTCGATCATATCGGCAAAAGCAGGACCTTCTTCTTATGGGGGCAAATTATGACCTGTTGAAATAGTTCAGGTTTATGTGGATCACACTCTACAAAAAGGGAAGCGGAACGATTGACGATTTCAGAAGGGATAGTCACAAGAATCTCTGTTTACATGCGACACATCGTACGAAAGACGAGAACCGAATTTCGGAAACAATTTTTCACTGTTGTGTTTACACGTTAAGGTGTGAAGTGGATTTACTAGCCCAGTTGAATATAGCGCCTGGCACTGTTGCAGTTTCTGTTTAGTCAGCACAATCGCTGTTTCTCTTCAATTAGACGAGGTGTAATATTGCTACTTATCCTCCACTGCACAAAAGCCAAAAGTTTTTAAAAACAAGTCGAAACCTGAGATCCCAAGCATGTTTCAAATCAGGTTGCGTTTAAATGGGAGCGAATATCGATTGTACATTTGGAAAACCCTCAACTATAAACGGACTTTCAAAATCGATTTTGGAGTGTCTGTATGACCATCCAGAAGCGGTATTGAGAAGCCAGTTTATGAAATCTGTATTCGATAGCCCCATTTTAAGCAGGGTGTTTTTTGAGCAAATTGCATTGCTCTTACTGTCCTTTTTTGAGTGCCCATTATAAAGAGAAAAATGAATACAGAAATTGTTTAAAAATAATGGGCAAGCATAAATTACTAATCTGAACAATGTTTTCATAGATTAAGATAAATTTAATCAAATAAAAACTTTTCCTGTTAAGAGTTGTCTGTCTGATCATGATGCACAGCTAGTTACAGTATATGATGTGGCTCCATACAGTAATGCAAAACAGTCCTCCAAAATAGTGCGTTCAATTAACGATTTAGGAATTCAAAATTTTAGGGAAATATTGCAAAAGTTACACTGGGATGAGGTGTACAGGGAACATGATGCTAATTTAAAATTTAACCTATTTCATGATACCTTTGTGAATATATTTGAAAAAAGTACCCTAAGAAAACAGTGAAATATAGTTGTAAGAAATCATGTAAAAAGCCACGGCCTACTAAAGGGATAAAAATATATTGTAAACAGAAAATGGAAATTTATCTTAGAGGAAAGAGGAGTAATGATCCCAAAACAGTGAAACATTATAAACACTGCTGCACTGTATTAAGAAAAGTTATTAAAAAGTCCAGAAGTATGTGTATTATGCTTGAGATTAGCACATCTGATAATAAAATTTAATCGACTTGGAATATCGTTAAAAGGGAAACAGAGCAACTGAGATCACAGGAAGAGTGTATTTCTGTCAAACACAATGAAAAGTTTGTTAAGAAGAAGTCGGAAGTAGAAAATAGTTTTAATAATCATTTTTAAGTGTTTTAGAGAAAATAGGTTCAAATGGTTCAAATGGCTCTGAGCACTATGGGACTTAACATCTGTGGTCATCAGTCCCCTAGAACTTAGAACTACTTAAACCTAACTAACCTAAGGACATCACACACATCCATGCCTGAGGCAGGATTCGAACCAGCGACCGTAGCAGTCGCGCGGTTCCGGACTGCGCGCCTAGAACCGCTAGAGAAAATAGGATGCAGCTATTCATTAGAACGTGCAAGGCAGTATATGGAAGAGGCAGTACCTATGCAATTTGATAAAATTGATATTCACCCACCTCTCCTACTGAAATTAGGAAAACAACAAATTCACTCAAAAGTAAAAGCTCACATGGAATTGATGGCATTTCTAACAGAGTACTAAAAGCTTGTACCCCCAATAAATAAGTAGGATTCTCAGTCACATACATAGTAGCTCTCTGAAACAAGGCATTTTTTCAGATAGACTGAAATACGCAATTGTTAAACCGTTACATAAAAAGGGGATAGATCTGATGATAACTGCTACCACCCAGTTTCACTTCTGACAGCTTTATCTAAAATTCTTGAATAAGTAATTTATGCAAGAGCCGAATCACATATTTGTAAACATGAAGTACTACCAAAATGTCAAACTGGTTTTCAGAAAAGCTTTTCAACAGAAAATGCTATATATGCTTTCACTGATCAAATATTAAATGCATAGAACAAACGAACATCACCCATTGGGATATTTTGTGATCTCTCAAAGGCTTGTCACATACATAGTAGCTCTCTGAAACAAGGCATTTTTCCAGATAGACTGAAATACGCTATTGTTAAACCATTACATAAAAAGGGGATAGATCTGACGATAACTGGTACCACCCAGTCTCACTTCTGACAGCTTTATCTAAAATTCTTGAATAAGTACTTTATGCAAGAGCCGAATCACATTTTTGTAAACATGAAGTACTACCAAAATGTCAAATTGGTTTTCAGAAAAGCTTTTCAACAGAAAATGCTATATATGCTCTCACTGATCAAATATTAACTGCATAGAACAAACAAACATCACCCATTGGGATATTTTGTGATCTCTCAAAGGCTTTTGATTGTGTGAATCATGACATTCTTCTAGGTAAGCATAAGTATTGAACTGTGAGTAGAACAGCGCACAAATGTTTTAATTTATAGTTAACTGAAAGAATGCAGAAGGTTGAAATTAACAGTGCAGATTGTCTGCAAAAACCAACAGAGTCATTTAACTGGGGAGGTATCAATAATGTTGTTGTACAGGGTTCAGTCTCCGGTCCCTTATTGTTCTTAATTTACAGGGTATAAATTTTAAGTTGGAAAACCAGAATAACTCGAAAAATAAGCTCCACAAGAAAAAAATGTGTAGAATCCAAAGTTGATTATTTTCGAGGGGGACATCTGCTGGTGCTAAAATTAGCCCACCACCCCAGCCCCTTGAGGGTGGGGCTGGAGGCAACTTTAAAATTTCAAATGGGAACCCCTGTTTTTTATTGCAGAATCAGATTCTACATAAAAAACTATGTACATTTTGTCTTAAACATTTGTTTTTATTCTCGGTACTTGGCACTGTGATTCAAGAAAATCCGTGTTCTCATTTTTGCATAGAAAATGGTTATAGATAAACAAAAAATACTTATTTACTTCGTAAATTTTGTTTCGCTCAAACTAAAACTCTTTCTCTCTCCCCATAGGGTGGGATTTGAGAGAGAGCAATAAGAGTTTTACAAATGTTGTCTCAAATAGTTGGGTAAACATTTGTAAAACTCTCATATTCGTAAAACTCTAATATTTGGATTGTTTTGAGAGTGTTATTAATTCCATTCAAAACATCTGTGTTTATTTTCATGTCTCAACACAAAATTATCTTGACTTTAATGTTTGACACTTCAGTAATAAGATTTTAATAGAATTGTTTGTTAAATGGAAAAAGGAAGGGTATGTCACATATCGCTCGAATTATTCTGAAGAGTAGGACAATCTAAATTTGTATTTAGAATTTGTCACTGAAGAAGCCATACTTAATCTTTTTCATCTTGTGATCTGAATTTCTACAGGTACATTTTCATCGCATCAGATGAAATGATTCATCCTGCATAATTTTAGTTGTGAAGAAGTTAGCTCAGGAGCTTACAGAAATGTTACCAATGAGAAAACAGTTCTCCCACGTACCAACATCACAAATACTGCATACAAAAGAAAGGTACTTCATAAAAATCATTTGTGGGTTTCAGTGGGGAAACGAATGCCAATCTAAAGTCACTTTTGAATGAGTAGAACAAATTTTATATTTCTTGTGAACTGTGTTTTTTTCTCAGTACAAAAACCAGATGCATGTATGGGACAAGTCATCCTAGTGGGTGTTAAAAATAACATTTGAGTACCTGACAGCTGGGGACACATTAGCTATCACTACCACTGCATGATCTTTAATTTTTATGTGAAACTGGCCATTGTTTACAACATTCAAAGCTATTTATGAAAGTATCGCTGTCAGTGTAAGAATTGTACATTGTTTTTATTTACAGTCAGTGTCATGAGAGTTCACTGATGCTTTAAGTATAATTATTCTATTATTCATTTTTACTCCAAACTTAGTACAATTATGCAGAACATGTCATCCTTCAGTGATTGTGCTAAATGGACACTACTGTGCTTAAACAGGAAAGTAAATTAAAATTTTCTAGTTCCATGTCACTCTAAATTATAATAACTTTTGGAAAGTGTATGCTAAAAGATAATGTGTTACCTTAATACTGTTCAGTGGTTAAAAGGACTTGCTTAGGGGTAAAATGAGATTTCTATCATAAAGTTTAAGAACATTTTACCACTTCACAATATATGTATTTCTATGGTTGAAGAATTTCGACCACAGTGTTAACTATTCACTCCCAGAAGCAAATGTTTCAAGAACTGTGCCGCCTAATGAAGAAATGCAGAATTAAAGCATATCCACCCAATGCCAGTTGCTGAAGGAAGCTGTTAGCCAGTAAGTGGGGAAGATGCACAAGCCCAGTTTGTTAAATGGCTTTTTTAAGTTTTTTTACTGTCATACCAGCAGTCATGGTAGTGAGCCAGTATGGTGTATCCACAGACCAGTTATGTAGCAGGTTCGATAGTGGAGGGATACATGTACAAGTTTTCATCGCCTGTGGAAACATCGGTACACAGTGGCTACAAATTCATGTGAATTACGTGTGAAATAAGTTTCACATACATATGTGAGTCTTAGTACATCGCTAGTAGAGACAGATTTCGCTGAAAATTATTGTGGTTTTGTAGAACGTTATCATGGGAATCCATACATTGGTAACTCATTATTTCAAAGAACATGGCTTATGGCTTTGAAGAAACAAATACAGGATCACCACAAGTATCACAGCTAAGATGTCATAGAAAATAGACGACATATTCTGTTTTTTTTTTTTTTTTAGGTTTTGGCTGGACTTCATTATAATGCTCATTCTCTCTTTCAATAAAGTGTGCTACAATGTTATTGTGGGATGACTTCCCAGTAAGGAAAAATTAAACCATCTAAAACAGAACATATATACATACAAACATTAATCCTTGTTCTATAGATCTTGAGTACGACATTTCGTAATGATGTGGAAGGTGTCACTTAAACATAAGTTTTCTTGACACAAAATAATTTTTTTTATTTTTACACTTAGCACTTCAAATCTAAGGATTCATCTGTTGAGTGGAAGGAGTTGTCATTCAGAAATTCTTTTAATTTGCTTTTAAATGTTGGTTGGCTATCTGTCAGACCTTTAATACTTTTGGCAAATGACCAGAGATTTTTGTGGCAGCATAATACACCCCTATTCCTCAGCTGATTCTTTCTTGTTGGTTTTGATCACTATACCTGTATCATCAGCAAAAAGAACTAGCTTTGTATCTTCATGAATATAGAGTGGCAAGTCGTTAATATAGAAGGTGTACATTTTAAGTTGACAAACCAGAATAACTCGAAAAATAAGCTTCACACAAAAAAATGTGTAGAATCCAAAGTTGATTATTTTGAAGGGGGACATCTGCTGGTGCTACAATTAGCTCACCACCTCAGCCCCCTGGAGGAGGGGTTGGAGGCAACATTAAAATTTCAAATGGGAAACACCATTTTTTTATTGCCGAATCAGATTGGCTTTTTGACATGTCCCTGCTGATCAGTAGTGCAACAAGGACTATTACAATGACTGGATCAATAATTGACCACGTGACCACAGATATGGACAGAAAAGTATGATATAGCTGTAAAAGATTGGCTACAGAAAAAAATCTCTTAATGGCAGACCTACAAAAGACATTTATCAGAAATCAAAACACAACATTTTTCTCAAAAACTAGAAAGCAAAAGTGGAATGAAGTATGTAGAGAAACTGATGTAAAACCGAAATTCTGTAAGTTCTCAACATAATTTAAACTGAACATTGAAGAAACATTAGCAAAAGTAGCCACATCAGTATCCATGTTTCGCAAAAGCAAATGGATAAAACAGGTTTTAAGCAACCCTCCCAGTTCCATGAAAAATGGTTATGAGCCAGAGTTCTTAAATTCCTACGTCAGATACGAAAAGACATATAGGAAAGTGCTGACTGCTGCAAAAAGTTATATAATGACAAAATAAAAGCAAGGCAATGTGTGAGGTCACAAAAACCGGTACAGGATGAGACATACAAAGGCATAATAACATGCTATTAAGGAAGGGGAGAAGATAATAAAGGATCCACACTACCTTGCAAACTATGTGAATGAGCATTTTCCAAGAACTGCATCGAAATTACAACAAAAATCATGATAACCGATATAGCACCAGTAAATAATTATGTACTAAGTAGAATGATTTTACTACCAACAACAGAGCATGAAAGCAGTAGAACCATACAAAACCTAAAAAACGCTAGTATGCTTAGATGAAGCATCAATATATGTACTGAAGCAATGTGTACAGAACTTACTCAGCAAACATAATACAGGATTCATTAACAACAGGGAAATTTCAGAGCATTCAGAACAGGCAAGATTTGCACATGTGCCAAAGAAAGGTAATGCAAAACACGTGGAAAACAATGGTCTCATTTCACTACTGTCACTATACAGGATAATAGAATCAATAATGAAAGACGATTATTGAATTAACTGAATAAATACCATCTTTTAAACAATTCACCATTTGGTTTCCCAACTGCTAGAAGTACAGAACAAGCATTAGTAGAATTCACAAAAGTGTTGCTTGATGCTGTTGACAAAGATGAGTGTGTCACAGCCATACGTTTACGTGTTTCTAAGCCTTTTGATGCTGCTGACAGTAATATTCTACTAAATAATCTTGAACCATTAGGAATAAGAGGCGAATCTAATGACTGATTCTGATCATATTTAGCAGATAGGGTGCAAACAATAGAATATCTCAAACAAGTCTAAACTTCTATTAAAAACGTATCAGAACAAAAATACGATTTCCTCAGTATAGCATATTAAGACCAGTATCATTCCTGATAAACATCAATAACTTTCCCAATAATGTTAGTATGGGGTAAAAATTCGATTTGCTGATGGCAGCAACGTTATAGTTACTGAGGAAACAATAGATTTTGTTACAGAGAAGGGATATTAAACCTTCATGGAAGCTTACAATTGCCCAATATGCAATAAAGTGACAACGAATTAAGAAACTGCTATGAAATTAAGTTTGAAGTCAGAAAAAACATTGTTAAATTAAATGTAGATGCCATCTCTATTGCCTGCAAAACAATCACAAAATTATTAGGAATGGATATTGATTCTCAGTGGAAGTAGTACAAAACACACAAAGATATTTGCAAAGAGACTGTTATGAGTATGTTATGTCCTTATAGTCCTGTCATGTGCTATGGAATTCTTTTCTTGGAAACAAATGCACAACATATGAACACTGTTTTAAAATCATAGAAAGGGGACATATTAATAATAACCAAAAATACTACTCGAGCTGGTAGTGAAGACCTGTTCAAAACACTGGGGATTGTAATTACCCCATGTGAATACGTTTAACAATCAGTTGCATGCCTAAAAAACATTGATAATTACTGCACAAACAGGTCTGTCCATGTCCTGCTTTAGGTTTCCTGTGGTTTCTGTAAATTACACTGAGGCCACAAAAATCGTGGGATAGCGATATGCACAGTTACAGGTGGCAGTGGAATCGCATATGGAAGGTATAAAAGGGGTATAAAAGGGCCGTGCGTTGGTAGAGCTGTCATTTTTACTCGTTGGATTCATGTGAAAAGGTTTCCAACGTGATTATTGCTGCACAACAGGAACGCAAAATGACAGTTAAACTAGGTGTATTGGACATTCTATGTTGGATCTCGTTAGAATGTTTCGAGAACCACAGTGTCAAGAGTGTGACAAATTACGGGCATTACCTCTCACCATGGGCAACACAGTGGGCAGCGGCCTTCATTTAACGACTGAGAGCAGTGGAATTTGCGTCGAGTTGTCAATGCTGACAGATAAGCAACACTGCGTGAAATAACCACAGAAATCAACGTGGTACGTACGGTGGACGTATCGATTAGGACACTGCAGCGAAATGTGGCGTAAATGGGCTACAGCCGTAGGCGACGGACGCGAGTGCCTTTTCTAACAGCACAGCATCGTCTGCGGCTCCTCTCCTGCGCTCGTGATCATATCTGTTTGTAGAGGTTAATAAAAAAGAAAAAGAGAACAAAAGACAAGAAAAAGGTTGAAAATGTGGGAAGAAATGGTGAATAAAAAGTGGGTTTTAAAATCGTAAATGAACGTGAAAAAGGGAAAGAATGAAATGCAAATTGGACTTCGTATTATAGAAAAGTTATTGGACTTCGTGATTCGGAAAGGCTATTGCTGGGGTGGTCCTTGTGGCGTTTCTGAGCAAAAGTCAAACCGATTTCCACTACAAAAATTATTTGAAAAAAGACAGAGAATAACAAATGTAACTAACAGGGGGAAATGGCGTAGATAAGAGTTCATCCTTTACCAGGTTAACATGTCTTCTTTCGTGCGGCGTCCAGGCCTTCTAAAAATCTCCTACTTCGTTTCTGCGTGAAAAGACTGCTCCGAAATCTTGCAATAAGTTTCATTGTCCAGGAATTTCTAATGTATACAAAACCGTCTTGATACTAAATGCAATTTATTTTACGTTGCTTCCCTCCTCCAACTGTCATAACTTCCACAATATGCCTACACATTAATAAGTTATTTTTCGTCTTCATCAGATCACGTCTGCATTAAGCTTCCGCTCTCGAGAGACAATAGATGGATGGAAAAAATGAGTTACCATTTTAATATTTTCTCTGCCGTCGAGCACTCATACCGCTGCGACAGTATAATTTATGTCTGAGGGAACGAGTGTAGCGTGGCGAAATTCAAAGTCCCGCTACCTGTTGGACCTCTGATGACTCGTAAACTGTGGTCTGATAAGCTGAGTCCCGATTGCAGTTGGAAAGAGCTGAAGGTAGGGTTCGAGTATGGCGCAGTCTCCACGAAACCATGGACCCAAGCTGTCAACAAAGTAGTGTACAAGCAGGTAGTGGCTGCGTAACGGTGTGGGCTGTCTTTATATCAAATCCTTCACTGGCAGCTTGTTCTAAATTATCTATGGCTACGGAGGCACCATGGCTCAACATTTTTCCAGGGGATTTCCAACAACTTGTTGAGTCCATGCCACATCGAGTTACTGCCCTACATTGGGCATAGGGACGTGCGACACGATATTAGGAGGTATTCCATGTCTTTTGTCATCTATCGCACATTAGGCGAACGCTGTACTGGTTTCTACTATAAGGTAGTGGCCGATACCTATCCCATCCTTGTCAGTCTATATCTGTACGTATGTAAATGCCTGTATATAGGAAGTAAATTATTTCTCTTGTTCTTAAATTGTAATACAAAGACACAATGCTTTATTTCTAACATGTTAGGTACAACGACATACCTCGTAAACCATTCAAAACCGCTTCTTACCACTCTCCTGCTCCCTCCCCCCCCCCCCCCCAAGTAAAAGCCACACGTGCAGTACCTCACACCATGCTCCTGTCTATCACATCACATTAGTCACACATTGTTATATTCTCTGCTGCCAGAACAACAGCAAATTATAATTATGTTGTGATTTAATGCATGAGTACTATTGTGAACAATTAACCCCCCAAGACATGTCCAGTATCGCTGTAAAAGTGATTATGCTTGAATAAATTCGAATTCACACAGGCTATCAGGTCACAACACATCACATCAAAATGTTCGACAATGCATTTCACATGGCAGCATTCACACAGATTGTCAACAAACCGTCCAATCACGTGAAGAAAGTTTTGACGGTGTCGTTGTCTGCAAACAACAGAAATGACCTTATTTTCGCCACACTCTCTCGTTTTATAGTAGTTGATTTTCTGCTTTTGTATCATCTTAACCTTTATTTTATTACTATGTTTAGTTTTCGCGGAAAATCGCAAATTTTCTATGACGATTTTGATATTTTTTCCTTTGAGTGTTCTTCCACAAGTGAGATCAGATAACTGAAAGCGAAAAATTATTAAAGTTTTACAATAACATAACAGAGTTGATGCCCACACTGTATACAGGGTGTTACAAAAAGGTACGGCCAAATTTTCAGGAAACATTCCTCACACACAAAGAAAGAAAATATATTATGTGGACATGAGTCCGGAAACGTTTACTTTCCATGTTAGAGCTCATTTTGTTACTTCAAATCACATTAATCATGGAATGAAAACACACAGCAACAGAATGTACCAGTGTGACTTCAAACACTTTGTTACAGGAAATGTTCAAAACGTCCTCCGTTAGCGAGGATACATGCATCCACCCTCCATCGCATGGAATCCCTGATGCGCTGATGCAGCCCTGGAAAATGGCGTACTGTATCACAGCCGCCCACAATACGAGCACAAAGAGTCTCTACATTTGGTACCAGGGCTGTATAAACAAGAGCTTTCAAATGCCCCCATAAATGAAAGTCAAGAGGGTTGAGGCCAGGTGAGCGTGGAGGCCATGGAATTGGTCTGCCTCTAACAATCCATCGGTCACCGGATATGTTGTTGAGAAGCGTACGAACACTTCGACTGAAATGTGCAGGAGCTCCATCGTGCAGGAACCCCATGTTGTGTCGTACTTGTAAAGGCAGATGTTCTAGCAGCACAGGTAGAGTATCCTGTATGGAATCATGATAACGTGCTCCATTGAGCGTAGGTGGAAGAACATGGGGCCCAATCAAGACATCACCAACAATGTCTGCCCAAACGTTCACAGAAAATCTGTGTTGATGACATGATTGCACAATTGCGTGCGGATTCTCGTCAGCCCACACATGTTGATTGTGAAAATTTACAATTTTATCACGTTGGAATGAAGCCTCATCTGTAAAGAGAACATTTGCACTGAAATGAGGATTGACACATTGTTGGATGATCCATTCGCAGAAGTGTACCCGTGGAGGCCAATCAGCTGCTGATAGTGCCTGCACACGCTGTACATGGTACGGAAACAACTGGTTCTCCCGTATCACTCTCCATACAGTGACGTGGTCAACGTTACCTTGTACAGCAGCAACTTCTCTGACGCTGACATTAGGGTTATCGTCAACTGCACAAAGAATTGCCTCGTCCATTGCAGGTGTCCTCGTCGTTCTAGGTCTTCTCCAGTCGCGAGTCGTAGGCTGGAATGTTCCGTGCTCCCTAAGACGCCGATCAATTGCTTCGAACGTCTTCCTTTCGGGACACCTTCGTTCTGGAAATCTGTCTCGATACAAACGTACCGCGCCACGGCTATTGCCCTGTGCTAATCCATACATCAAATGGGCATCTGCCAACTCCGCATTTGTAAACATTGCACTGACTGCAAAACCGCGTTCGTGATGAACACTAACCTGTTGATGCTACGTACTGATGTGCTTGATGCTAGTACTGTAGAGCAATGAGTCGCATGTCAAGACAAGCATCGAAGTCAACATTACCTTCCTTCAATTGGGCCAACTGGCGGTGAATCGAGGAAGTACAGTACATACTGACGATACTAAAATGAGCTCCAACATGGAAATTAAGTGTTTCTGGACACATGTCCACATAACATCTTTCCTTTATTTGTGTGTGAGGAGTGGTTCCTGAAAGTTTGGCCATACCTTTTTGTAACACCCTGTATAAATAAGAAACATAAATTGATGAAGCAGTTTTCATTAAATAACATTTTACGTGTAAATGTCAGACCTAATGAAGGAGAGGATTATAGTCGTTTATAATGTTATTAGTTACATAAAAGAAATGTAACCGATAAGGTAAACAGACTCTGTTTATTCCCTTATGAATATTGTATGATGTTTGCGTATGTACATTTTCGTTAGTACACAAATGTCGATGTTTTGAAATGTTGTTTCACTTCTCAACATTCCACTGCATAAAACTGATCAAGGACATACATTACGAACTTTACTTTGGCCATTAATAAACTGTACCACTGTTAGTTCCTCATTTCCCTTACTATATTCCAATCTTTTCTACATGGATGTTAACTCATAGCCTCACGTTCACCATTCTGTACTGGGCTAGGTGAATTGGTGTAACGTGATGGGCAGAGTGAATATACCCTGAGATGGTGGTGCCTTAATGTGTCTTGACATGACATGATGATCAGTGTGAACTGGCCTTCTCTGTATTCACTCAATATTATTATCAGGAGTTGTTGTATCTTGAGTATAAAATTCTTTCTCCCCAAAGAAACTAGCTACACTATTAGCGAACGACCAGCTTCTCAGGCAGAGAGATTCTGTAGCCAGAGCACCTGTAGTGGGAGAAGCTACATGCTCTTATTTCGTAAGTGACTAAAGATCTGAAGCACACCTAGCACTCAGCTGAAACTGGAAAGCTGTCAACTGACATCCAACACTAATGTGACGCGATCTTCGTCTTGACTGAAAAAAGTTACGAAAGCATTTTTAAGGATTCGATTAGAGCTAAATGTTTGTGACAATCAAGACTGTAAATATCATTGCTGTTCTTTTCATTCGCAGCTATTTAAGTTGTGCTCTTAGGTTCCTACCCAACCACTCTCGAAATTCGTGACTTATTGCGAATAAACAATGAAGTATTGCTGACAAGCAAGACTATAACATGATTACCGTTGGTTTTACCCATAGCAATTTAAGCATTATTTTTAGGTTCCTGCCTAAACACACCATCAGAAATCGCTACATATTCAGAAAAAACGTTCAAAGGTTTGTGGCAAGTAATTATATAAATGTCACTGCCAGTTGTATTACTCACAGCAATTTCATCTTTTGTTTTTTAATCAGAATGCAGTCATAAAATGGGAGGAACTCATTACTGAGAGAGTATGCTCTTGTATATAAATAACATCGAATATTGGAGCATGTACTTCTGTTACATGACTAAGAAACTCCCAGAGTGTGTTACAAATGCGAAGATGAAAAAAAGATGTTCTGAACACAGTGTGTCAATAACGGGCATTTAATTATAATAAATCGCACTGAGAGTGATACTCGTTCATTGCACCTTTACCTTAAAATGGCATACGGTTATAACAAGTGAGTTTTAATACAGAAACAATAAAAATGTGATGAATCCAACATGGTGGCTCAAAAGCAGCAGTGACAGACACCATGTGACCACTTTCCGATTTCAGCCTAATGTGACACATACAGGGTGACAATTATTGAACTATAAGAAACAAAATCGTCATAATTTCTGAATGGTGTGCGTTAGGACGTCCAAACTGTGCAGTTGGCTGTGGGCCATTAAGGGAATTAGCACGTGCATGCACACGCGCCTTCTTTTGCAATTTGCTCATGAAAATGTCATGGTACAGTGTATAATTGGGCATTTGGAAATACGTATTTCGCCATCGAGAAGTTTCTTTATCCTCAACGAGTGACTTGGGGTGTGCAATATCCAGTCACCAACAACTGGTGCGATATTCCCTGTTGGCACACTGACTACCGAACGATACATGAAGGTTTTGGAAGATGATTTCATCCCCATTATCCAAAGTGACCCTGATTTCGACAAGATGTGGTTCATCTAAGATGGAACTGGACACCATCGAAGCAGGTGTGTGTCCTGATGGAGCTTTCTGGAGACAGCATTCTGGCTCTGGGCCACCCAGAGGCCAGTGGCAAGAGCCTCGATTGGCCGCAATTTTCTCCGGATCTAGACACTTACGACACCTTTCTGTGGTGCTATATTAAAGACAATCCATACTGCAATAGCCCCATAACCACTGCTGAGCTGAAATCACTCGTTTAGAAGGTCATCGACAGCATTGATATTCGGACCTTCAGTGCGTAATGGAGAATTTCGCTATTCGTCAGTGCCACTTCATCGCCAATGACGACAGGTGTATCGAAAGTGTCGTTAACCTAAATCCTTATATCGGTAGTGACGTTTACATGCTGAATAAAGTGAATGAATGCCTTAGTTCGTAACTAATTTACATTTTTTTCATGTAGTTAAATAATTGACACCCTTTACTGTATTTTTAGTCACTAGTCTCATTTCCTGGGAGATACTCGATTCACCTTGGTAACTTTTCTATGTGATGTAACTATGATATAACTTGTACACTACTGGCCATTAAAATTGCTACACCAAGAAGAAATGCAGATGATAAACAGGTATTCATTGGACAAATATATTATACTAGAACTGACATGTGAGTACATTTTCACGTAATTTTGGTGCATAGATGCTGAGAAATCAGAATCCAGAACAACCACTTCTGGCCGTAATAACGGCCTTGATACGCCTGGGCACTGAGTCAAACAGAGCTTAGATGGCGTGTACAGGTAGAGCTGCCCATGCAGCTTCAACACGATACCACAGTTCATCAAGAGTAGTGACTGGTGTATTGTGACAGGCCAGTTGCTCGGTCACCATTGACTAGACGTTTTCAGTTGGTGAGAGATCTGGAGAATGTGCTGGACAGGGCAGCAGTCGAACATTTTCTGTATCCAGAAAGGTCTGTACAGGGCGAAATGTAGGGTTTCGCGGGGATCGAATGAAGGGCAGATCCATGGGTCGTAACACTTCTGAAATGTAACGTCCACTGTTCAAAGTGCCGTCAATGCGAACAAGAGGTGACCGAGATGTGTAACCAATGGCACCCCATACCATCACACCGGGTGATATGGCAGTATGGCGATGACGAATACATGCTTCCAATGTGCGTTCACTGCGATGTCGCCAAACACGGACGCGACCATCATGATGATTGTTATATCCTAGCCAGTAATGCCAACCGAGCCCGCTGCCAAAAGGTTGGCAGCATCAAAGTCCGGACGCCGTCCGCATAAGCAGCGCCAGCGAGACAGGAAATCGCCGCAAGTCTGCGCGCGCCACCGCTGGCTTCTGGTTTCTTAAGCGCTGGAGTCGCGAGCGCTAGGACAGTTCTGTATTCGCCGCTCAGTTGTATACTCGCCACCGAATTGTGTACTTGCTAGTCAGTTGTGTGTTCATCGCAGCAGAGTTGTTGTTCGTCGTCAGCCGACGCTGACCTAGCCGCTCCGACTCGAACTAGACAGATTTCTGTAGACCCGGAGTTCACTACTGTGTTTCTGTATCTTCTTTAATAAAGATAAGTACCGACTTTTATTTAATCAGAGTGTTTGGGTTTTCATCTTTCTGTTCACTGTTCCAGCGGACCGGTCGGCCCGCTATTAAAAGTGTGGCGGTGACTTCGTAAGCCGTTTCTACAGCGAATTGTTTGTCGCTACGAACGCCGCCACAAAACTGGCGACGAGGACTGCCGAACTCGTGTGCAGGGCTGGTTCAACTTGTTTCTGGTTATACTAATTATAGCGATAAACTTTTGGGGGCTGGTTTAATTTGTGTTCACTATGTCTGCCGACTTACAACAGTTGATCTTGTTACAGAGTCAGCAAATACAAAGTCTGGTGGAAGCAATCGCCAAACAAGCGGCTAATCCTCCAACACAAAAGGAACAAGCACAGGCAGCACCACCTTTCCGTGCTTTTGATGCATCAAGAGAAGAATGACGAGAATATTTCGCGCAGTTGCAGGCGCACATGACAGTCTACAAAATCACAGGTACTGAGCGGCAGCTTTATTTACTTTCCACTGCAGGCGTGGAATTCTATCGACTACTTTGTAAGTTGTTCCCGGAATCCCAGCCAGAAGCTTTAGACTATGACGTTGTTGTTAACAAGCTTGCTGAGTATTTCGAGTCGCGAGTTCATGTGGCAGCAGCCAGATTCAAGTTCTTCAGATTAAAGAAACTGCCACATCAATCTAATAAACAGTGGTTAACAGATTTACGGGGCCTCACCCGTCAGTGCCGATTTAATTGTCTGTGTGGAGCTTCCTACAGTGATGTCATGTTACGAGACGCTATTACTCAAAACATTGCAGATTCTCGTATTCGTGCTGCTATCTTAAAGTTTCCTGACCCGTCATTAGAGACTGTGATGAACACCATTGAAGCCCAAGATACTTTTGACTATGCTGAGTGTGAGTTAGATCAGCCATGTATTTCTCAAATTGCCTGTGCTAAGCAAGTTATGTCACGCCCGCGGCCCCACCGGCTGTAAACCCTAGCCGGCCGCGTCATGTTAAACACATTCGTCAGCCGCGTGTGCAAAATGATAGAGTTAAGTCTTGCCCTAAGTGTGTTCTTGCTCATCCTCGTGAACGTTGCCCGTTAAGAAACGCGGTTTGTCACTTTTGTCAAAAGAAAGGACACATCCAGACTGTTTGTTTGCGTAAACGCAAGAACAATTCTAGTGCTGCCCAGCCCATGGATAATCATGTTCTTCAAAGCCAGCCCGCCCAGAAGGTCGCGTTTAAAGACTCTTCCACGGTTAGTGTGGGTAATAAACTTGTTCGCCATAAGCCACCCACCCAGCCCTCTGCTATGCGACCCAAGCGTAATTCAAACGCTGTAAAACGTAATGTACAGACTGCAAGTGAAGCGGGAGTTGTTGTTCCACCCGCCCAACCCACGAGTTGTCGTAAGCAGCGAACACGCGCTAAACGCGCTGATTTTGTGTCTTCCGCCTCCACTGCACCGATCCAGATACAGTGTAATAAACTATTTGTGAAGCTACGCATCCAGGATAAGACCTTCAATTTTCAATTAGACACTGGTGCGTCTGTGACTCTCATAAATAGTGTTACGTATGCGGCTCTCGGCCGCCCTAAACTTTCAGCGGCAAAACATTCTTTGGCTACTTATAGTGGCGAACAAATTCCTGTGTTAGGTGTATGTAGCGTGCCAGCCACATTCCGTGGCAATACAAAAACAGTTTCATTCACAGTGCTCCGCGCTACAGACAGTGTAAACATTTTCGGATTAGACTGTTTTGACTTGTTTGGCCTGTCTATCCAAGACAATGTGTTGCAAATTAATTCTGTTGTTCCTCAAGACAGCATAACCGATTTGTGTAAACAATACAGTGACATATTTAAAGACGAACTATGTTGTGCTGCGAACTTTGCCGCTCATATTACGTTAAAAGACAATGCTCAGCCTCGATTTTGTCGTGCTCGTCCAGTGCCTCACGCTCTCCGGGCACCTGTAGAAGATGAACTTCGTCGTTGGCGAAACAACGGTGTTATTCAACCCGTTTCAGCGAGCCAGTGGGCTTCTCCCTTAGTTATTATAAAGAAACCGTCTGGCAAGTTACGTTTGTGTGCTGATTTTAAGTCGACAGTTAATCCTCAGACTGTCTTTGATTCTTTTCCTTTGCCTAGACCGGACGAGCTGATGGATAAGTTAGGGGAAGCTCGTTTCTTTTCCAAAATTGATCTCCGTGAAGCATATTTGCAATTGCCCCTCGACGAGCAATCACAACAGTATTTTGTCATAAACACGTCGTTGGGGTTGTTCCGTTTTCTGCGTTTGCCTTTTGGTTGTGCGTCAGCTCCAGCTGTTTTTCAGCGTTTTTTGTCACAACTTCTGGCTAATGTGCCATCGTGTTGCAACTATTTAGACGATATTGTGGTGTGCGGTCGGACGCCTGCTGAACATTTCCGTAATTTGGAGTGTTTGTTTAAAGTGTTGTTTCAGGCAGGCCTACATTGCAACATCGATAAATGTTCATTTTTCGT
This sequence comes from Schistocerca piceifrons, assembly GCF_021461385.2. Classification (NCBI taxonomy): domain Eukaryota; kingdom Metazoa; phylum Arthropoda; class Insecta; order Orthoptera; family Acrididae; genus Schistocerca; species Schistocerca piceifrons. Next base: position 353,599,580 of record NC_060145.1, read on the forward strand.
TATGGAGATGGAGTATCTGGGACATGTTATTAATGCTCAAGGCATTCATCCCTCCCAGTCACATTTAGCAGCTATTCGTGATTTGCCTGCCCCTCGCAATCTGCATGAATTGCAAGCAGTTCTTGGCAAATTGACGTATTATATTAGGTTTATACCTAATGCATCACAGATTGCTGCACCGTTGCATCGTCTCCGCCGTAAGAATGTTCCGTTTTTGTGGTCAGCTGATTGCCAATCAGCCTTTCAGCAGCTTAAAGAGGCTTTATTGAATGATCGTTGTCTGGTCCATTACGACCCTAACAAGCCTTTGGTGTTAGCTTGTGATGCCTCTTCTTTCGGCCTCGGTGCTGTGTTGTCCCACCGAGTCGGTAACACCGAACGTCCTATTGCGTTCGCATCTAAATTGCTAAACAAAGCTCAGTGTAATTATAGCCAATTGGACAAGGAAGCGTTGGCTCTTGTGTTCGGTGTCACAAAATTCCATCACTACCTCTATGGTAGACCATTCTATTTAGTAACAGATCACAAGCCTCTGACGTCACTGTTTCATCCGTCTAAACCAGTTCCTCAGCGGACAGCTCGGAGACTACAACTTTGGGCTCTTTTGTTATCACAATACCAGTATGAGATACTGTATCGCCCTACAGCTCAGCATGCAAACGCTGACGCGCTTTCTAGATTGCCGATTGCTGCAGATGATGTCTTCGATTCCTCTGAAGACTCTTGCCATCAGATTGACGCCGATGAGCATCAATCCCTCCGGGATTTTCCGATTGATTATCATCAGGTGGCACGTGAGACAGCTACGGATCCTCATCTGAGTTTACTATTACGTTTTGTTCAACGTGGTTGGCCGTTCAAGGCAAAGGACATATCGGATCCTGTGGTTCGTCACTATTATCCGCAACGTCATCTGTTGTCTGTTTCGCACGGAGTTTTGCTGTTACGCACCGAGAGTGACCAGCTTCGTGTAGTGGTTCCCCAAGTGCTCCAATCCAAGGTCCTCGACTTGTTGCATCAAGGTCATTGGGGAGTGGTCCGCACCAAGCAGCTTGCCCGCCGTCATTGTACATGGATCGGCATTGATAAGCAGATTATGCAGATGTCTACAGATTGTTCGACGTGTGCCGAACACCAAGCTGCTCCGCCTCAACGCTATTTTGAGTGGGCACGCCCTGCCGGTCCCTGGCAGCAAGTACATATTGATTTCGCTGGTCGATATTGGAATTCTCGTTGGGTCATAGTGATAGATGCATTTAGTAATTTTCCGTTTGTTGTGCCCATGCAGTCTACAACGTCTGCACAAACTATACAGGCGTTGACTTCAATTTTTTGTATTGAGGGTCTTGCAGAAGTTTTAGTGTCTGACAATGGTCCACAATTTACCTCTGCTGAATTTTAAAGTTTTTGTTCTGCCAATGGCATTCGCCATGTTCTTACTCCGCCGTTCCACCCTCAATCGAATGGTGCAGCGGAACGTTTTGTACGCACATTCAAGGATCATATGGACCGCCTTCGTGCTACGCACTCTCGTCAGCAGGCCCTCATCACGTTCCTGTCGTCGTACCGGACCACGCCACGCGACGGCCCTTCGCCTGCGGAGCTTCTCCACGGCCGTCGTCATCGCACCCTACTACGGTTGTTGCACCCCCCGGATCGACCCGCCGCTTCTGAGCATCGCACGCGTTTTCAGCGCAACGACGCCGTTTTTTCAGAGTTTATCACGGTCGCCGTCGTTGGGAACGTGGTACCGTGATAAGTGTCCAGGGTCGCGGTTTTTATTCTGTTCAAGGTGCTACTGGGGTGCACAGGAGGCATCAGAACCAGTTGCGCCGCGCTGGCCGCCCGGATTCTGCCGCTCGTTCTTTGTCCACAGATTTGGTCCGCGGCGGGTTCCAGCCGCGCCTTCCGACTTCGCTGCCAGCCCCAGGGCAGCAGCAGCAGCCGACGCCGCTACCACGCCGACAGCCTGTCCCGTTGATGCCGCCCGCGCAGCTTCATCCGGGAGCGCCCCAGGTTGTCGCTCCGGCGCCTGCGGTCCCTCTTCAGTCGCCACCGCCTTCGGAGCTGATGGACGTCGACCCCTCAGCCGGGCTGCCTTCCCAAGCGGTGGCTGGGCAGCCTGTGCTGCAGCCGCTTTCCTTGGGCACCCCCAAGGAGTCTGACACCGCAGCGCCTTGTCCGGCGCCCACTCAGCAGCCGTCGACGCAGCGTCAGGAGACGCTGCCTCTCTTCGTGGGTCCCGACGCCCCGTCGCGTCCAGTACCAGAAGCTGCGCCCGTGGTCACAGGCGTGCACCCTGACCTCGGTTTTCAGTCGGTGTTTCCCGAGGCCCCGCACAGCCAATGCTGGGGTGCGGACCGGGGACTGCCACCGACAACAGTCTCCGCCCCGGTCTCTTCTGCTACGACTGCGGCCAGACCCCCCCCCGCCGTCGACGCTCGCCACGTCATTACTCAACGACGGTGCAGCGATTTGGGGAGGAGGAGTGTTATATCCTAGCCAGTAATGCCAACCGAGCCCGCTGCCAAAAGGTTGGCAGCATCAAAGTCCAGACGCCGTCCGCATAAGCAGCGCCAGCGAGACAGGAAATCGCCGCAAGTCTGCGCGTGCCACCGCTGGCTTCTGGCTTCTTAAGCGCTGGAGTCGCGAGCGCTAGGACAGTTCTGTATTCGCCGCTCAGTTGTATACTCGCCACCGAATTGTGTACTTGCTAGTCAGTTGTGTGTTCATCGCAGCAGAGTTGTTGTTCGTCGTCAGCCGACGCTGACCTAGCCGCTCCGACTCGAACTAGACAGATTTCTGTAGACCCGGAGTTCACTACTGTGTTTCTGTATCTTCGTTAATAAAGATAAGTACCGACTTTTATTTAATCAGAGTGTTTGGGTTTTCATCTTTCTGTTCACTGTTCCAGCGGACCGGTCGGCCCGCTATTAGAAGTGTGGCAGTGACTTCGTAAGCCGTTTCTACAGCGAATTGTTTGTCGCTACGAACGCCGCCACAAAAATGATGTAAACAGAACCTGGATTCATTCTAAAAAATGACGTTTTGCCATTTCGTCGTTGAGTACACCATCGCAGGCACTCCTGTCTGTGATGCAGGATCAAGGGTAACCACAGCCACGGTCTCCGAGCTGATAGTCCATGCTGCTGCGAACGTCGTCGAACTGTTCGTGCAGATGGTTGATATCTTGCAAAAGTCCCCATCTGTTGACTCACGGATCGAGACGTGGCTGCACGATCCGTTACAGCTATGCGGATAAGATGCCTGTCATCTCGACTGCTAGTGATACGAGGCCATTGGATCCAGCACGGCGTTCCGTATTACCCTCCTGAACTCACTGATTCCATATTCTGCTAACAGTTATTGGATCTCGACCAATGCGAGCAGCAATGTCGTGATACGATAAACCGCAATCGCGATAGGCTACAATCCGACCTTTATCAAAGTCGGAAACGTGATGGTACGCATTTATCCTCCTTACACGAGGTATCACAACAACGTTTCACCAGGCAACGCGTTTAAACTGCTGTTTATGTATGAGAAATCGGTTGGAAACCTTCCTCATGTCAGCATGTTGCAGGTGTCGCCACTGGTGCCAACCTTGTGTGAACGCTCTGAAAAGCTAATCATTTACATATCGCAGCATCTTCTTCCAGTTGGTTAAATTTCGGTCTATAGAACGTCATCTTCGTGGTGTAGCAATTTTAATGGCCAGTAGTGGAGGTGCCCAGATTCGACTTTCAGGGATGTCTATCGACTTTCACAATTGTGTCGAGTCTCAGTGCAGTGAGCATCTCATGGAACAGTCATCCACGTCGTGTTTATGGGAACGTATCACCACTGTGAGTGTACAGCCTCATGATTTCACCTCGGAGTTGTCATTGCCATCATGTTGACACATGCCATCACCTAGAGAACGTTTACCAAACTGAAATAATACGACTGGTTGCTGTTCTAAATACGTATTTGTTTTCAAGGATGAAAGTTCTTTTCAGAAATGGCTTCAAACACAAAATCATTGTGTGTGCCTCACTAGCATTAAACAGTTGAAACTAATTGATTGGATGTGCAGCAATGGATAAATCACATCTTCCATCATCTTAAACGCTTTTACTTTGATCTGTTTGTTAACTTGTTCTAACTGATCTTTTTATTTACTTGAGGACCATGTGAATATGTAATTTTGTGTGTTTGCATTTACTGCATTATATGTGCTTTGCATAATAAATGTAATATTACCACATCATTCTTCTGATGCTATAAAAAGATTGTAACTATGGAATATCATTGTCACTTTGGTAACCATTCTTGCTCATGAATTGAAGCAGCGACTCATATCTTTTACTGGTATATTTATTGCAATTTTGGAAACTATTGCTATCTTTTCTGCCAACTTCATGTTCGTTATTTACATAATTGTAGATTACGAGAAGTACTTAGGAATAAGCTTCCCAATTGTAAAAGTGTGCTCATTGTGTGAAATATGTTCTAATGTGTGAGAAATTACAATTCACTGTGAGTAAAATGACCTTCTTCCTTTGCACTTGAAAGAAACTGAAACAATGAGAAGAAACAGAAGCAGGTACTCTACTTTACCAGTAACAGAATCTATTTCTTCTGCATGTGTATACAATATTCTTATATGGAAAATAAGTCTGCTTAAATAACTAACTTGTTAGAATTCTTTTATAATTTGTCCACAGCTGAGACTAAGTTACCTTTTAATTCTTTTTCTGATGTATCAGTTTTTTTCTATGATTTTTATTTTGAGTGGTACTTATTTTGTTTTACCAAATGAACAACATGTTCAAATCATTTACTGACATTTTCGTGTTTCATGATTATTTCTTAATTATTGGCAAAAACAACTACTCCTGGAAGAGAGTGCCCTTATATTTATGTAATATTGAGTATTACAGAACATAATTTCCTTAAATTAAGATGATCCCAGATTCATTTAGAAAAGCGAAGGGCAAAAGTAAATTAAAAGGAGCAGCACATGTACCAATGCGCCAATGGCTCTCTCGTTCATAACCTAACATTTTATCCATAACGCTACTGTGGACACGAGCTAACATGGCACTCGGTTTCCATTTTAGAGACCCTGAAGACTTCAACTGCCATTACCTTTTGACCTTATAACAAATTGTACCAATGACGATACGCCTTCAAGAGATTCTCAGTATTTGAAACAGGATATATACATCGGACATATTTTGTAGTTTAAAAACTATCAAATATCATGACTATAACTTCTCCAACTTCTCAGAAGTTGATAAGACCACGAAAGTTGATAGACGTCCATGACGATCGGAACTGGGCATGCAAGCTTCATAACGATGTCACAGAGAAATGTTAAAGCATCAACACGGGGAAGGAGGCAGCTAATGACGACGTGCACACAGACAGGATATCCCAAATCACGCGACACAGCGCCATCAGCACACACCATGAGCTTGTAAATGTGATTTTGCTCTCCCAGCGCTCTTCAGCAGCAGTTGTCTTCATTTATCTCACAAACCATATAGGCTGTTCAGGAAAATGAACACTTGTGGAATTCCTATGTTAGCTCTATTAAAAAGCTCATTCCCTTTCTTGTCCACATGGTTGTCATGTTCTTCTGACAGTGGTATACATAAATAAAATCTTCAGTGGCCGTGAACATGTAATAAGGCAAAAACTAAAGATACATACTTACTCAAGAAGAACTTCAGCTTATTAAAGTTTACCAAATTGGACAGATTAGGACAGAGAGCACTCTTTATTTACGTAAGATCAAGTATTACGGAAATGATTTCGATTAATTACATAGGAAACTTCCACAACCTTTTAGCTAATTTGAAGGTGAAAAAAAAAATGGTTACAGTGGGATGCAAACCCTCTTTTCACCCACTGCTGGTTCTCGACGTGGTGCCTCAACAGACTATGCTATGCTGAGACTCAGCTTCAATGGGCTTTGTATTTTATCTTACAATATTCTAAAGGCATTAATGGCCAAAGTGTTATTGATATTTAATTCTAACAAATCCTAACAAGAACAACAGATTTTCTGAATCTTCAGCTGGCTATTGCCTTAAAATGGGCTACTTCCGTAACAAGCGAGCTATAATGCGAAAGTAACTAAATACGAAAATTCCTTAATTTCCAATATGACGTTTCCCGTCATTTTATGACAGCAAATGATACTCACAACGATTCGTTCTTGAGACATTCAGTGTGCTAACACTTAGAAACAGTATAAAGGGTGTTTCAAAATGAATGTATGGGTTTTAAGGCTTTATATCATTAACTAGTTTTAATGGATGATTATAAATAATACGTCAGATGAAAGAGAAATTCAGACAGTTTTGTTTGTATACCTGTGCCAAAAGAGAAGAGTATGGTACAGTCAAGTGTGGGTGGAGAATGTGTTGAACAAGTGAGAGTCTTTTTACACGCATCCCCAAGAAACTAGTTCTGAAGGCTATTCGTGAATGACCACTTCCAGTGACATCTGTGTGGAAGCTTTTAAGAAGGCACTTACAACTATGTCCTTATCGTTTACAGTTGTTACAAGCTCTAAGGCCTGCAGACTATGAAGGTCAACTTTGAGAACGAATTGTTGCTGAATGACGATGAAGAGTTTTCTGGATTGTGTGTCTTCAGTGATGAATCGATATTTCGCATACGTGGAAATGTGAACCTAATGACCTAATCTGCGCATCTAGGAGTCAGCAAATCCCCATGAGATGGAAAATTAGCAACGAGACTCCCTTAAATTGAATTTTTTGCTGCCATATGCCAGCAGAAATTTTACGAGCTTTTTTTTCGGCGAAGCAACTGTAACTTGTGTTTCTTATGTTGATGTCCTAGAATTATGGCCTTTCCGCACCTGTTGTACCCGATCGCTGGATTGGCAACATGGGGCGGGATGACGGAGCTTGTTTTGCATGACCTCTACGTTTACATACAGTCTGACACCAAGTGATTTTTCCTTTCAGGGTTCATAAAGATTCATATGTATGTGCCTCCACTGTCAGCTGACCTACACGACTTTAGAAACAGCATTATTGCAACAATTACTCCAGACAGACTGATCAAGGTTTGGGAAGAAATATCCGATGGACTTGATGTGTGACGAATGATGCTCGTGTTGAATACTTGTAAGAAAACTGTTTGAGTTACTTTCATTTAATGTATTATGTATCATTTTAATTTGAATGTAATAAATGCCACAAAGCCTTGAAACCCATGTATTCAGTTTGAAACACCCTGTATATTCACACCATGTAATGTGTAACATCAAACCCAAGGAAAATGGGCTTTTACTGAGGCTGATAAATACAGCATGGCGTCTGCCACAAAACTCATAGAGCACCGTGTCAACTTTAACTAACTCATCCCAAGAGCTATTGGCTTTACTGAGGTGAATCTATTGAAGCAGCTAAATCTGTTTGTGGTGGAGGGAGCGTTCTTGCTTCCTGTTAATTTTGCTTTACATTGTACGTTGCCCAAACGTCGAAGAACTCGTTTTATGGTTCATGTGACACAATGGCTCCTCATCGAGAAATAGCAGAAGGCAAAGTGAGAAAAAACATAGAGCGCCACATCAATGTTAACTAACTCGTTCCGTGAGCTGTCATCTTTAATGGGGTGTAGCTAGGGTCTCCCCAAGCAGCAAAATATCTCTGGGCATAGATAATTTCTAAAATCGTTACTTAGCAATATTTTTTGCAGCGAAAGGTACTCATTAGGAAGAATCATTTGAATGAACTGAAACATTTTACGATCTGACATAGTGCTACTGATAGACAACGTCATTCTGAGTATACACATTTCCAACAGAAATTTTCCCCTCTCAGGTTTTTGACTAACAACACCCTCAGAAATTACACAAGTTTGGAAAAAAACAGCCAAATATTTGTGACAACTAAGCAATATAGATGCCACTGCTGCATTATTTCACTGGCAGCGATTTCATCCATTGTTTTCTAATCAGACAGAAGTCATAAAATCGAAGTAATCCATTCCTGAGAGAGCACACTATTGTATGCCCATAACATCGAATACTGCAAAACATACTTATATCACATGAATAAGAAAGTTCCAGACTGTGTTAGAAGTGCTAAGATAATAAAAATCTTACCACTTTTACAAAGCATTTGTTTACCATTTAACAGCTTCACATAACAACATAACATAATAAAAAGCAAACTCATTTTATAAATACTAATACAAGCTGAAACACATTCATATTTCAGTCTTTAGTAAGGAAGTCCGTAAAGAATTGTTCATTGAGATATTTCTTAGATGATATTTTTGTAGAATTTTCATTACATTAGTTTTTTGCATAAGGTTTTAGGTCAAAATATTATCATAAAGTTAAAATATTGGAATTGTGGGAAAATACGTGTACATAATTCTGTAGTTGGGATGACAAGTTGCTTCTCATCTTCATCCCATAGGTACACCAGATAATATAAGTTGTCCATTAAGTTAAGTAGAAAAATTACTTGTGCTATGATCTACATTGTTGCATGTTGATTTACTTTGACAAACAGTTTCCATTTGGGTACCATTGTGTTAGGAACCTGTATATTGTTTATGTCCATTCCATTGACCAGTTGAATCATGTTCCTCACTGTGTCCCATATGAATGGAAATTTTAGGGACTCAAAATGTTGTTCAGTTGTTTCCTCTAAATTACTATTTCCACATACAGCTGATGGCTTTAACTGAATGGAGCAGAGCTTGGAAATGGCCACTATTGTCCAGTTTATCACTTTGTATCAAGTCGATATTGCATCTTCTGTGGTATGATTTTCATTGGTAAATTCTCCCACTTGACTTACCTATTGTGCTGCCATAATCACAGCTCCCATTTATTGGGAATTGGTATCCCTTTGAGAGCTATGGCCATTTTACTAACTTTTTCTTGTATTACGCTGTCTCTTGATAAGCAATTTTTATTGGGATAGTGATTTGGATTAAATTTAACGACTATAGAATACTGACAATATTAATCGGTATTAGCTCTGATGTCGGGCGATATTTGTGAAACAATACAGTATTTTGTGATTGTGCTCCCTTTTCTATTACACACTCAGTTCTCTTGATGAATAGTGATGTACATTTTGCGTGCAAGTCCATTAGGTCCAGTCCTCCCTTCTTTACACTGATGGTGATAGTCTGCAGGGAGACCTTAAAAATTTCAGCCCTCCATATATACCAATATATCGCTTGCTGAATAGCCCTCTCTATTGTTTTGGGCACTGAGAGAATCTGAGCTATGTACCACCGTTTTGCGAATTTTTGTCTGTTGGTTAGCTTTACATTTGTCTGTCATAGCTAAATTTTTACCTGTGTGTATTTTTACTAACATTCTTATTTTATATGGTGTCATGTAGCAATTGAGAGCCTCCATTCTATGTGGCTTATTTGTCATAATGCCATCTAACATTTGGTGTTGATCTCTGATAATAAACAAATTCCACTGTATGTTCCACTTTTTATTTGCAGTTAGCAACAATATAGTCTTTTTGGAGATAGCAGAACAACCTGCAGCTTTTACTGTACTGTCAGAGGATGTTATGTAAGATATCAGCATTTCTCGAACTTTCTGTGAAAACATCCAAGTTATAAGTTCAGTATGTGAACTATTCGTTTTCTACTTAGATCATTTGGCACTCACAACATATGATATGGAGGAGAGGATCTAAAGCTATTGCTTACATTATCATAGAAACTTGTATAATTGAATCGTTGGTGAAGCTTTTCTTATGTAATCTACCATTGATAATGATTTGTGACACTATATAGCCCAAAATACTCTGAACTGCATTTGTGAACTTGATGCCAAAGACCATTTTAATCATTTTGCGTGCAAGTCCATTAGGTCCAGTCCTCCCTTCTTTACACTGATGGTGATAGTCTGCAGGGAGACCTTAAAAATTTCAGCCCTCCATATATACCAATATATCGCTTGCTGAATAGCCCTCTCTATTGTTTTGGGCACTGAGAGAATCTGAGCTATGTACCACCGTTTTGCGAATTTTTGTCTGTTGGTTAGCTTTACATTTGTCTGTCATAGCTAAATTTTTACCTGTGTGTATTTTTACTAACATTCTTATTTTATATGGTGTCATGTAGCAATTGAGAGCCTCCATTCTATGTGGCTTATTTGTCATAATGCCATCTAACATTTGGTGTTGATCTCTGATAATAAACAAATTCCACTATATGTTCCACTTTTTATTTGCAGTTAGCAACAATATAGTCTTTTTGGAGATAGCAGAACAACCTGCAGCTTTTACTGTACTGTCAAAGGATGTTATGTAAGATACCAGCATTTCTCGAACTTTCTGTGAAAACATCCAAGTTATAAGTTCAGTATGTGAACTATTCGTTTTCTACTTAGATGATTTGGCACTCACAACATATGATATGGAGGAGAGGATCTAAAGCTATTGCTTACATTATCATAGAAACTTGTATAATTGAATCGTTGGTGAAGCTTTTCTTATGTAATCTACCATTGATAATGATTTGTGACACTATATAGCCCAAAATACTCTGAACTGCATTTGTGAACTTGATGCCAAAGACCATTTTAATCATGGTTTTTTTCCAAATATTTATGACTAAGCCTATTGAAACATTTTGTCTGTTAATGAATCACTGCTTTCTTTGATATGTGAGTTTTGTGTTCAAAATACATTCTTTATATGGTAGTAAGGCATCATATGTTTCTATCTGAAATGGAACGCATCCGATATGGACTAATCACTTTTTCATTATTTGCTTTAATCTTCCAGCAAAGCACTGAGTGATTTGTTACTCTGTAATCAACGTTAACTAATGTTATTGGATGTAGATTCTATAAAGTTGGTGTTTCTTTTAGTATCACTGTGATGCAACCTCCTAGAATCCCTTCCAGTATGTCAACATCACTACAGATTTCATTAGCAATATCTAGTAAAACTTTCCCTAAAATAATTGCATTATCGCTCTCTAGCCCCATGACTACCCTTCTACATATCGATTTTCAAGAATCAGTATCAGAATAATTTACACTTTGCACATTATACCTCATCTACGCCATTAAAAAAGTAATAATTTAAAATATGTAACTACCATACCTACTGTAGATCCAAACTTTGAAAAATGAGTATCCATACTGAAATTATACCAGGATTGATTCACAGAGTAATTTGTACTTTACACTTTGCACCTAAAGGACTCATATCATATTGTGAAGTTATAATTTCAAACAAATAACTACCTATTCACAGGCTATTACAAGGCTTGCCACCTGTAGTTCATACTTTCTAATATGAAAACATACTTCATTTAGTTTCCAGAAAGTAACAATGTCAGTTATTGGAGCAATGCCTTTAGCTTCCCCATCATCACAAAACTCACATGTGAAACTAGCTTCATTACACAAGTAAACAAATGCATCGCTGTGCACAAAACACAACACAGTCATAGGACACAATATGTATAAACATTTAGGCCAATCTTCAATATTTTTCTAGATATGTGAGTACATTTACACTCTGAATACACAGCAGGTATGATTTCGAAAAGAAAATCAGCAGCTGTGTAGCTTACAAAACCATACACAAACTCTCTAACCTCCAAAACAACTGCAGAATGACTTCCTGGAACATGCAAACTACTAGTACATCGTGGCACCACAGGGAGCACTGAATAACATGCCACAGCCTCTCTGTGTATTTTTTGTCTCTTTATATAGACCTTACAATTTATTTCTATCTACAGAGAATTTCCAGAGTTGTGGAAGATGTGCAGCAAGGAATACATGGACAAAAATAAAAGATCTATTGCCATCCAAAAAATGATGGAAAGTTATGCCAGTGCAGGAAATATTACAGAGGATGATGTGAAAAAGAAAATAGATTTTGTATACGTGTTTCAGTCACTAAAGTAGTAAAATAAGGAGGATTATAGTGTCGAGATTAGATTTATTTTTCGTTATATGGTGCAAAAATGAGGTGATTATCATTGGTGTTGAAACTTACGAGAAAGTATCATATAAAAAACAAAACATTTGAATACAGTACTCATTCCATGATTATTTGTCAGGAGATTCTCAAGATGCGTGAATATATTACACTGCCAGAGCGAAACACAGTTATGCACTTTTAATAAATTTATCATGCACAAAGCACCTAGACTTGACTGTTGTGACCAACTGCTGTCAGAACTGAAATCTAACAGACATCTAACAATCCCTATTAAGAAGGAATTGTTTACCAGAGAGTCTTTCTAATTCATTTTAAACTATTCTTTACCTGAAACTAAGTTTTTAATAGTTGCAGGCAATTTACTTAAAATGTGTGTTCTGGAATGTTGGACCCCTTTTTGAGCCAAGGTAAGTCATTTGTGGTCTTTATGTAGATTGTTCTTATTCCTAGTACTGATACTATCTATTGAGCTATTGATTCGAAGTTTCATTGTGGACTAAATATACTGAGAAGCAGCAGTTGGTATATCCAGTCCCTGAACAGGTTTCCACATGAGGTTTTTGAATTTATACCACAAATGAGTCTTATTACATACTTCTGCACTCTAAAAACTTTTGCTCAGTTCGATGAGTTACCCCGGAATATGATCCCATATGACACAATAGAATGAAAATAAGCAATGTATCTCCTACATCTGAGATCAAGTCTAATATAGACTTGTTTAAGTGCTTCAGCAATTCTGTGGTATGCTCTTCCAAACTGAATTTATTATCTAGTTGTAATACCAGGAATTTAACACTGCCAACCTCTTCTATCTACATGTCTTTGTATGTTATACACATACTGTAAGGAAATCTTGTACAGATCCTGAACTGCATATAATTGGTCTTTTCAAAGTTTAATAACAGTGAATTAGCTTTAAACTATTTATTAATGTCAGTGAAAATTTAGGAAGCAGCCATTTCTAAATCTGCACTTGACTTGCTCTTTGTTGCAATATTTGTATCATCTACAAACAAACAAAACTTAGCATCTGGCAACATAACAGACGAGAGGTAATTAATAGATACAAGATCTGAGGATGGTCAATATGGACTGAAACCGGTCATCGTCTAAAGAATTGATATTGTGATCAGAGACTGGAATAAAAAACACTTGACAAGAAAAAACAATGGACCCAAGCTGGAACCTTGTGGAACACCACATGTAATCAGTTCCCAGTCTTCAGATTGACTACTTACTCCACAGATATTTAACAACCACACCCTTTGTTTCCTGTTTGTTAGGTAAGACTCGAACCGTTTTGCAGCATTGCCAGTGACATCATAATATTCTGATTTACTTGAGAGAGGGCTGCAATTCACACAGTGGAAGGCTTTTGACAGGTCATATAAAATTCCAGTAGCCTCTAATTTGTTATCTAATGAATTAAGTACATTCTCACTGTATGTGTAAAATGCCCTCTCTGTATCAGAGCTGTTAAGTAACTTAAGCTGTGATTTGCACAATATATTGTTTGCAGCCGGATGCTTAAGAAGATGCTTGAACGCAATGTTTTCAAACATTTTTGAAGATGTCGACAAAAGTGAAAATCGTCGATAGTTTGATGGTATCTCTGTATTCTTATTCTTCCAAAGAGGCTTAACTTCAGCATATTATAACCAGCCTGGAAATGATCCACTGATAAGAGATGGATTGCACAAATAACTTAAGATAGAACTCAATTCACGTGAAAATTGTTCGATTAACTTTGTTGATATGTTATCATAACCAGCAGAATACAGTGATTTTAAGGTCTTTTTTGTGCATACTACCTTTTTGGGAGAAGCAAATGTCATTTTCATCTTACTGAAATTATTTGTAGAGACTGATCCCAGACATTCCATTGCACTTTTTCTGCACATGATGACCCCAGGCTGTCAATAAAAGAAACAATGTACATACTTAAGAGGGTTGCAACTCTACATACACTTATTGCAATGTCTTATTTATTTTTGGAACTATATATTCCTCTTTCTTTGTGAGTCCAGCTTTTTTGTCTTCACTATATCCGATGTAGTTTTTATTTTGTTACCTGATGTAATTATCTTTTTCTCATGATGCCGCCATTTGTATTTCTAGATAACTTGCTTCAAAATTTTGCAGTATTCGTTGTAATACATTGCAACGCTAACATCAGAGCTGTTCCTACTTAGTAGCTACAGTTTTGATTTCCTCTCATGCGATAGATTTATCCCTTGAGTAACTTTTGGTTTAAATTTAGACTTCTTTCAGATTTAGGTTACCTTTAGGGAAAAAAATTCAAATGAGGAAATACTTTTATTAATGATTATTTTGTATTTTCTATTTGAGTCAGAAATATTGGAAACATCTATCCAGTTAATGTCTTTCAGCAATCTCCTACAATTCTCAGTTTTTGACTGGTTTATTACCCTCCCATACTCACATTTAAAATATTCTATATCCTGACAAGTTTCAACATTTAACATAAGATGCTGCATGTCTTGATCAGATAGCACATTTACTATTGGTTTTTTCCCTAGCTTTGTCTACAATGATATTATAATTAGGTGTCTCAGAGCATATACATAGTCGAGCCACGAAGTTCACAGTAGGAATTAAGCTGAATGACAGTGTTACTGATTGCAATAATTGTTCACTGACAGAGTTTTTCAGTATATCCACATTAAAATCACCGCCATCCACCATTTCCTCGACTGTGAAATGGGACAACTGAGTTTCCAGGTTTTTGATGAAAAAGTTATCTGAAGGTCCTCTGTATATACTTATTATTATAAAGGTCTTATTATGGAATACTACTTATATTGCACAAGTTTCTAAATGCTGCTCTATGCAAAATGTATAAATATCTGTGTCCTCGAAATTAAAGTAGTTTCTGACAAGTGTGGCTACTCCTTCTTTCTCCATATAAGAAGCTACCTTAAATCATGTAACATTTAACATATCTATATCAGTGGTCACATAATGTTCAGAGAGGCAGATTATATCGACTGGTGTACTCTACTCCAATTTTTCAATACAAATAAGCAACTCATTGTGCTTACCCCTCAGTCCTTGTATGTTCTGATCCGATAAGGATAGTTGATTTTGTGCAATAACTGAATTATATTTGGATGGACCAATTTTTCTATCATTTTCTGAACATCTCCAGTTTCAATTAGTGTCTGCAATAACTGTGCATAACAAAATTTGCTTTCTGGCTGCTTGTTTTATCAATGCAAATGTCATTTTCAAACTGTCTCTGAACATCTTTTGTTTTGGCCCTTCCTGCCCTGAAAAGACTTTCATAGGATTTGTCGACCTGGAAAGAGCGTTCGACAATATAAAATGGTGCAAGCTGTTCGAGATTCTGAAAAAAGTAGGGGTAAGCTATAGGGAGAGACGGGTCATACACAATATGTACAACAACCAAGAGGGAATAATAAGAGTGGACGATCAAGAACGAAGTGCTCGTATTAAGAAGGATGTAAGACAAGGCTGTAGCCTTTTGCCCCTACTCTTCAATCTGTACATCGAGGAAGCAATGATGGAAATAAAAGAAAGGTTCAGGAGTGGAATTAAAATACAAGGTGAAAGGATATCAATGATACGATTCGCTGATGACATTGCTATCCTGAGTGAAAGTGAAGAAGAATTAAATGATCTGCTGAACGGAATGAATAGTCTAATGAGTACACAGTATGGTTAGAGAGTAAATCGGAGAAAGACGAAGGTAATGAGAAGTAGTAGAAATGAGAACAGCGAGAAACTTAACATCAGGATTGATGGTCACGAAGTCAATGAAGTTAAGGAATTCTGCTACCTGGGCAGTAAAATAACCAATGACGGACGGAGCAAGGAGGACATCAAAAGCAGACTCGCAATGGCAAAAAAGGCATTTCTGGCCAAGAGAAGTCTACTAATATCAAATACTGGCCTTAATTTGAGGAAGAAATTTCTGAGGATGTACGTCTGGAGTACAGCATTGTATGGTAGTGAAACATGGACTGTGGGAAAACCAGAACAGAAGAGAATCGAAGCATTTGAGATGTGGTGCTACAGACGAATGTTGAAAATTAGGTGGACTGATAAGGTAAGGAATGAGGAGGTTCCACGCAGAATCGGAGAGGAAAGGAATATGTGGAAAACACTGATAAGGGGACGAGGCAGGATGATAGGACATCTGCTAAGACATGAGGGAATGACTTCCATGGTACTAGAGGTAGAGGGCAAAAACTGTAGAGGAAGACAGAGATTGGAATACGTCAAGCAAATAATTGAGGACGTAGGTTGCAAGTGCTACTCTGAGATAAAGAGGTTAGCACAGGAAAGGAATTCGTGGTGGGCCGCATCAAACCAGTCAGTAGACTGATGACCAAAAAAAAAAAACCTAACCCCGTTTCATCCTGCAACAGTTATTGAACACCCCTACCATGTGAACCATGTAACAATAAAACTTTCTTTTGTTTCACAACTTTTTCTGACTTCTCAAACAATATTTGAAAGTTTATTGTGTCCCTTCTACTCCTACATCTACTTGTGGCTCATCAGTTTTCAACTATGACAACAGATCAAATCCATTTGCCTAATCAATTAATTAATTAAATTTCTTAAAAATTTTATGTCTAAAGTTTGGACTCTAATTCAAAGCTTTTGCAGAAAAAGAGACGATTAAACCTGTATTGCTTACATAATGAAACAAAGGTAAACAAAGAACTGAATCTACATGGTATCAACTTTACATTTATTTTCGAACTTTTTCACTTGGGCTAATTGTTATAGATTCAAATTGACAAAGTGTAAGAACATACTAACAATATAAATTGTACTTTGCTGAACTAATCACGTAATTTACAGTATACGATAACATAAACAAAACCTAGGCCAAAATTCCTGTCTATGAGACATTTTCGTTTGCCATAAAATAAGCAAGTAAAAGTGAAATCTTCAATAGATAGTTTACAATAGGTACTTATTTACATATTCATGATTTAATATTGCCCTAATTAATTGTTATTACACAGTTAAGCACTTATCTTTAAGAGAGCTCTGAACTGGGGTGTCTTGTCTTCCATAGACAATATTTATGTAACAACTCTGTGGTGCTACTTAAATTTTTGAAAGTCCAGGAGGAGGAGGAAGCAGCAATATGTATCACAGAAAGAGAGGTAGGTTATTCTTCAAATCTTTATTTAATGCTTCGTTTGTTGTTACAGAATTATGATTACAGATCGTATTTGGCTTACATTATATTACATTTACTGAAAGCATTTTTCTTGCCAAGGAACTGCTCCTACTGTGTTGAAATATTCACAAAATTTGTCTCGAATTTGCTTTGCCTGTAATACTACTTTCCTGTTCTACATCTCTGAAGCTCTGCTAGTTCATTGAGTTTATTCCTCCATTTATCTGGTATTATAGTACCTGCAGTGGAATCTTCAGCACCTACATGTCGAAGCCAAATACTATTATTCTGCCTCATTAATAAGTTATGTAAATGGCAACATATCAACTCAACATATTTTGTTTTCTTTGGTGACAGAATAATAGGCCTCGAAAAATTTTGAACCTTGACATTTTAATGGCAAACACATATTCCACTATGCAATGCACACAAGGCAAATGAAAGTTATACACTCATCTTTCACTATTTAGTACATTTTGGTTGTATGGTCCCAGGAGATTGGGATACAGATGTAAAGCCTCGTCTCCCACAAAAAAAGAAAATTTTTTGTTTGTGTTAGGAAATTCTGTTGGCAGTGGGATGTGTAACTAGTTGTTTCGCAGTAGTGTCCAAAAAGGGGTTATTTTTCAATACTCCCCATAAGAGATTCATCGATTAGTCGCAACATCCACCATAACCAGTTTGTAGTTTGTATTGGCTCGAGCCACGAGCACAGTGCTGTAGGTACACTTATAATTATAATAGTATGACCCACAATGTTCAGACCTCTGTGTAGTTACATGCCTCCCATCAACAATTTGAATACAGTTATTAAAATTCGATTTGACTTCATAATTTCTGGTAGTTTTTTTCTAGCTATAATCTGTACTGAGCAGCTAAAAAAATAATTACAAAGTGATAATCATTTATATAAAGAATACAATCTAAAAATAATCACTTCGTTTCAGGAATTAATTTCATCAGATCCCATATCTTCACAAACAACAACAAATTTGGGGAAGAAGACATTCACCACAAATTGTTGAAGTTAGCCTATAAATATTTGCAAAAAGAAGAAACAGAAAATGAAGTTGTCCTGGGCTTTGAAACTACAATGCCTGTCATCCAAACAGCGTGCTCTAGCAGACGAATTCTTATGTGAAGCTGTAATTGGAAATTTACAGAAAACTTCAGTTACAATTAATATCAGCCAGCCTGACAGTTGTATGCTCTCACTAACATCAGAACTGCATCAAGTGACGCTGGCTGACTATATCCATTTAGTAACTCCAGTGTACATTGCACCAAGTGAAACTATTCAAGGTCATATAGACTCATAAACTGAAGTGGTGGGATCAGAAGTGGAAGGGACAGCTACTCACTATCAAGCAAAAAAGTATGACACGTGATTGTACATGTGCAGTGGTGTGTGTGTGTGTGTGTGTGTGTGTGTGTGTGTGTGTGTGTGTGTATGTGTGTGTTTTGTGAAGTACTTGGTGAATATTGTCCTTTCACACTTCCTGTATTGCTTTAATATTTTCATAACAGTCTAACTTAGTGTTCTTGTTGCAATACAGGATTGAAATTTTAGGTCTTTGAAGTCAGCCCTACTTGGCAAAAATCT
Source organism: Schistocerca piceifrons (assembly GCF_021461385.2). Taxonomy (NCBI): domain Eukaryota; kingdom Metazoa; phylum Arthropoda; class Insecta; order Orthoptera; family Acrididae; genus Schistocerca; species Schistocerca piceifrons. The sequence continues at coordinate 353,618,340 of NC_060145.1, forward strand.
CAGATTAATAGTTAAACGTGAAGTTGCTGGAATGGAATTTCGCACAACTGTGTCCTTCTTTTCAGTACAGAGCGAATTAATTCCAGCTTGTCATTAAAAATCTGACTGTCCATTCATTTGAAGTTCCTATAATCGTCAGGATCTGTGGTTAACATTTCAGACAGCAGATTCTCATGGGTGTCCTTCCTTAACAGTTTCAACCATTCCTTGGTCCATAGGTGTTTTCTTTTTTTTCATACACAATGCTGAAGCCATAGCAATATACTCTTTATCTGCATCAGCAAGCATTTTCATAGCATAAATGAGAATTTGTCAGCAGTAAACTCGAATTTAAAGAGAAACTTTTTAGTAACTGTCGATCGTTGGGTTTAATGTGCGCGAGAGTAAAGAGTTACGTTAGTGCAGCCAAAATACCGGCTACTGAACACTTTACACTCGGCAAACTGTTTGAAGGAATGACCTGATGGTTTTCTGGTTTGATCGTCAATCTGCAGCTTATCTCAATGAATTTATGGACGGTGACACTCGTCTCAGAGCACCTCCTGCAATTGTAACGTCGTTTTGACGTCACACATAGTGTTGCGAGTCCCACCAAAATACCTACAATCGATTCAGCAGGCTTCATATTTATTTTGGCATATTTACCAGTTGGTGTATTATAACTTGAAGCATGCCGTTTCTTGGCAACAGCACATTGAAAATGTATCACAAACACATCACTCTTATCATTGAATGTCAGTTAGTAACACATCAACGACATAAGCCTACAAAAGATGCTGTGATAATTAAGGTCTAAGACATGTGTCACATGAGTAGGCTGCAGTGTAATGGATAAGGCCTTGGGTAATAGAATTAAAGAATGATAGGTTCGCACCTCCAAATATGCTAATATTTTTATATCTTAAAGTTGTTAAACGTAAGACACTGGGACTTTCTTATGAATACCATACCAGTATTTTATGCAAAATTCGATGTTATTTAACATTTCTGTCTGATTAGAGAAAGAAAAAAAGACGAAATAAATATTCCGCTGTTTATTTCCGAAGATGGGGCGTGTATGTGGTTAGGTAGGAACCTAAAAGGACAGCCTAATTTGCTGCACGTGTAAAAAGCAGCAATAAAATTCATATTCTTCCTTGTCAAAAATATTTAGCTGTTTATTTCCGAATATGTGGTGATATCAGAGTATATGGTATATACTTAACATGATGGGAACTGTCCTTGTCCCGTAACAGTTTTGCCGAAGTCTTGCGATCTGCACATTCTGATACTCCACACTCTGTTTCTAAACACAAATAACAGCACTTAATTTTACCACTTCATCGTCAAAGCAGTCTGTGTTGACGATTCAGATGAATCTAACACTGTTATATGGAGAGCTGAACTGGCTGCTTGTGTGCCATAGGAGCGTTGTACAGCTTTAGACGGCTTGTCGAACCTCCCTGGCAGTTTTCTCTTCAAATCATCAGTTGAGGTGGCTAATATGGAATGTCAATGTGGTTAGCTGCATTCCACGTGAGATTATTAATGTCTGAGTTCATGGACTGGTTTTGTTCAGCGTGTAGCAGACAAAACTTATCATTATTATAAAGGTAAACAGGGTCTTTTTTCATAAGATGTTATCGTCGGCTATTCACTATCCATTTTCTACTCCTAAAACGAAACATTAATCATCAATATACATTTAGTTTGCAAGCGAATCCTGACGATACAGTTTAGTAACATGATACGATATTCCTCTCAGGGTCCTTAGCAAACCTAAAAAAAGATAGATGTGGTATCTTCTTCTTGTTGTTGCTACAATTTAGTGCGCTATGCTACGTCTCTATTTTAAAAACCATTGTACAAAACAAAATAAACAACTACAATTCACTTTCGTTTCACGATCACGCCGAACTCAACAGTAGGCCGCTTGGCGCGCTGCGGGCGTAGTAGGCAACAAAATCGAGGCGAGGTGTCGCGACCTTCGACGGTCGCGACCACAGTCTTACGTTATAAGACTGTGGTCGCGACTTTAATGTTCGACTGTGCTGACGTCATATTAGCAGGAAGTGCTGTGATACGCGTGTTTCCCTCTGATGATGTTTGGCGTCAGTAATCTTGAGAGTTTATCAGGGAAGATATGCCAGGGATATAAACAAACCAACTGTGTGTGTGGGCAGGCACATGGGAGATAAGTTGTGCGATTGAGATTGGATGTGTGGACAGTAATTATGGTTTCCGTTGCAAGGCTGAAGAATTATGTGATTGCAGGTCTTAGCGCTTGTGGTGGTGCAGCTATAGTATACTATGGACTTATTTTCGATAGAAACAGGAAACAGGCCTTGCAGGCAGCTTACACGGATAATTTTACACCAAGTGTTAAATGGGACAAAAACTGGGATAGGTTTGTATAGCTTATATCAAAATAACTCTTCAAGTGTTTGGTACTGTATGTTCTCATGCCGTGAAAAACTGCTGACTTGCGTTGGGGTTCCTTAACTTATTACAGTTGCAAAAATCTATTTGACTCTGTAAACGTTAACCCTCCTTACTTTTGTGATGTTGGACGTAGCGTATATTCTCAATTCTTACAGGATGGAGCCAACCTCACTTGTAAAATCTTCCAAAGGGAATTCAGATGACAATAGGTATAACGAGGAGTTAGAGAAACAAAAGTCAACTGCTACACGTAATTTAATACTGATACGTCATGGTCAGTATAACCTATCTGGCGAAACGGACGCCGAAAGAGTTTTAACTGAACTTGGTAAGTCAGATGTAAGTTTTTGAGTATTGGTTTAATGATTCAAATTAAGACACCAAATGAAGTAACGATTGTCTTCTGCTACAGGAAGGAAGCAAGCAGCTCTGACAGGGCAGAGATTGAAGGAACTTGATATGCCTTATACGTGTCTTATTCGCTCCACAATGGCACGAGCTGTGGAAACTGCAAAAATTATACATAGCTACTTGCCAGATGTACCAGTGCAGGATTGCAATATGCTGGAGGAGGGTGCGCCAATACCACCGGAGCCACCAGTTGGACACTGGAAACCAGAAGTATTTGTATGTCTGATTTAAAAAAATCAAATTATTGCAAAAAGAAATTTTCCTAAAACCATTTTTGATCATTTAACAAGAATGTTGTTTGGAAAATAGCATCCACTTACCAATTCCCATAATATTGAATGTATGCAGTGTCGGTTACAGAACTTCACTTTTAGTGGAAGGTGCAGGGAATGGAAGTGATCACTGATGTGAAAAGAGAAGTGTCACAGCAGGAATATATCAATCATGTTGCAGAGAAGGCAGCATATTTAAGTGCTTCAGTCTTGTAGTTGAAATTGCATTGTACTGTCATAATACTGCTGTGAATACAAATGAAACATAAGAAAATGACTATTTAGTAGTGATGGTGACATTTGTCAGGAAATGTTGGCAGAGATGGAGGCAAATTGACACCAGCCCAAAGTTGCCAGGCTCTAGGATACACATAACTCTTCCACAGAATTGCCTTGAACCGTGGCTTTCAGGATGTCATGTGAAAAGGAAGTTACTAACTACTACAAATGACACATATCAAAACTAAATTTTATCATTGTAGAGCTCACTGATGATGCCTTGAAAAGTAAAAGGGTATAATGCTTCTGGGATACATAAAATACAGTGCAGCAAGAAAAGGCAGTTTTTGTTTACAAAACAAATACCATAAAAGAGCTTGTCTAGAAGGGCAAGCTGTAGGGTGTACAGTAGATCCCCAAAAAGGAAACTGTCAGTCTTCACAGTTAGGCTATAATTTTCTCAGCTGATAATGTGATGTGAAACAGAGGTGAATTAGAAATGCGGTTTATGATGCACATTATGTCTTACTGAGGAATAAGTCTAAAACACTGTAAATTTCAGCAGTTTCATGCCCTAATTGTATGCTTACTAAATACACTACTGTTATAATCTGTACCATCAGCAAATGACAACTTCAAATCTATGTAGTGAATTATACAGTTAGAATGAGACAATAAACTAGTGTGGCCCAGCTGCTAAATGACCAGTCTCTAATGAAGGAGAAATGTTCAGAGAGTATCATTGTGTTTGCCTTCAATAGCTTTACACATTGCAGTTTTTCTGTTCCTCCAGGTCATTAATTTAAACTACTGGAAAGTTATCTAGTAGAAAATATACAATTGATGGAGCAGAAACTTAAAGTGTATGTTCTATTGCATACTTAACTGCTCAAACACTATGATTTAAAATTGCTTATGCAGGATCAACTTTCATTTCATTGTAATGCCTTGGTTTTATTTTCTTGTAGGTCCTGAGCAGTGTTCAATTTCTCTCTTTGTCAAAAACCATACAGCTTTGCAACAGGCTCAATGGAGACAGTTGGAAGGGGTAAATTGTCTTCCACAACTTGTTTTGGAAGAATGATGTGGTCAGAAATTGCTAAATAGTTTCTCATATTCTTGCGAATAAGAGCTACATAAAGCATTGAATAGTTTAACACCATGCTTAGGATTCAGCTCAAATTGATCAGGTGTAAAATGAAGTAAATAAATGGAAATATATATTAAAATGTATTATGATATAGAATTTAAAGCTCTTACATGATTGTATTACAAATGAAGTAAACTTCAGATGACAGGAGCATTAAATTTGCGCCAAATGAGGACTGATCTTCAGAACGTTGCATTAGAAGTCTAGCTTGTAACCTATTGTGCTACAAGCAAAAATGTATTCATATGAAGTTTTTACTTACATCCAAATAATCCTCTCACAAATTCATATGTAGTTACCCCCTTAATTTGGATATCTATGAGCAAGTCGCTTACACACCCTCTTATTCTTGGAACACTCAAAAACAGTTTTTTTGTAATTTTTATTGATGTATTTGTACAGTGTTGTACTACTCACCAGTATTAACTGATTTTCTGAAACGTAATTTCCAATACGAGGTATCACTGCGAACAACCTTTACGACAGTTGGAGCAGCATGCTAGCCAGTGATTTCGCAGGCATCCCATGGTTCAAGTGGATCATTTTAGTGAGCGTTCAAGTTATTTGAATGTCGTTTCAATTTTTTTACATACTGAAATTTGTGAGGAAATTTTATGCTTATGACAACCATTTTAAACTATTTCCACAAAGTACTGAGATACCCTATTGCTATCATAACATTAATCAACAAATCTAAATGCACCTTTTTTTGTCTGGTTTGTAAATGGGTAGATTCCTAATTTTTGTGGTTCTCAAGTTACTGCTGAAATCCATTTTTCTCTGCCATGTCACATTTCCTAGACATAGAGCAGACTGTCAAAAAGTACTAGCGAACAGTGACAAAATTAAATCAGACAAGAAATAATTATTGAGAACTTGATACTGTTTAATATGTATATATGGACATCTTGCCAATGGAAGATATGAATGAATTAAAAACATATTTTCAGTTTTAATCTCCAATATTATTTGAAAAATGTGGCAGTGCTCTTCTATTGTTTGCTGATTCATCACTCTCCCTAACAAGACCCCAGAAATAGTCACCCATCATCAAAGGGTTCCAGTGATTTTGATAAAGGTTTTCAATGACATTAGCCTCTTTGGGTATTGAAATGAATCAGTAGTAACAGTTGAAAATTTGTGGCAGACCGGAGTCCAACTGAGACCTCCTGCTTAATGCGAGTGGTCATGTTAACAGTCTAAGCCATATGAGTACACTTCACATTGAATCCAGCCTATTACACACTAAAAGTGTAGGGGGAAACAAGGAGGTGGCTGCCATAACACTGTAGCCCAATTTTAAATGTTAATAATTCATCAACTTACTTGGTGATAAACTTGGTTACCACACTTCAGGAATCTTAAACTGGGAGTCTTAAAGGCATTGAATATCATGAAACGACTTCGGGATGGGATAAGATCATGGGAAATTGGTACGGGGAGTGGCAGATGCTATTCCTACAATTTTACTATGTGGAGTAGGGCAAATAATAGGTGCACCATGTATATGGTTATCATTAACTTCCTGTTGTGATGCCTTTGGAGCTAGACACTGGGGGTGCCAGTTTAACAGCTGCTGCCTACTATAGTGTCATTCTTAACTTCTGACCAGCAATGGGAAACTACATCTTTCCATCTAGAGGCATCTACACGGTACACAGCATGTTTATTAGGCCCAAGAATTCTGCCTTACTTACCTGCAATATTCACCCACTAGAGGAACAACTTTCCAGCAATTGCCTACAAATAAGACACTTAAGGACCAGTGCAAAAGAGCACTTAAGTGACAAGAAGCATAAAGGCTCTTTAAAAAGTTTGCAGTAAGAGCATTACTGTGAGGCTCCCAGTTTCATATTAGACAAATTACTGGATCAACTGTGAAGTAGTAGTTCTGGCAAACAGTGAATTTGTTGTGTTGTACACACAGCCCAAACTAGAGAATCCCTTTTACTGTTTCATTGTTTTCTCTCATAAATTGCTCAGACACACCTTCTGTAAGAATTCACTATATATGACACTGAATGAAAACTTTTTAGGCACACATGCAGCTGAGAGATGACCCCATCATATACGAGGGTAATCTCAAAAGTAAGGTCTCCTATTTTTTTTATTAGTACATAGACCTGTTTATTTCTACAATGGTTTACATCAGTTTACAGCATGAACATTTAGCTACTTTTTGACATAATCACCATTTCTGTTGATGCATTTTTGTAGACACTGTGGCAATTTTTGTATGCCCATGTCATACCAGCTCACTGCCATGCTGTTCAGAAAGTTATGGACCTCTTTTTTCACCTCATTGTCAGAGCTGAATCGCTTTCTGGCCAAATGTTCTTTTAAACTAGGGAAAAGGTGATAGTCACTGGGCGCGTCAAGTCAGGACTATAGGGTGGGTGGGTGATTATGTTCCACTGAAACTGTTGCAGGAGAGCTACGGTTTGCCGAGCGATGTATGGGCAAGCGTTGTCATGGAGAATGTGTACACCCTTGCTCAACATTCCTCTTCTCAGGTTCTGAATTGCCCGTTTGAGTTTCACAATACCTGTCAGCGCTAATAGTGGTCCCAATGGGCATAAAGCTGACCAACAATAACGCTTACAGGTCCCAAAAAGCGGTTGTCATGACTTTAATGGCAGACCGTTTGTTTGAATTTCCGCGGCTTTGCCGAAGAAGGATGCCTCACTGGCATGATTATTGCTTGGTCTCAGGTGTAAAGTGGTATGCCCAGTTTTCGTCACCCATGACAATTGAGTCCAGAAAGTTGTCCTGTTTGTCTGCAAGGCGGTGAAGAAATGTGCGGGAAGCATCAACTCATTGGCACATGTGGTCCTCAGTCAGCATGCGTGACACCCATCTTGCGCACACCTTCTGGTAATTCAATGTTTCCTTTAAAGTTCTGTGAGCGGTGCTTCGAGAAACCTGAAGAACCATTGTGCAGTGTTCACCCAGGGTGATCCGCCGATCTTCACGCATGCTTTGCTCAACCTTCAACACTGTCTCCTCAGAAATTAACGGTCTCCCACTCGTGAATTTCAGTCCGACCAGCTGCAAACTCTCTACACCACTTGCGAACATTTTTGACATCTGTGCACAACTCACCGTACACTTCCATCAATTGGTGATTGATTTCGATCGGTGCAGTGCCCTTTGCATTCAAAAACCAAATAACTGCATGCAGTTCGCACTTGATGGTAACATCCAACAGGAGCTCCATTCTCAATGGCTGCCAAGCCAAGACTGAGCACCTCAGTGTGGCATGTGCATGTTTATACACAGTGCGTGAAGCACTCTTCATAACAGTGTGACCAACCGCCACACAGAGTTCTGTACTTATAAAAAAATAGGAGACCTCACTTTTGGGATTACCCTCATAGTTAATCTGCTCTAATTCTTTGAATGCCCTTCAGGTTATGCATAGCTGATGGTGGGTGTAGTATTTATGAATGGGAGTTGAAAGTGCTGGTCTGAAAGTTCCCAATGATTTTTAAAAATCATGATACATGAAATATTGTATAAGATAGAAGACAATTTTCTTGTATTATAGTTACATATCACACTTTGCACAAGAAGTCTTAGCATGCCAATTGCTGCAGTATTCAGAGACACAGATTGATCTTTGGGTACGTATTCTCAGTGAATAGTATCTGTGCAAACAGATTAGATCTCCAGTTCTGTACAAGGCATGAGGATAAAATCTGTCATTTCTGTTGAACCCCGTCTTTCCACTGGCAGTGAGAAAGTTATGTGGTTTGAGAGTACCTCCAAAGCCTGTGGTCTGTGTTATCGATTAGTCATACAGAAGTCTGGTATTCAATTTGTAGTATTCAAACAAGGCTTTTCAGTGATGGGAAAATTTGGAATAGAGCTCAGTCATCCTTGTGGGGTCAAAAGAGAAGCTACTTCAGAAAATAAGTAGCAAAATTGATACGCAAGATGCTAAATTAGGATCAAATTTAAGCATGGGAACATAACATTTAATACAGTTATCAGCCTCGTAATAGCTGATTCACTGCTCTGCTATTCACACTTAAGTGCCTGACAGAGGGTTCTTTGAACCACTTTCGCACTATTTCTTTATAATTGCACTCCTTAACAGCATGTGGAGAAAATGCAGGCTTAAATCTTTGTGTATAAACTCTGATTTCTCTTGTTTATTACTATGATCATTTCTCCCTGTGTAGGTTGGTGACAAAGTATATTCACATAGAGAAGAGAAAGTTGGTGACTGAAATTTCGTGAAAATACCAGGCTGCAACAAAAAAGGCCTGTGTTTTAATGAATACCACTCCAACTCACTTATCATATCCATGACACTTTCTTCCCTATTTTGCAATAACACAAACCAAGCTGTTGCTGTTTGGACTTTTCAGTGCCCTCTGCCAATCCTATCTAGGTCAGATCCCATACTACACAGCAATGCAGGATGAAGGAGCATAGTGTAGGCTGCTTCTTTAGTAGATGTATTGCACCTTGTAAGTGCCTGCCAATGAAACATACTTTGTTCTGCCTTTCCCACAATATTGTCTATGTGATGTTTTCAATTTAAGCTGTCTGTAATTTTAATACATAGGCATTTAGTTGAATTGACAGTCATTAAATTTGTGTGATCTATCATGTGACCAAAATTTAATGGGTTGTTTTTCATAGTCCTGTGGATGAGACCACACTTTTTCTTATTCAGGGACAGTTGCCACTTTTCAAACAATGTCTATGTCATTTTGAAATTGGTTTTAATCTTCTGGTGACTCTCTGAGACAATAAATGACAGCATCATCTGCAAACATTCTAAATCACTTATATAGATTTGGAACAGCAGAGGGTGGAGAACACTTCCTTGGGAACGCTGGATATCACTTCTGTTTTACCCAGTGATTTTCCTTCTGTTACTACATACTGTGACATTTCTGATAAGAAATAATGAATCCAGTCCACACAACTGGGGCTGTACTCCACAGGCGTGCAGTTTGATTTGAAGTCTCTTTTGAGATTGTCCGGTGCCCAGTACACACTGTTATGCCAATTCACGGTTCCATTAAGTTTAAATTGTGGCTCGTCACTACCTTCGTCACAAATTGTTATTCATCAGTTACCATTTGCTGATAACATTCGCAAAATTGCATTCGGCAATCAGGATTGTCGTCGTTAATCGTGTGCAGTAATCATGGAATGTAAACTCTCCACTTTGCAGCTTTCAGAATGCGAACCCCCGCTTCATGTGCACATTGCATAGCAGACTTCTGTGGAGAATTAACACGTTTCCAACACAAGCTTTACGATCTAATTGGTGGCAAGCAAGCAGATACACATTTGGCACCTGCTGATTTTTCTGATTTTGGCTTAGAGGATGTGGTGTGCATACACAAGAGTTTTGAGCCTTCCCTATTGCATGCAAATGTCGCATGATGGTGGGGTGATCACAGTTCATCATATTTTCCAGTTCTTGAGTACACTGATGTGGCTCATTGTGGATTAAAGCTTTTAAACAATCTTCACGAAACCCTGGAGGTCTTCCTGTGAATGCAGTCACTGACATCAAAGTGATCCTCCTTAAGCTGAGAAAACCATTTTCTTGCTGTGCTCTGGCCAATGACATTATCCTCATACAAATGTTTCTGCTATCACCCCTCTATTGTACTCAAACAGAAGAATATGTTGGAAGTGTTGTGATTTCTCCACTTGGCACTCCATTTTCTAGCCTACACATCTCCACTCGCTATCTCCAAACAACAAAATGGCAATATGTAATCTCAAATAGCAACAGTGAACTAAAAAGGAAAAGTAACAACCAATAAAAAAACCTAGAGCAACTGGAATACCAACACGCAAAACAAAAGGTCTGTGAACTTATGCATCCACCTAATTCTTGTCCCTTGAACTTCATAAGCTATTGTAATACTATATGTTGTGGTTAGCATACATGCTAAAGGCTTTAGAGTGTTTCTGCCTTTTTCTCAAGGTTCATTCCACCAATCACACTACCCAAGAATTCAACTGTTTGTCTTAAGGTTCCTGTGTGGGAGATATTCCTATCGTCACAGGGCACTGCATCGGAAATAAGTGATATCACACCCATTGTATCTTGCAGGGGCTATACAGCAACTATTTCCTTCTTGTATTGTATATCCTCCAATGACTGCTCCCTTGCATCTTATAACTAGTAGAGGAGGACAGTAGTGACTTGGTGAGTGTAACTGATTACCATTGTACAATATGGTCCAGTCAGATCAGTGTAGGCAATGTATTAACTGTTTATTTGTGAAATGAAGGAAAGGCTTAAGTTTGTCTCATGATCTGCCTTCGGCTTTAGCAGTCTGTGGGACAAAATGAGCACAAGTTTTAAAGTTTTGTGCAGCATCCCACGATAATTAGTGACAGGACTTTGATGTGCCATCAGTATTTGTTCCATATTTTTTTTACTGTAATCTGCCAGTTGAGCAAACTAACATGATAAATTGTTTTATACCTGTTAAGTTTACTCTTATTTCTTAACCACCAATGTGGTATCACAAGTGAACATTGGCTGATAAGATTTCTTATTGATCCTGTACAAACTGTTTAGGTTGTGACCTCATCTGAGTAAAACCTACCTATTGTTCCTCATGTTCAGAGGAAGGTAAGGAGATGAATGCCAAAAAGTGAGATAAAGAATCACAACCCTCTGTTTTAGATTCTCATTTGCCTTTATTGTGAAAGCAGTTTGGTTCTATACCTCAACACTGATACAAGCAATTCCTGCTGCTAATAAGCACCTGTGACACAAAGAGTACTACTGTCTCTGAAGCAAGAGGAAATTGCAGCCAAAATAAAACTGCAGGAGTAGTGTAAGTTTTTAGATTTCAGTCTGTGTCACTGCAGACCACTGTAATAACCTCCTGTACTTTGCAAAAGAAAAATAGAAGAAAAGCTTATTTCAAACTCCTGGCATAGAACAGGGTCATTTGTATGAATGTTAAGGAAACTGATTTCAAAACCACTGACTTACCTATGTTTGGCAACTACAGGCTGCACAAAAACAAGTCGATATATCTCTAAGGCAGGTGAATGTTTTAGTTTCATCCCTCCCCCCATGAGAGATCGTGTGCTAATACTGTGCAATACTGTCACCAGTCAACAATGACCTTGAGTTCTGTGAGGAAGTGTGTGCACAAGTTTCTTTGTGTATACCATATCCAGTTGTAGCCTGTAGTTGATAATTAGATCCTGTAGAATTACCACATTATGGGGATGTTTGGTAGGGTGCACGAGTGTCTGTCAAACCAGGAGTCTATGCGTGCAACTGTGAACACAGACCGAGCGAGGTAACGTAGTGCTTAGCACACTCGACTTGCATTTGGAAGGATGATGGTTGAAACCCACGTCCAGCCATCCTGATTTGCATTTTCTGTGATTTTGCTAAATCACTCAAGGCAAATGCCAAGATGGTTCCTTTGAAAGGGCATGGCTGCACTCCTTCTCCATCTGTGCCTAATTCGAGGTTGTGCCCCATCTGTAGTGACATCGTTGTTTTTCAGATGTTTAAACACTAATCTCCTCCTCCTCCTCCTCCTCCATGAACATGGCTTTCATCTTTTAAGAAGAAAGTCTCCACAGCATACTAACCATAAAGGTGTAGGAGCAGCAATAGTAATATTGAAATTAAAAAAAAAAAGTCCTGGTTCATGTTCACAGTAATCTGAATGAGTGGGCCCAGTTCATGTTATGAAAAATGCTCCTGCACCCCCCCCCCCCCCTCTCTCTCTCTCTCTCTCTCTCTCTCTCTCTCTCTCTCTCTCTCTCTCTCTCTCTCTCTCTCTCTCTCTCTCTAAGCACATCACTGAATGGTCTCTCGCTTGAACTGCATGGTCTCTTGCTTGAACTGCATTTGACACCTTGCATCTTTTGAAAAGAGGCAAGATCGTGACTACATGGGCCATACTACAGGGGTTAGTTATAAAGTCTCAATCATCACAATGAAAACAAAAAAAGTGTAACAATGAAACTAGGTAAAGTGTTGGCCCTTCTACATAATCACTCTTCAGCGAGAGACATTTTTTCCAACATTGGATGACCAGGTGGAAACCTTTGTTGCATAAGTCTGAATTTTGGCTATTCACGAAATGTGTCACCTTGCAAATCATCTTGTCATCTTTCTGAAAATGCCTGCAACACAGTGTTTTCTTCCTTCAAGAAAAGAGAAAGAAGTCACCAGGTTCCATCTCAGGAGGATATGGGAACAAGGGGAAATTTGATAGCCAAATAAACAGAATATGTGGTTGTCCTGTGGAGAATGGGCTGGGGCATTGTCGTGGAATGAAAACACCACTTTGGATTGCTACTTGTGATTCGTTTTCTCCACATTCTCTGATAACCTTATTGGGAGATTTGTGTGATGGTTTGCACTGTGTGAGCAAAATCTGTTAGCACCACATGAGGGAAGCTCTGAGAAACACTCAGTGTCACATTGCCCTATGATGTTTGGGTCTATGCCTTTTTCTCCATTGATGGATCCAACTACTTCCACACCTTGATTTACTCCTCTGTGTCAGGTTCATAGTAACACACCCAGCACCTGTCAATGGTGACTAAATGGCTAAAGAAGTAATTTTAATTGCTCTGATACAACTGCAACATTTCCGTTGCTGCCTCAGTTTGGCAGTTTCCATTATTAACTTGGAGCAGGTGTTGCATAAGATGAACCGAAAAAGTGGCCATTTAAACCTCTGCACCACTCTTCGTTAAATGCTCTTAACAACTGTGGCTGTGGTGGCAAGTCAGTATGGTATGCAGCTAAACTTGACTTACGCTCTTGTAGGGAGTAGTTTTATGCTATCAGATATCACAAAGAAATTATTTTAATGTTTCAGAGAAGTGAGTTGATGTGTTTCAATTTCCCCTCAGAACTTATTGAGTGATAATCTGCTGTCCTCACAGTAGTTACAATATTGTTGCTCTCACAAACTGGTAACTGCTCTGTTTAGCTGAGTAAATGACCTTTGTTTTTTTTTTTTAGAGAGAGAGAGAGAGAGAGAGAGAGAGAGAGAGAGAGAGAGAGAGAGAGAGAGAGTGGGGGGAGGGGGGGGGTGCACACTAATTTAATTAAATACATTCTTTTGAATGAATATTAAGACAGTTCTTCTGTTTGACAGCAGTTTCATCGTGATGGTGCTCGAATTGAGGGTGCATTCAGGAAGTATTTTCATAGAGCCAAACCCAGTCAAACTTCGGACAGCTATGAGATCCTTGTCTGTCATGCAAATGTCATTCGCTACTTTGTGTGCAGGTTTGTATTTTGAATTTTTGTGTAACATATTACAGTCTGATAGTTATTTTATTTTATAATTTTGTTAATTAATAATGTTAAATGATTTGTGACCAGATCATCATCTCACTGTATGCTCAATACTATTTTCTTGGCACAGAGAGTAAATGCATGGTCTGTGTAGAGTGACTTGAGGAAACATTTATGAAAATAAATACAGTTTAGTCACGGGAAAAACAATTTGCAATGCGACAGCATTTCAATGTATTGCAATTTCCATACAAAAATTACTGTCTAGGAGTACAATTACTGTTTCAGTAAAACTTTTTACCTGTTCAGATTAAGAGCTCTTCCGTATTCAAGCAAGATACACATGGTTGCTGTACAATAATAGCTGGTTTGTTGCATCAATAACCAGTTTGGGGATTTATACATATTATAAAGATATCAGATGTCCTGTAACTTCTGTTGACTTTTTCAGCATGTTTCTTCCAAGAACTTTCTTGTGGTTATGCAGGTGCTGTAGTTTGCATCTATCAGGGCTGTTCAATAAAGAATGATCATAATTTTTTTTGGCAACATACCTTTACTCATCCTCATAATTTTGATGGTCTTTCTCAAAGTAGTCTCCCATGAATGTGATGCACTTGTCCCAGCGTTTCTGCCAGTCTTCAACTACATGCTGGAAACCACTTTTTGAGAGGTCCTATAAAATCACATTCGCAGACTTCACCACTGCTTCTGATGATTGATAATGCCTCCCACGAAGGCGTTACTTCATGTTAGGGAACAGAAAGAAGTCACATTGGGCTAAATCTGGACTATAGGGAGGGTGAGGGATGCACTTCACATTGAGTTTTGCAAGATATTCAGCAACAACATTGGCAATATGCGGCCGCGCATTATCGTGGTGCAGCATCCAGCCTGCATCACGGAAATGTGCTCTTTTGCGCCTGATATGGACTTGCAATGTTTTCAGGATATCCCTGCAGTATTGTCCAGTTACTGATGTGTGTGCAGGTACAACATGCTGATAAACCATTCCACGAATATCAAAAAATGAGATGACCATAACTTTCCCAGCAGAAGCAAGCACTTTTGCTTTTTTGGGGGTTGGTGATGGAGATTCCCACAATGAGCTTTGCTGTTTGCTCTCAGGATCAAAATGATGTAGCCAAGTTTCATCAGCAGTGATTACATTTGAAAGAAATTCTGGATCTTTCTCTAACGTCAACTTTAACTGCATGCAGACCTGCAAACGAATGTCCTTTTATTCAGGAATCAACAGTCTTGGAATCCGTCACGCACAAACATGTCGTGTAATTTTTCTGTCACCAACATGTGGGTGGCAGCCAATGAAATGTTCAGTGTTTCAGAATGTGATCTTAAGGTAATTCGTCAATCCTCTCTCACAATGACAGCAGCAGTGTTGGATGTTTCCTTCCATAAGAGCAGTAACTGGACCACCAGGTCCACCTTCCTTTGAAATTGATTGCCTCCCCTCCTTAAAAAATTTAAACCAACTTCAAGCTGTGCTGTAGGGAATAACAGACTCTCCATAGGCCTCCTGTAACATTGCATAGGCCTCAGCTGAAGATTTGTTGAGACAAAAGCAGAATTTCGAAGCCACATATTGTTCCGTGTGTGTTATCTCCATTGTAGTGGTAGGCAATACTGAACATGTCTGACCTTGCCTGTCTCTCACAGGTGGGAACCAGGAGTCACAACAGTGAAACTACTACGGCGTGTTTGTTGCACATTAAGCTAACAGAATATCATAAGATTAAATTTTAGCATGAGAAATTATGACCATAAAAAATTATGATCATTCTTTAGTGAACAGCCCTCATATATACCATACAGTGGGACTGAGGCTGTATTATAATGGTCCCCAAAATTGATATGCAAGCCATTAACAAAACTTTCCAATCTCAGTATCTAAGTCAAGTCGCAGTGAACTTCTCTGTATGTTCTATGTACCCCTTCATTCAGTGTTGCCAACAGTTTACCCTCCAGTAAGTTTTGCTGTAGCCATTATAACTTTATAGTCATTACCGACTATAAAGTTGAGTACAAGGAAGAGTTTAGCATGCAATTTCCTTTTGGGTATAACAGTAAATAATTGCTTCAACTAAATTTTGCCATCGTTTGGAGACGAATTCTATAAGTTTCACTCTCTTCCAACCATTACATCCTCCATTACATTCCACACTCTGCAATCTCATTCTCATGTCCTGCAATATATCTTATACCAAAATCAGTAGAATTGGGTAATAAGTTCCAATTCTTGAAAATTATGTTCGCCATCGCATTTTGCAAGTGACCGACTACACAAATTAATTGAAGAGGAATTTGTCAGCAAGAAGACAAGGTGGAACAGCAGTTAAATGATTGGAAATTGTCTCGATTTAGTTTTTTGGTTTCTATGGCGTGCTGTTTCAGACAAGCTCTTGATTTTTCTTTTACTGAGGCTGTTGTAAATTTCCTCTGCCATCTGCCATGAAGTTATATATACGTTGTAGATTCAGTCGTTTCTAGGTTATTTTCTTGCATAGTATTTTCCTTTGTCTTACCTCACTATGCTTTCCATATGTATTCTGGCCACATTGCACTGATGGTTTATTTCTCCTTGTTCATAAATTTACTTCATTCCCGATCCCGTTCTTCTCCACTGCCTATTCATATTAATAATTACCAGCATGTTTTCGGAGTAGGAGGATAACAAGGTAACATATCATGCAAGTAAATCAACAATTTGGCATTTTAAAGCCACAGAAACTAAAAGCATGACTTCTTGCAGATATATATATATATATATATATATATATATATATATATATATATATATATATATATATATATATATATATATATATATATATATATATATATATATATATATATATATATATATATATATATATATATATATATATATATATATATATATATATATATATATATATAAAAAAATACAAAGATGAGGTGACTTACTGAACAAAAACGCTGGCAGGTCGATAGACACACAAACATACACACAAAATTCAAGCTTTCGCAACAAATTGTTGCCTCATCAGGAAAGAGGGAAGGAGAGGGGAAGACGAAAGGAAGTGGGTTTTAACTCTTTGGAGCACGGTGGTATACATAGTATACCACCTTTTGAAAATTTTCTTGGCTCTTTGCACAGTGGTTTAACTGCACGACCACCACTCTAATATGCTCACCTAGTTCTCTACTTATCAGACAGATGGCACTCACTGCCTATAAGGAATCAGTTCCCGCCAAGAATTGCATAGATTACAACTGTGAAAGCTGCGTGCTGAGTTGTGCATGGTTTTTGCGTGTGAATAGTGGTTTATAACGAATTTCTTGTTGCGCCTGTGTTTTTTCCATATCTTGGACGTCACAGCTACGGTATGAACCCATGTATACATTCATATGCACAATCTTCCGTTATTTATATACAATTTATTTTGGTGGTATATTATTTGTACCACCGTGCATGTAGCAGTATTCTATTGCATTTCGTTTCCTAGTATAAAATTCGAAATCCTCCGCTACAAAGTTTAGTTTTTAATTGTGTTGTGACTTATTTTAGCTCTTTCTCCATTTTGTTTTGCTTACGTATTCTTTACTTGGATTCAGGCTGTTGTTTGAAAATGAAAATGTCAAGAAGAGGCTTACGAGATGAAGAAATCGAACGATTATTGTGTGAAATTCCATCAGACGAGGATTCCACTGTTGACACCACAGATGACGAATCTGATTATGAAGCAAGCATTGTTGCGGAGGCTATTGTGTCGTCTGAAGGCGAAGTTTCAGAGAGCGAGGAAGAAAGTGAGTCCACTCCGCCAAAACGCGCTGCTGACACAGCGCCAACTTGGGGACAACAATTCAATGCTACCTCAGGAATGCAGTTCGACAGTGAATCAGGACCAAGTGCTTTTATTAGGGACATTGATGATCCAGAACCTATCGATATATTCGAAAAAATATTTCCAAAAGAGCTAGTTCAGCTAATCGTTTTCCAAACAAATTTATATGCGACGCAATCTGGCAAGTCTTTCACTCCAACAACTGACAATGAAATACGAACTTTCCTGGGAATCAACATTTTGATGGGTATAAAGCGTATGCCAGCATACAGAGACTACTGGTCTAGTGCCCCAGAACTTCATGATCGTTATATTGCATCTCTGATGGCAGTAAATCGGTTTGGATGGTTACTGAGGAACATTCATCTGAATGATAACACATTGCATCCAGAAAAAGGACACCCAGGTTATGACAAACTGTACAAGCTGCGACCAGTGATCAAGATACTATCTGAATCTTTTTCCAAGTGTTACCAACCCAGCAAACACCTAGCAATTGATGAGTCAATGATCAAATTCAAAGGCCGCAACAGTATGAAACAATACATGAGAGATAAACCCATAAAGCGTGGTTACAAAGTGTGGATGCTGTGTGACAAGACCTCTTACAACTTGAAATTTGATATTTACACCGGAAAAGTAGGTGACACAGTGCAAACAGGCCTTGGGGAGCATGTAGTGCTGAGTTTGTCCTCTGAACTCGTAAATAAAGGCCATTATCTTTATTTCGACAACTATTTCAATAGCTATAACTTGTTGGCTGGTTTACAGCAGAGAAACATATATGCCTGTGGGACAGTTCAACCAACAAGGAAACATTTACCCAAATTAAAAACAGACAAAGAATTAAGCAGAGGTGAATTTGACTGGAGGGTCAGCAACTGTGGCATCCTCTACTTGAAGTGGAAAGATAAGAGAGCTGTTCATCTCCTTTCAAATTTTCACAGTCCTGAAGTTACTACAGTGACTCGCCGTGAAAGAGATGGTTCACGCATAGAGCTACCTTGTCCTCAAGCAGTGATGGATTACAATGCACACATGAACAATGTCGACAAGTTCGACCAACTGAAAAAATCATATGAAATAAGCCGGAGAAGTAAAAAGTGGTGGCACCGAATATTCTTTCACCTGCTTGATGTCAGTATCGTCAACAGCTATATAATTTGGAAGGAACTAGGCGATAGAGAAAAAATGACTGCCAAAGTCTTCAGGATGAGTATCCTGCAAAGCTTAGTAACCCAGAAAACACCATTGAGGCCATCTAGACTTCATGAGAGTCAAGTCCACGTAAAGAAAAACAAGCCATATGTTTCCTCACGCCAGCGTCTCGACAATTCATCCCACCAGCCAGAGCGTACTACCGCCAGACGTTGTGCGAAATGCAGTACAAAAAAGAAGCAAGTGCGCACTTTCTGGATGTGCGCTGAATGCAAAGTGCCTTTGTGCCTTAGCAAAACAAAAAGGTGCTTTCAAGATTTTCACAAAAAGGAATAAGAAACATATTTTATTTGTAAGGTTTGTAATTTGATTTTGTATTGTAAATGACCAATTGCCAGAAATAAAATTATTTTACATTAATTATACTAATTATTACTGCTTAGAGTAGAATTTAAAGGTGAGTTACAAGCACAAACCAAGATATCTCAAAAACTTTAGGTACGGCCCTAAGTGGCATGGTGGTATATTATATATACCACCATCTAAAACCAAAATCAATACAATAAAAAATTTTAATTCATGTTTTCCTTTATTAGCAACCCCACCAGACATAGAAAATGCATGTTTTATTAAAAAATTAATTAAACATAAAATCTGTGCATCAAAGAGTTAAAGGAGAGGGTAAGGAGTCATTCCAATCCCGGGAGCGGAAAGACTTACCTTAGGGGGAAAAAAGGACAGGTATACACTCGCACACACGCACATATCCATCCACACATACAGACACAAGCAGACATATGTCTGCTTGTGTCTGTATGTGTGGATGGATATGTGCGTGTGTGCGAGTGTATACCTGTCCTTTTTTCCCCCTAAGGTTTGTCTGCTTGTGTCTGTATGTGTGGATGGATATGTGCGTGTGTGCGAGTGTATACCTGTCCTTTTTTCCCCCTAAGGTAAGTCTTTCCGCTCCCGGGATTGGAATGACTCCTTACCCTCTCCTTTAAAACCCACTTCCTTTCGTCTTCCCCTCTCCTTCCCTCTTTCCTGATGAGGCAACAATTTGTTGCGAAAGCTTGAATTTTGTGTGTATGTTTGTGTTTGTTTGTGTGTCTATCGACCTGCCAGCGTTTTTGTTCGGTAAGTCACCTCATCTTTGTATTTATATATAATTTTTCCCACGTGGAATGTTTCCTTCCATTATATATATATATATATATATATATATATATATATGCAGCGATGCAGTTCCGAAAACGATCTCCTACGGCGACTAATGCGATACTGATGAGCTGAATACGCCTGTATCTAGCTAACTGACAGGCAGATGGCACCACACAGCTGCCAGTGTATTGGTCGTACAACAGTGAGTGAACGAAGTGCAGCTGGTGTCTCTCAGACACACCGACCACTCCAGGGTTAAAACAAACACTTGCATTATAAGGAGATCCAAGTTTGAGTCACGGTCTGGCACAAACTTTCAATTTTCAACATTGAAATGTCTGATTGCAGCTAGTGTTGGTCTTCTCTTTGAAATTTGATATATATATATATATCACTCACTGTTGTACGACCAATACACTGGCAGCTGTGTGGTGCCATCTGCCTGTCAGTTAGCTAGATACAGGCGTATTCAGCTCATCAGTATCGCATTAGTCGCCGTAGGAGATCGTTTTCGGAACTGCATCGCTGGAGTCTACCAGATGCCACGCGACCTTTTGCCATTACTGGAGGTATATATTAAATTTTTTATTTAACGTAGTAGCTTTTAATACTTGTTAGTAACAGCTGTTGCTAACAGGTATTTTTGTTTACCTTCAGATCCAACATGAGTTCACAGAAGACCTGCAATTTGGAAAACTAACATGATAGGGAAATTGCACTCCGACTGCTGTTTGAGGAATCTGATGATGAGTTTGATATTTACAATGATGTGGAAGAAGACAATGTGGAAACGAGAAGAAGATCATGTGGACGAATGTTTTCTGGAAAGAAACAAATCCACAAAATGGTCAAAAGTGTGTCCCCCAAAAATGTTCGTATTCAACGACAAAACATTGTTACTCATTTACCTGGAGTGAAAGGAGCCACTAAGAATGCCAGAACACAGATGGAACACTGGCAGTTACTTTTCGATGGTGCATTACTTTCTAGTATTGTTGATCACACAAATAAAAAGATTTATGAAGTACAGAAAAATTATTCCAGGGAAAGGGATGCTCCACTGACCGATGTATCTGAAGTAAAAGCTCTGTTAGAAATATTGTATTTATGTGCTGCAAGCAAAGATAATACTAACACCCAAGATAGATGGGCAGCCAATAAAATGGGAATTGAGTTATGTTGTCTGATAATAGCTGAAAAACAGATTTAGGTTTCTGTTGTATTGCTAGAAGTTCAACAAGGATATCCGAGAGGAAAGGAAGAAGGTGGATAAGTTAGCCCCGATATGAGGTGTTTTCACCCTTTGTGGAAAATTGTAGAAATGCTTATTCTGTCGGGGAGCGCTGTACTACTGATGAAAAGCTGGAAGCTTTCAGGGGCAAGTGTTTCTTCAGACATTACACCCCTAGCAAACCAAATAAGTATGGGCTCAAAATATTTGCTTTGGTGGATGCTCGGATGTATTACACAGCCAACCTGGAAATTTATGCTGGTAAGCAGCCTACAGGGCCATTTGCAGTTAGCAACAAACCAACAGATGGTGTGAAACGTCTCGTTAATGAGATCTCAGGAACTGGATGTAATATAACTAGAAAATTGGTTCACATCATTAGAGTTAGCTGACTACTTGCATCATAAGACTCTTACTCTGGTTAGAACTATAGGGAAGAATAAAACTGAGATTCTGCCAGAGTTTATGCAAGCGAGAACAGGGAAATAAGAACCACACTGTTTGGGTTTCAGAAAAACTCAATTCTAATGTCATATGTCACCAAGAAAAACAAGATGGTTCTGATACTATCCACAATGCATCATGATAATGGAATTGATGCCACTTCTGGCGATAAGAAAAAGCCAGAAATGATAACATTTTATAATGCAAGCAAATCAGGAGCTGATACTGTCGATCAGCTATGCAGCACGTACAATGTATCAAGAAAAACCAACAGATGGCCAGTGGTGATTTTTTATACCATGATGAACATTGCAAGTATAAATGCGCAAATAATATACCATGCAAATAACAGCAGTGCTCGCATCAGGCACAGCTAGTTTCTGAAACTTTTGGCACATAATCTAGCTGACGATTACTTGTGTCAACGTTCCCAGTGCTTATCGTTGCCAAGAAATCTCAGACAAGATATTCAGAATCTTTTTCCAGATGCGGTCCCTGTCCAACCTACAGAAGAGGACCAAAGCTCAAAAAGACGGAATTGCTGTAAATGTGGTAGTTAAAAAAACCGGTACACCAAGTACAGATGCTGCAGCTGTAAGACATTTTTGTGTTTACAACGTGCACAGCAAGTATGTGCTGACTGCTGAGAGTAGTGCCCACTGAATGTGATATTTCTGTTATAATTTGTACAAAGCAATTAAATAGCAACATTTCCATACAAAGACTGTAATGCAAGTTTTTGAAAAGTGTATGTTAGTTTTCCACATTTGTGATGAAAGGCATTAAAAATTACATAATGTGACAGTCAGCAGTTTTATGAAGCACATTTATACTTAAAAATAAGAAAAATAAATTATTTTCCATTGGTCATAATGCACTCCTCTTTTATAGTACTTGATTAGTGTTTTTACAAATATAAACTTGAACAGATTGAACTAAAACTACATTATTGGCGCAATAATGCTTATGGCATCTGTGAGACTCTATGCGACCTACAATGAAACAATATCCTATGCGACCACTGCAGGGTTAACCGCCACGGCCCTATGGACACACTTCCCTTCCGCTGCAAATTCTCAACTTGTTACACTAGTAGTGTCCACTGCCCATGCATTTACTTGCTCAAAGTGAGTCCTTTATTGCTGCAAGATGCTCAGTTTCATTTGTGCATCAGCACTGAAGTTATCATGGAGGTCATGCCTGTAGATATACTGTATGTGGGATGAATCACTTTAGCTTGCACCACAAATATTGTATAGATGGAACGTGCTATCGATGTGCGGTTTTCACAGAATGGATTGATAGTCAGGGGCTTATGTTGTTAGCCAATTAACAGATTGTAGTAATGCTTAGAGTGTGTGTTTCTTCTGGAAACATTTTTTTGTAACATGGAACAGTACCTATTGACATTAAAAAACTAAAAGTAGGGTAAATTAGTATGTCAGTGATGTTTGTTAGCCAGGATTCTAAGGTTTGTGAGAGATTTTATTTTGAAAAGTTCGCGTCCCGATAATTGTATAATACCTGTGGTAGCACACAGTAAAGAACAACGTAAGTACGTACAGTAGTTATGTGGACTCTGATCAGTAACAAGACAATTGATCGTCACAAGTATTCAAAATGACCATGACAGTTTTAATACACACCTGCAATTTGTTATGGAACAACTGCTGTACACATGCTAGCATTTCAATGGAGATGTTTGGGCAGGCTGCAGTAATACATTGTTGCATATTGTTGGTTGTAGTTGATATGCCCTTGTAGACAACATCTTTCAGCTTTCCCCGCAGAAAAAAGTCTACAAGCATCAAATCTTGGGAATGGGCCAACCAAAGTAAAAGTCCTGTATGTCCAGTCAAAGGATTTGGAAATAATTTTTGAAGACAGGCTCTGACACTTTATGCATTATGAGCTGGACAGCCATCATATTGGTACCATAGGTTTCTCCTGGTCTGCAGTGACCTTGGAAGATGGACTATAAGGAGGTAGCAATACCTGTGCACATTTAGTATTCCATCTGTGAAAAACAGGTCTGTGAGCTGATGGTTCACTATCACACAGCACGTGTTATACTCCACAAATGGTGATGTTCACCTGACAAAGCCAACGGGGTTTTTCAACAGGTCAGTAATCCATGTTTTGGCAGTTTACGTGGCCTTGATTGGTAATTGTGGTTTCATCAGGAGTATCCTGTTGAAATGCCCATGTACAAAAGTTAACATGATTCTGATAATCAATTCCATGCAGCTCGTGATGGAGAGATATGTGATAGGAATGGAACCTATATCGATGGAGAATGCAGAGGACACTTGCCTGATTCATGCCACTTTCTTATGAGATTGCATGAGAGCTAACATGTGGGTCAACTCCAACAGCAGCAAGAACGTTAATTTTCCTGTCTTCTGTCATCACTTGTTTTCTTCTGTTACACTGTCTGTGTGTTACAATACAACTTTAACATATCTGGTTGAAGAGGTTGATAAATAATTGTTGAGATGGTTGACGTCTATCAGGACATCTTGCCGCATACATCATACAAAAATGAATTGCGTTCTTCGTACACATTCCTTACACCATGAGCATATTGGCTTTTTCTGCATTGGTTAATTCTATCATCCACACATGACCTAGTGCTTGGACAGTCACACACTGACTGACTAACAAGTCACTTTGCACTCAAGGAACACACAAGCACACTGTAAGAAAACATAACAACATCGTACCTAGCAACTATGCTGGTTGAATGGCACAAAAAGGTGTTAGTAACGAAACTTTTCGAAATAAGATATCTTGTAAATGAATGAGACTTTCACTCTGCAGCCAAGTGTGCGCTGATATGAAACTTCCTGGCAGATTAAAACTGTGTGCTGGACTGAGACTTGAACTCGGGAACTTTGCCTTTTGCTGCAGAGTGAAAATCTCATTCTGGAAACATCCCCCAGGCTGTAGCTAAGCCATGTCTCCGCAATATCCTTTCTTTCTGGAGTGCTAGTTCTGCAAGGTTTGCAGGAGACCTTCTGTAAAGTTTGGAAGGTAGGAGACAAGGTACTGGCAGAAGTTAAGCTGGGGCGTGAGTTGTGCTTGGGTAGCTCAGTTGGTAGAGCACTTGCCCGCAAAAGGTAAAGGTCCCGAGTTCGAGTCTCAGTCCGGCACATAGTGTTAATCTGCCAGGAAGTTTCATCTTGCAAATGACTCACGCTAGAATTGTGCTACCAACACCACTTCTAATTTACCCTACTTTAAGTTTGTTAATGGCAATAGGCATTGTTCCATTCAAAAAGTGTATGTTTGCACAAAAAATACACTTTCTGAATATTATTACGATCTGTTTATTGGCTAAGAATACGAGACCATGACTCCCAATCCATACTGTGAAAACTGCACATCAATAGCATTTTCCATTTCCACAATATTTGTGGTGCAAGTTTTATTTAGGTAAGTCACCTTGTATTTATGTTTGGTGTCTTGCCCGTTAGACATGGAGTAAAATCATATGATGATTGTGGGCTACATTGAGAAGTGTCGTAAGAGTCATCTTGACTAATAATTGAAAGGAAACTGCTTCGTCATTGATCTGTTATTCAGTTCTCTGTGACTTAAATTTTGTCATTTACTTAAACCACAACTTAACTACTCCAAACTAACTATTAGTATTTCCTCCACAAAGGCAATCAGTAGCGCTTCCAACCACCTGTCTTACTTGTTTAGTATTGTACTGAATTAATTTTTCTCGTTTCCAAAGAATCTCAAAAAGCTGTCATACAAAAATTAATAATTACGTTCTGGGTGTTCAGCCAAATGAGGAAAGGTGATAGTGCAAACAGATAAACTATGAGAAAAGTTTTGTGTGTAATAGAGTTGTACATGTTTCATGGTTTACTGTGTAATTGATTTTGGATCTTGAGTAACTTTTGACAGGAGCTGTTGTGAATGTTGATGAAAAATTGTGAATAGGTAGCTTGTATATTTGTACTTTGGCCAACATGAATATGGAAGTAAAGAAATAGCCTCAGCAGTGAAAGAATGGAGAACCTACTTTCGGGGTTCCTCTTCAAAATGACATATGTATGATATCTGTACAATGTTTGGTTCTTGTGCAATAAATAATTGAAAGCGTTTCTGGACTTTATGTACACCCTTTAAATTATCCATTTATGATTATTCATTTCTGATGTTTGAAATTGTGTTTTTTTTTTTTTTTTTTTTTCATTTCTCTAGAGCTCTGCAGTTTCCTCCTGAAGCTTGGTTGCGTCTGAGCCTGAACCATGCAAGTATTACATGGATTGTCATCCGTCCCAGCGGATTTGTTTACTTACGTTCTCTTGGTGACACCGGTCACATGCCTGCAGCAGACATTACATCCACATAAACTTTGAGAGGAGAAACTAGTTTGTTTGAGTGGAGTTGATTATTGTTGCTATTTTTGGACTGAGCACAACTGTGGAAAAAATATGATGTGTACTTTTGATCTGTTTGCTGTGTAATTAGATTATGTGAAGTGACATTTTTTGTGTGTGTGATAACCAGCTTTTAGTGCCTGTTGTAGGGAAATTTTTTGGGTTATTAACGGAAATGAGAATTCCACCTTCTATTCTTGAGCTGCATTTGTTTTTTACCAACAAGACATATTGAACATTTTAGCACTAAAATATGGTGTTGTATTTCATTTGAACATTTTGTGTGACATTTGGAATGTGTTATTCACTGTATGTTCATTTAGTTAAATTTATTTAAAATATTGGACAGTTAGTAAAATTAGAAATGTTGTGTATCGAAAAGACAACATTGAAGATGATGAGGATCAGTAGTCATAGCACTGCCTATCATGCAGACCATTGAGGCAAGTCACCAGACACCAACTTGATGTGAAATGATGACTGATGAATAGGATAAAACTGTTGGAAGACACACATTGAGCTGCTTGAAAATTTTAGTTAATTTATGTAAGATTTATTCTGCAAGTCAAATAGGCTTTCTTTGAAAAATTTTACAATACATATGGCAACTAGACAGATATCCATTGAACAGAAAGGCTGATTACTTTGTTTCTGTTATTAAATAGTTCTCTTTAAAGCTGGAGAGTCAGAGAGAAGGTGTATTTACTACCTCTTTCTATGATACGAGCATATAGATTTGTACGTGCCCATCAATACAAGGAATATTGTTCTCAAATTTCTTGTTCATGTTGTTTATCATATATTGTCTCTGATTATGAAGTGCATTAGAGTAGTAACAACCCTCCCATCACAGGTTCTCGGTATATGCATGAGTAAAGAACACATTAGGAACAATTCATATAGTTTCCTACTTCAGGTTAACTCTTATGACACAAAATCATTTGGAAGAAATATCAATACAAATTAAAACACACTGATTCCATATTGGAGTAATGACATATGGTTTGATCACATTATTTGCAGAATGGTTCAAAGACAGGCTGTGATAAGTATACGTATTACTGCTGTAAGGCTTTACTCTCATTTGCAGTTACAAATTTCCTCATTCTGTGGTTCAAATTGTCAGGATCACTTGGTTATACCATGAAAGGTTTCCAAAAAAATTTTGTAGTGGCAGCTGCATATTATGAAAGTAGTCTTTTTGTACAGTGTGTGACGTAGGAGAGGTATGACAGAATGATAGGTTTACCTTGCTATCAGCTGCTGTATAGTACTTCAGTAGCGTATGTAAGTGAAAGATGTGGCAGTTAAATTTGTGACCGAATCCTAGAAAGTGATAAATGCTGGACTACTGAATGTTATTGGAAGTTAAACATACTAGTATTGGCATCTTGTCAAACCTCACTTTGCACAAATTTGCAATGACATTTATCAGATGAGTGTCAGAGCACACAACTTTCGTGGTAGAAATCCACAATAGAAAGCTTCTTCACTCTCAAGTATCAAAAACTCAGTATTGAGATTGGACCTGTTTCTTGTGGAAAACTGGATGTTTCATAATCCAAATAGGTGCTTTATTTTGGGATGATGGTAGTGTAATTTGAGACAGTTTTTTTTATATTCATATCTAGTTCCATTTCCTCACTGTGGTTAGTGCGACCTATATTTTGCTTTCATTCTTCAGCATGAAATTGAATGTTTAATGCTGACTCATTTGAGATTGGCCATTTTAGTAATGGTGTACAGAAATAGGCAAAAATGATGACTGTGGTTCAGCAACACATCACAGCAAGTAGACATTTAACCCAGTCATGGATTGTCACATTTTTTCCATTGCTATCCATGGAAGCGTGCGATAGTGGGAGAATGTAATCTGCAGTTCTCTTAAGTTACCTGACATGTCTTTGGAGGAAACTACTATTTTCACTCCATTTGGGATAAATTACAAATGTTTAGAAACAAAAAGCAGTTGAGACACAACAGCATTGTTGTTAATAGCTTTTTGTGAAGATGTAGCCCAACCGTTAACGGAACTATTGCAGTAAAAGTAATTTATTTTATTATTCTGTTATTAAAGTTGTATTTGAAACGTTTCATGTATGAAACAATATGCTGTGGATGAGATAATGTGTTAGAAAGAACTAGTCAGAATATGCTTTCACATATCAGTGCTCAGATTGTCAATGTTTCCATTTAAAGTGAACTTTGTGGTATTGATGTTGTTTTATGTTGGGATAAATTTAAGTATAGGTGAGGAAATTTAAGTGTGCTGTAATAGAGGTTTTTAAAATTCCAGCATTGCCATGGCAGTTCCATGTCTATGAGCTTTCATGCTCCTGGATTTGAAGGTACCTAGTACATTTTCATATTGCCCGTATAGCAGTTCTAAATTTTTCTTGTGTGTAATGTCTTGCCATTTTAGTAATGTACAGTTTATTTTCAGTTTTGTCTTCAGTTGTTCATGTTTATTTGTGTTTTTAAATTATGATTTAGTAATTTGTCTGAGATCTTGTCATTAGTCACTAGCATTTATTTTCATCGTCATCTCATTTTGCATGTTTACGTGGATTACATTGTTTTCTGCAACTTTATGATGAAGTGATGCTATAACAGGTTTGAAAGGAACATAGGACATTAAGTAGAAACATATCTGTAACAGGACTGTGATAATATAATTTCATCTACAATAAGAAGGAACAGTGATTCTGTACTGTGATAAAGAAGTGTTACCTTTCAGAGCTGACTAGTGAGCATCGTAATTTCCTTACTAAAAATCTGTATTTTAGTGGCAATAGTATTACTTTCAATACAGTATTATTCATGCCATAGTCGTCACATAAATTTAATTTTTTAAATAGTTCATATCATCTATTAGTGCTCCAAGATTTACCAGAAAAATTGCCTGAAATCATAAAGGTGCTCAGGACATGTTCAGGACATCTATTAAACTGTGACTTTTTTGATGCAGTCTGTGGTATTTTGTTGTAGAAGCATATGAAAATAGTATTGTGAGAATATATCAGAAATAATGTGGATTACTCAGATTATTGTTTTACAAACACAATTTTACAGATATATTTTTCACTTGTCATATATGCAACGTTTTCCAATCCATAATTTTAATGTGTGAATAGCATAAATTGCATTTTATGTGTTTCTGACTTTTGTACTGACTTTTTTATATATAAAAAATTAATTAAATTAGAAAATATATGTTGAAATATTTATGGAACTTGGATATTTTCTTATTACCTATTATGAAGTAGGAAGTCTTGCTGTATTTCTCACCAAGACATAGTTTCTAATTTGCCTCTACATCGATGTCTTCTTGTTCTCCAGTAGTATAAGAGATGGTAGTCGGATGGGGCTTCAGAAAGTAAGCTGCACATGTCATCCGACATTAAGACCATTGAGCAACTAGCTTTGTCGGAGGATAGTACATCTTTTGGGTTCCCTACAGCCATAGTGTTGCGATGCGGATAACAGTGCATCACAGTGTGGGGAACTGGTACAGCAGCTGGAAACATACTCCGAAGTTAAAGTATGTAGGACAGAAATACTCTTTTAGGCAAAACGTGTAAATTATGAACAAATTCTCTGTTAAATTATGGCAATATACGGGCCAGATACAATGTTGCATCCAGCCATAGTGAAATGGTGCCAGCAAATTTGCCAAGGCTGCACATATGTGGTTTAGGTTTGACTGGAAAGGAAGATCATCTTCATCGACCATAGGTGATGATGTGCAGGCTATCAAGAAAATGATTCACAGTAATCACAGGTCTTCAGAGGATAAGTGTAGTGTTTTCTGAATGGCTCAGTGACCAAGGAGTGCTATCATCAAGGAACTTAACTATTAGTAGGTAGTTCAGACCATTGTTTTAGAGACTGGGGGACTACGTTAAAAAATAGTGTCATGTTCCTGTGCCACTTGGAAGTGTGGTGTGCAACATTTAATAAAAGTTGCATGGCCTACCATAAAAATGTGTAACTTTTTCAAATCATCTTGTTTGTGGATATTCCATAAGCATTGGGACTTCTTCGTGTGTAATGTCTGAAATGCCTGGCTCACCAGCACGTGATTCGTTCTTTTGAAGAAATATTGTGGTTCTTTTGTAACAAGATCCATGTGTTAACAGTTACATATTATTCTCCTGCCAAGTCTGTAGGTGGACTCGAATTTGAAATATGTGGCCACAGGCGAAGCACGGGGGCTTGTAATTAATGTATGTGGCAGTAAATTTAGAATTTTTTGTTTAAGTAAATGTCCATGGAGTACCTCATGATCCTTTGAGGCAACAACTGATATGATGTAGTGCACTACTTCTCTAGGGTCAGTCTGTATTGTTTCATCTCTTGAAAATTGAAATATAATGCAGAAAGTGAAGTTAATTATATAAATAACGTCAGTGAAAGGATGTGGTTTGTTAGTTTTAGAAAATCAGTCTAGTGCTCTTTCTTCTCTTTATTTGAAATAAGTTGTTCAGAATATTGACTAATGAATGCATTTTCATTTGTTATATTCAGTTTATATTTAAGAGTATATAATGAAATGCTGTATCAAATTTTTATTCGTTTGTGATGTAGTACTAAAATTAAAACCCAGTATTTTGACACTCATGGACATTGCAGAGTGGTAAGAATCAGTAATGTGTGAAATGGCCAGAGTTTACCAACAAATGCAGCAGAGCGTGCGCTCATCTAATTTTGTGTGTTTGGCAGCTTTTGAAACTGGTGTTTGTGAAAATACATAACATGGTTTTAATTTGGATAATAGTGGCATTTGTACTGCCATATGTTATCTAGAACAAATGATCTAGAATGAAAGTAATACTCTCCAGTAGGAGTCTATTCACAACACTTTCTACTGAAAGCTGTTGACTGAACCATGGGAAAAACAGTTTGCAGAAGGAAAGGATTTTTACATTCAGGAAGTATGTTTAATTTGTGTGATATTTGTGTTGTTCAGAGCGTGAAACAACTATATAGCTGTTGGGGATAAGATATTCAGATACTGGTGGTGTAACCATTTGTGTACAAACACTGTTGAGTTCCTCATCCAGGAGGTGTTTTTTAAAATTTTTTATGGGTAATGTAAAATACGTCAGGTTAGGAAACTTCTGAAAGAAATATCAAAAACAGAAGAACAGCAATCGCTGTGAGCTAGCGAAACGCCATGGTCTAGGTGTAGCGTCTATGGTTAGTAATCCACATGTCCTAGATCCCTGGTTTGAACACTGTCTCTGCTTAAATTTTGAATACGAATCATCTTACAATGATGGCCGAAGACTTCCGGCATAGGATGTAACCCTTACTCAGCCAACGTCCTTATCAAGGAGTGCGAAGGAGCGGACCTGTGGTACAGAGCCGAGTAGAATATAAATCAGAGACTCAGATGGTTCTGCAACCATGTAGGCTGCAGATTCCTTGACTTGCACCATAGGGTAGTGGGATTTTGGGTTCCACTACATAAGTCAGGAGCCCGTTAAACACAGTAAGCAGCTATACGGACGGTGTGGACTGGGTGTTTTTTAAGTTTGAGGGTATCAGGAAAACAAAAAGGGCTTGTCTCAAAAGTGTGCAGACCGAACACAGGAAGCATGTAGAACCATCAAGGTAACAGTTGTAGATTGTTGTACCTATGTGAGGAAAGTACTAGAGTTCCAAACATTAATGGAAGGACTGATGCTCAGATTGTTTAGGCACTGAAAGCTATCTAAAGCCGGAGATAAGCCAAAATTTTAGCAAAGGGCCCAACGATGTCCAGAAAGGATAGGCTAAAATGCAGTTGGTGATGGGTGTTTGTTGCTGTTGGGAGTTTATCTTTTAGTGGAATTGAAGTAGATAGTTCCTCTGAGTTAGAATGAGTGGAGGTCATTTTTGGCAACCTGAATAAAATAATAATTGGATCCTTTTATCAACCTCCCAACTCAGATGATACAATTGTTGAAAGCTTCAAAGAAGAATTGTCTAATTTCAAATATGTACCCAACCCATACAGTTATACGAAATTCCAGTGCCTGTGTTATTCTGAATTATGATGCAGTGTCCCTTTGGACATGCATGCATATCATATTTATCTGCCAACACTGGGAAAGTGACTTTCAAGTAAATTGCCTCATCTGTATAGGAATATACATAATGGATGAACGAATACAGGTTGAAGACACATTGTTGATGACAGATGGAAGTTTGGGTCTGTCCATGAGTTGAATAGGTCACACCAGTATTCAGGATGGGTAATTGGAGTAATTTGCACTAAATTACAGGTCCATATCATTGTGAATGTGCAGCATGATTTTGGAACATACATTGTGTTCTAACATTATGAATTACCTCGAAGAGAGTGGTCTTTTGATGCATTATCACCACAGATTTAGAAAACATTGTTCTTGTAAAACACAACTAGCTCTTTACTCACATGAAGTGGTGACTGCTATCGACAAAGGATTTCAAATTGATCCCACATTTCTAGATTTCCAGAAGGCTTTTGATACTGTACCTCCCTAGCAGCTTGTAATCAAATTGTGTGCTAATGAATAGGGACAGAAAAAAATCGTTTAAACGATAACGCGACGAATAACGCGCATTTCGTCGTTGAGGAAATAACGCAAATTCAGCAGTTTTTAAGGAAGTAACGCAAATTTGGCGGTTTTTAGGGAAGTAACGCAAAATGGGAGTTTTTTAACAAAATTTCTCTGTGTTCTTGCAAGAAGTGTCGTTAACCTAATGTTGTCAGTGCCACATTTAATGTTGAAATGTTTCATGTTCAACTGTCGATCTACTTTTTGCAGTCGTGACATCACTAGTGACCTCTCGTCTATCGACTTTTGCGAGCGCGTGCGAACGACCACTTTGTGAATTTCGATTATTTATTTCTTTTGTTGTGTATGTACTGCAGTATGCCGTTTCAAACCAATTGCACAGTGAAAATCTGTCACAAACACGTCACCCTGCTCATTAAATGGGGTTATTAACGCAGCAAAGATATAAGGCTTAAAGAAATGTGATCATTGAGACTTGAGACAGTAGCCGAATGACTAAGCCATAACCTAAAGGATAGTTTCGTGGTTTACGATACGAACAGATGTAGGTTTGTGTCCACTGCATGCTAATATGTACTATTTTTTCATCGTAGCATTGTCAACACAGTCCGGGTCTTTTGTTATGAATGTAATGCAAGTATTTGGAAGGAGGTGGGCGCGAACACTGTCAACACCGTCCTCAATTATTAAGCTTACGACTCTACCACTTTTTATGGTAAAAGTAAAGGAAAATATAATACAAGTATGTTCTGCAATAAATAATGTTAACATTTCCGTCTGATTAGAGATCGAAGAATGAAATATGTGGGTGTTTATTTCCAAATATGTGATGAGTTCTGAATGATTGGTGGAGGCAGGTATCTTACAGAACAGCATTAATTTCTGCGATTGAAACGAGCAGCTATAAAATTCATCTTTTTGAATTTCCAGCACGCTGGTTTAATAACAGGACAGCAACTTGTGGTAACCAGTTTGATGTAGAAAACAGCCAAAGTTGCAAAATTCGGTTACTTTCGTTTCCGGTTTCACCCATTCTCAAATCATCCAAACGAAGAAAAAGGTGTACTACTGTACTCCGTGGTAGCACGCACACCACGTTGATAATGTACATGCTTGTGTTTAAGCCTTTAGTCAAGTTTACTGAGACTATTCATTGGCAGGAACATCTGTTTTACGTATGCTCCCTTCCAGTCCTTGCAAATAAACAATATTGTGCACAATATCAATAGCATTATGGTATTCAAGGCTGAGTGCGTATTTTTATGCGTGTATTAACTTCGGTCAATTTCAGTTAATATCGATACAATTGTTTTCAAATTCGTAGAAATAAGGTTCGTTTAAGCAGTTACCAGACGGCTTGCCGCGCAAGCGCAGTGCTGAAATCGCGTATAAGCAGTCTACTCCCGCTTCTGGCTACGTGCAGTGAGACTGTTTGGTGCATAATCAGTGAGAGAAAGCCAGAAACTACACGAATAAAATTTTCTGACGCTGCCAAATTCGTTCATGCGCATAGCTGCCTGAGTTAGAGTGGGGGTACACTTCACTTGACTCGTGTTTTGATTGTGGCGCGTTTTTCAACCGTTTCGAAGCTATTGCCGTTCCCGTGTTCGGATACTCATGTTTATCATCTGCTGTTTTTTTCTATAGTATTCTTATTCTACACTCCGCGACGAACAGGTGTGTTCTGTGAAAACGCCGAAGCCTGAAGTAACCGCTGATGAAAGGGTGCGAGAATTTGAAATCTATGGTTTATATGCTCGCGATAAGGTAGGTGTTTTGTAAGTGAAACATGTGCAGACCGAAAAACAAGGGCAACAAGTTGAAGCAGACCAGTTTGCACAATAAAGTGGCAGTCTACAATTAGCAGCAGCTTTGAAGAAGAACGATTGTGAATATCAGGCCCAAAGGACTATGGAAACATAAAAAAATGTTTCCATAGTCCCTTAGGCCAGAATTAACGAGCACTACGCTCTCACTTAAATATATGGTCGAAAGACTTAGCCTACAGGAATTGTGAAACGAACCCTATCGTTCAGGACAGAGTGCCACAAAGGGCGCAGATTCACAACGATGTGGGGAAACGCACAGGCGTCTATTGTCTACTGAGGCCTAAGCAGCCTGTGCGAGTGAGACAGACAAGAACCTGTGTCATAGGGAAACCCAGAAGAAGGCGTTTGTGGTCAGAGAGACGTAGCAGTGTTAAATATGGCAGATTTAAGATTGGCCATAAAGGAAAAAAAGGAAACTATTTAATTCTGTATTAATGCAGGGAATGAAACCACAGTAATTGTAATCTGCCGTCCTTCACAAATTTTCATGGTGATCCCAAAAAAACTTGAATATCGATGATACCTGTAATAGTTTAGGATTTACTGTTAAAGTGAAATTCACAACTTTTGGAACACAAGACCTGAATGCTAAAATCTGAACGCTTCAGTCGATCTTAACAATCGACATTTCATGTAGAAGCGCATCATTAAAATGACAAATGTTGTAAATATGAACTCTGTAACTTCATTTATTTAAAAATATAGTAAATTTAAATTATCAGTAGTTTCAGTTAAGCATCAGATCATTTCCTCCACACTGAACACATTGAACGATGACAGCAAGACACCTTATTGAATCATTAGGTAATAGAATATTTGTTGTAAAGTTAAGTGCATAGTAGTTATTTTTTATTTATCGGAAAGCACATTGGTGCAAGGCTATTGGCTATGGCATTCAAAGCTAAGAAGGAAATTATATTGGTTCTATGTAAAAGAAAACGTTTATTACACTCCTGGAAATTGAAATAAGAACACCGTGAATTCATTGTCCCAGGAAGGGGAAACTTTATTGACACATTCCTGGGGTCAGATACATCACATGATCACACTGACAGAACCACAGGCACATAGACACAGGCAACAGAGCATGCACAATGTCGGCACTAGTACAGTGTATATCCACCTTTCGCAGCAATGCAGGCTGCTATTCTCCCATGGAGACGATCGTAGAGATGCTGGATGTAGTCCTGTGGAACGGCTTGCCATGCCATTTCCACCTGGCGCCTCAGTTGGGCCAGCGTTCGTGCTGAACGTGCAGACCGTGTGAGACGACGCTTCATCCAGTCCCAAACATGCTCAATGGGGGACAGATCCGGAGATCTTGCTGGCCAGGGTAGTTGACTTACACCTTCTAGAGCACGTTTGGTGGCACGGGATACATGCGGACGTGCATTGTCCTGTTGGAACAGCAAGTTCCCTTGCCGGTCTAGGAATGGTAGAACGATGGGTTCGATGACGGTTTGGATGTACCGTGCACTATTCAGTGTCCCCTCGACGATCACCAGTGATGTACGGCCAGTGTAGGAGATCGCTCCCCACACCATGATGCCGGGTGTTGGCCCTGTGTGCCTCGGTCGTATGCAGTCCTGATTGTGGCGCTCACCTGCACGGCGCCAAACACGCATACGACCATCATTGGCACCAAGGCAGAAGTGACTCTCATCGCTGAAGACGACACGTCTCCGTTCGTCCCTCCATTCACGCCTGTCGCGACACCACTGGAGGCGGGCTGCACGATGTTGGGGCGTGAGCAGAAGACGGCCTAACGGTGTGCGGGACCGTAGCCCAGCTTCATGGAGACGGTTGCGAATGGTCCTCGCCGATACCCCAGGAGCAACAGTGTCCCTAATTTGCTGGCAAGTGGCGGTGCGGTCCCCTAGGGCACTGCGTAGGATCCTACGGTCTTGGCGTGCATCCGTGCGTCGCTGCGGTCCGGTCCCAGGTCGACGGGCACGTGCACCTTCCGCCGACCACTGGCGACAACATCGATGTACTGTGGAGACCTCACGCCCCACGTGTTGAGCAATTCGGCGGTACATCCACCCGGCCTCCCGCGTGCCCACTATACGCCCTCGCTCAAAGTCCGTCAACTGCACATACGGTTCACGTCCACGCTGTCACGGCATGCTACCAGTGTTAAAGACTGCGATGGAGCTCCGTATGCCACGGCAAACTGGCTGACACTGACGGCGGCGGTGCACAAATGCTGCGCAGCTAGCGCCATTCGACGGCCAACACCGCGGTTCCTGGTGTGTCCGCTGTGCCGTGCGTGTGATCATTGCTTGTACAGCCCTCTCGCAGTGTCCGGAGCAAGTATGGTGGGTCTGACACACCGGTGTCAATGTGTTCTTTTTTCCATTTCCAGGAGTGTATGTAATGGATATTATTGTTACCTAATTAAGAACGTGAAATTGGTCAAGCTTTGACTATTTTAATATGTTAAACTGTAAAATAATGTAAGCTGTAGCTATTCAGATGGACGGCTTCAGGGAAGGAAACTGCCCTTGTCAGCTGAGCGAGGACATTCGGCGCGCGGGAAAACCCGGCCGCGGAAGGGCAGAGGGACAGTGCTGGTGTAGACGCGAAAGCAGTTCGGCTGGAGACACCAAGGATTGGATTAGATTAGTACTTGTTCCATAGATCATGAATACAACACTTCGTAATGATGTGGAACGTGTCAGGTTAATAAAAAGTGTCTATACAAGATATTACATTACACAAAATATTACATGACCCTTAATATTTCTTTTTTTTTTGGTGGGGGTTGGGGAAATTACCCACTTACTATATCCAAAAATTCAACTATATGGCTATCTGTCAGACTTTTGATGCTATTAGGTAAGTGACCAAAGACTTTTGTGGCAGCATAATTTACGCCCCTTCTGAGCCAAAGTTAGATTTAACCTTGACTAGTGAAGATCATCCTTTCTCCTAGTGTTGTAGCCATGTACACTGCTACTACTTTTGAATTCGTTCGGATTGTTAATAACAAATTTCATAAGTGAATATATATATTGTGAGACTACAGTGAAGATCTCGAGCTCCTTAAATAAGTGTCTGCAGGATGATCTTGGATGAGTTCCAGCAATTATTCTGATTGTGCAATGAACACTCTTTTACTCAAAGATGAGTTACCCCAGAATATGATGCCATACGAAAGCAGAGAATGAAAATAGGCGTGGTAAGCTAATTTACTGAAATGTATATCGCCAAAATTTGCAATGACCCTAATACACTAGTGGCCATTAAATTTGCTACACCACGAAGATGACGTGTTACACACGCGAAATTTGACAGGAATAAGATGCTGTGATACGCAAATGATTAGCTTTTCATAGCATTCACACAAGGATGGCGCCGATGGTGACACCTACAACGCGCTGACATGAGGAAAGTTTCCAACCGATTGCTCATACACAAACAGCAGTTGACCGGCGTTGCCTGGTGAAACGTTGTTGTGATGCCTCTTGTAAGGAGGAGATATGGATACCACCACGTTTCCGACTTTGATAAAGATCGGATTGTAGCCTATCGCGATTGTGGTTTATCGTATCGCGACATTGCTGCTCGTGTTGGTCGAGATCCAGTGACAGTTAGCAGAATATGGAATCGGTGGGTTCAGGAGGGTAATACGGAACGCTGTGCTGGATCCCAACGGCCTCGTATCACTAGCAGTCGAGATGACAGGCATCTGTAAGCTCGGAGACCATGGCTGCAGTTACCCTTGACGCTGCATCACAGACAGGAGCGCCTGCATTGGTGTACTCAACGACGAACCTGGGTGCACGAATGGCAAAACGTCATTTTTTCGGATGAATCCAGGTTCTGTTTACAGCATCATGATGGTCGCCTCCGTGTTTGGCGACATCGCGGTGAACGCGCATTGGAAGCGTTTATTCGTCGTCTTAATACTGGCGTATCACCCGGCGTGATGGTATGGGTTGCCATTGGTTACACGTCTCGGTCATCTCTTGTTCGCATTGACGGCACTTTGAACACTGGACGTTACATTTCAGATGTGTTACGACCCGTGGCTCTACCCTTCATTCGATCCCTGCGAAACCCTACATTTGAGCAGGCTAATGCACGACCGCACGTTGCAGGTCCTGTACGGGCCTTTCTGGATACAGAATATATTTGACTGCTGCCCTGGCCACCACATTCAAATGGTTCAAATGGCTCTGAGCACTATGGGACTTAACTTGTGAGGTTATCAGTCCCCTAGAACTTAGAACTACTTAAACCTAACTAACCTAAGGACATCACACACATCCATGCCCGAGGCAGGATTCGAACCTGCGACCGTAGCGGTCGCGCAGTTCCAGACTGTAGCGCCTAGAACCGCTCAGCCACTCCGGCCAGCGCCAGCACATTCTCCAGAACTCTCACCAATTGAAAACGTCTGGTCAACTGGCTCGTCACATAACGCTGTCACTACTCTTGATGAACTGTGGTATCGTGTTGAATCTGCATGGGCAGCTGTACCCATACACGCCATCCAAGCTCTGTTTGACTCAATGCCCAGGCGTATCAAGGCTGTTATTATGGCCAGAGGTGGTTGTTCTGGGTACTGATTTCTCGGGATCTATGCACCCAAATTGCGTGAAAATGTAATCACATGTCAGTTCTAGTATAATATATTTGTCCAATGAATATCCGTTTATCATCTGCATTTCTTCTTGGTGTAGCAATTTTAATGGCAGTAGTGTAGCATAAGTAGCTGAACTCAAACGTTTAAGCAGATCTTCAGTGTGTATTTTCCAGTTCAACCCCTCATCAATGCATACACCTAGAAATTTTGAATATTCTACCTTAGCTACCGATTTCTGATTGAACTCTATATTTATTAATGGTGTCATTCCATTTACTGTGTGGAACTTTATGTACTGTGTTTTGTCAAAGTTTACTGGGAGCCCATTTGTAGA
This sequence comes from Schistocerca piceifrons, assembly GCF_021461385.2. Classification (NCBI taxonomy): domain Eukaryota; kingdom Metazoa; phylum Arthropoda; class Insecta; order Orthoptera; family Acrididae; genus Schistocerca; species Schistocerca piceifrons. Next base: position 353,657,619 of record NC_060145.1, read on the forward strand.
GAACCACTTAATGATTTTCTGAAAAACATCGTTTACAATTTCACCTGTTAATTCTTGTCTGTTGGGTGTGATAATTACACTTGTATCATCAGCAAAAAGTACCAGCTTTGCATCTTCGTGAATATAGAATGGTAACTCATTAATATATATTAAGAACAGCAGAGGACCCAAGACCAAACCTTGTGGCACCCCATTCTTGATTGTTCCCCAATTTGAGAAATCACAAGTTTTTTGCATATTATGTGAACTGCTGATTTCAACTTTCAGCACTCTTCCAGTTAGGTATGATTTAAACCATTTGAGCACTGTCCCATTCATACCCAAATTCGGGAGGATGATGGTTCAATCCCGCGTCCGGCCATCCGATATTTCCCTAAATCGCTCCAGGCAAATGCCGGGATGGTTCCTTTGAAAGGGCACGGCTGACTTCCTTCCCCATTCTTCCCTAATTCAATGAGACTGATGACCTCGCTGTCTGGTCTCCTCCTCCAAAAACAACCCAACCCATTCATTCCACAGTACTTGAGCTTATCTAGAAGTATTCCATGATTTACACAATCAAATGCCTTTGAGAGATCACTAAAAATCCCAGTGGGTGACTTCTGGTTACTCAGAGCATTTAATATTTCATTAGTGAAAGTATATATAGCATTTCCCCCTGAAAAACCTTTCTGGAAACCAAACTGACATTTTGTTAAAACTTTATTTTTACAAAGGTGTGAAACTACTCTACAATACATTACTTTTTCAAGAATTTTGGATAAGGCAGTCAGAAGAGAGATTGGGCAGTAGTTGTTGAAATCAGACTATCACCTTTTTATGCAGTAGTTTTTACAATGGCATACTTCAGTCTATCTGGGAAAATACCCTGCTTCAGAGAGCTATTACATATGTGGCTAAGAATCCCACTTATCTCTTGGGAACAAGCTTTTATTGTCCTGCTGAAAATGCCATCAATTCCATGTGAGCTTTAATTCTTGAGAGAGTTTATTATCTTCCTAATTTCAGAAGGAGATGTGGGTGGAATTTCAATTGTATCAAATGGTGTGGGTAAGGCGTCTTCCATTAACTGTATTGCTTCTTCTAATGAACATTTAAATCCTATTTTCTCTACAACATTTAAAAAAAGATTATTCAAAATGTTTTCGACTTCCAGCTTGTTGTTTGTCAAGTTTCCATTCGCTTTGATGGTAATGCCATCATCCTGTACTCTTGGTTGCCCTGTCTCCCTTGTAATAGTATTCCAAATTGTTTTGATTTTGTTATCAGAGGTATTAATCTCATACATGATGCACATGCTTCTGGACTTTTTAATAAGCTTTCTTAATGCAGCACAGTAGTTTTTATAATATTTGGCTGTCATTACTCTTTCTTGTTGTTGGATACAGTTCCCTTTTGTGGTTACAAGATATTTTTATTCGTTTAGCACGCCAAGGTTTTTTGCGTGGTTTCTTATAATTAGATTTAACTACTTTCTTGGGGAAACAGTTTTCAAATTCTCTTACAAGTGTATCATGAAATAAGTTATATTTTAAATTAGCATTGGGTTCCTTGTCTAACTGCTGAAGATTTTCTCTGAAATTTCTAATTGTTGAGTCATTAATTGAACGCACAACTTTGGAGGGTAGTTTTGAATTACTGAATGGAGCTATGTCATATACTGTAACTAGCTGAGCACCATGAACAGAAAGATCATTCTCATCAGGACAAGAATTTATGTTTTTAAACTTATCTTGGTCTATAAAAGTGTTATCTATCAATGTGCTGCTGTACTTTACTACCCAAGTAGTAAAATTAACGACAGATGTCAAATTGAAAGAATCGAGCAAGACTTCCAGGTCATTCTTCCTATTACACCCTTTCAGTGAATCAACAGTTCGGACTGAGACGCGATCTTTAGGCAGCTCGGAAGTAAAACGACTTTGAAAATTTTGTGTTGTGTGGTATTGCGGGACTTACGTCTCTGAGCGATGAGCAGCCGTGTGCCTGGTGTGAACTCTTAACTTTTCGCGTAGATATCTTGTATTTTGCGATGAGATTGTGAATGATTGAACTGTGTCAAATGGATATGCGTTCGAGTGTAATAATAACTCTAAATACGACCACTTTTGCTATTAGTTTGCTTTCTGAATAAACATTATTCTAACCAAATCGTAACTGTGTGGCCTACATCATTTACGACTCGTTAATTTAGTTCCCAATATTATTATTAATGTTATTATAAATTATGTTAACTTTGTATTTCGCAAACTTGCCATCAGCCAGAAAATTTAACCAAAGGGTGACAAGTGTCTAATTTAGGGTGTGTAATGTGACACTTGCGATTCAACCCCTAGACGAATTTGAGCCAAGACATGTCGACAAAGAGGAACTGAACATCTTCGGGATTTTAGCTCGCACATTCCACTCCACTCCACAAACTGGAGAATGAAGACTTTTGGCAGTGGATGGACGAGTTCATTGAAGGTGTGCAGTGGTGCTACTTTTTTATTTATTTATATTGTGGCCAGAGCCTGCCTCAAAATTATTTTGGTAAATCTTCACTTTACATGTACTCTTGATCAGTTCACAATTGTGCTGTCTGTACCTCTTATCTTTGATATAATAGTGGGGTGAGGGGCTGGGGGGCGGGTGGGACAGTTACAACAGAAATTAATATATATTTTTTAAATATTTGCAAAAGTTTAAAACAAACCTACCTAGGTATTTCGGTTAAAATTTATATTAATGCTTAGACTTTCCCAATTTTGTCATCTTTATATCTTACATTAGGGATAAACCATTAATAGTTAAAAAAACAATAATGTTAAGGCTGCAACTGTAAGTCCTAATTACCACATTTGTGGGTATTGGAACAGTGTGTCCCACTCCTTCATATTTATAATGTATGTAAGTATTGTAGGCCTGTTAGGAATGTACCTAACCCCAGCACTGCATACCCTGAGATTTTCACCAAAATCTAAGTAGTGAATCTTAAATAATGATATTAATTTAGGTGTAAGAGCTGATTGTTACAAATCCACAACTACTCCCTGGTACCTTTAAATTGCTTGGTTTACTGTTTACAGGCCATTGCTCTAATAACCCAGTGTTCCAATTACCCTGGTCCCCCCCCCCCCCCATTTTGCTCTTGTACAGTATCATATTATTTTAAAAGTTCATATAACTAACTGACTGTTCTTTTTAGGTGCTGGTAACATCCCATGTATTGAAATAATGAGAGAGACTATTGTGCCTTCAGTACAAGAGCAAAGGAAAACTGGGATATTAGAACAATTAACAGGGAAAGATGTTATATTAGCCGATGAGACCACTGACAGAAGAGATTGTTGTGTTTTTATTGTTTAGTTGAGAACTATTGAAGCTTTCTGTGGCAAGTGTGAAAGTTGTTGATGCAGCAAACTCGACACAATGGGCTCATGCTATTCTTGGGGCTCTTGAAACATAATACACAGCATCATAATGTCAAAGCATTAGTGAATGACAGTGCTAGGTATATGAACAAATGTGTCGACTCCTTGTTAACAATAATAGGTGATAATTTAATCCACGTTCAGTGTTGGCCACATAAAATTAATCTAATTGCTAACGTTTATTTCAAGGAACTTAGTAAGTTAAATACTGCAATCAGTTTTTTATTAAGAGTACTTTTTCAAACACCAGGAAGAGGAAACATTTATATTTGCAGTTTCTTAAAGAGAAAAATAGAAATCCAAAGGTTTTTCCTCTTCCAGTTTTTAACATGATGGAACTCTTGGCTCTCCTCAACCTTTAATGTAGCAGAATATTCTGAGGTAATGATAGAATTCTTCCGCAGTGGTGATATGCGAGAGCTGCCAAATGCAGACATTGAGTTTCACTGTCAGATAATGATGTAACTAGGTTTCTTGCTGAGACCATGTTTGTTAAAGAAAATGCCAGAGACTTGCTGAGTATGGCTGTCTTCTTAGAGACTTCAAAGCATCCAACTTCACATGAACTTTATTCAGAGCTGAAGCATCTTGAAGTATGCTTCAATCTTGGGGAAAAGGAATATTTGTCAATGAAACCAGTGAGATTTTAAAAACGATAAAGAGGGTAGTGATTCAGGCAGAAATTAAGGAGGGATTGAAGAGAAATGGACTGCACCTATAAACGAAATTGGCGACTCTCATGGCTACAGATCCAAGTAAATAAGTTTTCTCAGCCTTGGATTCTTGTTTTGATCCAGAGACTATAATTCTCATTTCTATTAATTTCGAAATTGCCAGGATCTTGCAATCTGTATTTGGAATGACTGTTTTTAGTACTGCAGATACTCTGAAGGGGTAACAGTCTCTCAAGAATTTTGTTCAAAACCAAATATCAATCCAGTTGGACATGTTGACATAGTGAAATGTCTGGAGGCAACTGCAGTTGACAGTCAGGAATTTGCAGCTGCAGCATTCCCATGTTCCAATGTTGACAGGGAGAGGCTGTTTTCAAACTGTAATGAAGTATTGACAGATAGGCGCCACAATCTGTCTGAAGACTTCATTGAAATAATGACAATGCTGTCATTCGAAAAACTGTCTATGGAGCGAAAATGTACTTGCCTTAGTGCCACTGTAGACCTATATTTGTTAGCTCACTGGCTTATTCTTCTTAAAAGAAACTATGCATGTTCTTAATTTTTCGAATGTTTACTAGTTTTTACTTCTGTGATGTAAGGATGAACTATGCTTCGTTTGTTTGAGGATAGATTTTGTCTGTTTTTACCCCATTTGTCGAGATATTGGTAATAACAGCTGAAAATGCACAACATAAATGAGCCTACTGCCAGTTGTATATATGTGTCAATAAAAGGAGACTACGTTAAAAGAATGTATTTTTGTATTAAAAGACTGTGTTACTGATGGGAAATAGAATTTGAAACTCAAAACGTGCACTGAAACGTATTATAAACTTTGTTTCCAAGCAGGACGTGAGCGAAGATTAAAACAATTAAGAAAATTAAATTTTGTCTTATTTTTAACCCAAGTTAAATACCTTTTGTAAGTGTTCATAAATATTTTGTTACTTAGAAATACTTAAAATATAACCTTCAAGCTTTCTTGGTGATGTTCATACAGAAAACTCTCATGGGGATTCAGCCAAGACATTTTATTTATTAACAATAGCACTGCAAAGGCAAAATATTTTTCTTTGCATTAAAAGATTCTCTTCTAAGTTTCATTAGTGCTATTTCATAAGAAATTTCAACCATTTAACTTAAATATTTAAGTTGGTGACAAAAATTATCGAGTGTCAAAAAGAGATTGCATACCTGATAAAGAGTAGTTCTGTATAGCTTTTAATCTGCTAGATAAATCATCGTTAAATACTTTTTTGCAGTATTTAAAATACATTTATTACTCCAAACTACACTGGCCAAGTGCAGCAATGTTATACAAATGTTAAAATTTGGAAAAATAGCCTCTGTTGCAGATACTTCATTGATGACTCGTTTCACACTTCTAGCGCATCTTCAGGCCATTCTTGAGCTGTGGAGACTGGCTCCTGTGGTCTCCACAACTCAAGGATGATATGAAGAAGCGCGAAATGGTTCAAATGGCTCTAAGTACTATGGGACTTAACATCTGAGGTCATCAGTCCCCTAGACTTAGAACTACTTAAACCTAACTAACCTAAGGACATCACACACATCCATGCCTGAGGCAGGATTCAAACCTGCGAACCTGCGACCGCAGTGGTGTGGTTCCGGACTGAAGCGCCTAGAACCGCTCAGTCACAGAGGCCGGCCAAGAAGCATCAATAAAATATGTGGAACATACTGTTATTTTCATTTTATTTGTTTTTAAATAACTATTTGTGTCAAAATTTTTGTTAAAATAATATTTTCTCTACTCTTGTCTCATGTTTTGCCCACTCTATCTTAGGAATAGTTTCATTTTCAACATAGCATTGAAAATTGGTTAAATATGACAAAAAAGATAACTGATAACAGAAAAAGATTGTCAGAAAATAACACCAGTGAATAACACTGACTTTGGCCATAAGATAACACTGATTTTTTCTTGTTCCTACTTATGTAGCATCATCTCAGTTGTGTGACTGGATTTATGATTTCCTGTCAGAGAGGTAACAGTTCATAGTAATTGATGGAAAGTTACTGAGTAATACAGAAGTGATTTCATTCATTGCACAAGGCAGTGTTATAGGCTCTCTGATGTTCCTTATCTATGTAACCGATTTAGGAGACGATCTGAGCGGCTGTCTTAGGTTGTTTGTAGATGATACTGTCGTATATCATCTAGCAAAGTCATCAGAAGATTAAAAACATTGCAAAATGATTGAGAAAAGACACCTTTATTGTGCAAAAATTGGCAATTGACCGTTAATAATGAAAAATGTGAGGCTATGCACATGAGTGCTAAAAGGAATTTGTTAAACTTCGTTTACATGATAATGCAATCAAAGGGCATAAATTCTACTAAATGCATAGGAATTACAATTATGAACAATTTAAACTGGAAAGAACACACAGTAAATATTGTGGGGAAGGCGAACCAAACACTGTGTTTTATTGGTGGAACACTTAGAAGAAGCAACAGATGTATTATAGAGTATGGTTATACTATGGTTGTCCGGCCTTTTTCAGAGTACTGCTGCACATTATGGGATCTTTACTTGGCGAACGGTCTACCTGATGGGAGGCACTAATCACACGACGACAACAACAACAACTACCAGATAGGATTAATGGCGTACATTAAGAAAGTTCAAAAGAAGGCAGCGCAATTTGTATTATCGAGAAATAGGGAAGAGAGTGTCACAAACACGATTCAGGACTTGAGGTGTACATCATTAAAACAATGATGTTTATTGTTGTGGTGGGATCTTCTCACGAAATTTCAATCACCAACTTTCTCCTCCAAATGCGAAAATATTTTGTCGATGACAAACTACATAGGGGGAAACGATCATCACAATAAAACAATGGAAATCAGAGCTTGCATGGAAAGAAATAGGTGTCCATTTTTTCCGCATGCTGTTGGTAGTGGAATAACAGAATTATTGTGAAGGTGATTCGATAAACACTCTGCCAGACACTTGAGTGTGAATTGCAGAGTAGCTATGTAGATTTAGACGTGGAGTACTCTTGCCCATGTGGTGAGAAACTGCCCCTAATGGTGGAAGAATCAAGAATGATCTGTGGCATGAGGATGCCAGAGGCCATGGAAACCACTGAACTAAAGACACATAATGTACATCCACAGGACATGTGGCCTGTAACAGCAAAAGTGCCAGGATCTCTCCCCTGAGAAAATATTCCGGAATAGTCCCTTGTTCAGATCTCCGGGAGGGGACTGTGAAGGGGAAGGTGACCATGAGAAAAAGATTGAATAACCAACAAAAGGTTGGGGCATAGAATGTCAGAAGTTTGAATGTGGTAGGAGAGGTAGAAAATCTGGAAAGGTGAATACTAAGACTCACTCTAGATATTGTAGGGGTCAGGAAGAGAAATGGAAAGAAGACAGTGATATCTGGTCAGATGAGTACACAGTAATATCGACAGCAGTAGAAAATGGTATAACTGGAGTAGGTTTCATTATGAATGGGGATGTAGGAGAGAGAGTGAGTTACTATGAACAGTTCAGTGATAGGGTTGTTCTCATCAGAATCCACAGCGAACTGACAATGATAGTTCTGGTACATATGCTGATGTCGCAAACAGAAGATGAAGAGAGAGAGAAAGTATATGAGGACAGCTGGCTGGTGTGGCCGAGCGGTTCTAGGCGCTTCTGTCTGGAACCACGCGACCGCTACTGTCGCAGGTTCGAATCCTGCCTCGGGCATGGATGTGTGTGATGTCCTTAGGTTAGTTAGGTTTAAGTAGTTCTAAGTTCTAATGGACTGATGGCCTCAGATGTCAAGTCCCATAGTGGTCTATTGGCAATTCATTTTGTGAAGGGAGATGAAAATCTAATAGTCATGGGGACTGGTATGTGGTTATAGGGGAAGGAGTAGAAGAAAGGGTTATGGGAGAACATGGACTTGGTAATAGAAATAAGAGAGAAGAAAGATTGAGTTCTGAAATAAGCTTGTTAGTAGGAATAAAAGAAGAGAAAGACTAATTGAGTTGTGTGATAAATTTCGGCTAGTAGTAGCAAATCAAGAATCAGAAGACGATGAAGTACACTTGGAAAGCCCACCCCGCTAGCCACGTGGTCTACTGTGCTGCTTCCTGAGCGGGAAGGCGTTCTGGTCCCCAGCACGAACCCGCCTGGCAGATTAGTGTCGAGGTCTGGTGTGTCGACCAGTCTGTGGATGGTTTTTAAGGCAGTTTTCCATCTGCCTGGGCGAATGTGGGCTGGTTCCCCTTATTCCGCCTCAGTTACACTATGTCAGCGATTGCTGCGCAAACACTGCCTCTACATACACATACATCATGATTACTCTACCATCCCACCGGGGAGGGAGGGGGTTCACTGTCGGGCCGAACCGCGCAATAACCCTGGGTTCAGTGTGGGGCAGCGGTGGGACACAGGACATAGCGACAACAGGAAGGATGATCAGGTCCACACAATTATTGTAATAATAATTCTTCCAATAATACAGGATGTGGTGCGTTTAACAGTGTGTTTGGCAGGGGTAGAGGAAATTATAATGAAGGCTGAAGAGAGCATAGAAGTTATCCTGATGAAGATCAAGGGCAGGGAACTTCGAATCAAGGAAACTCAAAGGATGTTCGCATTAGGTCTAATCGTGAACAGTAGGCAAAGACTGGCCAATAGTGAATTTCATAGGTTATGACACCAGGGATAATATTAAAGAGGTATTAATGGAGGAAAAGCAGGAAGGAGTAATGGAAGCATTTCATTCCACAATTAATATTAAAATAAATTATGCGAATTGTATAGCAGTGGTAGATTCAGGATCAGAGACCAGCGCCATAGCACAAAATTTATATAAGATCAAGGTAAGTAATGAGATAACAGAATTACCACTACATGGAGTACATATAGTAGCCCATAACTAAACATATACAGTGAAACCTCACTTAACAAGGATCTCCCAGAACGCGCAATTCGCATAACGACCAAAACAAATTGTAAAAAGAATGACTCGCTTACGAGCAATGTTTCGCATAACGAGTGATGATTTAGTGTGACGTCACCAGCTGTTGGTTACAGCAGGGGAGATTTTCCACAATATGAACAACTTTCATTGCCAACAGCAGCACATGAACAGTGTTTTTTGTACGTACTGCAGTCTCAGTTAGTGCTCTTTCTGCTACCACCTTAGTGCAGGTTGTGATCACTCGTATTTCTACACTTGTGTTGACAGTGTTTCTTTGTGCAAATTTTAATAACCTCTGTAGAAAGTCCCCAAAAATAAAGTCACACGAAGACGACCATAAGGGAAAATGGCCTTAGAAATGACATATAAAATCACTGAGAAACTTGTACGTGGTGTGAGCGTTACTGACTTAGCATGCACATACAATCAGTCTACATCAACTATTTGCATTATGCTCAAAAACAGGGACAAGATGACGAGGAGAGATGCTTCAAAGGGAGTGATAAGAGTACCTACACTACGGTTTCGCATTCTGGACAGTGTCGAAAGGTTACTCCTTAAATCGATAAATGTAAAACAATTGCAAAGCGACACTATTAACGAGAACATCATTAGTGAGGAATGCTGGAAACATTCCCCAGGCTGTGGTTAAGCCATGTCTCCGCAATATCCTTTCTTCTAGTAGTGCTAGTCCCGCAAGGTTCGTAGGAGAACTTCTGTGAAGTTTGGAAGGCAGGATACGAGGTACTGGCGGAAGTAAACTTGTGAGGACGGGTTGTGAGTCGTGCTTGGGTAGCTCAGTTGGTAGAGCACTTGCCCATGAAAGGCAAAGGTCCCTAGTTCGAGTCTCGGTTCAGCACACAGTTTTAATCTTCTAGGAAGTTTCAAAACCAGTGCACACTCCGCCGCAGAGTGAAAATTTCATTCTGGAAGGCCGACCTCGTTAAGAGGACGCTGGGATCCTCAGCGGCTGAAGGAGTGTTTAAGGGAAGCTGTGAGTGTTTCGAGAAATTTAAGGGAAGAACAAGCATCCACAGCATTGTGAGGCACAGCGAAACAACCAGCTTTGACACAAAGGCAGCAGTGAACTTCATCAGCAACTTCAAGATGATAATAGATTCTGAGGTTCATCTGCCGCAACAGGTTCTTAAATGAGATGAGTAGGTCTGTTCTGGGAAAAGATGCTGCAACCTACCTTTACAAAAGGAGAGGAGAATGCATTGTCTGGTCACAAGCCAATGAAAGACCATCTCACACTGCTATTCTGTGTCAATGCAAGTGACGATTTGAAAATAAAACTGCTGCTTGTTCACCATTCAGAAACTCCATGAGCCTTTGAGAAGTGTAAAGTCCAGAAGGGGGTTAAATTTGATGTGGAGGTCCAGCAACAAGACTTGGGTGACACATGATCTTTCCTGTGATTGGATCAGTGAAGTGTTTGGACCTTCGGTGAAAAATATTTGCTTGAAATGAATTTAACACTCCATGTCTTGCTTGTTATGGACAACGCTCCTTCTCATTCTCCAGGCCTACAAGACCATCTTCCTGATGAGTTTCAAATCATCAATAGGAGTTTTTCAGAGGAGGAGGAGACGGCGGCGGCGGTAACAACAAAGCAGCAATCTACTGTTGCAATAAGAGAAATGCTCAAAGCATGGAAATCACTTGCATCATACATTTAAAATCATCACCCCAATAAAGCAGTGGCTATGCCTGCTACAAATTTATTTGATGTTAATGCTGTGTCGCCAAGTTTTGAATTGCCAGCAGAAACAAATGACTATAGATGACTTCCTAGTAAAAAAGAATTAGTTATGTATCGTGGATAATAAAGTACATAATGCTATATGTATAACTTTCTTTAAGTAAATCGAATGAATAAAATAAAACTTTTAGTACTTTTTCCGCATGGAACACATTTTTGTATTTTACATTAAGTTGTGTGAGATAAACTGTTTCACTTAATGAGTGTTTCACACTACAAGTAAGATTCTAGAACAAATTATGCTCGCTATGCGAGGTTCTCCTGCACTTCTAGATTATAGAATAAAGATGAAAGCATATATGGTCAATGTAATGGTGGGGCGAAGTATAAATGTGGCAATGATACTGAGCATTAACTGGTTAGCGAATAACAGTGGCAGGCTAGATTTTGCTAACTGTCTCATTAGGATAAACAGGGATGAGACAAAAACTCTAAGAATGGAAGAAATTTCTCCATAATGGAAAACAGGAATTAAGATAAACTAGTGCAAGATATGTTCTTGTGGAATGCGCCAGATAACCATGATCGAGTCAACGAGAATCGACACTTGAATATCAACAGGTGATTGATGAGACACTAGTGGAACTTAGAAATGAAGTATGAATGTTAGAAGTAGAAGAGCCAAGTAATGATGAGGCAGTGGAATTAGAAAATATTCCATGTAAATACATTAAAGTATTCACACGAGAAACGACTACAAAAATAAATCAGAGCGAGGGAATATATAATATTGTACACTTTCTAAAAGCATATCATAATAGTAGAGAGGGACAGACATACATAAATTTTGTTCGCTTGCCAAAGAAGGTCGTATACAAAAAGAAAAATAAGAAAGTGACCTAAGAGACCTAGGAGGCAAAGTGAAAATGATGAGACCGAACTGAGCAAAATAAAGAAGGGGGAATAAAATATGGAAAAGGACATATCCCAATAAACGAATAGGAGACCAATGGTGAGAAGACTCACTTAACCACAATATACTAGAAAGTGTTGATAAGGAAGGCAGAGATGGAAAAAAACCATGACCCTGGAAAGTGATGATGAGAAAATCATGACAGGGCTAGAAGATGGGGAACCACTTGTGGAAGTTCTCCAGGAAATAAGACTACACTTACAAGAAAATCGTGAATATTGGCAAAATGACCAGGATGGAATGATACTACAAAATCAAGGAGAATATGGCATATTTCTGCTGAAATGACAGTGGTAAACCCAGGGGTCTTGTGCTACGCAAGGTATGTGCCTAATGAGCACAGGTTTCTTTAATGATTGTATATTTACTTACTAGTCATAAATTAATAAAGTTTTAAATATTTCTGCCATACAGAATGTGTCATACTAAAAAGACTTTCTAGGCTAGCAGAGATGACCATGTTGTGTACCCTATACCATCACACAAGGTGCAGGACCCATGTGATAATGATGAATTCATTGTGGCAACGTTCGTTCTCCTTGGAGCCTCCCCACATGGACATATCCATTGTGATGCTTTACACAAAACTGGGACTCGTGTGAAGAGATGAAGTGTGGGTAGTATTGTCATTGGATGCACACCTCTATCTGCTTCCCCACCAGGGAGACAAAGGTCACCACATTGACAGTCTATGGTGATCCAGACACCATTGCACTGTACATATGGACAATTGACTTGCTGGAAACAAGCTCATTTCCTGTGCTGCTTGTAGGGTCCTGCGAGGCCAAGCCATGTGGAACCACTGACATATGTCATAGTGTTGAGTATGGTTATCCTGAACCCTTTGATTCCACATCTGCATTACAGTTGTGAGTTATCGACCAATGACAATATTGTCGAATGATAAACCACAGTCCCAACAGACCACAGATCTACAGTTGTAAAATTCAGACATGTTACAGCAGATGTTCCTCCTCCTTACAAAAGCTGTAACACAGTATTCACATTAAATGCTTAGGGCACAACCATGCTGTCAACCTGTAACCTCCCCCTCACTTATCGACCTTAATGGCAGTAAAACTTAAACTGTGTGTACCTAATGGAGATTTGGGAAAAGCAATCGTCACCGAAGTTAATCTGTCGGTAAAGAGGGAGGAAAGGGTTACATCTAAATGAAAGGAAAAAAGCAAATGAAATTGGTGGAGATTAATTTTGAAAAAGGGTAAAGTTAATAAAGTAAATGTGCGGTCATTACGTTAACAATTAACTGGCGTTAATTAGATATTTGAGATTTGGGGAAAATTATGGTCGCCAGTCCTATGGACAACTACTATAATAACTGAAAAAGAAAAGTTAATGCACATATAATTAGCACTAAAAGTGTGGCAACTGAATGTTGACATGTGTTGTGTGAAAACTAAATGCTTGTCAGAAGTAATAAATTTCGCTACACTCTGACTTAATGTAGCAAAAGAATTAATAAAACCGGAAAATTGAAAGTTAATTTAGTGACTGAAATTAATAGTGAACTTTGTTTCTGAAGCACTACGAAATTCAATGAAATAAGGTTAGTCCTGGGATACCTCAACAATCATTTCAAAAGCTACTTGAATCTACGCAATTTAGAAATAAGAGATTTAACTTTGAACTTGAATTAAATGATTCTGAACAATTAACAATAGTAAAACCTAGTGCATACCAAGCTGAGATGCAGTCACAGGTAAGCTAAAATATGGTAACAAAACCTGCACTCTTAATTTGTGCTTGTGTAATCTAAATATTGTAGCCAGCTATGAATGCTTTAACTGAACTTTGAAATTAGAGCAGTGCAATGGAATGATATTACTTTAATGCTGACATCTGAATTTCAACGACACTCAGGTTCATTCCAGAAAAGGAAGGGACCCTGCTTGGCAATACAATTGGGACAATGAGCAACAAAGATTCATGCTACGTTGCTGTAATTTTGTGAGGCAAACTGAACAGTTTGAAAAGCTTAGGTCTGCCATACAGTTCTAAAACTTTACGTGCTTCCAGTCTTCCTTGTTGGCTGATTGACGGTTTAAAGTCGTCGATCGAGGAGGTGGCGACAGTCACTCATTGTCGGCCGTCGCTGTTGCAGAAGCTGGATGTTGGCGCGCCTTCTTCTCGACACGGTCACCAGGCGAAACGGGCTCTTGACCTGCACCAGCTAATGCTTCCCGTCCGTGACACCGTGTCAGAAACTGTCATAGCAAGTCGAGCGCAATTACATGCTGCCAAACCCTGAAAGCGCGGCAACTCGCGGGAGCGTCACACAACACAACACACCTGCTCCACGGCCTTACTCAAACCAGACTCTGCTCTGCCCGCGCTCCACGCAGCAGAGTTAACACTACCAAAGATTCTAAACACTTTGGTTCTCCACACGACCTATCGATGTAGTCGGCCGATAGCATAGTTTTCCCTACGCCAGACCCAGCATAAAAATACAAATAATATTTACAAAACAAACCAATTATACATCGACATAAATGCATATATATATATACTAATAGTAAAACAATTACAATATATAAAGACACAGAAATGTCACATCTTCAGGTAACAAATTAAGGAAAAAAAATTGTAGTACAATAGATGGAAATAGGAGGATATGCATTTCCGGCGTTACAAACCCACCGCTCGTAGGCATGGCCAGGCAATGATGAAAGAATCCCAATGAATCTTAATGGCCAATTTAACCTGCACCATAGCTGCTTGCCTCTTTGCTCGCTACTGTCCTTGCCAGGCATTGATATCAAGTTGGTTTTGTGTTTCATGCTGCGATGATCACCGCATGTCTTTACAGTTGAGATGTGATTGGATGTTTCAAGGTCACTTCAGCAGCGAGGCTGCAGCTTGCTTGATTTGATTTAATTTGATTAATGCAGAGAGACAAAAACAGTGGTGGTCTTAGCCCACTGTTACTCACATTGAAACAAAATTCGTTGTGTGGTTTCGCTCCCTGTGAAGCCAACCGATAGCCTGAAGAAGTAGTAGGAGACCCTTTTACTAGTTGTTCACTAGACAAGATTTCTTCAGGCTCTTCCAACCTTAATATTCTGTGTCCTTTGGACTCCAGAGCTTTGGATTGGAAGATTAGATGTGGTGTAGTTGCTTCTTCCTCACCACAAAGTTTGTAGTTAGAGCTTCATCTTCTATACCAATCAAATGCAGGTTTTTCTTTTGTTCCCATGGTCAGTCATGAGTCCTACCGCGAGTTTAATCTGTATCTGTTGTAGCATATGAAGATCGGAGTGCCATAACAAAGTCAGCACCTCTCATTGATACCACAAAAGTTAACGATGTCCCAGTGCAGTCTGCAATGACGAACGAGAGGAACTGGTGAAGCTATACCCTCTCTTTGAGCACTGCATTGCCACCACATGGAGCCCAACATACAGTCAAGGAGGCAAAGGCTCATGCAGTCTGTGACTGCCAATCATGCAGAATACAGCGCCTCTCGGTGTTGAACTTAGCTCCCATGTCCTTCAAATATCAATTCACAAAATGACCCAAGTCCCTCCACATATAGTAATTACGAAAAATAAATAAAAAACAAATAGAGGGAAATATATAGTATAGAAAGCAAAAGAAAAGAAAAGAAAAGGAAAATTTAATTATAAATTTTAGAAACATGGGAAGGGGGAAAAACAGTAGAAAATATTAAAATATTAGTTATTCCAATACGTAAAAAAATCAATATTATAGTCATAGAAAGTAGGTCTGGGACACCAAAGATAGTGTTTATTAAAGTATAAATAGCCATATGTAGTAATTACGATACTCCAGTCTCTAGTCTGTTCTAGTTCAGAAGTTATTTAGGATGTACAGCTTTAGAGAACAACTATTGGGACTTTATTAAATGAGGATCAAGAATAGATCGTGACGAGATTGTCTTTGAGGATTGTCAATTCAAGACTTTAATTTTGAGATTTATCAGATTAGATAAACAGGAAGGTGAATAGTAATCTCTTTGACTTTAATGTCAATTCATGTGAATATTTAAACACTTTACTGAATTGAGAATTTTAACCGGATTCGGACTTTGAATTGTGATAGTGGGAAACTTTAACTTCACGCAACTCGTGATCATAGTTAATGACAGTTTGTGGATATTAAATAGAAATAACTTATTTACCTAAAGTGACAGGATATTAGCTAGCATCTCTGATGCTAACAGGAATCCTACTTAGTCATCTAATTAAAGAACTTCTTTGAATGAGATCGTATGAGTGAACCTATTTATTAATAATTCTTGTCAATAAACTGATGTTGTTAATTTGAACATAATACAAGTCTTGAACATTAATTTAACTTAGATTAATAAACGTTAAGCTTACATGATCTATGCCAAGAACAAACTAGCGATTCGTAACTAAAACAATTGAACAAAAGGTTAAAGTATCGTCGTCTGTTAACATTGGTAGTAATGCTACTAAAGATTTTTTCTCTCAGAGTTCGGAAGACTATACGCGTAATGACCCATGTTTAACATTGGGTTTTAAAAGTAATCAAACTGATACTTAGCCGGGACAATATTAAATAAAAGTAAAACCCTTCAATGACAATCAATGTGTAAAAAATAAAACCAAACTTTCACCTATTAGACGAAAAAGCGAAAACAGAAAAAGCACTGCTACAGCTGTCATTCAGAACTTCGCGAACTTTGTATTTCAAGAGAAGAGTTTAGTAAATGGGTGTATTAAGTGATACTCTAATATTCAAAGTGTTGTTGTTGTGGTCTTCAGTCCTGAGACTGGTTTGATGCAGCTCTCCATGCTACTCTATCCTGTGCAAGCTTTTTCATCTCCCAGTACCTACTGCAACCTACATCCTTCTGAATCTGCTTAGTGTATTCATTTCTTGGTCTCCCTCTACGATTTTTACCCTCCACGCTGCCCTCCAATACTAAATTCGTGATCCCTTGATGCCTCAGAACATGTCCTGCCAACCGATCCCTTCTTCTTGTCAAGTTGTGCCACAAACTTCTCTTCTCCCCAATCCTATTCAATACTTCCTCATTAGTTATGTGATATAATATTCAAAGACAGTTGTAAATATTTGTCATATTCCTGTGCCACTGGATTGTATAAGGTTAAGTAAATCTTTTATCATTCTTATAATAAAGTAAACTAATGGTTCATGTGTCGTAGGGGTTAGCTTCGTCAGATCACAACACTCTCCAATTTAAGTTCAAGATTACAAAATTTCTCTTGAAACATCGTTTAGGCGCCATTAGCCTGCCACGTTTTTGTTTTTGGTTCATAGTCCAATAATCTATATGCTGCCTCCTGATCCAGTTACATGTTTTTGAGTTTACAACCGCCTTACTGATGGTTAGGACAGGTTCCAGTTGTTGCACCTGTCTTGGCCAGTCTGTCAGGTTTTTCATTGTCACTGATTACTGAATGACTAGGGGTCACAACAGATATATCCTGTTGGTTTCCCTTAGACTTTGCTATGATCCTTGTAGTTGTATGCAAATTGTGCTCCTTTAGCAGATATTTCCACCTCAAATACTATTACCCACTTCTCTAGAAAGACTGCCCTCTCTACTCTAGGGTGTAGCCTAAATACTCTGGCCCCATTGCCTTCATCTGTTTGCAACCCACCAGTCAACCAGACTGTCTCGTGAACTAAGTTATGGTTCATTCTTCCACTGCTGCCTTCTTACAATGGTTATGCCAAAAAGTTTACTGACACAGCTAGAAGTTATTGTATGGTCAGTTGGAATTTCCCTGACCATTTCTATGTTCACCACACTCACTATAAAGGTGTGAGATCATAGATATCCAGTTTTTAATCTGAATGCCAGTGCTGTTGTCTTCATTGTAACTCAAAGGTGTGATGAGGGCATGTCCAGCATGTTCTCCATCCCAACAGTGGGTGTACTGCTGATTCAACCTGTTATGGCTAAGCAGGCCATTCCAAGCTCCTTAGCAGCCATCTTTTGTTCCACTTTACTCCACCATACTGTAGCCCCATAAATTACTAGTGCTGTATATCCAGTACATACGCCCTTCTAGTGCTCATAAGAGTGTTTTTTGCCTTGGAACATATATTCTTTATATGAGGGGTCCATAATAATTTCGCATCCAATGTTATCACTAGATACTTCATTACCCCTCTAATTGTACAGTTTCATCAAGGAGCTTCAAATTCCAGTAAGTGCTTCCTGATAAATCGTACTACACAACAATTTTCCGGAGACTGAACTTTAGACCCCGTCTTCTTTACCAGTTTTCCACAATGTCTAGTACACATTGAGCTGTTGTTCTGCCAGTACTATCAAGTTTGTCAAGCATTACTGTAACTAAATCCTCTGTGTATCCCTTGCAAAAATAGCCTCTAGTACTTAACCCTTGAATGAGTTCATTCACCAGTACATTCCACAGTAGTGGGGACAAGTGGACACCCCCTGGTGGTCTTGATCGCCATTTTCACATTCATCATGGTGACTTCTACTTTACTTCTACTCAGCATGATCTTAATCCACCTGCAATGGTAGTCTTAGTGCCACGCTCTTTTGCAGCTCTAGCCATGGATTCTAAGATCATATTGTTGAAAGTCTCCTCGATATCTAGGAAGATGCAGAGAGATAGTTACAGAAAGTGCAGAGCTTTTTTCATCTTCCCTGTTGGTGAAGTGTTGTTTCACATTATTTACGTGGTTGATATGCGTTTTGGTTTATATGTAGAGGAACATCAGTTAACCTCGTCTCCCTGAAATGCACATTAACCAGTATTTTTAATGTCTTTTGGAGAAAGAAGGGCGGACTGACTGAGTTCATATTCTTAGCCTTAGTATGATCAGTTCTCCCTGACTCTGGAATGAAAACAACCTTCACTGTCTTCCAAGCATTATGAATGGTTCCTGCTCTTAGGCTGACCCAAAACTGTCTACATAGGAATGTAATTTAATCCTTTGCCGCTTGTTATAGTAAAACTGGAAAGATACCCTCTGGTACTGGTGGTTGAAACATCCCCAAAACCCACTGAATTTCTTTTAAATCAGCGCACACTCTGACAGATTCCCAGTGTAAATCAGTGCCTCTCAGGGACTGACTCATGGTCTGTGTTACCTGCCAGACGGCACTGAGAGAAGTGAATCGTGGGGAGCACATCCAGCGTCTCACTCGCTGCCCTTGTATAACACCATCCTCCTTCCTTAGAGTGATTCCTGGATTAGTTGGTACTCTAAGGTGGATTTTATGAAGTCGAGTGCAAGTAGCAGTACCTTTCACTTCCTCATAGAATACCCTCCAGGAAGATAGCTTCACTTGCATGATCGCAAGGTTGTATTTGACAATGGCCTCCCGACATTTGGCCCATTTTCCTTTCTTCGTTGTAAGGCTGAACTGCCTTCTTGCCTGGTTCGTTTACACTTCCAGATTATTGCTCCACCAAGGTACATTTCCGTTTGTGCAGTTTTTGGTGATTGGGTAGGTCGTAATGGCAGATGTCACTGTGTCTACCGTTTCCTCAAAATCTGCTGGGTGCCTTATCGAAGTTCTGACTTCAGATAATCGTGAGTTTACGTCTTTCCACTATAAGTCCCAGTCTTCTTAGGATTCCTATAGGCCACGGTCAGTTTAACACCCATCTCAGCCTCAAACGTAAGATACATGCGGTCAGATCAGGATAACTCCATCGTCATACGCCACTGTTTGACATAACTAGGTATTAAAGTGGACTTGAGCGTTACATCAGTTACTCCTTCCATTAGATCCCCCACGCCTGTTCAAGATTTCCGGGTTATTTTCTAGCAGATAGTCGAGCAGTAGCTCGCCTTTGCTGTAGTGGTTGCTGTTGCCGCACACCAGGTTGTGGAAGGAGGAGTACAGTTGTCGAAGCTGAGGTGAATACAGTTTCCCTCGTGCTTCCTTCTTCCCACTGTTTCATCCTGCATTTCACATCGTTGGCAATAAGAAACTGCCATCAGAGCTAGACTTCCTAGGGGACTATTAATGGCCAATTATTATGATGCCCTTTCCATAAATATGTTCTCCAAACGAAGCGGCAACAATTACTGCGCAAACAAGAGGAATGAGGAACCTCTCACACATTTCGTAAGATTACTGTTTATTTCTGGAGTAACCAAGCACATAGGCAGAATGTACATCTCATCTTCATAGCTGCTCTGCGATTCGTAATTAAGTACCTGGCAGAGGGTTCACCAAACCAACATCAAGCTATTTCTCTACCGCTCCATTCCCGAACAGCGCACGGGAAAAACGAACATTTAAATCTTTCCGTGCGAGGTCTGATTTCTCTTATTTTATACTATGACTATATCTCCCTTCGTAGGTGGGCACAAAAAAAAAAAAAATATTTACGCATTCAGGGTAGAAAGTTAATGATTGAAGTTTCGTGTAAAGATCCTCCAGTAACGAAAAACACCTTTGTTGTAATGATCCAACTCGCGTGTCTTATCTGTGGCACACACTTGTCTTCGTCAGATGAATAGTATAAGCACTATGTTTTTCAGTGAACACAAGATAAAAGACATCTCCTGAACTGTAACAGATGTGCGTTACCACCTCCACATTCGGGAGCCTATGAAGCGACGTGTGGTTTTGGCAAAGTACAGGGTGATTATAATTAAACTCTCAAAACGCTGTAGAAATAACACCACTGGTCAGAATGACGTCAAATTGCAACGGAATATTGTTGGAGAAGGGGTAAAACGTATGGCAGAAGAAAAAATAGTGTGAAAATTGATCAATAGATGGCGCTGTGTGTGTCTGAATACGTAAATGAAAACACCTGTCATGCGCACGATCCATTGAAGTTGGTATAAACACGCCGGGTACACGGCTTTTCCTCCTTTCGCGTCTGCGACGTTCGCCATGACTGTCACAATGCGGGATCGCGCTCTGCTTGTAAAGTTGTATTACAAGAATGATGAGTGTGCACACATCGCTCTGCAGAAGTTACGGACACTGAAGGGTTTGAAAAAAGGCGTCGGTCAGATGACTGCCGCGGGTCTGCAGAAAATGATTCGGAAATTGGAAAAGACGGGTTCTTTTGGTGAGCAACCTGGTAGAAGGAGGAAACGAATTGATTCGACGTCAGTGGAAACAGTGGCCACAGCAATGCAGGAGGAGACGAGTGGTGATGTGCAAACGTGTAGTGCACAGAGAACTGCCCAAACATTGGACATACACGTGAGCACGGTACGTAAAGTCCTACAAAACTTCCTTCTTTGCTATCCATTTAAAATTACCCATGTGCACAAGTTGCTCTCTGTTGACTTGCCAGCAAGAGAGAGATTTGCTTCAGAATTTCATGTTCGCGTGGAAGTGGAGAATGATTGGCCGTGGAAGATTTTGTGAACCTCTGACAGGGTATGTCAATACACAGTATTGTCAAATATGGGCAACAGAAAATCCACACGCAAATCAACCAGTATCCCGTCATGCTGGAAAGGTCACTGTGTGGCGCGGAATTCGGCATCATTTATCATAGGGCCATATTTTTTCGAAGAGACAGGTGCTTCCGGTCCTGTTACCTGTACCGTCAATGCTAAGCGCTCTGAGTGCCTTTTGCGCAACCACGTCATTCCAACTCTCCAACAGTGGATGGCGCACCTCTGCACATTGCAAAATCCAGTTAAGCAGCTGCTGAAGCGCCATGTCGGAAATGCTAGAATTATCAGCCGCCGTTTCCCTACAGCCTGGCTGATCCAATCACTTGATCATAATCTGTGTGACTTCCGGCTGTGGGGCTATATGAAAGATGTTGTGTTCAGTGTTCCGACTGCAGACTGCATTGAAGGCACGCATTGCGCAACACATTCTGAACGTGACCCCGGAAACACTTCTCCCGGGTTCGATTCCCAGCGGGGTCAGGGATTTTCTCTGCCTCGTGATGACTGGGTGTTGTGTGATGTCCTTAGGTTAGTTAGGTTTAAGTAGTTCTAAGTTCTAGGGGACTGATGACCATAGATGTTAAGTCCCATAGTGCTCAGAGCCATTTAAACCACTTAGCCCGGAAACACTTCGATCAGTTGTGGGACATACTGCTCCTCGATTTCCACTTGCGAAAACGGTGGACAGCATACTGGACATGTTTTGCGCCCGCACGGAAATTAATAATTCGATTTGATTTTGATTGGTGCTTTTTATGCGATTTTTGGCCGCAGAACAATTACAAACCGATATGATTGACGCTTTTTATGCGGCTTTTGGCCTCGGGACAATTAAAAACCGATTTTTCCCATCCCATTTGATGCGACCTTGCCGTGGCGGATGGGCTTACGTAACTAACAGTATCACACCCTTACACCGATGCACATTGAGTAGTACAGTTTGTTTAATGTGAAACGTACACCTTAGACATTGTTGTATGATTCACCTGTCATTTGTAGTCGACCATTATTAAATTATGATGCTTAGAGCGGCATTTATTGCTTCATTTTGTAACTATTTATTTTTCTTCTGCCATACGTTTTACCCCTTCTCTGATAATATTCCGTTGCAATTTGACGTCATTCTGACCAGTGCTATTATTTCTACAGCGGTTTGAAAGTTTAACTTTAATTATAACCACCCTGCGTATATCGGCGAAACTGGAAGGAACAGCTCCTTGAAGGGCGCGAACACCAGACACCTTTAAGACAGAAAGTGCAGTCAGCGGTACACCCCAGTCAATGAAGAGCGAAAAAGTCGAATAGTGAAAAAATTCGTGAAGTAGCATATTTTTATACAGTGGTAGTAGGGCGTCCCATGAACAACGTACTTAAAGATCACTTACCTGACACTTTTTTTTGTGGTTTTAGGGCGCACAACTACTATGGACATTAGCGTCCAGACTAAGGTTAGGAATGCACTGCGAGGCACAAGGTTAAAACAGCAACTAAAAGGGACAACACTATAAAAGACACATTGACAGGCATAGGATTAAAAAAAAGAGCATAATCAAATGTCCTTAGACAGGTTTGTCAAGTGGATAAAACGAAGAACGCGAGCAGCTGCTCCTGGGTCATCCGCTAAAATGGCATCCAGAGTACATGGCAGGCCAAGATCAACGCGCAGTGTATTAAAATTTGGACAGGACGTTAAAATGTGGCGTACCGTCAGCAATTGCCCACATGGGCAGAACGGCGCCGGCGCAGCTGTCAGCAGATAGCGATGGCTGAACCGGCAGTGTCCAATTCGTAACCGGGCCAAAACGACCTCCTCCCTCCGAGAAGGGCGGGAAGAGGTCGTCCAAGCCGTGGGAAGAGGTTTCAAGGCCCGAAGCTTGTTGTCCGTAAGTGCAGCCCAATCGGCATGCCACAGCGATAAAATGCGCTGACAAATGACCCTGCTACCTGGCACTGTCAGCAGGAGAGCGAATTTGAAAAATGTAATCTTCTTATTAGAGAAGTTTCATTTACCCTCATCACAATTAGTACATAAATAGAAAACTAGTGTAGGCCATTTAAATTGTCATCTTCAGATCATTTACATACATCACCTCCCCCCATGAACCATGGATCTTGCCGTTGGTGGGGAGGCTTGCGTGCCTCAACGATACAGATAGCCGTACCGTAGGTGCAACCACAACGGAGGGGTATCTGTTGAGAGGCCAGACAAACGTGTGGTTCCTGAAGAGGGGCAGCAGCCTTTTCAGTAGTTACAGGGGCAATAGTCTGGATGCTTGACTGATCTGGCCTTGTAACGCTAACCAAAACGGCCTTGCTGTGCTGGTACTGCGAACGGCTGAAAGTAAGGGGAAACTACAGCCGTAATTTTTCCCGAGGGCATGCAGCTTTACTGTATGGTTAAATGATGATGGCGTCCTCTTGGGTAAAATATTCCGGAGGTAAAATAGTCCCCCATTCGGATCTCCGGGCGGGGACTACTCAAGAGGACGTCGTTATCAGGAGAAAGAAAACTGCCACTCTACGGATCGGAGCGTGGA
Source organism: Schistocerca piceifrons (assembly GCF_021461385.2). NCBI lineage: Eukaryota > Metazoa > Arthropoda > Insecta > Orthoptera > Acrididae > Schistocerca > Schistocerca piceifrons. The sequence continues at coordinate 353,681,269 of NC_060145.1, forward strand.
ATGTCAGATCCCTTAATCGGGCAGGTAGGTTAGAAAATTTAAAAAAGGAAATGGATAGGTTAAAGTTAGATATAGTGGGAATTAGTGAAGTTCGGTGGCAGGAGGAACAAGACTTTTGGTCAGGTGAATACAGGGTTATAAATACAAAATCAAATAGGGGTAATGCAGGAGTAGGTTTAATAATGAATAAAAAAATAGGAGTACGGGTAAGCTACTACAAACAGCATAGTGAACGCATTATTGTGGCCAAGATAGACACGAAGCCCACGCCTACTGCAGTAGTACAAGTTTATATGCCAACTAGCTGTGCAGATGACGAAGAAATTGATGAAATGTATGACGAGATAAAAGAAATTATTCAGGTAGTGAAGGGAGACGAAAACTTAATAGTCATGGGTGACTGGATTTCGAGAGTAGGAAAAGGGAGAGAAGGAAACATAGTAGGTGAATGTGGATTGGGGCTAGGAAATGAAAGAGGAAGCCGCCTGGTAGAATTTTGCGCAGAGCATAACTTAATCATAGCTAACACTTGGTTCAAGAATCACGAAAGAAGGTTGTATACATAGAAGAACCCTGGGGATACTAAAAGGTATCAAATAGATTATGTAATGGTAAGACAGAGATTTAGGAACCAGGTTTTAAATTGTAAGACATTTCCAGGGGCAGATGTGGACTCTGACCACAATCTATTGGTTATGAACTGTAGATTAAAACTGAAGAAACTACAAAATGGTGGGAATTTAAGGAGATGGGACCTTGATAAACTGAAAGAATCAGAGGTTGTACAGGGTTTCAGGGAGAGCATAAAGGAACAATTGACAGGAATGGAGGAAAGAAATACAGTAGAAGAAGAATGGGTAGCTTTGAGGGATGAAATAGTGAAGGCAGCAGAGGATCAAATAGGTAAAAAGACGAGGGCTAGTAGAAATCCTTGGGTAATAGAAGAAATATTGAATTTAATTGATGAAAGGAGAAAATATAAAAATGCAGTAAATGAAGCAGGCAAAAAGGAATACAAACGTCTCAAAAATTATATCGACAGAAAGTGCAAAATGGCTAAGCAGGGATGGCTAGAGGGCAGATGTAAGGATGTAGAGGCTTATCTCACTAGGGGTAAGATAGATATTGCCTGCAGGAAAATTAAAGAGACCTTTGGAGAAAGGAGAACCACTTGCATGAATACCAAGAGCTTTGATGGAAACCCAGCTCTAAGCAAAGAAGGGAAAGCAGAAAGGTGGAAGGAGTATATAGAGGGTCTATACAAGGGCGATGTACTTGAGGACAGTATTATGGAAATGGAAGAGGATGTAGATGAACATGAAATGGGGGATATGATACTGCGTGAAGAGTTTGACGGAGCACTGAAAGACCTGAGTCGAAACAAGGCCCCTGGAGTAGACAGCATTCCATTAGAACTACTGACAGCCTTGGGAGAGCCAGTCCTGACAAAACTCTACCATCTGGTGAGCAAGATGTATGAGACAGGCGAAATTCCCTCAGACTTGAAGAAGTATATAATAATTCCAATCCCAAAGAAAGCAGGTGTTGACAGATGTGAAAATTACCGAACTATCAGTTTAATAAGTCACAGCTGCAAAATACTAACGCAAATTCTTTACAGACGAATGGAAAAACTGATAGAAACCGACCTCGGGGAAGATCAGTTTGGATTCCGTAGAAATGTTGGAACACGTGAGGCAATACTGACCCTACGACTTATCTTAGAAGAAAGATTCAGGAAAGGCAAACCTACGTTTCTAGCATTTGTAGACTTAGAGAAAGCTTTTGACAATGTTGATTGGAATACTCTCTTTCAAATTTTGAAGGTGGCAGGGGTAAAATACAGGGAGCGAAAGGCTATTTACAATTTGTAGAGAAAGCAGATGGCAGTTATAAGAGTCGAGGGGCATGAAAGGGAAGCAGTGGTTGGGAAGGGAGTGAGACAGGGTTGTAGCCTATCCGCGATGTTATTCAATCTGTATATTGAGCAAGCAATAAAGGAAACAAAAGAAAAGTTCGGAGTAGGTATTAAAATCCATGGAGAAGAAATAAAAACCTTGAGGTTCGCCGATGACATTGTAATTCTCTCAGAGACAGCAAAGGACTTGGAAGAGCAGTTGAACGGAATGGACAGTGTCTTGAAAGGAGGGTATAAGATGAACATCAACAAAAGCAAAACGAGGATAATGGAATCTAGTCGAATTAAGTCGGGTGATGCTGAGGGAATTAGATTAGGAAATGAGATACAAAGTAGTAAAGGAGTTTTGCTATTTGGGGAGCAAAATAACTGATGACGGTCGAAGTAGAGAGGATATAAAATGTAGACTGGCAATGGCAAGGAAAGCGTTTCTGAAGAAGAAAAATTTTTTAACATCGAGTATGGATTTAAATGTCAGGAAGTCGTTTCTGAAAGTATTTGTATGGAGTGTAGCCATGTATGGAAGTGAAACGTGGACGATAAGTAGTTTAGACAAGAAGAGAATAGAAGCTTTTGAAATGTGGTGCTACAGAAGAATGCTGAAGATTAGATGGGTAGATCACATAACTAATGAGGAGGTATATAATAGAATTCGGGAGAAGAGGAGCTTGTGACACAACTTGACTAGAAGAAGGAATCGGTTGGTAGGACATGTTCTGAGACATCGAAGGATCACCAATTTAGTATTGGAGGACAGCGTGGAGGGTAAAAATCGTAGAGGGAGACCAAGAGATGAATACACTAAGCAGATTCAGAAGGATGTAGGCTGCAGTAGGTACTGGGGGATGAAGAAGCTTGCACAGGATAGAGTAGCATGGAAAGCTGCATCAAACCAGTCTCAGGACTGAACATACATCAGTCATCGTGCCACTCAATGTTGTGCGCTGCCATCTAGTCATAAACATGTTTGGGAGCAGCTCGTTGAAGAAGACACACCAGTGTAACGTCACATATTATATACTGAAACCATACTTGTGGTAAGCGCTCACAAAAGTTTCTGATAAAATACGTTTGGTTCACAGGATATTGCCTGTTGCGTCTGTAATTTACAGCTGACGGCACACTGCCAAAAAGTATTTAACACTATATGGAATACATATATCAGTTACTGACAATACCAACGCAAAAAATGCATACGGACAAATTCTATAAATCTCTGCACACTGTTCCGTATTGCGAGAGAGGAAATAGATTCAGAATTATCCTGTAGGGCAGTTGCAGCGTTCTTTCGGGAAAGACAACTTTCCCCACCGTGAGTGCTTTTTAGTTTACAGACAGGCAACACATGCGCATCATTTCCTGTCCGGTTCTCTTCTGTGAGTATACAGAATAATTTTACTGAGCTCGTGTTTATATTGTAGAGTTATTTTCAATTTGTTAACTGAGTACTTATTTGTACTTGTTAAGTGAGCTTATATGTAAAATACCGTCGAACAAGCAAAGAGTAAGAAGTGATTAATGTTAAGTGCGATGTTATCACTGACCTATTTAATTTTGGTGGGAAAATGATTGGATTGGTAAATGTGTCTAATTGGTTCGGTCGTTAAAAGCGTATTCCAAAGCTATGTAGCTGTGTTGTAATTAGTTGGTGGTGTATTAACGAATGAGCAGAAAGCTACTTCTCTCACCACAACTGTGTTGTCAGTAGACTGCATTAAACATCTTCCATTTAGAAGTTACTGCCGCACCCGCGGTACATCTTGCAAGGTGGGTGAGAATACCTTTGATGGAATTGGACTCATCAGGTTCAAGTATAGAACAGTAACCCGCTGTAGTGAATTGCTTGCCTTATGTTGAAATATCTGAAGTTCCATAATACCTAGGTGACCCGCTTCTATTGCAGATGGAGCTGATTTAAGCCTCTGATTCTCATGGGATGTTGGAAGAGCAGAGGATGGGGTGATGCATTTGATACTCCTCATGCTGTGAAAGGTATTTCAGCCATCGATAGAATAGACAAGGAAATCGACATTGTCGAATACATATTGACGGTATGCTACACTTAGGACAGGCTCTTCAGTGTGTTGGACAGTTGATAGCTCGAGCTATTGAAGCTTTTTTACATATTCGTAGTATTTCTCTTAACAACTGCAAGTAAGTGCTCACTTATAATCTGAAAATTAAGTACATTAAACTCCCGTTTATCCGAAATCCGCTTTATCTGAACAAATTTTTCCGGTTTTCGCGGCTCACATTGACACTGTCTGACGCATCGCACAGCTACGCCTTTGGCTAGCTAGACTGACACTTGACAAGTTTCGACTAGTCTGCGCCTGGAGCCATGCATTCGCTGGTGTTTCTCGGCAGTCCATTGCTAATCAGTGCACTGGCGCGTATCTAAAGTCCGAGTGTCGTCAATTCGTGTGTGTATTGGTTGAAGTTTTAGCGTGTTTCTTGTTTGTATTGCGTGGTTTCATGTCTTTGCCATCTATTGGAACTCCTTGACGTAGACCTGTAGAAACCGACAATGAGAGTGCGTCGCCAAACGCTTTTCGCCTGTTGTCATCGTATCAGATGAAGCCGAGCGTCTAACAATTTAACAATGAACGTACAACGCACTCTTGTGTTGCCGCGTAGGGTTAGGTAGGACAGGGGAGAGGGGATAGATGTATCGAATGTTTTCATTCGATGGCTGCCACAACCTGGTTTCAAAAGTCAAAAGCTCTGTCTAGTGAGTCTCGTGTGTTGTCAAGTCGTGCGTGTGTATGTTTTCGATTTAAAGTTTCGTGCTCGCGCTACATGCTTTAAAATATCCAGAGATAAAAGTGGCTAAAAACCAAAAAAGAATCAGTCTATGGTCGGCAAAAACCCCGAATGTGACTAGGGGCGCTAAACGAAAAAAGAATGTGACCTCTTTGGAACAAAAGCTTCGTGCTTTGCAGAGAAATGATGCTGGTGATTCACCCGCGAAAGTTGCTGCGAATATGAAGATCGGTAGGAGTACGATTACTGATTGGAACACAAATCGATCAGGGCTTGTGGCCGAGCGGTTCTAGGCGGTTCAGTCCGGAGCCGCGCAGCTGCTACGGTCGCAGGTTAGAATCCTGCCTCGGGCATCGATGTGTGTGATGTCCTTAGGTTGGTTAGGTTTAAGTAGTTCTAAGTCTAGGTGACTCAGACGTTAAGTCCCATAGTGCTTAGAGCCATTTGAACCTTTTGAACAAATCGATCAGAAATTGTAAAATTTTGTTGCATCCAAGCGTCAAACAGCGCAGTGAAATCTCGAAAAACAACGAGAAAAGGTGCACATCTTCGGTTAGAAGAGGTCTTATTTTTGTGGCACGAACAAATAAGAGCCAAAGGTGTGCCAGTTTCAGGTCCTCTACTTTGTCAAAAAGCGATGACTTTTTATGAGCTGATTGAAGAAAAGGAGTAAGAATTCCTCGGAAGTGATGGCTGGCTGGATCGGTTCAAGAAGCGGCATGGCATTCGTGAAATTGCCTTCAGCGGGGAATCACTATGCGGGGATGAAGCCGCTATCGCTGAGTTTAAGAAGAAACTCCACACAATCATCGACAAAGGAGGTTACACTGGCGATCAGCTTTAAGACTGTGATGAAACCGGGTTGAATCACAAAATGTTGCCAACAAAAATCTTGCCTCTAAACAAGAAAAAACTGCACCCAGATATAAAAAAAGTAAAGAGTTACTGTTCTCACATGCGGTAATGCCACTGGCAATCATAAACTGCGCCTTACTTTAATTGGCAAATCCAAAAAACCAAGAGCATTTAGACGGCAACCAGTTGATAAACATTTCCCATTGTGGTACACGAATCAGTCTAAGGCATGGGTGAACAGTGCCACCTACAAAGAGTGGTTCCAGGCAGAGTTTGTTCCAGCTTTAGAAAAATACATGGAGGAAAATGGACTTTCTCGAAAAGCGATACTTCCTGTGGACAACGCTCCTTCTCATTCAGATGACCTAGAAGATGGGGATATCAAAGTTGTGTTTTTCCCACCAAACGTCACGTCACTATGTCAACCAACTGACCAAGGTGTTCTTGATGCGATGAAAAAACATTACAGACGCAAGCTGCTGGAATACTTTATCGGTACGATTGATGCTGAAGAAGATTTTGTGCAAGCTCTTAAAACAATCGATTCATTGGATTGCTGAAGCTTGGAATCTAATTCCTCCAATTTCTCTCATTAGGTCTTGGAAATAACTCTTAGCTCTGGAAACAACTCATCAGTGGTGGGAAGAAGAAGGCAACACCAAAGGTCCCAGTGGCTCGAGTCCTCCCTCGGGCATGAGTGTGTGTGTTTGTCCTTAGGATAATTTAGGTTAAGTAGTATGTAAGCTTGGGGACTGATGACCTTAGCAGTTAAGTCCCATAATATTTCACACAAAACACATGCTACACCAAAACTCAAGCTAACGTGCCAGAAACAGATGAAAATGACGTAATTTTGGTGAATTTACTGGAGAACCTACCGGATTGTGAAGACGTGAACTTCGAAGACGTTGAAGAGTGGATGGAAAACGACTTTTTTGATTTGACTAAGGAAGATATCGTACAAATTGCGACCAATCAGAAAGCGTCAGAAGAATATGTCTCTGATAACGAAGCAGACAAAAAGATACCTCACACAGTCGGTTACGAAGCGATCCAAATCACCCTGGAGTACATCAGCAAACAGGAGGAGGCGGCTTACCCCGAAATCGTTTGTTTCCAACGTTGGAGCTATATTTCCGCAACAAAAGTTTCTTCAGCCAAAAAACACTACAGACTTTTTCATCAAAAAATAAATTCTAATGAAGCGTCCTAGATTGTCAACGTCCTTAAGTTAAAAGTTTTTTTTTTTTTTACTTATAGTTCCCCTAGACAAACTTTTTGTTCCTTTGAGTAATCACTAGATTTGTTTCATAATTTTGTGCAGTAGTTTATTTTTTATTCAGAAGAGTACGTAACAAAATTAAAACTACTGTTTTTACCTGCTGCCAAATAAGGCGGATTTTTTTCTGTAAAAACGCAAAATAAACGAACTTTATTGTTCAACATTTAAAAACTTTGAGTTTTCAATCATACTTTGAAGCACCTTTTTAACATGTCAATACAATCTTATTTGTCAAAAACATACAGGCTTATTCACAACCATATCAATATCCTACTCACGTTTTACGATAATATTTCGCGGTGTTGACGCAATTCGGGGTGTTTCGCGCTTGGAAACAGGGGGACTTCGGTTTATCCGAAATTTTCGTTACCCGAACCGGCCGCCGTCCCGATCATTTCGGATAAACGGGAATTTACTTTAGTTACTTATAAACCGAAAATAACTCCACTATATAAGCACGAGTTCGGTGAAGTTATTTTGACTACTCACACAAGAGAACGGGACAGGAAATTCCGGGGATGCGCAGTCCATCTGTAAACGGAAAAGCGAGCAGCGCTGATGGTGGAGGAAGTAACCGTTCCCAGAAGTGGTTAAGGCACTGTGCTCACCCCCGGAAGCAGTGGGGTTCAAAGTCCTGCCCCATATTTCAGATTTATATTTTCCATGGATTCCCTAAACCGCTTTAGGTGGCAACCACGATTATATTTCCTCTTTTTTAAAAATGTGTTCGATATCCCCGCCTGTTTTTACCCAAACGGAATTTATGCTCTGTCTAAGTAGGTTTTTCGTATTCACTTTAGTTTGCTTGAAAGTGTAGCATATAGTGTTATTGAAAACGAAGGTGAAGGAACAGGTCAAATAACGGAAGGAACAAGGAAGAATTGGATTTAACGATCCATCGACAATAATAAAAAAATCCCACAATCTTTAACAAATGTGAAGATGTATAAAAAAAGTATTTGAGTGTAGCAGAATGTGAACCTACTTCTTTTCACTCCGTAACTCTACGTGTGTAAGTATAACCACTACACCACGATGAACATATTCAACTTCCAAAACAGTGTCTTCCATTTTAGGATCTCCTGAAAGCTAGAGGCATACAAAAAGAGATTTGTTTGTGATAAATCTTCAATACGCCATTGCCTTAAAGTGGCAGTCTGTCATAACACACAAGATATAATACGAACACAACGAAATATGACAAAATAAAATATGGCCTCTCCATAGTTCTTCATTTGTCGACTGCTATCAGGTTTTGTGGTGGCATTGACTTTCATGGAAGACACGTTATTTTGATATCACTCCACTGTAAGCTTTGAGTGACACGAGTTTCTACCTTGCCTTATGGAGCAATGTTGGAACAGCCTCCATAGATACCGAAGTGCCACAGAGTAATAGTCTTGATGTGGCTGAGTAAAAATTTTGAAGTCTTTCTTTTGCAAAATAATCGATGATCAAAGCAGGACAGTTCACAACTGCCAGTCAAATGCCACCGAGGAAGGACTGCCAATGTTACATGTAATGTGACCTCAATGCAGTGTTAATTGCTACATTCCATAAAAGCTGGATGTCCAAAGCGCCAGTGCAGGAGAAAGACATCATAAAGTGAGGAGGTTGCCAACATTGTTTTGACCACTCAGGGTGAAGTAAGAAGATATAACTCGGATGCAAGAATAGCTGTCCAGTTCACTGACTATGCAAAATAAGTCCACCAGTTCTCCTGAAAGGCGAAGCTGAGACGCCTTTGAGCTGCAACTAGGGCGACCAGGGAAGCTGCCCAGACAAGAAAAGCATGCCTGGTAATTTCATGGTCTAGTCACAGTGGCAAAGCACGTGGACCAGCCCTGAATAAATATTACTTCTGTTCCAGCAAAAGTATGCTAATCTGCAGATGGCGAGCCTCAACCTCAAGAAGGAACCAGTATCGCTCTCGCATCTACTCAGTTCACAGCCGTGTGGCCTGGGTGTTGGACCTATGCCAGTATAACTCCTGCTCATTTTGCCATCTACAGTCTTTGGTGGTGCAACGAGTCCCACCTTGGGGACACAGCTACTTCGAACCACAGCACTGCCATCCGAGTGAAAACTGATGGGGAGTTGTAGGTGCCATCATCCAGCAGGATTTCTGGTGACCTAACCAGTGGGTGCAGGGAGCAGACAATTGTTATTGTGGAGGTGTGCCACGTCCCGCCTCTGTTCCAGTAGGCAGAGTTCGAAGCTTCGGCCCTTTCTCCTGTTAGCTTAACCTTGTATGATTACATGCACTTGAGCAGAATGAGTGGGTGCCTATTGAGACGACATCTGTGATGTGATCGAGTGTGCCATGGGTACCCACTTTCTGGAGTTGCCAGCGACGACAACACCAGTATGGCTTGACCCGTGAGGCCGTGATGTCGCTGGGCTCTGACTCTGCAGCTCCCTCTGCTGTCATGGCTGAAGTAGCACACCACACCCAAACGTCAGCGCATTCTGGCGTGGCATGTTCCATCTCTGCTCTATCTCTGCTGTCAGCAGCCCGGAGTCAAGATAACTGTGTATCTTTGAGCAATAAATGTTTATCTTGTCAATGTTGTTTCACTAGCAAACTGTGCCATACATCCAATGGGCATCAGCCCACTACACACTGCAACTCATAACGGTAGACAATCTATCACCTGTATACTTGTATACTTCAGTGACACTTAAACGTCCGCAGCTCGTGGTCGTGCGGTAGCGTTCTCGCTTCGTACGCCCGGGTTCCCGGGTTCGATTCCCGGCGGGGTCAGGGATTTTCTCTGCCTCGTGATGACTGGGTGTTGTGTGATGTCCTTAGGTTAGTTAGGTTTAAGTAGTTATAAGTTCTAGGGGACTGATGGCCATAGATGTTAAGTCCCATAGTGCTCAGAGCCATTTGAACCATTTGACACTTAAACAATGACTGCCGCCTCCCTTAAGAAGATGGTCCGACTACTACAGGACAGCAGTTTTTGGAGAGCCTGTGAGTTTTGTCCTGCCGGATGTCTAACTGTAATTGAATGTAAAAGAGGAGCAAAGCTAACGCTGATGATGTTCAACGATTGTGTGTGTCAGCTTGTACCGAGTGCAACACCCACAGGATTTTGTTATGAGGAAGAGCTACGTATTTAAGTGTGTAGTAGTGATATTCGTTGGCAGCCATTCGGTCGGAACGTCAGGTTAAGTAGGCCTAGTAGTGTCTTTAAGTGTGGTCGTAGTCGTTTTGTCTCTTGTTTGTTGGGTTTTATGTAACTGCAGTACACCCGTGGCCTAGGGTCCTGCCTTTGGCAGCGGTGAGGCGGGACTTCTTGTTTGCGTCTCGCCTGTTGCCTTCGTATTCATCGATCATTATGATGTTTTTCTGGCGCCAAGCTATGATTAAATAATATTTTGCTTTGGATCATTCTAGACCAGAAGCGTCTGAAGTCGAACGATTTATGCGGGACGAAATGCGACTCCCACCGTAAGAAGTTCTCGGGATTAATTTTTCGATTATTAGTAGCACTTTGTACACATAAATGGTGAACGAAGAGCTGTGCGCCGATGTCGTGCGGTACAATGCTCACGATCTCAAGTTCCGATACTTTGATAGCCATTTTGGGGCTGGGGGGGTCTGTCGTGGTTGATCATACTAGTCTTGACCTTCGAATGTTGATGTACAGTCGACTTTTTTTAGTCAGATGCTTCGATCCTCTTCAAGGACTATGTCTGATGCCCTCTCTGCCAGCGCTAGACTTCTTTATTTTACTGCCTAGGTAGCAGAATTCCTTAATTTCATCTACTTTTTGCCCATCTATCCTAATGTTAAGTTTATCACTGTTCTTATTTCTGCTACTTCTCAGCAGTTTGGTCCCATAGGAACTTACCACAAATTTCCAAAATTCTCATTACTTACGTCTTTATTTGATTTACTATCAATCCATATTCTGTACTCATTACACTGTTCATTTCATTCGGCAGATCATGAATTTCATCTTCCCTCTCACTGAGAATAGCAATGTCATCAGCAAATCCTATCACTGATATCTTTCACCTTGAATTTTTTCCAGCTCTGAACCTTTCATTATTTCCGTCATTGATTATTCGATGTACAGATTTATCAGTGCGGGCGAAGGACTACATCCCTGTCTTACGCTCTGTTTAATCTGAGCATTTTGTTGTTGGTCTTACACTCTTATTGTTCCCTCTTGGCTCTTGTACACGTTGTATATTACCCGTCTCTTCCTATAGCTTACACCCATTTTCCTGGGAATTGCACCTCATTTGACATTATCGAACGATTACTCCCGGTCGGTAAATCCTATAAATGTGTCTTGATTTTTCTGTAGTCTTCTTTCCATTACAAACTGCAACGTCGGATTTGTCTCTCTGATGGCTTTACCTTTCCTGAAGCCAAACTGACCGTCATCTAATACATCCTCAATTTTCTTTTCCATTCTTCTGTCTATTATTCTTGTTAGCAACTTGGCTGCGTGAGTTGTTAAGCTGACTGTGCTATATTTCTCGCACTTGTCAGTTCTTGCGTGCTTCGAAACTATGTGGATGATATTTTTCCGAATGTCAGATGGTATGTCGCCAGTCTCATACAGTCTACCTACCAACGTGAATAGTCGTTCTGTTGCCACTCCCCAATTATTTGAGAGATTCTGATGGAACATTATCTATGTATTCTGCCTTATTTCCTCTTAAGTCTTCCAAAGAATCTTTTAAATTCTGATTCTAATACTGGATCCTCTGTCTCTTTTAAATCCACTTCTGTTTCTTCTTCTATCACATCAGATGAATCCTTCACTATACTCTTTCTACCTATCCGCTCTCTTCTCTGCATTTAACAATGGAATTACCACTGCACTCTTAATGTTAACGCCCTTGATTTTAATTTCACCGTAGGTTGTTTTGACTTCCCTATATACTGAGTCAGTCCTTCGACAAACATTTCTTTTTCGATTTCTTCACATTTGCCATTTAGCCATTTCGTCGTAGCCGCCTTGCACTTCCTATTGATTTCTTTTCTCAGTGACTTGTGTTTCTCAATTCCTGAGTTTCCCTGAACATTTTTGTACTTCCTTCTTTTGTCCATCAACTGAAGTATTTCTTGTGTTACCCATGGTTTCTTTGCAATTACCTTCTTTGTTCCAACTTCCGTGATTGCTCTCTTTAGAAATATCCATTCCTCTTCAACTTAACTGCCTACAGAGCTATTTCTCATTGCAGTATCTATAGCCTCAGAGAATTTCGAATGTTTTTCTTCAGTTATTAGTACTTCCGTATCTCACTTCTTTGCGTACTGATTCTTCCTGACTAGTCTCTTAAATCTCAAGCTAATCTTCATCGCTACTACATCGCGATTCTGGGTCTATATCTACTTCTGGATATGCCTTACAATCCAGTATCTGATTTCGGAATCTCTGTCTAACCGTGATGTGATCTAACTGAAATCTTCCCGTATCTCTTGGCCTTTTCCAAGTAAATTTCCTCATTTGTGATTCTTGAACACAATATTAGCTATTACTGGTTGATATTTAATGCAGAATTCAATTAGTCTTTCTCCTCGCTCATTCCTAGTACCAAGTCCATATTATCCCCTAAAACCTCATTCCAAACCCCCATGACTACTAGATTTTCACCTCCCTTTACGTACTGAATTACCCTTTCAATATTCTCATATACTTTGTTTATCTTCAGCTTGTGACGTCGGCATGTACACCTAAGCTATCGTTGTCGGTGTTGGTTTGCTGTCGATTCTGATAAGAACAACTCTATCACTGAACTGTTCACAATACCACAATCTCTGCCCTATCTCCATATTCAGAGCGAATCCTATTCCCGTTATACCATTTTCTGCTGCTGTTGAATTAGCTAATAATCATCTTGCCAGAAATCCTTATCTCCTTTTCATTTCACTTCATTGACCCCCACTATATCTATAGTGAGCCTTTGCATTTCCCTTTTCAGATTATCTAGCCTCGATACTTCGTTCAAGCTTCTGACATTCCACTCCCCGACTCGTAGAACGTTATCCTTTCGTTGGTTATTCAATCTTTTCTTCTTGGTAAGCTGCCCCTTGGCAGCCTGCTCCCGGAGATCCGAATGTGAGACTATTCCGGAATCTTTTGCCAATGGAGAGATCTTCATGGCACTTTTTTCAATCACAGGCCGCATGTACCGTGGATACACATTATGTGTCTTTAATGGAGTGGTTTCCATTGCCTTCTGCATCCTCATGCTGTTGATCATTGCTGATTCTTCCACCTTTACGGGCAGGTTCTCACTCCAACGCCAAGAGAGTGCCCTGAACCTCTGTCCGCTCCTCCACCTGCTTTGGAGAAACCGTTGGCGGAATGAGGGTGATTTCTTACACCGGAAGTCTTCAGCCGCCAGTACTGATTATTATTCAAAATGTAAGTGGTTGTAGGTTTCGAAGCCGGGACCAAGGACGTCTTGATTACTAATCAAAGACGTAACCCCCCCCCCCCCCCCCCCCCCCCCGCCTTTTTCTTACTCCTAGATCACGGGTGCATGTACTGGCTACCTTTAAACCTTACGGCAGCCTCGCCTTTCACGCTGCTGAAACTTGGAAGACACTGGAAATCTGCCATGTCTTCGGTTGGTTCAAATGGCTGAGCACTATGCGACTTAACTTCTGAGGTCATCAGTCGCCTAGAACTTAGAACTAATTAAACCTAACTAACCTAAGGACATCACACACATCCATGCCCGAGGCAGGATTAGAACCTGCGACCGTAGCGGACGCTCGGCTCCAGACTGTAGCGCCTAGAACCGCACGGCCACTCCGGCCGGTTCTTCGGTTGTGTCCGTCAGATAAAAACTGTACTGAGGAAACACGTGACTTCTTGCTTGGTTTCTGCCGGCAGCAGAGCTGTCGTCATGTACGATGGCCAGCTACAAGTTCGTTCAGGTTGTGGCCAGGAAGTCCATGTGTGTTTGGAATGTCTCTGACGCTAATTGATTCAGACGCCCATCGGAGACGGTGCTTTCCCTCGAACTGGCTGTGTTACCTCTATCGTACATGTCCACAGTACACCAAAAAGCTGGCCAAAAGTAGGAGAATTTTTTTTCTAGGGAATTTTAATGGGTAGATTAGTTGTAGTGCTGCACGTAGTTAATAAAGGGGAATGGCCCATGTCTGACTCAGGAACGCATTCCGTTCGTACGCATCGGACATGCCGCTTTATTTACTCGTCGCGTGTCGAAAGTAACAAAAAAATGTTCAAATGTGTGTGAATTCTTAAGGGACCAAACTGCTATGGCCATCGGTCCCTAGACTTACACACTACTTAAACTAACTTATTCTAAGAACAACACACACACACACACACCCATGCCCGAGGGAGATTCGAACCTCCGGCGGGAGGGGCCGCGCAATTCGTGACATAGCGCCTCAAACCGTGCGGCCACTCAGCGCGGCTCGAAAGTAACACAAAGTTCAGATGCGTGTCAGATTGTGAAAGATTAACGGACGTAGATTCTGCAAGATGGATTTTCTCCAGAAAGTATGTACCATTTGGATGCATTGCTCGAAATTATTATTGACAATGTATGAAATAGTAAATCATTACTGAAAGTAGTGGTAGTTTTCTTGGTCACGTTCTGAGAAGTCCTGTTGAAAAAAGCAATAAGTCAAAATCCTTGTCGACCCTGGCTCTTAATCCGAATGGAAGTTCTTGCTTAGACATTTCTTCAAAACATATCCAAAAATTAGCTGCAACTAGCTGCGACTTCGCTTTCGATTATAATTTTAATGCGATGGTGTGTGCTGTCTTTGCAGTTTTTCGTAATTTTTGCGAGTGAAATATTGTTTATAGGAACTTGGTCAAGATAATTCTTTTGTTATGTTATTATTCAGACGATCAGCGTAGCCGCACGGTCTAGGGCGCCTTGCCACGGTTCGCGCGGCTCCTCCCGTCGGAGATTCGAGCCCTCCCTCGGACACGCGTGTGTGTGTGTGTGTGTGTGTGTGGTTGCCCTTGGCGTAAGTTAGTTTAAGATAGATTTAGTAGTGTGTAAGCCTAGAGACCGATGACCTCAGCAGTTTGGTTCCATAGGAATTTACGAACAAAAATTTGGCCATGGAGGCGGCAATAAATCAGAGGCCAAAATTTTCATTATTTCATTTGTTCCCTTGCAAATCTTTGATAGAGACAACCTATACGTCATTATTTGGAAACATCCACGTCCTTTGTCCCCAAGATTTTTTTGCCCAATTAAAATTTAGTTATTGCTGGTAGGTGCAGAAGCAACTAGGGCAGAAGTTGATTATATCGAAGCGCAAGATTGGAGCCTCGTGCCCTTTCAAACTGTAATAGGCGGTAAAAAAATTAACATCAGTTTCAAATTTGTGATAACAATGACAGATATTCAAGTTTGTAATTCTATTACGAGTACATTGTGTAGTACACGTTGCTACCCTTGAGGTGCTACGTCCAAAGAATTCAATGATATCGATGTTGCAAAAGCCGATTTATGAAGATCGCGTAGAGTTCGAAATATCGTCGGTGCATGCTTGGATACGGTTCTTTGAATATTACTTGCATGTAGCTTACAAGTTAGAAATATAAAAGTGGCAAAGGTACAAAGAGGATATAGAAAATTTTACTAGAAGTAAAACAACATACAACAAGTTTTTGTGACAGATTAGGGCTTACTGTTGATCAGCCGAAACCAGCCTGTTGAGGTTCGAATGATGGAAACGCATCTCGTAGATTTTTAGAAAATTCTGAATTTCCGTTTCGATAATGTGAATTGATGAAGAATCAATAAAGCAATTTCATATTGAATTGTACATAATTTCTTGTGGTTTCGAAATCAGTGTACACAAATTTCGCAAACACAGTCAAGATACTACACACAAATTTGACGAACTCTGTTATGTGGTACTTCATGCTAACAACAATACACAAAATTCTTATTCACGGTCACCAAATAGCGGAATTTTCGCTCCTTCCTATTGGACAAATGTCTGAAGAAGTTCAGGAATCATGTAATAAGTTTATTAAAACATCCCGAGAAGATTTTTCAAGAAAATGTGACCGCATAAAAAACATGGAAGACATTTTCTGCAGACTTTTAGTAACGTTACATCCAATAGCATCCAGTTTGCGAAAATTTCCTCCAAAGAAACTAAGATCGTTATTTCTATATGCGGTTGAACTATTGATTCCACCTTCAGTTGAGAGTCAAGTCACATTTCCTCAAATCTGTGATACGAGTCACAGGAGAGTGATTAATTATAAGAGACGCTAATATTATATATATTAGGAATGTAAGAATGAAAGAAATATATTGTAAATGTTCATTGCCAATGAAATAATGATTAATTACTGCATTCCAATCCTCTTCTTCTCAAATCTTCAAATGTCAACTGTCATTACATTTTGTATTTAATTTATTCATAATCATAATTTCCAAACTTTGACTTTGTTGGATGTTCCCATACTTGAATACGTACAAAAACTAACCTTTCGCCGTTACCAATAGGCTGTGCAGTAGTGGACTGTTTATTGTTGTTCATTACCCGAGATTCGCTTTCTCGATTGCCGGACTGGGCCGTTTTATGGCAGAAGAATTTTTGACATAGGACTTAAGCGAGTCCTATCATAAACACAGGTATGTGCAGGACAAGTTGTTCTTTCTGTTTTTCTGAACTCCCTCAGGCTCACAGAATTCTCCAAAAGATCCAGATGTCCCTTCTGCTTAGAGAAAAATGAACTGAGAAGTCAAAACTACTCAAAGTGTTATCTCATTTCATAGAGACAGGACCTAATATCCCAACAGACTTCATTATCAGCAACGTTGAACACTCTAAAAGCTTGGTTCTGTGCGAATCGAATTGATGTTCCGCAAAGTAACCGTCCACATCGAATCCACCATTTTGTTTTTTGGGAGTCTTCTTACTTCTTCGTAATCAATGACCTTGAAAGTCTCTATGCGGGAAATTTGAAAGATATTTAATGTTTATTCACCTTGGTGCCATTTTTTTAGCTGTACTGGGGCCGCCATTCTGTTATTCAAAATGTTGACCTCGTATTCGTAACCAGTAACCCAAAAACACCAGAAACGAGACTTTCACTCGATTTGAATACGTTTTTGAAGAGATTTTCCGTCGTATTTTAGCCGCCATTTTGTTTCTCTGAATTTTGACTTCGAATTCTTAATCAGCGAGCCCGGAAATTCCCGAGTTCACACTTTCAGCCAAATTTATAACATTCTCGACGTTTGTCCAGCTTTTTGGGATTTGGCCCCACTGTGCAGCAGAGCTGCCTGCTGCGCCCACTCTGAATCACAGGCACCGGCGATGACACCTCTCGATGAGGCGATGGGCGTTTTGCCTATCTCTCGTACACTGCCGTCACGGAAGTACCAACGGAGGATGGCCATCAGCAGCAACTGGACGTGTGTCCCGACCCCATGGTTGCTGATCACGGTGCTGTACCATCCTCCACCTTTCTGCCGTCTAATCACATGTTAGACGACAGCCATCCACTGTCCAACACGGAGCACTATGTTAGGAAGTAACTGTCGCGTAGGAAATGGAAGAGACAACGTTGTACTCCTTCTGATAACTACCATTGGTGGATGTGTGCATGGAGTGATTACTCTCCTACTGATGCTGCACTGTTCTCCAATGGCCTGGCACCAGACAACGTGGTGTCTTTGCCTGCCACTATCTCCGCTCAGCAACCATCTATGGACACCAACCTTCCCTCACATGTGTCTGATGTGGTTGCCCCCCTTTCTGTATCTGACACTACCTGTGGGCTCACCTCTGAAAATGTTCCACTGAACTATCCTGGTGAGATGTCTGTCTCCTGTGCGGATAACGTTGATGCTAAGGATGGACATATTGGAGGTGTGTAGAGCAGTGAAACTCCCTTGGCGAGGTCGACTCCGTCCCTGTCACAGTCATGTGTCCTTCCACAGCGGCCTAGCCAGGAGTTCTCTGTGCTTCCTCCATGTTTGCTTCTCCTGCCCACCTGGTGATGGTAGCCTTTCAAACTTATCTCATAGCCCCAGTCAATGTCAATACCATTCATGTACTCCATAAACTGACATTACTCCATGAAATGCTACAAACTGCGGACTCTGACGTTGTCCTCATTCATGAGGTGCATATTGCTGCTTTCTGTGCTCCCCATGGCTTTACGTCACACGTCTTTCATGCTTTCCCCATTGGTATTGGGATGGCGATCGTCTTACATGACGGTGTCCCCGCTGATACATTACCTATCTCTGGGATGCCCAAGCTATAGCTCTCACATTTGGTGGCATCAGGATCACCCTCTAGTTCTCCGAGGCGATCACACCTCTGTTACTGGATCGGCACGATGCGTTTATCATGGGATGCAGCTTCAAATCCATCCAGGCGCCCCAAGGCAAACTGCCATGTCACTCTCCATGTGCAGCGCTAGTGGCAATTGTCCAGTACCTCAATCTTGTGGACTCTTGGAAGCCTGTTCGCGGTGACCATCTGGGGTTTACACATTTCACTAGCCATTCTTCCAGTAGCCTCGATTGTCTTCGTATCTCGCCCAATATTATCTGTGGAATACAGGCTGGTGAAGTCTGGTCCATTGTGTTCTCCGACCATGAAGTCTGTACCGTCACTCCCTGCTGCCAAAAGGTGTGGTGCAGTCGGGGCCAGTGGAAACTGAACACAATCCATCGTACTTCACCTGACTGCCAGCTGCTCAATCGAGACAATGTGGACAGCCTGTCGTCTGCGCCGCGAAGCATATCAGTCTGCCCTGTCATGATGGGTCCTCTGTGCAGTCTGTCCTCTGCAAGGCCTTGATTGGTTATGGATAGGAGGTCGCGGCGTGACCTTAATGAACACAGGATTTCTGCTTCACCATTCTCAGGGAATGTGCTATGATGCTGTATTTTCCAGAGCATCAGACGATGGTGAATCGCGTCAAGGCACAGCTAACTGCCCTCTCTCCACGCCACCTTGAAAGAGCTGCAGCCAGGGCACACGCACGAGAGGTTACTGCAGCAGCGTCAGTCTATGTACCATGTGATAGCGGAACGGTGCCACCATCAGATGAACTTGATTAATGTTCTTTCAACTGATGATGGATGGCATCTACATGCGCAACCTCATACAGGGTCTACTCTATAAGTGCATTATATTTAGCTGTACTCTGCGTAACGTCAAGTTACGCCAACATTGTGGCAGTCTCCTCACTATCCTTTACCTCAGTCCCTGGAGATGCAACGATGAATCTGCTAGCCGATGTCACGGAGGATGAAGTCCATGATGCTATCAAGGCTGATTCTGAGAGCAAGTCACCTGGCCCTGACAGCCTTCCACTGGAGTTTTATCGGACATTTCGTCCCCCACTGGGGCTGGCGTGGAGGAAATTTGTCGAGACTGTCGCCTATGATTTCCCCGACAATCTCCTCATTCCCATCACAGTCCTCAGGATACATCACAGATGTGCGATTATCGCCTCTTGAAATTGCTCAACAGCGACACGAAGATGTTTACTTGGCTACTGGCTGCACTGCTTAACACTTTCGGTCACGAGTAATTTTTTTCCTGAAAAATATATGGCTTTGCTGTCCAGTTCTTCAAATTATATTATTATTTTTCAGACGTATAAAATATTCCGAGGCGACCCCCAAGGTGGGATACAACGCGTCCCCAAATGAGGACGTTGTGTTCAAATGGATGCAGTTTAAGTCGAAAAGTCAAAGTATTTTATTTCACCAAAATACATAAATTACGCAAAGCTTACTTAATTATTATATACATAAATTATGTTTTTACACTTGTGAAGAATGATAATCAAAGAAACAATTTTTTTTCTATCCAGACATAAATGACTATCACATTTTACACAATAAAATTTAATTTTGCCTTTGCAAACCGGTTTCTTGCACTTGTCAAATGATTTTTGTCGCTGACCACTGGAAGATGCCCAACGTTGTCCAAACGAACATCAGCTCCTGGACGAACTTCCACATTGGCTCGTTTTGAAGTACTTGGAGATGGGATTGGGCTCTCACTAGAGGGACGTCTCCTTTCCCCGGCACCTGGTTTACCTATTTTTGTCAGTACTTTCGCCACACTTGCCCTAAATTGAAACAAATCAAGTGTCTAATTTATAGGATACCTAATTCTGTTGGTAAGGGGATCTTCAGAACCTATAATAAAAACGCTATTACAAAAAGGAAAACCTCATAAAAAAGTACATCTGAGTAGCCCAGATGAAAACGACGCTAAATTAATTTTATGTCTATTTTGAAGTGGGCACACGGCCGCATAGAGTTTTCCAACGCCTATCTGTTTCAGGTTGCAAAACCGGTTATAAACCGTCGAAAATGGCTGACGAAAATCGTGTTCGGTTTCAAAAGCAGCTGACTGCATGTTGTCTTCGGGTGTAAATGCCCAATAGCCGTTGCTGTTGCCCTGCCATATCCTGATCCAAAGCACGTGAACAGACATTGAGCCGTGGTAAAAAATTGCTGTTTTGAAGAGAGCGCCGCAGAGCGTAGTGTGAAGCAGTCGCCCTCCGTCTCTGGCGGTGGCGCCGCTGTGGCAATCACAGCTTTGGTGTCTCCCTCTGATGGGAAAGGGGAAAGATTGCCTGTTCACGTGCATTTCAGGGGCGCTAGGAGCTCGCCAGTCGGTCAGTCTGGGTCAGTCTCTCGTACCCAGCTTGCTAGTCTGTCTCTCGTCCGCATTTGGTAGGCAGTTAGTGTCTGTCTGTCGTTCGGATCAACCTTTAAAGCCAGCAAAATGAGAGTCTTTCCACTCCGCCAGTAAGAGAACTCAGCGAGTGGTCGCCCGGTCGGGGCTTAGATCCTGCAACTGAGACTGCGCGTTAGGCCGCCAGTCTGCTCGAGTTTGCTCAGGCAATGGTCATTGGCGGTTGGATCGATCGGTTGGTCGGTCGCGCACTGAGACACAAGATGACTTGTCCGCCTTGAGCGTCGACGCATGTGAGGTCGCCACGTGAGACCAGTGGGCCGCGGCGTGTAGCGAGGGGTAGTGACTTCGCGGTCGACACGAGAGCAGCAGAAGTCAACCCACAACATCAGTCTGGCTGGTGCGAGCTGCGACGCCGTGAGACCGGAGATCGGCGCGCCTTCCTGCGTCCGTTGAAGCGTCTGGGAACGGACGGTTCAGGAGAGCGATGTGGGGTTGCTGCGCCAGGTCTTCTCGAGAAATCTCAGTTTATTAGAAGTTAAGTGATTGGTGGTATGTTGTTTGATTTACTCTTGTTAAATTCTACTTGTTTCCGTGGTGAGGTCACCAGCCGTTTTGCTTTGGGGTCGTTCCACCATTCTTCTCCGTTTGCCCACCCACGGGAAGGTGGTTGTTTATGAATTGGGTGGTCCGTTTTTCCCCTGTGGAATAGGGGCGGGTCAGAGCAACCTGCGGTTCGGGTTGTTTGGTAATCTCCCTATCATTCTACCGTACGTTAGTAGCTGCCACTGTCATGTTTGTCGGATTTGGTGTGTTAACGAATTTATTGCTTGGAGTGTAACGGCCTAATACCTGAAATATGTTTTGATCTTTGGAAACTTTGATATTATTGCCTATGATCTTGAGAGGCGGTATCTGAGTACTGCAGAACATCTTAACTACTGTTTGGCCAACCTTGTAGAATTTTATATAAGATTGCATTTCATGGGCTTTTATTTAAATGATCATTTTTGTATATAAAGTTGCCACCCCTTCACCGTAAGACTTTTCTTAGAAGTTAAAATCAAGTTGCACCTTCGGTGGCAGGGTTAATACTTTAATTGTTAATGTTTTGTACCATTTCCATCCCTTCTACGGGAGGTGCATAGTTTGTGTGCTTGTGTAAATTGTTAAGGCTCTTAGTTTAAAGTTATCTGGTGCGTTGCAGATTGGCACCAGTGTAGTCTTTCAGAGGCTGTTGTGAGTGGTCGTAACTACGGCCGTGTGGAAAGGGAGTGGCAAGGTTCTCTGCCCAAAGCTCATAGAGTCAAAACTTGTTTCTTTTTGCCTCTGAATAAACTGTACCTTTGATATTTAGAGGGTGCTTTCTGATTATAATGTTAAATCTGTTCCTTTTAAAAAATGCTTTTAGGCACTATTAAAGTTAGTAAAATTCCCGTTTGTTAAAAGGAATTTGGTTATGATTTCATCAGTTACTCCCTGGCAACTACTTCCATGCTTACATAGTGTGATTAAATGTGTTAATGTTTTTGATGAATCGCTAGTAAATAAAATAATTTCTTAACAATATTCTTTGAAAATAAATCACGGTTCAGACATCAGACTTACGAATATGGAGATTCAAAGCTACCTTTCAGTCTGTTACGATTAGAGTGGATATTTTTTTAATTCAGCTTTAGGTTGGCTGTGCTGTAACAAATTCGTCCGCAACAATAACATTCACGCTGCCAATGCATTGTTGTTTGGATGGGACGAGTGTTTCGTGATTATCTCAGTGTCACTTGCCATGCAGTTAGCGAGCTTTGCGTCTAGGGTACTCAACTTACAATATACCGTATGATACGAAACGTCTAACATTACCTCCATCATCGTCTTCTTGTTCAAAATTATCGCAAGGATCATCGCATAGATAGTCAATTTCAGATGAAGTAAGGTGCTCTATAACTACCTCTTCTAAAGTGTCCTTCGTCTATCTTGGACTCGGGGCATTGTGAAATCACTGTAAGATGACTAAAAGGACAGCGAAATAATGTCCTAAATTTCTATGCTATTACAACCTTTGAATCACAATGTGTCCATTTAGAGACATGTATAAAGTTATAAATATGTCACTTACCTTTCGTTCCGAAAGACACCTTTAGTTTTCACATTCAAGAACGCACCTTTCTACGCACAAATAAATTTTTTTACCTAAACTCAGAAGGTATTAACTGGATGGTGGGAGGTACAAAGATTACTGAGAAGCGTCCATGTGATTGTGCACATTCAATATTGTTTTGTGGTACCACAGATTGACAGGAGATGTCGACACTGTTCCAAATAAACTCTCTGGTTGTAACTGTGGTATCAACGTTCGATACCACACTTGTTAGGGATTGCAGTTATGGACCGCTGTCCGTGTTATTATCGTTGGACCCGCGAGTCGCGACTAGCGCCGCTCCGCGACTTGTACCAAGTTTCTAGCGAGCCCTCGTTTGCTCGGGACGTCAGGTAGCAAGTAGCATAGCCTTCAGATGATAGGAAGCAATCTCTAACAAGGCACTTAGTAACGTATGGCCTAAGTGAGTCCTCAATAGCTATCTGTTTCTAGTTATATGTATGCAGCCAAGAAGAATACTGCACAACCAGTTAAATACTATATATATTATTTTGTACCAACGACTTCTAATTACTTTAGTCGTTACAGATCCAGACCATGCAGCCAGCACCTTATCGACGTTACTGACGAACCTGCTGTGATTTATATGTTTCTATTTAGGATTGGCCACCAGTCAACATTGACGACGACTCGTTCGTCGACATCATAACAGTAACAATATGAAGAAAACTATCACAAATGGTAAAAATTATCGAATTTTAATATAACAAGAATTTATTTAGTATGTCCTTGTATAAGGACGACACGACCGAAAGGGTTAAACAGACGAGCTGGTATGTTGTTTCCCTTAGTCAAAACTCTTGGTGCGGTGCCAATAACATCCGCACTGCCCTTTGTTGCTAACTTCGTAACAGTGCTGAGGTCAACTACGATGAACTGGTAGCTGCCTTAACGGCTGCAAATCGAACGCTCTGGCTATAGATACGGGGCTTCCGGAGAATAGCGCTGCAACTTTGCGTGTAGCTGCCGCTATCTGATGCTTAGGACTCGATTTCACGAGTGATCTGCAGCGCATGTTTGCCCTCAACTGCCGGCGACTACTGTCCAGTTACGAGCTGGGATCCTAAATCTTCGTTTACGAGCCCTCTATCTTCTGCAACGGACGCAAAATGTTAACGTAAATTTGGTGCCACCTATCCCCCGTTTGGCACAGACACTTCCTATTACGCCATCCATGGGTTCATATGTTTGCCACGGCTTGCTGTTCAAGATAAGGTACGAGATCCTCACGCTACCGTGGCGCAGGGGCGGTTTAGGTCTGTATCATGTCCCTGACAGAACGTCAGGTCTCAAATCCACTGTGACGCCGTTGTCCTACGCGCCTTACCGGCCTGTTGCTGGAGGCCCTCGCTTCACGTTCTGTCAGCCCCCATCCAGCTTTCAGACGTCTCGCAGCACTTCTTTTACTTCCACTTTTTTTTTCTCGAACTGAGCTATGCCTGTAATGCGCTGTTGCAAACGCGCCTGATGCCCACGAAGGGATCTATGGCTTTGTTCAGCAGAACAGGACACCGAATGTGGTTGAGGGGAAACATTTCCACATCGACTGGAGTGCCGTCTGGCAGTAGGTGTGCCCTCCTTATCTTGACACTGACGTCCAGTCTGCATGGTACCTTATGGTCGATGTGGAGCAAGTCACGCCTTCACGGGTTTCATCCTGCGCATGTCCCAATGTGTGTGCCTGTGACGCCTTGGTCGTTAAGCGAAGGCCGGCGGCCACTGCGCTGTCCGTGGCGGGAGGCAGTGCCTGAAACTTGGTATTCTCGGCACACTCTTGACACTTTGGATCTCGGAATACTGAATTCCCTAACTATGTCCGAAATGAAACGTCCCATGCGTCTAGCTCCAAATATCATTCCGCGCTCAAATGACAGCTCTGTCAATGTGCTGCACTTTTAGACCTTGTGTGCGCAGTACTGCTGCTGTGCATATCGCAGTAACGTCACTTTTGTCACCTCTCTGTAATTTTGCAGGTCCTTCCAGTGATATTTCTGCAGGTCCTTCCAATGGTATACGTGGCGACAGTCTGCGAAAAGTTTTGAGAATGAAGTTAGCTGGGAAGAAGTAATAAATTAAAACGTCATGTATGATGCGGCAGTTTTTACGTCTCTCAATGTCTATGACGTTATATCTCTTTAATAATGTGAAGTACAATGATACAAGTTTGCTTGTACATTCAATGGTATAACGGAATAATGTATGCAAAATGTGTCGCTAATACAATTACTAGTAAAGAAGTAATAAATTAAAACATTGTGTTTCATGCAGCGGTTTTATTATATGGACGGCGAAAATATAGTAAGCGGTAAACTATTTTCCTCTTATCATTTTGTGGAACTGTCATCAAGAAATAAATTCGTAGAGTTTGAAATTATGTGTAAATTTTGTTACAAGTCACTAAGTGCTCTCAGTCTCAAATACTGGATGAATAAGTTATGGGTATTCGCGCGTTCTGGGTAACACTGCTTTTTCGCCTCTACCCCCACCCCTTTGACAGCTGAGGGTTTCTTACATCCACAGTGATTCTTTGGTTCAAATGGCTCTGAGTACTAAGGGACTTAACATGTGAGGTCATCAGTCCCCTAGAACTTAAAACTACGTAAACCTAACTAACTTAAGGGCATCACACACATCCATGCCCGAGGCAGGATTCGAACCTGCGACCGTAGCGGTCTCGCGGTTCCAGACTGTAGTGCCTAGAACCGGTCGGCCACCCCGGCCGGCGCCACAGTGGTTCTTGCCATACAGTAAGTGATATGTGTACTTAGTTCGGCTGAAATCAGTCCACTGGTTTAGGAGGGGATGTGAAACATACATGGAATACATATACTGACGGGAAAAAAAGTCGCAGCAGAGAGTTGTGCGACATAAACGGAAGTTGGTGGGCGTTTTTCCACATCTGAAAGATAAAATCTGTTCAAATTTCGCGCCAGTGGCATAAAAGTGCCATTAATAGGGCCACAATGAAGATGCAAATCAGGTTTGCTTTAAATACACTCTGTAACAGTCGTTAGCGTCTGTTACATTTGAGATTGCATGGGATGAGTTGATGTTAGTCAAGAATGCTTTTAAGGTGACAGAGACCCTATTATCAACATCTCACTGAGTTTGAATGAGGTCGTGTAATAGGGCTACGAGAGGCTAGGTATTCCTTCTGCGATGCTTCAGAAAGACTTGTCACAAATGTTGCCACTGTGAATGATTGGTGGCAGCCATGGCCACGAGAGTGTGCAGTCGGAAGAGAGGGAAAGCCACCGTGTCTGATAGATGGCTCTGCCGCATCGTACTACACCTGCAGCATCATTGTGAGCAGCAGTGGCACCACTGTGACACAACGAACTTTTACAAATCGGTTACTCCAAGGACAACTCAGAGCCAGGCGCCCTGTAGGGTGCATTCCACTGACCCCAAACTACTGCCAATAGCGATTTCAGGGATGTCAAGTGACAGCTCTCTGGGGAGATAGCCCGGAGTCTATTATCTTTTTTGATGAAAGCTGGTTTTGCCTCGGTGCCAGTGGTGCCCGTGTATTGGTTAGGAGGAGGCCAGTTAAGGGCCTACAAAGAGCCTACTTGCACTCTAGACACACTGGGGTGCGATTTCGTATGACAACAGGAGCGCTCTAGTGGTTTTCCCACGCAACCTCACTCGAGAACTGTACGTCAATCTGGTGATTTGACATGTTGTGCTGCCAGTCAAGAATGGGGGTGTTTTCCAGTAGGATAACGCACGACCACACACCACTCTTGTAACCCATCATGTTCTACAGAGTGTCGATATGTTGCCTTGCCCTGCTCGATCACCAGATCTGTCTCGCGTCGAACATGGGACATCATCCGTCGACAACACCTCCAGCCTTACCCAGCATTAACAGTCTCTGTATTGACAGACCAAGCGCAACAGTCACGGAAATCCATCCTAAAACTGAAATCCGGCACCTGTACAACCCAACGCATTCAACAGTCTGGTGGCTACAACAGTTTTTAATGTGCTAGCACTTCACACTTGCAATGGTTTATCTCGCTCTTACATTAACACGTGATCTAGCAATGATAATCATTTAAATATCGTACCTACACGTATCGATTCCTGAAATTTCATTACTCTACATTAATTATCTTATGGTGTTGCGATTTTTTTCTGTCAGTCTATGTACATCCATTTTTATAATACGGATGGATACTTTAAATGGTTATTTGGCACTACAATAATGAAGCCATACTCACAATATATAAAATTTTTTTTTTAAAAAAAAGGTTACATTGCCAGTTTCAACGAACTACGTCGTCATTTCCAAATGTGAAACATCAGTTGGAGAATATGTAATGGGAAACGACTATAAATCTTACAAAAACTACGAGAAATAATTATGGTGATAATTCCCATTATATATTCTGCAGCTGATGTTTTACATTTGAAAATGACGACGTAATTCGTTGAAACAGGTACTGTAACCCCTTTTTTTCTAAAGAAAAAAATTATATTCTGTGACTATGGCTGTTGTAGTGCCAAATAAACATTTAAGTTATATTTTGGTCACACTCCTTACGAAAATTATGTTGGAATATAGAATGGACATTTAATCCATACGACCGATATCGAATTATAGAATTTAAGCTTCAGACGTGCTTGTGGGAGTCCTTCTCAGTCGAAATATTGAATTACATAAAGTGATCCAAAAAGCAGGCCCATCAAATATCAGTAGTGCTATAGCAAGTGTGAAGTATGTCAGTTTTCGCGTGTACTCAGTACAGTCCAGCTGCATGTTTATTGAACTTTACGGTCGAGCTTCATACAGAGTACACACGAGAATATAATTTTTTATGTTTGCAGAAGGCATTGCTTTTAGATGTGGCTACGTTTTGGATTACTTTATGTATACGGGTCGATCAAAAAGATTTTGTTCGAAGCAGTACATTCCAGAATCGGTATGCCAATCAGGAAAATCATCATGAGCATTGAGGAAAGCCTTTTTTAAGGGATCGAAGGCGTGATTATCGGATGGGGAGAGACCAGGATTATAGGGCGGGTACTCGAGTCTCCTACTTAAGTTGGCGTAACTTCTGCGTTACGACATTCGTGATAGGGGGACGTGCGTTATCATGAACAGCAGCACCGCTTCTCTCAGTTTTGCAAGACGTTTCGCCTTAATTGCTCGCCGTAATTTCACCAGCGTTGCGCACTACTATTCCCCAGTTACGAAGACACAGTTCCCTTGAAATCAATAAGCAATGGGCCTTCCAGATCGCCCGGCGTCTTACATTGAATTGGGACCAACAAGGAATTTGGCACACCATTCCACAGCGGTAGTTTCGACAGACATGCTGCCCTATACACATTTCTCATCCTCCGATGAATGTTAACCGGCGTCTGCTCTTCGGCAGTCAAGAAAAGAATAACAGCACGTTAGTATTGTTTGGACACATTTAGTAATAACGTTGCTATAATTCACGTTTCCACATTTACCTCGCTCAATCGGGAACGTACTAATGTCACTCGAATCTCTTGTTTACATGTCGATGCATACACGAGGGTTATTCATAAGTTTCGATCGGTAGCGAAATGGAAACCAATGTGAAAAACGGGAGAAGATCTGCACAGATGTGTTTGGCAGTGTCTCTAGTACGTCCTACGATCGTGTCACGTCGCTCTTTTCAATTGTGAACGCACAGTGAGCACATAAAGATGCCTAGGACATGATGTCTCCCGCCAAGTATGAGGGCCTACTGAGAAATTTCGCCTGAAGGTATGCAGCCCACATAACATAACTTCATGTGTTTCCTTCCTCAAAACAATTCTTAGCCGCATTCTGCAGAGGCAATGAAGACGCTCCTGCAGCGTTTTCGATGGGAAGTGCTTGATCACCCGCGATACAGCCGGTAATTGGCGCCCTTTGAGTTTCATCTTTGCTCACATGTACCGCTGGCTATGAGGACAACATTTTGACATTGACAACGAGCTGTAAACCAGTGTAGAGAATTGGCGGGAAGCGCAGGCGGCTGCCTTCTATGACGAGGATATTGGAAAGTTAATACAGCGCTACAACGAACGTCTAAGTCGCAGGAGCGACTATGTAGATTAGTAGCTGGAAATTGTAGCTGACCGTCGCAAATAAAATATTTTTGATTTTCACAGTTATTTCCATTTCGCTGTCGATCGCAACTTACTTGCCGATTAGGCCTTGTATGTGGAGCAACGGAGTCGCGCTACGTTGCATATACGCTTCAGCAATGCCCTCAAACGGAAAGTTTTTGATCGCCCTTATATTTCAGTATTTCGGACGAAATAGACTCTCCTGATGATGAAATTGTTTGATTTCAAAATCAATAATGTGAATTGCATACTATCAATAACACAGCTAAAAAAAGGAAGATTGGAGTTTAACGTCCCACCGACAGCTAGGTCATAAGACACAGCACACAAGCTCGGAATACCAAAGGGTTGGGATGGAAATCGGCCGTGTTCATTTCAAAGGAACAATCACGTCACTTGCCTGGAGGGATCTAGGGAAATCGCGGAAAACCTAAATGTGGAATTCCATACGGATGCAAACCTAGTTTGCAATCACTGCGCCAGCTGGCTCTCATGTAAAACAACTGAATGAATTACTCAGTTAATGATATAAGAATGAAATGAAGGTTAACATCACTAAGGTTTCATCCATGAAGATGACTAACATCATTTAAAAAATTAGCATCACAAGATAAATAGCAGTTGATAATGGCGCCTTGCTAGGTCGTAGCAAATGACGTAGCTGAAGGCTATGCTAACTATCGTCTCGGCAAATGAGAGCGTAATTTGTCAGTGAACCATCGCTAGCAAAGTCGGCTGTACAACTGGGGCGAGTGCTAGGAAGTCTCTCTAGACCTGCCGTGTGGCGGCGCTCGGTCTGCAATCACTGATAGTGGCGACACGCGGGTCAGACGTATAATATCGGACCGCGGCCGATTTAAAGGCTACCACCTAGCAAGTGTGGTGTCTGGCGGTGACACCACAGTATGAGTAGTTGTTTCAGGTAGTTGCCGAAAATCTGGAAATATCTTGACCGATTTATTTCAGATTTTTACACGATACTCTCATGAATATTCAGACGTACGGTATATATTTTAACAAATATAGTATAAATATCAATATGTAATATATGAAGAGGAAACGTTGTTACCAAAAATCTCGAAAAGCACATGACCAATTTACTCCACATTTTTACGAGTTACTGTAATAAACGTTTGGCTGGACACATTTTTATATATACGAGGTGCATTCAAGTTCTAAGGCCTCTGATTTTTTTTTCTCCAGACTGGAAAGAGATAGAAACATGCACATTGTTTTAAAATGATGCCGCGTTCATTGTCAATACGTCCCAGAGATGGCAGCACCATATGGCAGATAGAATTTTACCGCCAGCGGCGAGAATGAGGTTTTAAATACTTAAAATGGCGACGTTTTCCTTACTTGAACAGCGTGCAATCATTCGTTTTCTGAATTTGCGTGGTGCGAAACCAATTGAAATTCATCTACAGTTGAAGGAGACATGTGGTGATGGAGTTATGGATGTGTCGAAAGTGCGTTCGTGGGTGCGACAGTTTAATGAAGGCAGAACATTGTGTGGCCGGTCGGAGTGGCCGTGCGGTTCTAGGCGCTACAGTCTGGAACCACGTGACCGCTACGGTCGCAGGTTCGAATCCTGCCTCGGGCATGGATGTGTGTGATGTCCTTAGGTTAGTTAGGTTTAAGTAGTTCTCAGTTCTAGGGGACTGATGACCTCAGCAGTTAAGTCCCATAGTGCTCAGAGCCATTTTGAACCAGAACATCGTGTGACAACAAACCGAAACAACCTCGGGCTCGCACAAGCTGGTCTGATGACATGATCGAGAAAGTGGAGAGAATTGTTTTGGGGGATCGCCGAATGACTGTTGAACAGATCGCCTCCAGAGTTGGCATTTCTGTGGGTTCTGTGCACACAATCCTGCATGACGACCTGACAATGCGAAAAGTGTCATCCAGGTGGGTGCCACGAATGCTGACGGACGACCACATGGCTGCCTGTGTGGCATGTTGCCAAGCAATGTTGACGCGCAATGACAGCATGAATGGGACTTTCTTATGGTCGGTTGTGACAATGGATGAGACGTGGATGCCATTTTTCCATCCAGAAACAAAGCGCCAGTCAGCTCAATGGAAGCGCACAGATTCACCGCCACCAAAAAAATTTCGGGTAACCGCCAGTGCTGAAAAAATGATGGTGTCCATGTTCTGGGACAGCGAGGGCGTAATCCTTACCCATAGCATTCCAAAGGGCACTACGGTAACAGGTGCATCCTACGAAAATGTTTTGAAGAACAAATTCCTTCCTGCACTGCAACAAAAACGTCCGGGAAGGGCTGCGCGTGTGCTGTTTCAACAAGACAACGCACCCGCACATCGAGCTAACGTTGCGCAACAGTTCCTTTGTGATAACAACTTTGAAGTGATTCCTCAAGCTCCCTACTCACCTGACCTGGCTCCTAGTGACTTTTGGCTTTTTCCAACAATGAAAGACACTCTCCGTGGCAGCACATTCACCAGCCGTGCTGCTATTGCCTCAGCGATTTTCCAGTGGTCAAAACAGACTCCTAAAGAAGCCTTCGCCGCTGCCATGGAATCATGGCGTCAGCGTTGTGAAAAATATGTACGTCTGCAGGGCGATTACGTCGAGAAGTAACGCCAGTTTCATCGATTTCGGGTGAGTAGTTAATTAGAAAAAAAATCGGAGGCCTTAGAACTTGAATGCACCTCGTATGTACACTGAAGAGCCAGAGAAACTGGTACACCTGCCTAATATCGTGTAGGGCCCCTGCGAACATGCAGAAATGCCACAACATGGAGTGCCACGGACTGGACTAATCTCTGAAGTAGTGCTGGAGGGAAGTGACACCACGAATCCTGTAAGTCTGTCCATAAATCCGTAAGAGTACGAGGGGCGTTGAGATCTCTTCTGAACAGCACGTTGCAAGGCATCCCAGACATGCTAAATAATGTCCATATCTGGGGAGTTTGGTGGCCAGTGGAAGTGTTTAAACTCAGAAGAGTGCTCCTGGAGCCACTATGTAGCAATCCTGGACGTGTGGCTGGCTCAAATGGCTCTGAGCACTGTGCGACTTGACTTCTGAGGTCATCAGTCGCCTAGAACTTAGAACTAATTAAACCTAACTAACCTAACGACATCACACACATCCATGCCTGAGGCAGGGTTCGAACTTGCGACCGTAGCGGTCGCTCGGTTCCAGACTGTAGCGCCTAGAACCGCACGGCCACTCCGGCCGGCCTGGACGTGTGGGATGTCGCATTTTCTACTGGAATTGCCTAAGTCCGTCGAAGGCGAATGGACATAAATGGATGCAAGTGATCAAAGAGAATGATTACGTACGTGTCACCTGTCAGAGACATATCTAGACACATCAGGGATCCCATATCACTTTAACTGCACACGCTCCACACCATTACTGAGCGTACATCGGCTTGAACACTCTCCTGTTGACATGGATTCATGAGGTTGTCTCCATATCCGTACACCTCCATCCGCTCGATACAATTTGAAACGAGACTCGTCCGACCAGGCAACATGTTTCCAGTCATCAAGTCCAATATCGATATTGACGGGCCCAGGCGAGGCGTAAAGCTTTGTGTCGAAGTCATCAAGGGTACACGAGTGGGCCTTCGGCTCCGAAAGCCCATGTCGATGATGTTTCGTTGAATGATTCGCACGGTGACACTTGTTGATGGACCAACATTGAAAACTGCAGCAATCTGCGGAAGGGTTTCACTTCTGTCACGTTGAACGATTCTCTTCAGTCATCGTTGGTCACGCTCTTGCAGTATCTTTTCCCTGCCGCAGCGACGTCGGAGATTTGATGTTTTACGGAGTTCCTGATATTCACGATACACTCGTAAAATGGTCGTACGGAGAAAATCCCCACTTCATCGGAACTTCTGAGATGCTGGTCCCATCGCTCGTGCACCGACTTTAACAGCACGTTCAAACTCACTTAAATCTTGATAACCTGCCACTGTAGCAGCAGTAATCGATCTAACAACTGCGCCAGACACTTGTCTTATATAGGCGTTGCCAACGGCAGCGCCGTATTCTGCCTGTTTATATATCTCTGTATATGCGCACTTCTATACCAGTCTCTCTGGCGCTTCGGTGTAGTATGTAATTACACCCATAACGTATAATAGCTATTAGTAAAAATCTCGAAAATTTTCGCCGATTTGCTTGAATTTTTTAAATGCTACTCTAATAAACATTCGGACGTACATAGATGAAATTCGAAAGGTTCTAGACCGACTTAGTTGAAATTTTTACTGTAATACGTATTCAGACGGAGAGAGGCTACATATATATTTTTAAAGAACGAAGTACAGGTTTTGTGTAAAAGCCGAGGAGGAAAGTTTTGCGCTGTGCAGTGCTGTAAAAACGTGTGGTTTTGTTTTCTATTTCACTTTTAGATTTCACTACAATAGCAGAACATTTAAACTATTAGAGAAGCTGTTTCTCCCATATATTTTCTCGTTATATATATTTTCAAACAAAAACTGTATACACAACAATCTGCCGTTTTGTTTTCATCCTCGCAGTCAGTTTCCACAGAAAACAGTAATGTTGTGTTTGTGGCTTATAGGCTTGTGATTAGAATATTTCTACGGAATCTGAATCCCTAATGACAATAAACAAGACTCAAGGTCAGACAGAGAGGGGAGGGGAGGGGAGGGGAAGAGTAGATGGATATACAGTTGCGGAAGGAGATGGACAGAGTGAAGGACAGGTGGAGATGAAGGAAGAGAGACCGGGCAAGGAAAGAGGTCGACGGATAGGTGAGGAAAAGATTAGGACCTTTATCCAATTCTCATATACGCATAAAAAGTTCTCGGTTTACTTGTCGCTTCCAATTCGGATAAAATTCCAGGCTTTCGATTATTGCCTCCCTCATCTCGTCAGCACTGTCAGTCAGTCTTAACCCCTGACGCCGATGAGCGACGCGGTCCTCGAAAGCTTGGAATTTTCTCCGAATATAACGCGACAAGTAAACCGAGAACTTTTTATGGAAGGACTCCATCGCGAAAAATGTTTCGTGCATATTTAGCAATTCCGAAGCATTGTCAGGTTTTCTAGTCTTCGTATAAAGTTCGTTCCCATCTATTACCCATGGGAAAAATCTCCATTGTTCATTCGTGGGCAAATTAGCTTCGTGTCCGTCTGTCTGATTTATAATAAGACCTGACACTGTGAAGTGTATTTTTCATTCGTGGGTACCTTAACTTCGTGTCCACATCTTAATTTTAACTGACACTGAGGTGCTATTTAAACCGAGTAGGAGATGAATTCAGTGTTACGCTATTGATTCTGAATAATTTACGAAGTTCATGAGGTAGCTTTTTAAATGATTCTGGAATTCTAGTGTCTAATGCTTTATGTCCCAGTTGGATGTCTCTATTTCCAGCAGATCAGCGGTAAATTTCTTCTGGGTGGCCTTTACAGCCTTTATATATACACTCCTGGAAATTGAAATAAGAACACCGTGAATTCATTGTCCCAGGAAGGGGAAACTTTATTGACACATTCCTGGGGTCAGATACATCACATGATCACACTGACAGAACCACAGGCACGTAGACACAGGCAACAGAGCATGCACAATGTCGGCACTAGTACAGTGTATATCCACCTTTCGCAGCAATGCAGGCTGCTATTCTCCCATGGAGACGATCGTAGAGATGCTGGATGTAGTCCTGTGGAACTGCTTGCCATGCCATTTCCACCTGGCGCCTCAGTTGGACCAGCGTTCGTGCTGGACGTGCAGACCGCGTGAGACGACGCTTCATCCAGTCCCAAACATGCTCAATGGGGGACAGATCCGGAGATCTTGCTGGCCAGGGTAGTTGACTTACACCTTCTAGAGCACGTTGGGTGGCACGGGATACATGCGGACGTGCATTGTCCTGTTGGAACAGCAAGTTCCCTTGCCGGTCTAGGAATGGTAGAACGATGGGTTCGATGACGGTTGGGATGTACCGTGCACTATTCAGTGTCCCCTCGACGATCACCAGTGGTGTACGGCCAGTGTACGAGATCGCTCCCCACACCTTGATGCCGGGTGTCGGCCCTGTGTGCCTCGGTCGTATGCAGTCCTGATTGTGGCGCTCACCTGCACGGCGCCAAACACGCATACGACCATCATTGGCACCAAGGCAGAAGCGACTCTCATCGCTGAAGACGACACGTCTCCATTCGTCCCTCCATTCACGCCTGTCGCGACACCACTGGAGGCGGGCTGCACGATGTTGGGGCGTGAGCGGAAGACGGCCTAACGGTGTGCGGGACCGTAGGCCAGCTTCATGGAGACGGTTGCGAATGGTCCTCGCCGATACCCCAGGAGCAACAGTGTCCCTAATTTGCTGGGAAGTGGCGGTGCGGTCCCCTACGGCACTGCGTAGGATCCTACGGTCTTGGCGTGCATCCGTGCGTCGCTGCGGTCCGGTCCCAGGTCGACGGGCACGTGCACCTTCCGCCGACCACTGGCGACAACATCGATGTACTGTGGAGACCTCACGCCCCACGTGTTGAGCAATTCGGCGGTACGTCCACCCGGCCTCCCACATGCCCACTATACGCCCTCGCTCAAAGTCCGTCAACTGCACATACGGTTCACGTCCACGCTGTCGCGGCATGCTACCAGTGTTAAAGACTGCGATGGAGCTCCGTATGCCACGGCAAACTGGCTGACACTGACGTCGGCGGTGCACAAATGCTGCGCAGCTAGCGCCATTCGAAGGCCAACACCGCGTTTCCTGGTGTGTCCGTTGTGCCGTGCGTGTGATCATTGCTTGTACAGCCCTCTCGCGGTGTCCGGAGCAAGTATGGTGGGTCTGACACACCGGTGTCAATGTGTTATTTTTTCCATTTCCAGGAGTGTATTTGAAGAACATCGTTCCACCAGGCTGTAGTTATAATTGTACTCTGTTAAGCACCACTGACATCGAATTTAACTCATATGGAACTGCATCAATAATAGCAGTGGATGCATGATATTTGCCAGTTAAAAATCGCGAGCCATGTGCGTTTATACATAGCACGGTTGTCAAGGTACATGACCTCGTGATGCATCACCACAAATGTCACCTACACACAGCTGTTGAAAGGTGCCTGTTTCAGACCACTTTAAAATAATTATTATCTATAACACTTAACACAAAGATAACCCTCTCCAAGAAAACCTAAACTGATCGACCACAACCTCCCTGTCGGTATAGATTTTCATCCAAACAACTTCTTACAACTTCTTACATTCTGCGTCATTGCCACTCTCCTTCGAGCTATCCCCCCCCCCCCCCCCCCCTTCTGAGCGTTCTCATACTCTCTGCCAAGTAACCTTGGCCTCCCAGTCCACGTTTCATTTAAATGCCACTGCCACATATTCGTAAAACCACTCCCATCCACACCTACATCTACGTGTGTGTCGGAGGGTACTTCTTGCACCACTGACTGATTCCCCCTATCTTGTTCCACTCACGAATACCGCTTGGGAGGAATGATTGTCGATAAGCCTCAGTATTGGCTCTTATTTCTCGAATGTTCTCCTCATGGTCATTATGTGAGACGTATGTGAGGGGAAGTAGTACGTTGTCCAACTCTTCTCGAAAAGTGGTCTCTAGAAATTTCAATAGTAAACCTCTCTGTAATGCAAGAAGCATGACTTGTAACGACTGTCAATGGAGCTTGTTGAACATTTATGTAGCGCTCTCCCACCTACTAACCGATCCTGTGACGAAATGCGCCGCTCTTCGTTGTATCCTCTCTATCTCTTCTATCACTCCTACTTGTTACGGGTCCCAGACTGATGAACATTACTCAAGAATCGGTGGAACAAGCGCCTTGTGAACCACTTCCTTCGTGGACGAATTACATTTCCCAAAGATTCATCCTATGAATCTCAGCCTGGCATCTATTATCCCTGCTATTTATTTTATGTGGTCATTCCACTTAAGGTCGCTCTGGATAGTTGCTACTAAAAATTTTACGGTAGCTACGGTTTCCAGAAGTTTAGCGTCAAGAGTGTAGTTGTGCAGTACTGAATTTCTTTTCGTATTTATTCGCAATATGTTACAGTATTTAAGTCAGGGCCAACTGTCAGAGCCTTCATCACTCATCAGTTCTCTGCAGATCTTTCTGCAAGTCTGTACAGTGTTTTAGCGTTGCTAGGTTCTTAAAGACAATCGCATCATCTGTGAATCGAGTTAAAGAGCTCGCGACGCTTTCTGCTAGATACGTTATATACATGGCAAACAATAACAGTCCTATCACACTACTTTGGGTTACTCCGTAAATTACCTTTACATCTGTCGATTTCGTTCCATTAAGAGTGACGTGTTGAGTTCTATCTGTAAGGAAGACTTGATTTAGTCGCAAATCTTGTCCGGTATTCGATAAGCGCGTATTTTTTTCTCTAAACGGCAGTGCGGGACGTTGTCAGATACCTTCGTGAAGTCGAGGAACACAGCGCTGTGTGTCTCTTGGAGGAACAGAGCGAGCTGAGTGTCGCAAGATCTGCTTTTGCGGAATCCATGTTGATTTTTATAAAATATAATGAAATATGTTCCTTAATTCTGAAACAGATTGACGTCAGCGATATCGATCTATAATAGTGTACCTCTGTCTTGCAGCTCTTCTAGAAAGTGGGAATGACCTGCACTTTTTTCAGTCGCTAGGTACTCCTGCTTCCTGTTTCCTGACTCGATATACTATTCTAGTATCTTCTCAGTCAACTTCATGCAGTACGCTCTACGCATTTTTACCCAATCCCTCCCATCCTCTACGTGCCTCCCCCCCCCCCCTACCAAACCTCCACAAACGATACGCATCAACTTTTCTTAACACCTGTAACTTCAATTTCATTTGCCTACCGTCATCCTTCTACACTCTCCCCCAGGGTCTCGTCTCGTCGTCTCATCTCCTCATTACCTGCAGCTAGTCATCAAACGAGAACCGACATCATCGTCCTCTTCAGCACCTCATCACCTCCGAGTAACTCGTCAAACTTAGTCAACCCCCCTGAATTACTAGCATCCTGTTTTTAATGGTGTGATTTTTATCTCCTTTTAATCACTTTTCAATGCGACTCTTACATTAAAAACTCTTAGACTGATGAGCGATTACATGGCTGCTGTCAGACCATTCCATGTACGGAAATAAAACTACAAATTTTTATTGTGCATGTAGAAAACAAATAGCCAACAAAATTATGATAAAAACTAATATTTGAGCATGGTTCAGAGACAAAGCTGTTATAACGCATATGTAGAGCGAATGTCTTCCAGATTTTATGGCACCTTGACGAATGAAGTGCATCTGGTATTCCCCTAGCTGTCAGGAGCATTTCATATGCGCGCTGCATTCTTATCTTCCGAATTAAGTCCTCTTACGAGGGGATGCTGAAAAGTTCCTGGCTTCGTGCCCTTGTAGTAGGAAAGGAAACAATTGGGGCTCCTTTAAATCTTTGAAATCTCTATATGTAACGGTGTAAATATCGGGTGTTCATTTTTCTTACAATTTGTACTGTTACACGCGATAGCCGAGTTGGCGGATTCACAAGGAAGTTTCTCGTCATTGAATTTAAGGGCCGTCATGAAGTTTTTGTTTCTCCAGGGAAAGTTCGCAAAGAACATTGACAATGAGATGTCACAAACACTGGGAGAAAAGTGTGCCACCTACAGCATTACTAAAACTCGGATATCTCGTTTCAAAACTGTCCATTTCACTGTTGAAGATGTAACAAACCGCAACAGATACTGCAACATGCGATGCTGACCATGAGCTGCTTCTTCAGAACAGACGAATATCCGCCTAAAAGATAGCCTAGATATTGGATATCTCCCGGAACGTGTTGGTATCATTATCACCGCAACCCTAGACATACGCAACCTTTTAGCGAGATGGGTGCCGAAATGTTATCAACGGAAGGAACGCGTTGAGACACCGAAAGCCCTTTGGTGCCATTTTGTAGCTCCAGAGCCTTTTTTCGCGAGGCTACTGACTGAGACTGTAACTTGGTTTCACATTTATGACTCAAACCAAAAAAGAATCAAAAGAATGTCGCCATAACGGGTTCCTACGGCCGAAGAAGTTCCGTATACAGAAATCGGCCTCAAAAGTGGTGGCGACCGTTTTTGGTGACACAGAATTGGTCAGTATCAATGAAATTATCCAACAGCCGTGTAATTAAGATGTTACTTTATTTTATTTTGTAGGCTACCAGTTTCGGTCGAAACTGGCAGCCTTCAAAATCAAATATGATAACATTTTAATTACATGGCTGTTGAAGGCTTTCATTGATTTGGCAATTACTTAACCAACCGATGTCCCCTGTCCATGATGGATCAACAGAGGACAACATTCTGTTAAAGGGGCGGTTACCTCAGGAATCTACTACACCCCGATAGTATTATGTTATCCTACT
The DNA here is from genome assembly GCF_021461385.2 of Schistocerca piceifrons. Taxonomy (NCBI): domain Eukaryota; kingdom Metazoa; phylum Arthropoda; class Insecta; order Orthoptera; family Acrididae; genus Schistocerca; species Schistocerca piceifrons. The sequence continues at coordinate 353,720,404 of NC_060145.1, forward strand.
GGATCACTTGAAGGAAGCAATTAAGAATAAACGCTGAGAAAAGATGACCAAAGAAATTCTTTTGTTGCAACACAATGAACTTGCTCACATATCTTACGTTGTGTGCCAAATTAACGGCCCTACATTTCCAACTTGCCAACCACCCTCCCTATTCACTTTGCCTCTCGGACTATTAGCCGTTTTCAAACTTGAAGAAACAACTGAAGCATAACCGTTTGCAGGTTAATGAGGACGTCAAAGAGGCTGCGGAGAGGATGACTTTTATGTGCGTGGACTAGAAAAGCTGCAACAACAATTTACCAAGTGTATCAGACTCAGGGGAGAATATGTTTAATGAATGAGTAATTTCAAAATTCTAGCTTTAGTCTTTCTAGACAAAGGTAGGAACTTTTCAGTACATCCTGCTAAAACTATAGAGCATATTAATAGGCTGTACACTGAAGCTAAAACGAAAGTTTTACCACAATTAATTCCAGTGACTAATCGTGTATCCACTTTATTGCGATTAGTACCGGTTTCTGCGTTAGCTGTCTACAGATTTGTTGCAACAAATATAATAAAACTGCAATTAACAGCTACATTACAACAGATGTAATGAATAATTGTTTATGTAACTGACTTGATCGCAAAGTCTTTTGAACAAGGTTACCTGTTTCAGTTGTGCAATAGCTGCATTCAGAATCTCTCATTGTGTTGCACTGCAGCGAGTCATGTAAAAATAACACGAGTCCGTGTGTTTATGGCTTACTGCAGTGCAACAGAGTGAGAGATTCTGAAGATGGCTGTTGTAAAGCCGAAACCCGTAGTCTTGTCATAAAAACGTTGCGATGGAGACAGTTAAGTAAAAAATTATGTAAAGCATACGATCACTCGCTCTCCAAATGGTAATTTTATGTCAAATTATTATTTATGTCAAATTATTATGAACTAAAATTCACATCTGAATAGCTTCTACGAGTGACACAGGGACGATGTGCAAACATACCAATTTTTCCCACTACTCAGTACAAAATGTATCTTCTCGTAAATTTTGTCTCCACAGCATGTACACTTAATAGTTTCAAAATTGCTGCACATGGGTGATACTGACATTTTGACATGAATGAAAATCGTAGTTTCAGGCCTGAAAGACGCATTTCGAGGTTTTGTAAACATGGTCTCGCTGGCTGTACAGGCGTCTTTCTTCGAGTGTTTGTCAGTTAATATTTTACGGTGTTTCCGTTAAATACTCTTCCCAGTCAAGAAGCCTGTGACATTTCGAGCCGCGCTGCTTTGTACAAGGTGGTTTTAAAAAAGTGTCACACATTCCTGCAGTAGTATTGGTCGTAACTAGAAGAAAAGTTCCTGAAATGAAATGTCTGGAAACCCGTATCTTTTGAGATATATGCCGTTTAACACTCGTAGTCCACAGACTTCATTTTATGTGCAGATGAGACAGGGTTCACTACAGATGGCACAGTAAGTTACCACAATGTTCACGTTTAGAAGGATGCAAAAACTCGAGCAGTCGTGGAGGTAAGACACCAGCATCGTTTCAGTATCACTGCATAGGGAAGAATCGTCTGTGACGGGCTCATAGGACTATACGTTTTATCAGATAACAGTTGCTATGTGCCACACATATCTGTTCGATGAATTACTACCACAGTTGTTGGGGAACGTTAGCCTTGTAGCAAGACAACGACTGCGGTTCATGCACCACAGGTGCGACGCCATTTTCACGGATCGTGAGACAGCAGTTCACTGAAACGTTTCATGGGCGATTGTTTGGTCGAGGAGATCCCGTAGCTTGCTTCACCGGATCTCAGTCCGTTCGGTTATTGGCGATGGGGGCATTTAAAGGCATTGGTGTATGTTCAATCCGCCGAAAATGCGCAGTCCTTACAAGAGGGCGTGACCAGTGCCTGTGACGCAATCCGAATGGATCCAGGTGTATTTGAAACAATGCATGAAGGGCTGACGTATGTGTCAGTATGGGTGGTAACAACATGCAGCACTTCTTATAGTGTATAGTTCTACGTAACAGACAAACTGGAATGAGAGAAGAGATTGGTCCATATCTCAACAGGTGTTGGTTCTCGGACATATAATTATAGCAACTTCTCTTCTAGTTTTCACCAATACTACTATGTGACACTTTTCTCATTAGTGGATCTGAAATGGGTGGGTCCCATGCACGTTGAGTAGTATTCAAGTCTGGGTCTTTCAAGTATTTCATATGAACCCCGTCATTGCTTAGATTTTGAATAAAAATTATCAGCAATGGTGGTCATAGGCATAAGAAATCACCCTCATTCAGCCAACGGCCTTGTCAAAGAGGGCGTAGGAGCAGACAGAGGTTAGGACACTCTCTTGCCCTTAGCGTCGAAAGAATCAGCGATGATCAACGGCATGATGCTGCATAAAGTACTGGAAACCGCTGCATTAAAGACACGTAATGTGTATCCACAGGACGTGTGGCCTGTAACTGAAAAAGTGTCGTGATCATTTCTTTACTGGCAAAAGATTTCGGACTAGCCCGCAGTCGGATCTCTGGGAGGGGCTGCTAAGGGTGAAGTGACCATGAAAAACATTGAATAGCCAGCGAAAGGATAACGTTCTACGAGTCGGGGCGTGGAATGTCAGAATCTTGGTAGAGAAGCTAGAAAAATCTGAAAGGGGAAATGCAAAAGCCTCAATCTAGATGCAGAGGGGTCAGTGAAGTGAAATGGAAAGAAGACAGGGATATCTGGTCAGATGGTTCAAATGGCTCTGAGCACTATGGGACTCAATATCTGAGGCCATCAGTCCCCTAGAACTTAGAACTACTTAAACCTAACTAACCTAAGGACATCACACACATCCATGCCCGAGGCAGGATTCGAACCTGCGACCGTAACGGTCGCGCAGTTCCATACTGAAGCGCCTAGAACCGCTCGGCCACACCGGCCGGCCTCTGGTCGGATGAGTACAGGGTAATATCAACAGTAGCAGAAAATGGCGTAACTGGAGTATGATTCGTTATGAATAGGGAGGTAGGCCCGAGAATGTTACTGTGAACAGTTCAGTGATAGCATTACGTATCGCTTTTTATGCTAAGGACGAACTTAATATGGAGAAATGAATGTCATTTTTCCTTCTGGTGTTGTAATTATGTACGTTATTGTTCCTTTTTAGTTGCAGTGCGTTATTTACAAGAAACTTCGTGAGGGAATAAGTATGCTGTGAAGCAATAGTCAGAATGCCCAACTCCTCTATATATGAACGTGGATGAGCATCACATATTACTCTTACACCACGTTTTTGGGCTAAGGAGACTTTCTTTCCTAAAGATAAGTTCTCCCAGTACATTATTCCATATGATATTGTTACATGAATATATGTAAAATATTTCAGCTTATTAATTTGTCTCTCAGCGAGATTTGCAATGACTGTAAGTACAGATGTGGACGAACTAAGTTGTTTTACAAGTTCCAAAATGTGCTTGTTCCAGTTTAAATTCTTATCAACATGAAAACCTAAAAAATCTGAAGTTTCCACACTACTTGTTACATCCTCATCATGTGTTACACTTATCACTGGTGCTGTACACTTAAATATGTAGAACTGAATATGCTGTGTCTTTTTAAAACTGAGACTGAGTTCATTTGCAGAATACAGTCAATGATACTTGTGAGAACATTGTTTACCATTTATTTTCTTTCTGTATGTATGTTTGGATTATTTATAATGCTAGTTTCATCTACGAAAAGAACCAACTCTGTCTGTTGTGTATTAGATGAAAGATCATTTACATTTATGAGGAACGACAATGCACCTAAGACTGAGCCTTTGGGAACCCAATATGTGATTTCTCCCCGGTCAGAATAAGATCCCAGATATTTGTAGAAATACTAAATACAACGTTCTGCATTTTTATGATTACCTTTGAGATTACACATTGGTTGGCTATAACATAAAACCCATAGAGCTTCACTTTATCCAGAAGAACACTGAAATTCATGCAGTCAGATGTCTTATACACTCCTGGAAATTGAAATAAGAACACCGTGAATTCATTGTCCCAGGAAGGGGAAACTTTATTGACACATTCCTGGGGTCAGATACATCACATGATCACACTGACAGAACCACAGGCACATAGACACAGGCAACAGAGCATGCACAATTTCGGCACTAGTACAGTGTATATCCACCTTTCGCAGCAATGCAGGCTGCTATTCTCCCATGGAGACGATCGTAGAGATGCTGGATGTAGTCCTGTGGAACGGCTTGCCATGCCATTTCCACCTGGCGCCTCAGTTGGACCAGCGTTCGTGCTGGACGTGCAGACCGCGTGAGACGACGCTTCATCCAGTCCCAAACATGCTCAATGGGGGACAGATCCGGAGATCTTGCTGGCCAGGGTAGTTGACTTACACCTTCTAGAGCACGTTGGGTGGCACGGGATACATGCGGACGTGCATTGTCCTGTTGGAACAGCAAGTTCCCTTGCCGGTCTAGGAATGGTAGAACGATGGGTTCGATGACGGTTTGGATGTACCGTGCACTATTCAGTGTCCCCTCGACGATCACCAGTGGTGTACGGCCAGTGTAGGAGATCGCTCCCCACACCATGATGCCGGGTGTTGGCCCTGTGTGCCTCGGTCGTATGCAGTCCTGATTGTGGCGCTCACCTGCACGGCGCCAAACACGCATACGACCATCATTGGCACCATGGCAGAAGCGACTCTCATCGCTGAAGACGACACGTCTCCATTCGTCCCTCCATTCACGCCTGTCGCGACACCACTGGAGGCGGGCTGCACGATGTTGGGGCGTGAGCGGAAGACGGCCTAACGGTGTGCGGGACCGTAGGCCAGCTTCATGGAGACGGTTGCGAATGGTCCTCGCCGATACCCCAGGAGCAACAGTGTCCCTAATTTGCTGGGAAGTGGCGGTGCGGTCCCCTACGGCACTACGTAGGATCCTACGGTCTTGGCGTGCATCCGTGCGTCGCTGCGGTCCGGTCCCAGGTCGACGGGCACGTGCACCTTCCGCCGACCACTGGCGACAACATCGATGTACTGTGGAGACCTCACGCCCCACGTGTTGAGCAATTCGGCGGTACGTCCACCCGGCCTCCCACATGCCCACTATACGCCCTCGCTCAAAGTCCGTCAACTGCACATACGGTTCACGTCCACGCTGTCGCGGCATGCTACCAGTGTTAAAGACTGCGATGGAGCTCCGTATGCCACGGCAAACTGGCTGACACTGACGTCGGCGGTGCACAAATGCTGCGCAGCTAGCGCCATTCGACTGCCAACACCGCGGTTCCTGGTGTGTTCGCTGTGCCGTGCATGTGATCATTGCTTGTTCAGCCCTCTCGCAGTGTCCGGAGCAAGTATGGTGGGTCTGACACACCGGTGTCAATGTGTTCTTTTTTCCATTTCCTGGAGTGTATATGTTGTTGTTGTGGTCTTCAGTCCAGAGACTGGTTTGATGCAGCTCTCCATGCTACTCTATCCTATGCAAGCTTCTTCATCTCCCAGTACCTACTGCAACCTACATCTTTCTGAATCTGCTTAGTGAATTCATCTCTTGGTCTCCCTCTACGATTTTTACCCTCCACGCTGCCCTCCAGTACTAAATTGGTGATCCCTTGATGCCTCAGAACATGTCCTACTAATCGATCCCTTCCTCTAGTCAAGTTCTGCAACAAATTTCTCTTCTCCCCAATTCTATTCAATATCTCCTCATTAGTTATGTGATCTACCCATCTAATCTTCAGCATTCTTCTGTAGTACCACATTTCGAAAGCTTGTATTCTCTTCTTGTCTAAACTATTTATCGTCCATGTTTCACTTCCATACATGGCTACTCTCCATACAAATAATTTCAGCAACGACTTCCTTACGCTTAAATCTATACTCGATGTTAACAAATTTCTCTTCTTCAGAAACTCTTTCCTTGCCATTGCGAGTCTACATTTTATATCCCCTCTACTTCGACCATCATCAGTTATTTTGCTCCCCAAATAGCAAAACTCATCTACTACTTTAAGTGTCGCATTTCCTAATCTAATTCTCTCAGCATCACCCAAGTTAATTCGACTACATTCCATTATCCTAGTTTTTTTTTTTTATATTCATCTTATATCCTCCTTTCAAGACACTGTCCATTCCGTTCAACTGCTCTTCCTGGTCCTTTGCTGTCTCTGACCTCAAAGCTTTTATTTATTCTCCATGGATTTTAATTTTTACTCCGAATTTTTTTTGTTTCCTTTACTGCTCGCACAATATACAGATTGAATAACATCAGGGACGGGTTAGAACCCTGTCTCACTCCCTTCCCAACCACTGCTTCCCTTTCATCCCCCTCGACTCTTATATCCGCCACCTGGTTTCTGTAGAAATTGTAAATAGCCTTTCGCTCCCTGTATTTTACCCCTGCCACCTTCACAATTCGAAAGAGGGTATTCCAGTAAACATTGTCAAAAGGTTTCTCTAAGTCTACAAATACTAGATAAGTAGGTTTGCCTTTCCTTAATCTATCTTCTAAGATAAGTCGTAGGGTCAGTATTGCCTCACGTGTTCCAACATTTCTGCGGAATCCAAACTGATCTTCCACGAGGTCGGCTTCTACCAGATTTTCCATTCGTCTGTAAAGAATTCGTGTTAGTATTTTGCAGCTGTGACTTATTAAACTGATAGTTCGGTAATTTTCACATGTGTCTACACCTGCTTTCTTTGGGGTTGGAATTATTATATTCTTCTTGAAGTCTGAGGGTATTTCGCCTGTCTCATACATCATGCTTACCAGATGGTAGAGTTTTGTCAGAGCTGGCTCTCCTAAGGGTATCAGTAGTTCTAATGGAATATTGTCTACTCCCGGGCCCTTACTTCGACTTAGGTCTTTCAGTGCTCTGTCAAACTCTTCACGCAGTATCATATCTCCCATTTCATCTACATCCTCTTCCATTTCCATAATACTGTCCTCAAGTACATCGCCCTTGTACAGACCCTCTATATACTCCTTTTATCTCTCTGCTTTCCCTTCCTTGCTTAGTACTGGGATTCCATCTGAGCTTTTGATATTCATACAAGTGGTTCTCTTTTCTCCAAAAGCCTCTTTAATTTTCCTGTAGGCAGTATCTATCTTACCCCTAGTGAGATATGCCTCTACATCCTCACATTTGTCCTCTAGCCATCCCTGCTGAGCCATTTTGCACTTCCTGTTGATCTCATTTTTGAGACGTTTATATTCCTTTTTGCCTGCTTCATTTACTGCATTTTTGTATTTTCTCCTTTCATCAATATTTATCTTTATATATATATATCGCAGAAAATACCAACTGGCTGCATTTTATTATTTAATATTTGTAAAATTTGGTGAGTGAATATGCAAATGGTATTCTCAGTAGGACAACTCTTCTGAAAGCCAAACTGTAATTTTCTGAAAATGTTATTGTTCCTCAGGTGAGACATAATTCTGCAATACATCACTATCTCAAAAATTTTGGAAAATTATGTCAGCAACGAAACAAATCGATAGTTATTGACATTTCTCGTATCGTCTTTCTTAAAGAGGAGTGTGTGAACGAGATATTTCAGTCCCTCTGGAAAAATGCCTTGAGTTAGTGATGTATCACGTACACTGATCAGCCAAAACAGTATGACCACCGACCTACTATCGGTATTATCTCGTCCAGGCGATAGCAGCGTCACCTGGCAAAGAATGACTGCCAGTCAGACACACGCACGGTGCATGTAGTATCAGTAAGCATGCTGCCTGTGTGTGGAATGGGGATGGCGCGCTATCTATCTGAGTTTGACCGAGGGCAGATTGTGATGGTCAAGAGGCTCGGATCGAGGATTTCTGAAACTGCAAGACTTGTCAGGCTATCGAGAAGTGCTATGGTGAGTGCCTTCAACACATGGCGAAACGCGAAAACATGGTGAAACCACGTCCGGATGTCGTAGGGTTGGGCAGCCACCCCTCATTACAGATATTGGACGTCATAGGCTGGGCAGATTGGTAAAACAGGACAGGTGGCGAACTTTGGCAGAACTAAGATCAGACTGTAATGCTGGCAAAGTACAAGTGTGTCTGAACACACAGTGCACCGAACACTCCTAATGTTGGGCCTCCGCAGTCGACGACCTATGCATGTGCCAATGTACGTTGGAGCAGTGGCAGAGCATGGCATGATCTGATGAATTCCGATACCTTCGGAACAGCTCCTTGAACCTGGACTGCGGAACGGAGACAAGTGGCGGAGGCTCCATTATGCTCTGTGCACATTTATGTGGGCATCCATGGATCCAGTGGAGCTCGTGCAAGATCACCATGATGGCTAAGGTTGCAGACCACCTACACTCCTTGATGGCGATCATGTTTCCCGATGCAGTGACATTTTTCAGCAAGATAATACGCCATGTCACAAGGTGAGGAAAGTGATGGAGTGGTTCGAGAAACACAGCGGCGAGTTCCAATCGATGTGTTGGCCCCCACTCAACCCGATCGAACACATCTGGGATGTAACTGAATGTGGCGTCAGAGCTCATCGCCTCCCTCCCTGTAGTTAAGCGGAAATTAGGTAAGTTGTGTACAGATATGATGTCATGTCCCTCCAGCAAGGCCTCATTGCTTCCTTTTCCACTATGCGTCGCCGCTGTTAACTGTGCCAAAGGTGGACATACCAGTTATAAAAGAAAAATGGTTCAAATGGCTCGGAGCACTATGGGACTTAACTTCTGGGGTCATCAGTCCCCTAAAATTTAGAACTACTTAAACCTAACTAACCTAAAGGCATCACACACATCAAAGTCCGAGGGGGGTTCGAACCTGCGACCGTAGCAGTCGCGCGGTTCCAGACTGTGGCGCCTAGAACCGCTTGGCCACCCCGGCCGGCATACCAACTATAGGTAGGAGGTCAAAATGTTGTGGCTGATCAGTGTATTTCATATAATACTTGGCTTATTTTATGGGAAGAAATTTTTAGTATTCTACTGGAAACATTACGTAAACCAGATGAGCTTTTACTCTGGAAAGACGGCACAATTTTCTTATTTACGGAAGGAGAAGTTGGTGATACATTCATATGATTGAATTTTATGACAGTTATTTCTTCAACATTTTTCTCTTGAACTGTTTTTCCTTATATTTTCTACTATATTTAGGAAACGATTATTAAAATGTTTGCTACCTATGAGACACCATTTATAGCCCCTCCAACCAGTTCAATAACGATGTTATCCTGTTCTGTGGTAGGGTGTTCTGTCTCTCGTTTCACTACATTCCATATAGCCTTAAGTCTGCTGTCGGAATTACTGATGTCTGACGCATTATGATATCAGCAGAACAATGGACGTAAAAAAAAAATCCATTTACCCCAAGTTTTAAAACTGCATTGCGCACTGATGCAACCGTAAACACAGATCGTGACGTGTATAGTAGTAGTAGGATTGGATAGGAGAGATAAGAAATTTATTCAGGACAAACAAAGAATACAAGCAGATGTACCGTGATCGCACGCACATTCGCCTCTCCCAGTAGCGGCAGCCGGATCGTCAGTGACAAGACCACAGCCACTGCCATACTGTGAGTTCCAATACGTCTTGTTCTGATGAAAATGGCTACTGCTTTGCATCTGAGATGCTGTCTCAGCTAATGGTCATGCCCGAAAGGACAGAATTAAAGTATCCCTACCACATATGCATGGGGTCAGTGGGTGTATAGGCAGACAATCCATTGTATGACATACCCTTACTTGCCTATGCTCTGCTAAAATTCTGCAGCAGATAAGACGCGCAGTGGACAGAATATGCAAACAGTCTTAAATCATAAGAATTTTATAACTATAACATTTCCAGAAATGAAGCATTGTTAACATTTCATCATTCTAACATAATTTTTTTTCCATAGCAAGACCTGTACAGCAACCACATCTATGCCAGCTCTACCTCGTCACTCTGACAGCAGACAATCTTGCGTAACGCTCGGTATGCTCGAGTATCATGTCGTTTTTGGAAACCCAGAATCTACTATGTAGGAATCAACATGGATTCCGGAAACAGCGATCGTGTGAGACCCAACTCGCTTTATTTGTTCATGAGACCCAGAAAATATTAGATACAGGCTCCCAGGTAGATGCTATGTTTCTTGACTTCCGGAAGGAGTTCGATACAGTTCCGCACTGTCGCCTGATAAACAAAGTAAGAGCCTACGGAATATCAGACCAGCTGTGTGGCTGGATTGAAGAGTTTTTAGCAAACAGAACACAGCATGTTGTTATCAATGGAGAGATGTCTACAGACGTTAAAGTAACCTCTGGCGTGCCACAGGGGAGTGTTATGGGACCATTGCTTTTCACAATACATATAAATGACCTAGTAGATAGTGTCGGAAGTTCCATGCGGCTTTTCGCGGATGATGCTGTAGTATACAGAGAAGTTGCAGTATTAGAAAATTGTAGCGAAATGCAGGAAGATCTGCAGCGGATAGGCACTTGGTGCAGGGAGTGGCAACTGACCCTTAACATAGACAAATGTAATGTATTGCGAATACATAGAAAGAAGGATCCTTTATTGTATGATCATATGATAGCGGAACAAACACTGGTAGCAGTTACTTCTGTAAAATATCTGGGAGTATGCGTGCGGAACGATTTGAAGTGGAATGATCAAATAAAATTAATTGTTGGCAAGGCGGGTACCAGGTTGAGATTCATTGGGAGAGTGCTTAGAAAATGTAGTCCATCAACAAAGGAGGTAGCTTACAAAACACTCGTTCGACCTATACTTGAGTATTGCTCATCAGTGTGGGATCCGTACCAGATCGGTCTGACGGAGGAGATAGAGAAGATCCAAAGAAGAGCGGCGCGTTTCGTCACAGGGTTATTTGGCAACCGTGATAGTGTTACGGAGATGTTTAATAAACTCAAGTGGCAGACTCTGCAAGAGAGGCGCTCTGCATCGCGGTGTAGCTTGCTCGCCAGGTTTCGAGAGGGTGCGTTTCTGGATGAGGTATCGAATATATTGCTTCCCCCTACTTATACCTCCCGAGGAGATCACGAATGTAAAATTAGAGAGATTAGAGCGCACACGGAGGCTTTCAGACAGTCGTTCTTCCCGCGAACCATACGCGACTGGAACAGGAAAGGGAGGTAATGACAGTGGCACGTAAAGTGGCTTGCGAAGTATAAATGTAGATGTAGATGTATGCCGTCGCGTTCTCTTGTGTGCATAAGAAGATGTCTACACTTACTTTAAACACAGCAGTGTCTATGGCACTTGATATACAAACATAGAGGTTACAACGGTTGCTGCCTCCTCGATTTTAGTAAAAAGACGCGTACGGATTTTTTTCGGCTGTAATACGCTTTTTATATCTTGTCGAAATGCTTCCCAGTATTCCCACAACTGTCACATAGTCTTTAGCGCAGACGAACTTGAATATCCAACCCACTAGCACTACACCCTAGAAGCTGCTGCGCCAACTATCACATCCCAATACTTTGCAGCGTCGCCACCCAAAATACACATATAAATCATGGTAAATAGGAGACTTTTTAGGATTTTGGCAGGGTAATGAATCAGAAACCAGCGTGCTCTGTGGAGTATTGGATACCAATTACTCTCAGCCATGGACAGAACGGGCAAATTGTTGGACGATTGCCAGACTGCCAAGTTTCAATTAGATGAGTAGAAATACTGATGACAATAAGCAAAACTCCCTTCAAAATGAAGAAGACGAAATTTACTGTATTTTGATGACAATAGTTTTTAAAAGGCAAGAATATACGGAACGCAGAATAATAGGTTTCCAGAGCAATGACGAAATAAGCCTTCCTGCTCATCTTTAATTACACTATGCTTAGTATAGTAACTGCATTATATCGGATTTCGACTAGAGTATGTATCAACCAAGACAGGCAGTGCACATGTGCGAACTCATCCCTCTTTAGTTGCCTGACAGTGCACTATGTGATCTACGTTATGTATACGCTACCTGATCAAAGGCATGTAGTGGATTGCAATACTGGGCAGGTAGAGGACAGTAATACTGGGTAGGTAGAGGACAGTAATACTGGGTGTCTCAATTAAATGGCAGACCATGTTTAAAAAATGAAATCGCTACTGGCACAGAATTTGCGATCGTTGATCTGTTTCATAGTTCAGCCTGATAGTTGTTCAGAGACACGCTTATGTAATTCCTGGATTGGCATATCATCTCAGCAGTGAACAGGTTGCATGGAAATACAGCAACATAGTTCTTGCGAAACTCGGCTGGGTAATTTTAGGGAATGCGAGTTCGAGGTAGGCTGCGTGATAATTCTACCACCAACATTTTATATCTCCCATAGAAGCCACAGAAATAAAAAGAGAGATTAGAGAGGCTGCATACACTCTCTACTCCACTGATCAATATGCGTACAGGGCACAAAAGCCTCTAAAATCTGTACTAACAACCATTCACCGTGTACCATGATCTGTGGAATGTGTGAGACAAAAACTGGATTTTGTAGTTCGAGGCCGTTTAACAGTATTACACACAGCGGTAAGTAAATATTTAGAGGTGTAATATAGACGTGCTACTCAAGAGTGAACTAGCTTTATCATATTTAGGGTATAGTAGCATGTCTCTCATCCCTCTGTTGCAAGAATCTAGATGTAATTTCTTAAGTAGGGACCTACTTAAATCTATTCAATACATTGCCTCATTTTCTTAAGATATAGGGTATAGCTGTATTTGTGGGAGCAGCAACATTTCATCGTGTTTGCTTTCTTAAGATTTATGGAATAAAACGCTGCACAACGTTCACCACGTAGTCTGTGGCATAATCAGATGGTAATCACACACCCAACGCTGCAATATTGTTATTTAAACAGCTGTGTGACAAACTGCACTTAAAGAAGCAATGTATTTAATAGGGAACGGTTTAAATACATTCAACACATTGGTTCTTATTCCTAACACCTGTGGAATAACATTGTTTGTGGGGAAACAATCCATTCAGTAATACCTATAGTTGATGGCATTGTGGAAAATAATATATTAAAGCGATATATACCGCAAAATCCCATTCTGTTAACGACGTTTGTAATGACTGTGATCTGTGATTAGATCTCTGTTACGATATGTTTGAATTATGACAATCAACCTAAGTATTTTGTATGCACACAATTACTCTACACCTCCAAAATACCTACGTAAAGTGGAAATTTAGTGACATATTGATTAAAGTATCAGTCCCGATGTCTTTTTAATGTGAGGTGTAACTCCTAAGTGAATATTACGCCCCACCTAGGTGAATTTGACAGCCTCAAACATCTTACTTTCTTTAATTGCGATGCTGAGAACGTGAATGGAGAGAACATACTAGGGCTGTTTCACCTAAAACTGCTTTTTCTTTTTCTGCACTTAAGAAGATAGTCAACCACCTGACCCAGCTTTCCATTTAGATCCACCTTACGCAGCATCTCCTTACAATCTTTAGGTGTGCTCGGAGACGTAGTTACTCGATGTTATGGGTGCAGGTGTGCCGTGCGGATTTTTGGGGTCACTGGGCTGTGTTCTGGACTATGTAGCACATATATAAAACGTGTACTGTAGAGTGTCTTTTACTTAGCAGAGTAATGCATTCCCCACTTCATTAATTACAGTACATTGCCACACTATCACTGATTCCTTTGCCTATGAAAGCAAAAACGACTCACTTTTTAAAAGAAACGACATGACGCTCATTTATTTTTTAAGAAAATCATTTTTTTTTTTCACTACAGTGTGCTCTCCATACAACGCACAGCCCATTTTGCAATGAGTGTTATTTTACAACATTTCCCCAAGCTTTTAGATCCGATTATTAACATGGAGAAGTTTGGAGTCAATCGCCGCTATTCTGTTTGTGAGACGCTCGCTAAACCCGCTGGGCAGAACAGGTGATAAGGATTGTGGAAAGGGCCAAGTAAGGTGTCGGTCAGTTTCACCCCAAAATTGTAATTTGTTGTAATTTAATAACACATTTACAACCAAAGCGGCACATAGCCGAACTTATGCAACTACGAGTTTCAAACTCCACATCTTTCATGGCTGAAGGCCTCCAAACAAGAAATCTTAAAAATCAACAAGGTAAATTTCAAGTGACTGAAGACACGCAGTTACAATTACAGTTAAAAATTATATATAACAGCAAGGCTGAAAGCCTCAAGGCAAAAGTGGATAGACGAACATAAACAAGATGCAATACAAATGGCTGAAGGCCCACAATAAAACTTTCAAGATTTTAAAATAAATTACCATAACCTTTCAAATGCAGAAGGCGGCAATGTTTTTGCTTAAGGGTAATTTTAAGAATAAGGCTTTAAGCGGCTGAAGGCCCACAATTGATTTTCCAAAATTCAAAAATACTATAAACCTTTAAGGGCAGAAAGCCGCCATGTTTCAGCTTGAAAGCTAATTTCAAGAATAAAGTTCCAAGCAGCTGAAGGCCCACAATTAGTGTTTCAAAATTTTAAAAAAATATAACCATAAGCCATAAGTTTTAAGTAGCTGAAACCGCACTAAAAGAAAAGACAACACAACGGCCATAATCTTTCAGCAAATATCCACTTTCTGGAATTCAAAACTTACTTATACACGGGTGAAGACCTTTAATTTACATAAAACACAATTAAACCAAGAATTTCTTAAGTTATTGGTTATGATAGATTATAAACAGACAATTAAACACTGGTGAGAAAGACAGTAAAGACAACGGCACTCAGAAGCCTCCAGGGGGCGGTCTGCCCTCGTTCACTTAGGTGAGACAGGCGGTGAGCCAAACTACATTTGATCCGTCGGAACCCAACCAAGGGACAGCCACAGACCGATCGACAAAACGACTTGCTTGCCACCAATCAGTATACGAGAACTCAAACACAAAATGTTACGAACGTAATTATCCAAAATCAAATAAGTACATGTATTAAGATGTCAAAACTACACTCCATGTTGGACAGCGACAACAGGTGAGGAAAGGACACTGCCTGAAATTACGTTAGTGGTCAGGGCAGGTAACCGGAACACTAACGGCCACAAGGCAGCTAAATTTCATCCAGTGTTGCTCACAGGAAAACCTCCCCAACAGCAATAACCGAAATGAACCACACAACATGAATGGACGTGGCTTGGGTAGTTACAACACCACTCAACTTTGACGTCCTGGGTCGGTGAGCCACGAAGTTCGTAGCGATTGGACAGCTCCACACAAGCTCCGACACTGCACAGGGACCGCCAGCAGACCCAGCCGACTGCACCACGCGGAGATATCCTCCCTGGTCCGCAGTAGCCGACCGACTGCCCACAGAATGCCGACAACATCTAAAATAGTCGTCAGTGGAAATAACGCCAACTACACACATAACCTGACAAACACTTACACGAAGACCTGAACGATACCCAACAGTAACTAAGAACGCACGAAGACAAACCGGGAGTCAATGCACAGACACACACAGCCAACTCATGAACGATCGGCGAGCCAAAACGCGTCGTCCGGTAGGGCGACCGACCGCCGATCCACCAAGACCATGGCCTGGCTCAAGTGATGCGTGGTGGCAATGGTCGGGCGAGCCATGTCGACACAGACCTCACAGCTCCAACCCGGCTGCACTAGTGCTGTATTGCAACTCCCCGACTAGCAGGTCCAGACTGCGCTCCAGACATGTTCCAACTGACTGGCAGCCCGAACTCACGACCCGAACTGGCTTACGACAGACATTGACCGGGAAGTAATAGCAGTCGAGCAAAGATACTATTAGAGGGGATATATTGATATGCGCTGTTAGCGCCGCTAACGGTCAGGCAAAGCAGCAACTCAGTGACACCAGTAATTTAAATTAACATAGTGAGGTGGAAGTACGTTAAAAACAGGGTGAAAAATATATGATGGCGGGAACATGAGCCTCGCACGGCTCAGTTTTCTTACCATTAATCGAGAACACAATCAGAAATGCTAAAAGAATTTATTATACATATAAATTTTGGCACAAATATGGAGGAAAGAAACGTTGTATATTTATTAAATCATTGATATGCATCTGGCGTGAGGTAAACTGTAAAAGTATCATTTATCAATACAAAAAATGCCTAGCAAAACCTTGGAGTTATAAATAACAGCTTAAAACCACATGCTTTACGGAGGAAGAGATAGATCGGGGCATTTAATAAGGTCGATAAGATGTGCATCATACATGTGTCTTTCACAGGCATAATATTACTCTGCACCCCAAAACATGTACTTAGGGACGAAATTTAGTGGCGTATATTTATTAAAATGTCTAATATTTATTAAAATATCTAATATGAGATCTCACGCCCAAGCGAATATCAAGTCTCACCCAAGCTTATGTATGCAACAACCTAAGTACAAAACAAGGTAATGCCAGCCAACTGCTAAAGATGGAAGTTACCCCTGCATGGAGACACCATAATGTATCAATGATATTGATATAAGTTTCATCAGGAGTAAGACGAGTTTTTCGACAAAATAATTCATAAAAATAGCTCCTTCACTGCTGAGCCCGCAGCTTGCATAAGGTCATAATACATCTCCTTCATAGGTTTACAAAATTAGCTGCAGATAGTATATTTCTTGTTGTTTTCACATAGGTTCATGACAAGCTTATTTCGACATTTGTGACTTGTAAACGTAATGCATCAGTGGAGTGATCTGTCGTTTGACGACTGTCAAAAAATTACACGCAATTTCTATAGAAGATAAATAAGTGACCTATACTAACAACGTAGTAAATAAAAAAATTAAGTTCCAATATGTTTTATGGACGTCACTCCATCTAGATGAACACTTGAAAATGGCACAAATGCCGAAACAAACTTGCTGGAACAATAAAACTATTTGCAGCTAATTTTGTAAGACTATAAAAAAGATGCCATATTATATCAGAAAAATGTTGGATTCAAGGTGTTTGCTACATTAGGGAACATCGAACGATTAAATCTGCTTTTTGTCCGATATACACCGCAGACCACTATACATCACAGAGGGTGGTTAGTATAGAGTTTAGAGGTTTTTCTGCCCTATTATGCATACTGAGCAGTGGAATAGTGACTGTATGCCGGTTCTCCAATTTCTCTTATTTTATTCCCATGGCTTCTATGTAAATTAGACAATGATGGCGGTAGAATTATGGGGGTAGAATTATCGCGTTGATCACGTAGGCCGATGTGAGGATCAATGAACTATACTTGACGGGATGTATCTGGAACATCTTAGGTGATTAGAAGGTTAGTAGACAGGAATACAATTAAATACTTAGCTTTAATTCAGCATCAGCGGTGAACGCCGATCTTGACTTTGTACAATGATATTTACAAGTGCAGTTATAAAATGAACTGCGAATACTTCTTTAGTGTCTCTGTTAATACATTTCGATCAAAAGAATGTTGAATTAGAATAATTTGGGAGCGTTCTATTCTACGACTAGTGTTGTATCTATGAATTCTACGATAGTGGAACTTAAACAAAGGGAAACCATTATACAGTGGAAGTACCTTGCCAGAATCCTAAAACGTCTCCCATTTACAATTATCTACATGTGGGGTTTTGATGGTGGCGTTCCAAACTAATTGAATGTGGATGGTTGGAATGTCAGCTCCTAGACTAATGTGCAAGTGGGTTGGGTGCCCAAATTCGTCTCTGTGAGACACGACATCAAGGTAAATATATCAGATTACATTAGAAGGGCCATCTGACGGCGATAGGAATACTGGGAATCATTTCGATGAAATATAAGAATCATATTACAGCCAAAAAATTCAGTGTGGTTCTGTGCATTAAAAACGAGGTGGCAGCGCTACTTGTTACATCCAAACTCGTATGTCAACCGATATAAACCCTACTGTATTTAAACCATGTGTGGATATCCTCTTTACGCACACAACAGAAAGCAGCAGTGTACACAGCTTTTTGTGTTAGGCTGATGGAATATGAATAGTGCCTCATTTCTGGAAGTATTACAGTTATAAAATTGTTAGCGTTGAAGACTGCTTACACATGATGTCCCCTGCACAGAGTGTTTGGCAGCGATTAGGCAAATAGTGTAAAGCGATATAATGGATTGTCTGTCTATATACCCAGTAATTGTCTGCCTATATGCCCAGTGCCAACATGTATGAAGGGGGGATTTTATTTCTGTTATTTCAGACATCTCAGATGCAAAGTGTCTGCTGTCATGACCACAGAAACATATATTCGAGTGCCCGGTACGACAGTGGCTGTGTCGGTGGTAGTGGCGTTGCCAATGGTGACTCTGCCACAACTACTGGGGAATGCAAGTATGTTACACAGGGTCTACTGCTAGAGTATTTGTTCATTTTAAATGAAGTGCTGCACTCTTCCATTCGAACACAGCAGTGATCTGTGTTTGAGGCTACACCAGTGAGTCACACAGTTCTCAAACTTGGGATAAGTGGATTTTTTTACACACCCACTGCTCTGCTGACGTCACAGTGTGTTGACAACTGTATTTAACATACTGATAATGTGAGAACGACTTCATTACAATTTTCTAAAAATTTGAATATGTCAGTAATTGTTAAATATCTTTTAGTACACCATCCTCAAGAATCTACTGCATAAATAATGCATTTTGATAATTATTAAATGTAGGATATTGTTATATTTGTTTAAATAATGTGCTGTGGTAATTTTTAAATATTAAGTCTTGTATGTGTGTGTCTTTGGATGAAGATTTAGGAAAACATTCCTAAAAAATGTAACAAATAGCTACAAAATTCTAACAAATTGTCCTAAAACTGTAACACATTGTCTCAAAACTGCAAAAAGCACTGTGCTGGCAGATGTATGGTGTATGACCATAGCATCAGAGTGTCTTATGTCATTTTTGCGTTATAAATCATACTAATTACGATGAGAATGACGTAAATATAGATACAGCCATAGGTTGGTAGTGCTCATAGATTTCATTCGGAATAACATACTGGATCATAAACTATAGAATAAAGTCCCATAATTTTTCACACATACACTGTACTATCAAAGTGTCTGACGTCTTTTTTGGGTCATAAATCAGAGCAATAAAGATAATTGAGCACAGTCCAATATTTACACATCACCCATTGACTTAGAGGAATATAAAATAAATGTTTGTGAAATCTTATGTGAGTTAACTGCTAAGGTCATCGGTCCCTTTTCTTACACACTACTTAACCTAAAATATCCTAAAGACAAACACACACACCCATGCCCGAGGGAGGACTCAAACCTCTGCCAGGACCAGCCACACAGGCCAGAGGAAAATAGGAAGAGGTTAGTTGAGTGGGCAGAGTTTAGGAAGCAAGTTGGAAGAAGGCCAACATATAAACATTTGGTACTTAAATAAATAATCGATAAGGTCATAATTTGCACTAGCATAAACATAACAGTGATGTGATTGTTTGCATTAGGAAGAGCATATGTGCACAGATTGCTTACATTTGGGTCAATGCCAAGTTTTGCCATTGTTTGCATAAGGAGAATGACGGACCCTCAGAATGCAGACATAGATGGGTGAAAAGTTGCTGAAATATATCTGGTTTCCCTACTGGCAGGGCTTATTTGAGAACATCTCCCCAATAAGGGACATATCATTTCGTCACATAAGGGACATATCTGTTGCCTTTCCTTAGGCTCTTGCTAAGAGTCATCAAAATAAATCAAATTATAGTGATCATAAAAATGAGTTGATTTGAAGGGAGTTACTGAGATCTTTAAGAGAATTAATCTGGAAGCAGAAATAACTAGATATATTGTATTGTTCTATCTTTAATGAAAATGTCATATTACTCAACTGAGCGGAAGAATGAAAATATAAAAGTTCTGATTTTTAGTTTAATAATTCTTTAATGTACAAGTTATTTCATTTTACACTGGGTAAAATGAGCTAGAAAGAAGTTTTACTTAATTATATTGACAAGTTAAATATATGACGTTGTTTATCTGAGTGAGTTGTATGTTACATGTCAAGAAAACTCACTAGTAAGTAGTAAAATTTAAGAACATTTTCCATGAAAGTAGTCGAAAATTCATAAACATGATCAAAATTTTACAACTGAAAAAGAAAACATAAATTTGTGTGCAATTAGAAACAAATGTCTCTGCTAATTAAATTGTGTGTTATTCTTACAGCTGTTGTTAAGTATATGTAGACCTACAACTATTGATGTAGTTGTAGAACCAGAAGAGGGAATTATACAGTTTTGTGAAAATTTATGAGATGATCTGGGGGTGTTTGAAATAATTCGGCACCTACTGCACAGACGAAAACAGTACTGCGTCAAATTGTGAGGATAACAGATAGAATCCTACTACCGACAGGTATGAGTTATAGTAAACAGGAATATGTAAGGCGCTGAAATAATATTTCTTATTGAGGTACCCCTTGGGTAAAATTTCAGCGCAATTAGATGTCAAACTTTGTTGAAAAGAAAATTTTAAATTTGAATTATATCTATCCTGATCATGACAATATTTAATACTGAAGTTAGTGGAACGTTTTTGGTTGTATTATCATACAGAAAGTGTGGAAAACAGGAGAACATGTGAACCAGACGGTATTAATATCGAACTTTTGTGATTTTAGATTATGACACTTATTTAATTAATGTTGACACTAGTATAAAATGTCAAACTCATGGTACAGATTTTTTAAAAAGGTCAGAGAAAAAAACAACAGAAATTATTGATGAATTAGCCTCTGAAACTCAGCCTATAAAGTATTTGCAAAAGTAACTAACAATGATATAAAACCATAACAGACACTTTCCTATTCATCGAATGAATTGGAATCTGGAGAGGCTATATTATCACAAAAGGAATTTTAGAGAAACGACGAGAATTCAGTTTAGAGACAAATACAGATTTTATTGACTTGAGAAAGCTTTCGGCAGTTTAAACAGAAAGAAATTTAAAGAAAAAGATGCCTTACTAAATCTATATTAATCTTATACAAAAACACAAAAGTAGTAATTAAAGTTGGCAGAAATAAAACTGAGGAAATCACTACCGATAAGGCACTTAAATGAGGGCTGTTGCGTGTCACCAACTTTATGTAATGTCTATATAAATGATATGATTAAGAACTGGAGACAGAAAGTAAATTCTGGTGTACAGACTAATAAAAAATGTTTAGATCCTTATGTGTGAAGGTGAGTTACGAAAAGCGGTATATAAACTACGTCAGTACGGAAAAAGGGAATATAATCTTCTTATATAAATAAAGAAAACTAAAATCGTGGCCCATGATGGGAAATAACCTACCCACTCAAAAATAATAATAGATAATACCCCACTTGAGCAGGTCTATAGCTTTAATTTTTCAGGTTACAGCGTAAGCTATGATATGGACAAGAATATAGAAGATAGCATTAACAAACATCAATCAACTGCCGGAAAGACAAATAAAACACTGCAAAATCAAATACAGAAGGAAACAAAACTATAATTTTATAAAACCGTGACTACACCTGTATTACTGTATGAAAGTAAGTTATGGACCCCTAAAAACGCGATAAAACTAAACTACATGCGGTAGAAATTAGATTACCCATGAAAGAGAGTGTTGTTACCAGGGAAGACCAAATAAGAAATTGAGGCCATTAAGATCCAACTAGGCATCTTTACTGTTAATGAAAAGATTGAAGAAAATAAAACATTATGGAAAAGTCACCTAAGAAGAATGAATGTAGAGAGAATTCCACATCACGCCATGCTTTACCAGCCATTCCGATACATCCTGTGCACAAATTCTGCTCTAGGCTGCAGGGCCATACGAAGGCCACGGCAAGATAGGCCCCCATCAAGGGCGCAGGCACAGAGGAGGTGCAAAAAGTGATTAGTTTACAAAATAAGCAGGAGAAGTATGTGAGTTTTCATATCTCTCGTGTTCCCATCTCCTGCCTGCGAGAAGATGCCTTAACCACGGTCCAAGACTGTGGATGCTCGATATTGTCACAGTACCATTTCGTCCCGGTGCCATAATAAAGAAATGACTGCTAGAGGTGTCCAATGGATTATGTGTCAACAGTGAGATTGATTGATACAGCTTCGTCTGCACAGATAGCTCATGCCAAGCAATGGAGTATTTGCTGCTATTTCGCTAGCTATTGTAGAATATCAAAGGTTGGGGAAAGAGAGATGAAGGAAAACGCTATTTGACAGATAGCACCCGATTTTTTCCGTTTTCTGCAGACTGGGGTCAGAAGTGAAATTGTTTAAACTAGAGTGGTTCAAAGTATTTGATAAAATAGTAAGAGAAATGGGAAACAGGTCTGGCGTGTAACACACTATTTCATCTCACTTTAATTTACTGTCAGGGACGCCTGAAATGAGACCTCCTGTAGCAGAACTTGGTGATAAATATACCAGAAACATCGGCATAGATGGGATAGGTAAAAAAAATAGTGGCTTTCAAATTCCAATGTAAACAGATACGACGCTCCATCTGGACATTCTGAAGTGCTTTTCCCCCTCGAAATTTGGGTTACAAGATGATTATCCAAACATAAAAATTATTTTGAGGCTATCCAAGATAATTCCAGTGGCTGTAGCATCTTGTCAACGCGGTTTCAAAAATTAACGAGTAAGGTCGAGTATAGGTTAAGTTGACGATCAAATTCAGTTATCTAGTCAATAGAAAACAGTACAGCTACTAAATTTGACTTCAGTGCCATAACCAAGTGTTTACTTTGTGCAAAGCAAGGAAATTAAAAGCAAAATTATATTAAAAACTCAGTTGTTGGAAAGAGATATGTTCTGAAAACTTAGTTATAGTCCGTTTTATTTTAACCAGCTTAGCGCCCACTGCTTTGCTCACATAGACTGCATTTTCTACACAGATTATGTTTTTGTTTTTCTTTAATCGAATTTTTATGTTGTTCACAAAGTGTAACGTCTTCTGAACTTTTCACGCCAATTAAGACCATACAAGCGTAGTCTTTTCAGAACGTATTTCTAATCAAAAAGCGATTCTAGAAGCTGGAGTCAGAGGTCTTTTTTAATTCTGCCTTTTGATTCCTTGTGGCAGTATTTCCATAGAAAGTTTCATCCCCAAATACATATTTCTTTAGTGGTCAAATACCAATTTATTATAACGAAATATTTTCATAAAAATATCCATCCTTTATTTCACCCCCTTAGACACTGAATTCCAAAAAACACTGAAACATGTATTTTTGTAACTTTCTGACATGTCAAATATAAATTCTCAGAGATTTAGTTACAAAAATGCTTTCCTAATGAAATATTTTCATAAAACATTTTCATCCCCTATTTCTCCCCCTTAGGAGTTTCCAAAAAAAACTTCGAAACGCATTTTTCTTTATATTTCGGACTGAGAAACCACACACCAGTTTTGTAGTCCTGTCTCCAAAATAGGATCAATGGTGACATATTTCCAAAAGAACTTTTCATCTCCTACTTCACCCCTTTAGGAGTGGAATGTCGAACAACCACTGTGAGTGTGTGGTTGCTATACTGTCATTCTGCGCAACAGATTAATCTGAGATGTCCCCTTTACCCTCTGGCTCCTGCAAGATGTAATTTTCACCCCCAAACTACTACAGATCAGACAGACGCTCCTAACGTTCTAAAGAGAAATGCCTGAAAAACTTTCAGCAATAAGTATCTTCTGGAGTCGTCCGCTGTAAGGAAATGACACAAAAATTCACAAAATTTCTTACGTAACTAGTGGGATACTTGGGTACTGGAGTAGTGCTAGTTAGTGTAAGAAAAACATGAAGCTAGCGAAAATTATTATTTATTTTGCAAAAATTCTGAGAAATCACAATGGCACTTTTAGTTATGAACTGAACAAGTTATTTCTGGGTTCTTTTTGGGTTGTGAAGTTACCTCTTAAGGATAGAATTCGCAAATGAAATTTCTATACACAGTTTAAGATTGTTATTGACTTGGTAGAATGGCTGAGAGCCGCGCCTACTCAACTTGAATAATTATCCGTTAGAATGTTGCAAGGTACGGTCGAGGCTGTCGCATGTGAAATGCAGTGAAGTGTACTGTTGTGGACGAAATACGAGGCTCGCAAGAGCTGTAGTGCACAATACCGTAAGCTGTGATGACTGCTGTCTGCGCCGCTCGCTGCTGACAAATAAGATAACTCTCGTTCTATCTGGATTGACCTTCACGAATCAAACTCTCTCTACGCCTTGATGAAGTCAAGGACTCCTATTCGCCCCTAGTCCATTGGCGTGGTACACCGGTCAGATAACCAGTCCACCGCAATGCCACTCAAAAATTCGCTCGCAGGCATTTAACTATAACTCTGTCCATTCACACCACACAATAAGTGTGGCGGCCAACACAGTGAACAACGCTTAATCGCAAGGACTCAGTATAGTGTCGCACTCCGATTCACTCTCAACAGAGGTGCTCTCCCAGTGAAGTACTGAGGAGAGACTTGTTCCTCGCTCTTTGAGTACACGTACGAGTGCACACGCTCTCGTTATGTGTTCTCGCTCCAAGAGCGACAAGGGAACGGCCCCTCTCCATGCCAGACGTGAAGGGGTGTATCTTTCGGTCTCTTCCATTACTACTTCAGCTCAAGGTGTGAGGAATATCGTCTGCCAATCAGCATTGCTCTTCTAAAACGGGAGAATGACGTTTCGTTTAAAGCGACCAATCCAAAAATCTGTAGCATCGGCATTTGGCGTTTGCTGTCTCCCTGTGAAAACCTCTGAAACTGCATGCTATGTTTGTAAAGAATGCATCGGCTGGGCGCTCCCACACAGTGTAGCAGAATTTGCTTTTAAGCCGAACACGGGGTCGTTCTCCCTTTCACACGGGCAAAGCTGTCAGCTCTACGGGCGGTCACCGGCTGATGTAGATAGCTTGACTCGTCCTCTGAAGGGACCGGCCCCCTGGCATGTGGATTGCCTCTCCTGAACTAAAAGCCCCTGTGACCGTCGTGTCTTGAATGTGTGTGTGTACGCCAGCATCGAGTATTTCAATCTCGGTGCGCACTTGCGATTTACTAGTTATTTGCATATCGTTTACATGAATTCATACAACATTGACCTTATATTATCATGTTTGGGTTCGAATGAAGCGTCTTGATGTGCAGAATATGATTGTGAGGGCGGAATATGTAAGCAATGAAGGTCAGGAGACCACGACATCTTACACCACTTACTAAACAACGCCTACAGTTGTAAGGTGGCTATAATTTCGCACCTTACAAGCACTCATCTACATACTTTGCCGTGATTTATAACCGGAATTACGTATCATTTGGTATGTTGTACATCGTATATATGAATATTTAAAGGAGACTGACATTTTCACGTACACCTTGTAAATAACTGTTAACGCTTATCGCATGAAGAGTGTCTTTATTATCAAAACGGCGTAAAGAATGATAGTAGAAGAGGGTGGAATGCCAATGGAAATCAAACGGAAGCCGTAACCCAAGCCCTGGCTGGAAAAGCCTGCACAGGTGTGCTGGTCCTGCTTCACACAGGAAGTGCTGGGCACCTGAGCGCGGAAGCACAATACAGCGGCGGCCAGCCGGTTTGTAGTGGGGCCAGAAGGATAACCGGATAATACTTCAGGAACTCTGAAAATCTTGGACGCAGCAGAGAGGAACGAGGAAGCGCTACCTCAGAAATCGCAGGTTGGGTTATTTCCGAGGATTTTTACTCTGAGAAGTGTACTATTGTTGAGAATAGGTATTTCCTTGCAAACTTTCCGCTCTGGACGACAAAAGACTAAAATATGGTTGGTCGGCGTTTGGAAGAATCTGTAGAGAGGGAGAATATTCCGTTGTTTCGAGAATATGATTCACCTTCTGAGTTACGAGGGAGGTGAGCCGAGCTTTGCTGGGAAGCCAGTGGTGGAGAGAAGAGGTCTTCCGTTTTGAGCGCCTGAGTTTGACGGTCGCTCAGTATCAGCTTTTGTTGGTACAGATGGACTTTCTGTCTTTGCTCTCAGGAGATTTTATAGATAGAACGGTTAGGCACTGTACTATTGCGATCTTATACGATCCTATACTTCGCCTCCGGGTAGGCAGTCGTCGTTGAGTACGCAGAGTTCAGTGATTGAGAGCACTTTTTCTGCCTACGTTGAGACGTTACCTGAACTCTGTCCTTGTGGCTGGGAGTTTGCGTTTCGCGTCTGTGGAACACAGAGAGGAGAAGACAGAGTATACTAATGTACAGACGGCGTGTAATGGGTATAACTGCAGATATATGTACCTTAATATGTAGACACATCAGTGTGTTGTTTTTTATTCCCTGCGTTGAACAGTCCTTGTATGAACATGCCATAAACTTTACGACTTGCTGTTTTATGCACAGTCGCACTGCACCAGTAAGTGCACTATGCCCCTCAGAATGGAATATCCGTTTTGCGGCCAAGTCTTCTCACATCAACAGCTGACCTACTGCGCAGGGGAAAACAAGCTTTAATGGCTTGCTCTTGCCACATTTAATTGGTGGTAGTAATCACCCTAAAACATACAATTTGTAATGGTTATAATTATTAGTCTACAAATGACATAAATACTGATGTAATGTTGTTCAGTATACCGTCCTCAAGTCACCAATAGCAATATCTGCCCTTTCTTGCGTTACACCCCGAATGTATACTTTCCATTATAGAGCGCATCAGCACATTTGTGAACACAACTCGAAACAAGTCAAAGTGTTTCAAATGTGAAGATGCTGCATTTCTACAATTACACAGGCGTTAGTATTTCAAAGAAGACACAAAGCTGTTATATTATTAATTACACGTAGATATCATTTTTAAACAAATTTGTCAAATATGGCCATATGGCATCAAAGGGTAGCGCTCATCATCATCATCATCATCATTTGCGTGGGCCTTTGTCCCACTTCAGCGCAGGCTCGACCTTGTTGCTATGGATTTGGCGATGTTAGTGTCAGAGAGTGGCAGGATGCCCTTCCCGTCGCCATCTCTGACCATCCGGAACGGAATTTGCGTACCTCAGCTGTCTGCATCTAGTGTAAGCCATGAAAGAGTGCGAACGTTTTCAAATGTTTGCGAGACGTGTAACGGAGGCGGGACGTGGGGACCGGCCCAGTGTTCACCTAGTGGGATGTGGAAAACTAATGGTTGGGCTATTAAATATTTGTTACGAAAAAAATGAAGCTTTCAAGAGGGAGGTGCGCAGCTTTGGCACTTCTACCAAGGGCGCAGGATCACCTCTGTAAGCCGGCCGCTGTGGTCGAGCGGTTCTAGGCGCTTCAATCCGGAACCACGCGGCTGTTATGGTCGCAGGTTCGAATCCTGCCTCGGTTATGGATGTGTCCTTAGGTTGGTTAGGTTCAAGTAGTTCTAAGTCTAGGGGACTGATAACCTCATATGTTGTCCCGTAGTGCTTAGAGCCATTTGACCATCACCTAGGTAAGCCTGTACTCTGGCACCCCTTTCAGTTTGGCCCCCCACGCGGCCACTTGTGTCGCTTGGGCCTTATACTGGCCCTGCATGCGTCGGAGTAAGGGTTTGTGACGTTTGCAGGCTTTCTCGCAGTACGCGAGATTTTATGAGGTGACGTAGTGGCGTAGCTACTGGTTTATTCGCGGAACGTCCGACCGGCCGCCTCGAAGGCCGAGACTACTGTTGTTCGGTCTCCCCGAGCTAGAGGGTGGGGGTGGACCAGGGCACCGCCGACGCGGAGTCTAGGCGGAGGCGGCAGTCGTCGCTGCAACAGCACCAGCGGCAGTCGGCACCCGGTAGCACGCACCAGCGTCCAGACAACACAGGTAGGAGCGCGGAGCGACGGCTTTCTAATGACGCCTGTCCGTACTGCTGCAGATAACTTCAGTGCAGCCAGTTCCGTAGGAAATATTACTTGACGACTCCTGGGCTATAAAAGCGCGTGCCGTTGACCGTTTAGAGTTCGACAGGTCTCATTTCTCGTGAGACTGCCAGCTACACTTATCGATTGAAAAGTCACTCTCTACTCCTCGCAGAAATGCATGCAGACTTCGGGTTGTAAGTTCTCTCGCTCTGCTTGAAATAGTAAACAATGCTTGTGGCTTCTCAGTCGCTTCGGGAGCACACACCTTACCAGAAATCTCTGATGCTCCCCGTAGTAGTTGAAAGATATTCGATTTGGTCTATAATGTTTCCAACAAATTTCTCGATGGGTTATTGAACATTTTAAAACTAGTCTCTAGTGGTCGTCACAAAATAATGCATGCGGCTGTTCGAGGTCCCAGGAGGATTGGTCAATATTCAGCGATATGATAGGAACGGTCATTTGAAGCAAAAAGCTTCATATGGACCTATGCTCTATTTCGGGTGATTTCCAAAATAGAACACATTTAATGCCACTTTTTCGCGGTTTTCTTGAATAAGTTGAAAACCGCTGCTTTTAGCGGAAACCTGTCGCAGTATAGTATTAAACTACATTAAATGCCCTACAAAACTGGCCCTTTTATTTTTTTCTTCAGAACTGTTTGCGCGATGCCAGCGACAGAATACTGAAAAACTTGCTCGACGTGGAAGCGCTGTACCTTAGGTAGTTTTTGTGGGCCAATTTGAGCTTGTTTCCCGACCATAAGTATCCAATATCAAACCTAGACGTACTCTCGGTATCCTCTACACTACTGTGGTGCCTTGTAAACAATGACAAGGTACCGCGCAATACAGAAAATAGATAATGATGTACATTAAATGTCTTCTAACTCGGAAACTATTCTTAACAGGGCGTATGTCCATATGATTTTTTTTATTTCAAATGATGTCCCCGTCATATCCTTGGACACCCCGTGAAAAGATCTCGCAGCGCTAGAGAAATGAAGTGAAATACGACAAGTCCTGAAGTAGTCGTGTTTTGGTACAGGGACTCGCAACTGAATCTAAAAATAAATGAACGTAAGGTAGTATGTATAAACAGGAGGAAATTTCCGAGATTACGTTATTACACGATTGCCGAACAATCATTGAAAGCAGTGATATTCATTAAACATCTAGGAGTATGAGTACGTAGCGATCTAAAGTGAAATAATCACATAAAATTAATCGTAGGAAAGGCAGATGTCACACTCACATTCGCTGGAATAATCCTCGGGAAGTGTAATCCATCTACGAAGGAGGCAGCTTACAGAACCCTCGTTCACCCGATACTTAAGCAACGCTCGTCAATCTAGGACCCTTAGCAGATAGAACTGCTGAAAGCATAGAGAAGATCCAAAGAAGAGCAGAGCGTACCGCAGTAGGTTCCTTTAGCAAGTGCGAGAGTATCTTAGATGTTTTCATCCAACTCCAGTGATAAATGCTCAAGAGAGGCTTTGTGCACACGCTGTGGTTTATTGTTAAATTCCGAGAGCGTACGTTTCTGGAAGAATCAAGCAATACATTGCTTCCTCCTATGTATGTTCCGCTATCACAAGACGAATGTAAAATTAGAGCTCACAATCATTCTTCTCACACGCAATTCCCGACTGGAACAGGTTCAAATGGTTCTGAGCACTATGGGACTTAACATCTATGGTCATCAGTCCCCTAGAACTTAGAACTACTTAAACCTAACTAACCTAAGGACATCACACAACACCCAGTCATCACGAGGCAGAGAAAATCCCTGACCCCGCCGGGAATCGAACCCGGGAACCCGGGCGTGGGAAGCGAGAACGCTACCGCACGACCACGAGCTGTGGACCGACTGGAACAGGAACAGGAAATCGGAGGAGTGTGGTGCACAAAGTACCCTCCGCCACACGCCACAAGATGGCTTCCAGAATATAGATATAAGTTAGATGTACATGTACAGCTTGTTAATGCAGTACTAAGAGAATACCTGAACACAAGTGTACGTGCGTGTGGTACAGAATATGTGTCCTGCTTCTGCAGAGTATGTTTTCTATCGTGCTACGGTACTTGCTACTGGTGCACCTCTTCGCTCTTAGAATTCGACTCCGACAACGGCAGAACACTGTCTTGTTTACGAAATATTATAAAAATTCTCCTGATACACAGCACTAACACAGAACTGGTGTTCAGAATGTTGACCGTCGTGAACAAATTCCGCTGTAGAGAGGCATAGCTGTGAATTTTTTAAATATATTTGAAAAAAAATGTTGAACTTCAAAAGCTCCAGGAGCTGATAAGATAATTATTTAGTTACTGCCTGTTTCGATCGTCTTCATGTATCACAAATAAAAATCATCCTAGATCACTGCTGCCCAGGATTGAGAAAAAACCTGGGTATTTAAAAAAATCAACCCAGTAGGTAAAATTAAGTTTTACGGGTTTTATCGTTTTTTGCGGATTTTTTTCGTACTAACGATTAAATACTTCAGTCAATTCTTATGATTAATTTATTCAAAACACTAGCCCATTCTTACAACTACTACATTAGTGCTGCTTTTCTTGACGTATGGGTACTACACTCATCGCGAGTATGTTCTCCCGCCGCGGGAGAATTAACAAATAATGTAGGAGAGAAACGTCTCGAGAAATTTCTGCATGCTTCCAAAAAAGAGTAAATTGTACTTTACAGTCACTCCACATCACGCTTAAGTTTCTTTTTTGGAACCGTAAATAATATTAAACTGTGTTTCTTATATTGCAAGAAAACTTAAAACACAATATTAATAAAATAAATTCTTAAGACAGCCTTCAATAAACATCGTGGGTTTTTTAATTTGTGCAACGCTAACTATGTAACGATTTGCACGTTAACTCAATTTTCATGATTAAATATAACTGATTTTTGGCTTTTTTAAAGCTTCTTTTTTCTTGTCAGGACAAATTACTACAACCCTACTGCTGCCAGTAGTAATATACAACACACAGTCAATCGTAACAGGTACTGACACAGTTAATCTGTCTTCATCTACTGTAATGACCAGGTTTAGCCTTTTCGTAAGTCCTGTTCTCTATGTTTTGGCGAAAGCTCAATTGATACAACTGATTTCTGTTTGGAAATAATAATAATAATAATTTGTATGTGTGAGAAATGCGGAGTTGCGTCATGGCTCGGAGTTCAGGATTAACTGTTGGTCCCTTGAAAGCGGCTGGACAAGTAAGAGCAAATGTCGAAGTCAGGTATCTTTAATTGAATGAATCGTTTATTGTCTTCTCCTAACATTGTACCTGGCTTTTTCCTTGCTATGGACAATGTCTGTTGGCGTTCTTGCTAAAAAAGGGTTTGTTGTCGTTGTTGTGGTCTTCAGTCCAGAGACTGCTGCAGCTCTCCATGCTACTCTATCCTGTGCAAGCTTCTTCATCTCTGAGTAACTACTGCAACCTACATCCTTCTGAATCTGCTTAGTGTATTCACCTTTTGGTCTTCTTCTACTATTTTTACCCTCCACGATACCCTCCAATACTAAATTAGTAATCCCTTGATGCTTCAGAACGTGTCCTACCAACCGGTCCCTTCTTTTAGTTAGGTTGTGCCAAAATTTCCTCTTCTCCCCAATTCTATTCAGTGCCTCCTCATTACTTACGTGATCTACCCATCTTCAGCATTCTTCTGTAGCACCCAATTTCGAAAGCTTCTATTCTATTCTTGTGTAAACTATTTATCGTCTATGTTTCACTTCCATACATGGCTACATTCCATACAAATACTCATAAAAGACTTCCTGACAAATCTATACTCGATGTTAACAAATTTCTCTTCTTCAGAAACGCTTTCCTTGCCATTGCCAGTCTACATTTTATATCCTCTCTACTTCGACCATCATCAGTTGTTTTGCTTCCCAAATAGCAAAACTCATCTACTACTTTAAGTGTCTCATTTCCTAATCTAATCCCCTGACTTCATTCGACTACATTCCATTATCCTCGTTTTGCTTTTGTTGATGTTCATCTTATATCCCCCTAATAAAGGGTTTATTAGACACTTATTCTTGTCTATTACTTTATGCTTAACACGAGGTTATTTGTTTCCGAACACGTTAATTCAGCGATTGTAAATGCGAGCGAATAAACGTCTTCAATTGTGTTTCTTAAAAAGTCTGGTGCAACATTTCGCCACCTTTAGGCCGAAACTATCTAAGAGTTCTACTATAGAGCTTCAGCATCTTTGGGAAATTTCTGCTGCTGGAGCAAAGGGAGTGAGAAGGCAGAATTTTAACCAGCGGTTTCTCGGGTGCTAGTTTCGTGGCGAGGTCATTACGCTTTCTCATTAAACAACCCGCTGTGAGTTCTAACAGCTGAGTGCTAAATGAACCGAAGAAAACTTGTTCACAACCGGGACTGTCGAACGTTATCAGTGCTTTCGTTAAACTACATACATGGAACAATGGCGCCTTTACTTTGCCTCGTCATTTCAAAGAGTCTGTCTTTCCTAAGTTCTGTTAATGTGTGTTCATACATGGAGCTAGCAAAAGTCATCGATCAGTGATGTGCACATATACAGATGGTGGTAGTATCGCATACACAAGGAATAAAAGGGCAATGCACTGGTGGAGCTGTCATTCAGTTTCAGCTAGAGGCGTGGGACATTCCATTTCGGAAATCGTTAGGGAATTCAGTACTCCGAGATCTACAGTGTCAGGAGTGTACCGAGAATACCAAACTTCAGGCATTACCTCTGACCACGGACAATGCCCGAGAGCAGTGGCATTTATGTAGAATTGTCAGTGCTAACAGACAAGCAATACTGCGTGAAATTTATGGCGGACGTACGACGAATGTATCCTTTGGGACAATGCTGCTAAATTTGGCGTTTATGGGCTATGGCAGCAGACGATCGCCGCGAGTGCTTTGCTAACAGCACGACGTCGCCTGCAGCGCGTCTCCTGGACTCGTGACCATACCGCTAGACGACTGGAAAACCGTGGCTTTGTCAGATGAGTCCGCATCTCAGCTGGTAAGAACTGATGGTAGCTCAGAATGTGGTACAGCACCACGAAGCCATGCACCCAAGTTGTCAGCAAGACAATGAAAGCTGGTGGTGGCTCCATAGTGGTGCGGCTGTGTTTACATGGAATGGACTGGGTGCTCTGCTCCAACTGAACCGATGGTTGACTGGAAATGTTTACGTACGGCTTCTTGGAGACCATTTGCAGTCATTCATAGACTTCATGTTATGGATAACAATGTGCCAAGTCACCGGGCCATAATTGTTGGCGATTAGTTTGAAGAACATTGTGGACAATTCGAGCGAATGATTTGGCTCCCAGATCTCCAGACATGAATCCCATCGAACATTTATGAAACATAATAGAGAGGTCAGTTCGTGCACAAAACCCTGCACCTTCAACACTTTCGCATTCATGGACGGCTATAGAGGTAGCATGGCTCAGTATTTCTCGGGGACTTCCGATTTGTTGAGCCCATGCGATGTCGAGTTGCCAATACGCCGGGCAAAAGATGGTCTGGCACGATATTACGCGGTTAAAAAAAATGTATCAAATGGTTCTGAGCACTATGGGACTTAACATCTGAAGTCATCAGTCCCCTGGAACTACCTAAACCTAACGAACCTAAGGACATCACACACATCCATGTGCGAGGCAGGATTAGAACCTGCGACCGTAGCAGTCGCGCTGTTCCGTACTGAAGCGCCTAGAACCGTTCAGCCACTACGGCCGGCTTATTACGAGGTATCTCATGAGTTTTATCACCTCAGTGAAGATTTTACCTTATTTGAATGTAAATGAAATCGACAGAAATCGTTAAGGCCTTGTGAACGTCGTTGTCTGTGTTATATCTTTTGTTGTTGACAAAAGTACTGGAATTACAATGAAATGATCGTATGGCACAGTTGGCCTGTAGGTCCCATTCGGACTCGGGCGCCAAGTGCAAGTCTTATTTTCGTCGACACCATGTTGGGCGACTTGCGGCCGATGATGACGATGAAATAATGATGAGAACAATACAACATCTAGTCCCCGAGCCGGGAATTGAACCCGGGCCCAGTACATGGGAGGCAAGCACGTTACCACCCAGCTAAGCAGGCGGACAGTTCCAAGAAAGAATTGGCAAAAGGAAACGGGTTAGTGTCTTAGGCTACAGCGAAGTCCACGGTTGGATTCTCGCTGAGCACCAGTAGTTTTTATGCTTTGAAAACGTCTGGAACGGCATCCTGTCAACGACGTGAGGCCAAATAATAAGCAACGAAACTGAGACGCATGTCACATATTTCAGGCCGTGAGACATTTGCGTTTAGGTAACGTAGGACAACAACAAAAGAGTCACAGGTATCTTGAAAGTGGGAGCGTTAGTAAATCACTGCTATACTTAACCGGAAGTTGGCACTTAGTATCGCTCATTTATTAAAGTCAACAAACATCGAATATAATGGAAAAAACTAAAGGAAATGCCTCAGTCATTTACGAGAAAAGCGTCAACCCTGTAAAATGTAAATCGCATGTTTTGTTTACAGTTGAATGATTGAGGAAAACAGACTTGGCATACGTCCGAGTTCTTGGTAATGTGTATAGCAGAGCAATGCCATCCCTACTGCAGCCGCCACAAACCACTGTCCACACTCTCTTCTTGTTGTTGTGGTAGTGTTGGTCGTCAGTTTGAAGACTAGATATAGCTCTCCATGCTACTCTGTCCTCTGTAAGCCTCTCCGAATAATTACTTCAACCTGCATCCTTTTGAAACTGCTTACTGTATTTATTACTTGGTCTCCCTTTGCAATTTTTAACCTCCACACTTCCCTCCAATAATAAATTGGTGATTCTTTAATGTCTCAGAACGCGTTCTTCTGTAGCACCAGATTTCAAAAGCTTCCATTCTCTTCATGTCTGAACAGTTTGTCGTCCACGTTTCACTTCACGTCATGGCTACACTGTAAATACATTCAGAAAAGTTCTTAAAGTTTTTCTAACACTTAAACCTTTAAGTAGGTTCGATGTTAACAAATGTCTCTTCTCCAGAAATGCTTTTCTTGCCATTGCCAGTCTACATTTTATATCCTCTCTAGTTCGTCTACCATCTGTTATTTTACTGTTCAAGCAGCAAAATTTATTCTCATTCTTCTATAAGCGTCCTGATTTCTTCTTTTGTCTTCATTGTGATCGTTTACGATTTGCGTTGCAAATGGGGTTACAGTTCTTTAATTCCTTCTCTAGGGAATATTCTCTGATTAAAATAAAATAACTAAAGCATGACGTTATTATCTATTAAATCAATCACGAATTTCTACAAAAGTTTTGCATTTGTGTGTGCGTGTGTGGGCTTAGGTATAAGTAGAACAGAAAATAAAAAATAATCCTTATGGAATTAAAAAAAGCATCGAATTAAATAAAAATAAACAGTGACCCAGCTGGGTATTACAGAGACTGCTCTGCGATATTCGCCCCATAGCTTCCACTTATTGCTTATTTCTCACCCAGTGCAAAGTCCCAAGCGACTGCAAGGAAACACAGGAGACTCCCGTATATAGAAAGGTCAAAAAAGAGACACGCAAAATTATATACCAATATCCTTAATATAGTTAATATCGTTTTGCTGCATAGTTCTTGAACGCATTCTGACTTCGGCTGTAATGAATTTGCTTGAGACGGAAAAGCTTCTATCCATAAATCAGCACTGATGTAGAAAAATCGCTTGTGAGAAACTTAGCTTGCCCTCTTCTCACATGAGCTCCTGCGATCCATGGAGGCAGGGCAACAGGCAGACTCATTATTCCTAGACTTCTGGACGGCGTCCGGCACGAAGTTCCACTGCAGACAGTTAACAAAAATCTCAGTATACGGACTAAATTCCCAGTTGTTTGATAAGCTCAAAGACTTCTTAAGTAATAAACCCGGTACACTGTTAGAGACGAGGATATCGTCAGGAGTGCCAAAGAGAAGTGTGATAGAACTGGTCTTGTTCTGAGTGTATATAGGAGGATGCAAAACGTCTTAAGAGAGAATTTCTAGTTGATGTGATGAATGTCACCTTGCTCTAAATGTACAAAAATGTAAGTTAAAGCAGATGAAAAGGGAAAGCAGTTCTGCAATGTTAGAATACAACATTAGTAGTGTGCCGCTTAACACAGTGGCGTCGATTAAATATCTAGGCGTAACGTCGCAGAGCGATATGAAATAGAACGAGCACGCAAGGTCGGTAGCAGGAAAGGCGAATGGTCGATTTCGGTTTCTTGGGAGAGTCTTAATAAAGTGTAGCTCATATAAAAAGGAGGCTGCGTATATGAATCCCTTCTTGAGCGTCGCTCTAATGTTTGGGATCCCCACCAGATCGCTTTAAAGGAAGAATCAAAGAAATTCAAAGGCTTGCTGTTAAGTTTGTTACCGGCTGATCCGATCAGTATGCAGGTATTACGGAGTTGCTTCGTGAACTCAAATGAAAATTCTTGACGGGAAAACGACATTCTTTTCCGGTAACACACTGTACAGAAAATTTAGAGAATCGGCATTTGAAGCTGACTGCTGAACGGTTCTACTGCTGCAAACGTACATTTCACGTAATGACCACGAGGATAAGGTAAGAGAAATTAGGGCTCGTACTGAGGCATATAGATAGTTTGTCCCTCGCTCTGTTTGCTAGTGGGACAGGAAAGGCCGGATAGTTTAGAGTCTCAGCAACCAATATGTACAGGAAACTGGTGTCTCTCAGTGATTGATTCTGAGCGTAACGCTGTTCGCTATCGGCACCAATGGTATCGTAAATGCAGTGGGCCCACAGTCTCTTTGTGGATAATCTTTGCCTGTACGCCGCTGAGAGCCAACTTTAGTGGGATGTTTGCAGAGTACATGACTGGGCCCTGAATCACGGCTATCAATTTCCTCCAGCAAAATCACGAGTTGTCCTTTTTTGCCAACTCCGGACTGTGCATCCAACCCAGATATTTATCTTGGTGACCAGTTACTTGAAGTCGCCGAAACTTTTCAATTGTTAGGTATTTTATTTGACAACAAGGTAACTTGTCTGTCATATGTCCGCCGTCTCAAGGCAACTTGCATGAAGAAGCTGAATGCTCTCCGTTTTCTTAGTAACCCCTCGTGGGGCGCTGACCGCATAGTTCTGAGATTTTACAAAGCGCTGATTTTATCCCTCTTGGACTATGGATGTATTGGTTATGGGTCGGTAGCACTGTCGCACTGAGCTTGCTGGACCTTGTTCACCACAGTGGCGTACGGTTGGCAATGGCCGCCTTCCGTACGAGGCCTCCTGGCGGAACCGTTGTCCCACGGCTGCATGTTAGACGACAGCAGCTTCTGTAAAATTACCCAGTCACAATCTGTCAGATGCCCACTCACCCGCGTCACTCAACTCCGTTGCACAACCAACAATTCAGACTGTCTGAGCGTCGCCCAAAACTGACTAGACAAGCTGGCATTCGACTCGATGCTCTACTGAAGGACCTTCAACAGTTCTTTAGTCTGTGGTCGTAAGTTCCCTCTCGACAACCCCGTGATCTGTACCCTGCCCTGTGACACGGATGGTCCGCTTTAGTGGCTCCAAAAAGGATGCTGATATTACCCTTCTCCGACATCTGTTTCGTTCGATCCTCCACGATTATTCCAATTCGGTACGCATCTGCACGGACGTATCGAAAGTCAACGACAGGGTTGGTTATGCTTTTGCTCACGCTAGGAGACACGAGAAGCACACTCTGCCGAATTCCTGCAGCATACACACTGCAGAACTGGTTGCCATATCTCAGGCTTTGCGGTATGTCAAATTCCTGGCCACGACGAATTTTCTGATCTGTATCGAATCCCTGAGATGCTTAAAGGCCTTATCCCTGTGCTATCCCAAAAATCTTTTGGTCACCAATATTCAGGATCTACTAGTTGTCCTCTAGAGCTCTGGAGAGACAGTGACCTCAATCTGGACACCAAGCGACATAGGCATTCCAGGAAATGATCTCGCTGACCGTCTAGCTAAAGACGCAACTACAAGAGATCAATCTGACGTCAGAATACCAGGCACACACTTACGATTACAAGTCTGACACAATATTTTGAGGCTCTGGGAACTGGAATGGCAGGCTACTACGACCCAAAAAAGTAGAGATCGATAAAAGGGTCCACTAAGGTGTGGCATACATCATTATAAGCCCCTCGGAAAGATACCACTGTGTTGCGTCGACTACGCGTCGGCCACAAAAGACTCACCCACGCATTCCTTCTACGTCGAGAGGATCCTCCTCGCCGCGGTAGTCTAATGACGATTGCGTACGTTCCTGTTGAGTGCGTCCTGCTGGCCGATCTGTGGCACGTCCTCAGCTTGTCTACCTGAGTACGTCAGATGATTCCGGATAGTGAGACGGCCACTACCAAAGCGTTCATTTCCAGAGAGAGACCGAATTTCAACGTAAACTATAATACTCCACCACTTTCTGTGTTAGGT